>NC_064642.1:822197555-823421617 GCF_023864345.2 Schistocerca serialis cubense
GATTCCAGTAATAGATTCCGATGGACATGGGAAGGTTTACTGTAACCTGTGGACCTTCATCTGGACGATGCACACAGAAATTGCGTCATAATTGAATACAACAAGCACCATGCCGACTTCTCTCCGGGCGAGTAATGCTTATAACTATCTGTGCTTTGATTCGTTCCTGGGATTACAGTAATGGATTCCGTTGGACATCGGAAGGTTTACTGTAACCTGTGGACCTTCATCCTGACGATGAAACACAGAAATTGCGTCGGAATTGAATACAACAGGCACCATGCTGCCTCCTCTCCGGGAGAGAAATGCTTTTAAATATCTGTGCTTTGATTCGTTCCTGGGATTCCAGTAATAGATTCCGATGGACATGGGAAGGTTTACTGTATCCTCTGGACCTTCATCTTGACGATGAAACACAGAAATTGCGTCGGAATTGAATACAACAGGCACCATGCTGACTTCTCTCCGGGAGAGTAATGCTTCTAACTATCTGTGCTTTGATTCGTTCCTGGGATTCCAGTAATAGATTCCGATGGACATGGGAAGGTTTACTGTAACCTGTGGACCTTCATCTTGACGATGAAACACAGAAATTGCGTCGGAATTGAATACAGCAGGCACCATGCTGACTTCTCTCCGGGAGAGGAATGCTTCTAACTAACTGTGCTTTGATTCGTTCCTGGGAATCCAGTAGTAGATTCCGATGGACATGGGGAGGTTTACTGTAACCTGTGGACCTTCATCTTGACGATGAAACACAGAAATTGCGTCGGAATTGAATACAACAGGCACCATGCTGACTTCTCTCCGGGAGAGTAATGCTTCTAACTATCTGTGCTTTGATTCGTTCCTGGGATTCCAGTAATAGATTCCGATGGACATGGGAAGGTTTACTGTAACCTGTGGACCTTCATCTTGACGATGAAACACAGAAATTGCGTCGGAATTGAATACAACAGGCACCATGCCGACTTCTCTCCGGAAGAGTAATGCTTCTAACTATCTGTGCTTTGGTTCGTTCCTGGAATTCCAGTAATAGATTCCGATGACCATCGGAAGGTTTACTGTAACCCGTGGACCTTCATCTTGACGATGAAACGCAGAAATTGCGTCGGAATTGAATGCAACAGGCACCATGCTGACTTCTCTCCGGGAGAGTAATGATTCTAAATATCTGTGCTTTGATTCGTTCCTGGGATTCCAGTAACAGATTCTGATGGACATGGGAAGATTTACTGTAACCTGTGGACCTTCATCTTGATGATGAAACACAGAAATTGCGTCGGAATTGAATACGACAGGCACCATGCTGACTTCTCTCGGGGAGAGTAATGCTTCTAACTATCTGTGCTTTGATTCGTACCTGGGATTCCAGTAATAGATTCCGATGCACATGGGAAGGTTTACTTTAACCTGTGGACCTTCATCTTGACGTTGAAACACAGAAATTGCGTCGGAACTGAATACAACAGGCACCATGCTGAGTTCTCTCCGGGAGAGTAATGCTTCTAACTATCTGTGCTTTGATTCGTTCCTGGGATTCCAGTAATAGATTCCGATGGACATGGGAAGGTTTACTGTAACCTGTGGACCTTCATCTTGTCGATGAAACACAGAAATTGCGACGGAATTGAATACAACAGGCACCATGCTGACTTCTCTCCGGGAGAGTAATGCTTCTAACTATCTGTGCTTTGATTCGTTCCTGGGATTCCAGTAATAGATTCCGATGGACATAGGAAGGTTTACTGTAACCTGTGGACCTTCATCTTGACGATGAAACACAGAAATTGCGTCGGAATTGAATACAACAGGCACCATGCTGACTTCTCTCCAGGAGAGTAATGCTTCTAACTATCTGTGCTTTGATTCGTTCCTGGGATTCCAGTAATAGATTCCGGTGGGCATTGGAAGGTTTACTGTAACCTGTGGACCTTCATCTTGACGATGAAACACAGAAATTGCGTCGGAATTGAACACAACAGGCACCATGCTGACTTCTCTCCGGGAGAGTAATGCTTCTAACTATCTGTGCTTGGATTCGTTCCTGGGATTCCAGTAATATTTTCCGATGGACATGGGTAGGTTTACTGTAACCTGTGGACCTTCATCTTGACGATGAAACACAGAAATTGCGTCGGAATTGAATACAACAGGCACCATGCTGACTTCTCTCCGGGAGAGTAATGCTTCTAACTATCTGTGCTTTGATTCGTTCCTGGGATTCCAGTGCTAGATTCCGATGGACATGGGAAGGTTTACTGTAACCTGTGGACCTTCATCTTGACGACGAAACACAGAAATTGCGTTGGAATTTAATACAACAGGCAACATGCCGACTTCTCTCCGGGAGACTAATGCTTCTAACTATCTGTGTTTTGGTTCGTTCCTGGGATGCCAGTAATAGATTCCGAAGGACATCGGAAGGTTTATTGTAACCTGTGGACCTTCATCTTGACGATGAAACACAGAAATTGCGACGGAATTGAATACAACAGGCACCATGCTGAGTTCTCTCCGGGAGAGTAATGCTTCTAACTATCTGTGCTTTGATTCGTTCCTGGGATACCAGTAATAGATTCCGATGGACATGGGAAGGTTTACTGTAACCTGTGGACCTTCATCTTGACGATGAAACACAGAAATTGCGTCGGAATTGAATACAACAGGCACCATGCCGACTTCTCTCCGGAAGAGTAATGCTTCTAACTATCTGTGCTTGGATTCGTTCCTGGGATTCCAGTAACAGATTCCGATGGACATGGGAAGATTTACTGTAACCTGTGGACCTTCATCTTGACGATGAAACACAGAAATTGCGTCGGAATTGAATACGACAGGCACCACGCTGACTTCTCTCGGGGAGAGTAGTGCTTCTAACTATCTGTGCGTTGATTCGTTCCTGGGATTCCAGTAATAGATTCCGATGGACATGGGAAGGTTTACTGTAACCTGTGGACCTTCATCTTGACGATGAAACACAGAAATTGCGTCGGAATTGAATGCAACAGGCACTATGCAGACTTCTCTCCGGGAGAGTAATGCTTCTAACTATCTGTGCTTTGATTCGTACCTGGGATTCCAGTAATAGATTCCGATGGACATGGGAAGGTTTACTGTAACCTGTGGACCTTCATCTTGACGTTGAAACACAGAAATTGCGTCGGAATTGCATACAACAGGCACCATGCTGACATCTCTCCGGGAGAGTACTGCTTCTAACTGTCGGTGCTTTGATTCGTTCCTGGGATTCCAGTAATAGATTCCGATGGACATGGGAAGGTTTACTGTAACCTGTGGACCTTCATCTTGACGATGAAACACAGAAATTGCGTCGGAATTGAATACAACAGGCACCATGCTGACTTCTCTCCGGGCGCGTAATGCTTCTAACTATCTGTGCTTTGATTCGTTCCTGGGATTCCAGTAATAGATTCCGATGGACATGGGAAGGTTTACTGTAACCTGTGGACCTTCATCTTGTCGATGAAACACAGAAATTGCGACGGAATTGAATACAACAGGCACGATGCTGACTTCTCTCCGGGAGAGTAATGCTTCTAACTATCTGTGCTTTGATTCGTTCCTGGGATTCCAGTAATAGATTCCGATGGACATAGGAAGGTTTACTGTAACCTGTGGACCTTCATCTTGACGATGAAACACAGAAATTGCGTCGGAATTGAATACAACAGGCACCATGCTGACTTCTCTCCGGGAGAGTAATGCTTCTAACTATCTGTGCTTTGATTCGTTCCTGGGTTCCATTAATAGATTCCGATGGACATGGGAAGGTTTACTGTAACCTGTGGACCTTCATCTTGACGATGAAACACAGAAATTGCGTCGGAATTGAATACAACAGGCACCATGCCGACTTCTGTCCGGGAGAGTAATACTTCTAACTGTCTCTGATTTGATTCGTTCCTGGCATGCCAGTAATAGATTCCGATGGACATGGGAAAGTTTACTGTAACCTGTGGACCTTCATCTTGACGATGAAACACAGAAATTGCGTCGGAATTGAATACAACAGGCAGCATGCTGACTTCTCTCCGGGAGAGTAATGCTTCTAACTATCTGTGCTTTGATTCGTTCCTGGGATTCCAGTAATAGATTCCGATGGACATGGGAAGGTTTACTGTAACCTGTGGACCATCACCTTGACGATGAAGCACAGAAATTGCGTCGGAATTGAGTACGACAGGCACCATGCTGACTTCTTTCCGTGAGAGTAATGCTTCTAATTATCTGTGCTTTGATTCGTTCCTGGGATTAAAGTAATAGATTCCAATGGACATGGGAAGGTTTACTGTAACCTGTGGACCTTCATCTTGACGATGAAACACAGAAATTGGGTCGGAATTGATACAACAGGCACCGTTCTGACTTCTCTCCGGGCGAGTAACGCTTTTAACTATCTGTGCTTTGATTCGTTCCTGGGATTCCAGTAATAGATTCCGATGGACATGGGAACGATTACTGTAACCTGTGGACCTTCATCTTGACGATGAAACACAGAAATTCCGTCGGAATTGAATACAACAGGCACCATGCTGACTTCTCTCCGGGCGAGTAATGCTTCTAACTATCTGTGCTTTGATTCGTTCCTGGGATTCCAGTAATAGATTCCGATGGACATGGGAAGGTTTACTGTAACCTGTGGACCTTCATCTGGACGATGCACACAGAAATTGCGTCATAATTGAATACAACAAGCACCATGCCGACTTCTCTCCGGGCGAGTAATGCTTCTAACTATCTGTGCTTTGATTCGTTCCTGGGATTACAGTAATGGATTCCGATGGACATCGGAAGGTTTACTGTAACCTGTGGACCTTCATCCTGACGATGAAACACAGAAATTGCGTCGGAATTGAATACAACAGGCACCATGCCGACTTCTCTCCGGAAGAGTAATGCTTCTAACTATCTGTGCTTTGGTTCGTTCCTGGAATTCCAGTAATAGATTCCGATGACCATCGGAAGGTTTACTGTAACCCGTGGACCTTCATCTTGACGATGAAACGCAGAAATTGCGTCGGAATTGAATGCAACAGGCACCATGCTGACTTCTCTCCGGGAGAGTAATGATTCTAACTATCTGTGCTTTGATTCGTTCCTGGGATTCCAGTAACAGATTCTGATGGACATTGGAAGATTTACTGTAACCTGTGGACCTTAATCTTGAAGATGAAACACAGAAATTGAGTCAGAATTGAATACGACAGGCACCATGCTGACTTCTCTCGGGGAGAGTAATGCTTCTAACTATCTGTGCTTTGATTCGTTCCTGGGATTCCAGTAATAGATTCCGGTGGGCATTGGAAGGTTTACTGTAACCTGTGGACCTTCATCTTGACGATGAAACACAGAAATTGCGTCGGAATTGAACACAACAGGCACCATGCTGACTTCTCTCCGGGACAGTAATGCGTCTAACTATCTGTGCTTGGATTCGTTCCTGGGATTCCAGTAATATTTTCCGATGGACATGGGTAGGTTTACTGTAACCTGTGGACCTTCATCTTGACGATGAAACACAGAAATTGCGTCGGAATTGAATACAACAGGCACCATGCTGACTTCTCTCCGGGAGAGTAATGCTTCTAACTATCTGTGCTTTGATTCGTTCCTGGGATTCCAGTACTAGATTCCGATGGACATGGGAAGGTTTACTGTAACCTGTGGACCTTCATCTTGACGACGAAACACAGAAATTGCGTTGGAATTTAATACAACAGGCAACATGCCGACTTCTCTCCGGGAGACTAATGCTTCTAACTATCTGTGTTTTGGTTCGTTCCTGGGATGCCAGTAATAGATTCCGAAGGACATCGGAAGGTTTATTGTAACCTGTGGACCTTCATCTTGACGATGAAACACAGAAATTGCGACGGAATTGAATACAACAGGCACCATGCTGAGTTCTCTCCGGGAGAGTAATGCTTCTAACTATCTGTGCTTTGATTCGTTCCTGGGATACCAGTAATAGATTCCGATGGACATGGGAAGGTTTACTGTAACCTGTGGACCTTCATCTTGACGATGAAACACAGAAATTGCGTCGGAATTGAATACAACAGGCACCATGCCGACTTCTCTCCGGAAGAGTAATGCTTCTAACTATCTGTGCTTGGATTCGTTCCTGGGATTCCAGTAACAGATTCCGATGGACATGGGAAGATTTACTGTAACCTGTGGACCTTCATCTTGACGATGAAACACAGAAATTGCGTTGGAATTGAATACGACAGGCACCACGCTGACTTCTCTCGGGGAGAGTAGTGCTTCTAACTATCTGTGCGTTGATTCGTTCCTGGGATTCCAGTAATAGATTCCGATGGACATGGGAAGGTTTACTGTAACCTGTGGACCTTCATCTTGACGATGAAACACAGAAATTGCGTCGGAATTGAATGCAACAGGCACTATGCAGACTTCTCTCCGGGAGAGTAATGCTTCTAACTATCTGTGCTTTGATTCGTACCTGGGATTCCAGTAATAGATTCCGATGGACATGGGAAGGTTTACTGTAACCTGTGGACCTTCATCTTGACGTTGAAACACAGAAATTGCGTCGGAATTGCATACAACAGGCACCATGCTGACATCTCTCCGGGAGAGTACTGCTTCTAACTGTCGGTGCTTTGATTCGTTCCTGGGATTCCAGTAATAGATTCCGATGGACATGGGAAGGTTTACTGTAACCTGTGGACCTTCATCTTGACGATGAAACACAGAAATTGCGTCGGAATTGAATACAACAGGCACCATGCTGACTTCTCTCCGGGCGCGTAATGCTTCTAACTATCTGTGCTTTGATTCGTTCCTGGGATTCCAGTAATAGATTCCGATGGACATGGGAAGGTTTACTGTAACCTGTGGACCTTCATCTTGTCGATGAAACACAGAAATTGCGACGGAATTGAATACAACAGGCACGATGCTGACTTCTCTCCGGGAGAGTAATGCTTCTAACTATCTGTGCTTTGATTCGTTCCTGGGATTCCAGTAATAGATTCCGATGGACATAGGAAGGTTTACTGTAACCTGTGGACCTTCATCTTGACGATGAAACACAGAAATTGCGTCGGAATTGAATACAACAGGCACCATGCTGACTTCTCTCCGGGAGAGTAATGCTTCTAACTATCTGTGCTTTGATTCGTTCCTGGGTTCCATTAATAGATTCCGATGGACATGGGAAGGTTTACTGTAACCTGTGGACCTTCATCTTGACGATGAAACACAGAAATTGCGTCGGAATTGAATACAACAGGCACCATGCCGACTTCTGTCCGGGAGAGTAATACTTCTAACTGTCTCTGATTTGATTCGTTCCTGGCATGCCAGTAATAGATTCCGATGGACATGGGAAAGTTTACTGTAACCTGTGGACCTTCATCTTGACGATGAAACACAGAAATTGCGTCGGAATTGAATACAACAGGCACCATGCTGACTTCTCTCCGGGAGAGTAATGCTTCTAACTATCTGTGCTTTGATTCGTTCCTGGGATTCCAGTAATAGATTCCGATGGACATGGGAAGGTTTACTGTAACCTGTGGACCATCACCTTGACGATGAAGCACAGAAATTGCGTCGGAATTGAGTACGACAGGCACCATGCTGACTTCTTTCCGTGAGAGTAATGCTTCTAATTATCTGTGCTTTGATTGGTTCCTGGGATTAAAGTAATAGATTCCAATGGACATGGGAAGGTTTACTGTAACCTGTGGACCTTCATCTTGACGATGAAACACAGAAATTGCGTCGGAATTGATACAACAGGCACCGTTCTGACTTCTCTCCGGGCGAGTAACGCTTTTAACTATCTGTGCTTTGATTCGTTCCTGGGATTCCAGTAATAGATTCCGATGGACATGGGAACGATTACTGTAACTTGTGGACCTTCATCTTGACGATGAAACACAGAAATTCCGTCGGAATTGAATACAACAGGCACCATGCTGACTTCTCTCCGGGAGAGTAATGCTTCTAACTATCTGTGCTTTGATTCGTTCCTGGGATTCCAGTAATAGATTCCGATGGACATGGGAAGGTTTACTGTAACCTGTGGACCTTCATCTGGACGATGCACACAGAAATTGCGTCATAATTGAATACAACAAGCACCATGCCGACTTCTCTCCGGGCGAGTAATGCTTCTAACTATCTGTGCTTTGATTCGTTCCTGGGATTACAGTAATGGATTCCGATGGACATCGGAAGGTTTACTGTAACCTGTGGACCTTCATCCTGACGATGAAACACAGAAATTGCGTCGGAATTGAATACAACAGGCACCATGCTGCCTTCTCTCCGGGAGAGAAATGCTTTTAAATATCTGTGCTTTGATTCGTTCCTGGGATTCCAGTAATAGATTCCGATGGACATGGGAAGGTTTACTGTAACCTCTGGACCTTCATCTTGACGATGAAACACAGAAATTGCGTCGGAATTGAATAAAACAGATACCATGCTGACTTCTCTCCGGGAGAGTAATGCTTCTAAATATCTGTGCTTTGATTCGTTCCTGGGATTCCAGTAATAGATTCCGATGGACATGGGAAGGTTTACTGTAACCTGTGGACCTTCATCTTGACGATGAAACACAGAAATTGAGTCGGAATTGAATACAACAGGCACCATGCCGACTTCTCTCCGGAAGAGTAATGCTTCTAACTATCTGTGCTTTGGTTCGTTCCTGGAATTCCAGTAATAGATTCCGATGACCATCGGAAGGTTTACTGTAACCCGTGGACCTTCATCTTGACGATGAAACGCAGAAATTGCGTCGGAATTGAATGCAACAGGCACCATGCTGACTTCTCTCCGGGAGAGTAATGATTCTAACTATCTGTGCTTTGATTCGTTCCTGGGATTCCAGTAACAGATTCTGATGGACATTGGAAGATTTACTGTAACCTGTGGACCTTAATCTTGAAGATGAAACACAGAAATTGAGTCAGAATTGAATACGACAGGCACCATGCTGACTTCTCTCGGGGAGAGTAATGCTTCTAACTATCTGTGCTTTGATTCGTACCTGGGATTCCAGTAATAGATTCCGATGCACATGGGAAGGTTTACTGTAACCTGTGGACCTTCATCTTGACGTTGGAACACAGAAATTGCGTCGGAATTGAATACTACAGGCACCATGCTGACTACTCTCCGGGATAGTAATGCTTCTAACTATCTGTGCTTTGATTCGTTCCTGGATTCCAGTAATAGATTCCGATGGACATGGGAAGGTTTACTGTAACCTGTGGACCTTCATCTTGTCGATGAAACACAGAAATTGCGACGGAATTGAATACAACAGGCACCATGCTGACTTCTCTCCGGGAGAGTAATGCTTCTAACTATCTGTGCTTTGATTCGTTCCTGGGATTCCAGTAATAGATTCCGATGGACATAGGAAGGTTTACTGTAACCTGTCGACCTTCATCTTGACGATGAAACACAGAAATTGCGTCGGAATTGAATACAACAGGCACCATGCTGACTTCTCTCCAGGAGAGTAATGCTTCTAACTATCTGTGCTTTGATTTGTTCCTGGGATTCCAGTAATAGATTCCGATGGACATGGGAAGGTTTACTGTAACCTGTGGACCTTCATCTTGACGATGAAACACAGAAATTGCGTCGGAATTGAATACAACAGGCACCATGCCGACTTCTCTCCGGAAGAGTAATGCTTCTAACTATGTGTGCTTGGATTCGTTCCTGGGATTCCAGTAACAGATTCCGATGGACATGGGAAGATTTACTGTAACCTGTGGACCTTCATCTTGACGATGAAACACAGAAATTGCGTCGGAATTGAATACGACAGGCACCACGCTGACTTCTCTCGGGGAGAGTAGTGCTTCTAACTATCTGTGCTTTGATTCGTTCCTGGGATTCCAGTAATAGATTCCGATGGACATGGGAAGGTTTACTGTAACCTGTGGACCATCATCTTGACGATGAAACACAGAAATTGCGTCGGAATTGAATGCAACAGGCACTATGCAGACTTCTCTCCGGGAGAGTAATGCTTCTAACTATCTGTGCTTTGATACGTACCTGGGATTCCAGTAATAGATTCCGATGGACATGGGAAGGTTTACTGTAACCTGTGGACCTTCATCTTGACGTTGAAACACAGAAATTGCGTCGGAATTGCATACAACAGGCACCATGCTGACATCTCTCCGGGAGAGTACTGCTTGTAACTGTCGGTGCTTTGATTCGTTCCTGGGATTCCAGTAATAGATTCCGATGGACATGGGAAGGTTTACTGTAACCTGTGGACCTTCATCTTGACGATGAAACACAGAAATTGCGTCGGAATTGAATACAACAGGCACCATGCTGACTTCTCTCCGGGCGCGTAATGCTTCTAACTATCTGTGCTTTAATTCGTTCCTGGGATTCCAGTAATAGATTCCGATGGACATGGGAAGGTTTACTGTAACCTGTGGACCTTCATCTTGTCGATGAAACACAGAAATTGCGACGGAATTGAATACAACAGGCACCATGCTGACTTCTCTCCGGGAGAGTAATGCTTCTAACTATCTGTGCTTTGATTCGTTTCTGGGATTCCAGTAATAGATTCCGATGGACATAGGAAGGTTTACTGTAACCTGTCGACCTTCATCTTGACGATGAAACACAGAAATTGCGTCAGAATTGAATACAACAGGCACCATGCTGACTTCTCTCCGGGAGAGTAATGCTTCTATCTATCTGTGCTTGGATTCGTTCCTGGGATTCCAGTAATATTTTCCGATGGACATGGGTAGGTTTACTGTAACCTGTGGACCTTCATCTTGACGATGCAACACAGAAATTGCGTCGGAATTGAATACAACAGGCACCATGCTGACTTCTCTCCGGGAGAGTAATGCTTCTAACTATCTATGCTTTGATTCGTTCCTGGGATTCCAGTACTAGATTCCGATGGACATGGGAAGGTTTACTGTAACCTGTGGACCTTCATCTTGACGACGAAACACAGAAATTGCATTGGAATTTAATACAACAGGCACCATGCCGACTTCTCTCCGGGAGACTAATGCTTCTAACTATCTGTGTTTTGGTTCGTTCCTGGGATGCCAGTAATAGATTCCGAAGGACATCGGAAGGTTTACTGTAACCTGTGGACCTTCATCTTGACGATGAAACACAGAAATTGCGACGGAATTGAATACAACAGGCACCATGCTGAGTTCACTCCGGGAGAGTAATGCTTCTAACTACCTGTGCTTTGATTCGTTCCTGGGATTCCAGTAATAGATTCCGATGGACATGGGAAGGTTTACTGTAACCTGTGGACCTTCATCTTGACGATGAAACACAGAAATTGCGACGGAATTGAATACAACAGGCACCATGCTGAGTTCTCTCCGGGAGAGTAATGCTTCTAACTATCTGTGCTTTGATTCGTTCCTGGGATTCCAGTAATAGATTGCGATGGACATAGGAAGGTTTACTGTAACCTGTGGACCTTCATCTTAGCGATGAGACACAGAAATCGCGTCGGAATTGAATACAACAGGCACCATGCTGACTTCTCTCCGGGAGAGTAATGCTTCTAACTATCTGTGCTTTGATTCGTTCCTGGGAATCCAGTAATAGATTCCGATGGACATGGGAAGGTTTACTGTAACCTGTGGACCTTCATCTTGACGATGAAACACAGAAATTGCGTCGGAATTGAATACAACAGGCACCATGCCGACTTCTCTCCGGAAGAGTAATGCTTCTAACTATCTGTGCTTTGGTTCGTTCCTGGAATTCCAGTAATAGATTCCGATGACCATCGGAAGGTTTGCTGTAACCCGTGGACCTTCTTCTTGCCGATGAAACGCAGAAATTGCGTAGGAATTGAATGCAACAGGCACTATTCTGACTTCTCTCCGGGAGAGTAATGCTTCTAACTATCTGTGCTTTGATTCGTTCCTGGGATTCCAGTAACAGATTCCGATGGACATGGGAAGATTTACTGTAACCTGTGGACCTTCATCTTGACGATGAAACACAGAAATTGCGTCGGAATTGAATACAACAGGCACCATGCTGACTTCTCTCCGGGAGAGTAATGCTTCTAACTATCTGTGCTTTGATTCGTTCCTGGGATTCCAGTAATATATTCCGATGGACATTGGAAGTTTTACTGTAACCTGTGGACCTTCATCTTGACGATGAAACACAGAAATTGCGTCGGAATTGAATACAACAAGCACCATGCTGACTTCTCTCCGGGAGAGTAATGCTTCTAACTATCTGTGCTTGGATTCGTTCCTGGGATTCCAGTAATAGATTCCGATGGACATGGGTAGGTTTACTGTAACCTGTGGACCTTCATCTTGGCGATGAAACACAGAAATTGCGTCGGAATTGAATACAACAGGCACCATGCTGACTTTGTCTCCGGGAGAGTAATGCTTCTAACTATCTGTGCTTTGATTCGTTCCTGGGATTCCAGTAATAGATTCCGATGGACATGGGAAGGTTTACTGTAACCTGTGGACCTTCATCTTGACGACGAAACACAGAAATTGCGTTGGAATTTAATACAACAGGCACCATGCCGACTTCTCTCCGGGAGAGTAATGCTTCTAACTATCTGTGTTTTGGTTCGTTCCTGGGATGCCAGTAATAGACTCCGAAGGACATCGGAAGGTTTACTGTAACCTGTGGACCTTCAACTTGACGATGAAACACAGAAATTGCGTCGGAATTGAATACAATTGGCACCATGCTGACTTCTCTCCGGGAGAGTAATGCTTCTAACTATCTGTGCTTTGATTCGTTCCTGGGATTCCAGTAATAGATTCCGATGGACATGGGAAGGTTTACTGTAACCTGTGGACCTTCATCTTGACGATGAAACACAGAAATTGCGTCGGAGTTGAAAACAACAGGCACCATGCTGACTTCTCTCCGGGAGAGTAATGCTTCAAACTATCTGTGCTTTGATTCGTTCCTGGGTTCCATTAATAGATTCCGATGGACATGGGATGGTTTACTGTAACCTGTGGACCTTCATCTTGACGATGAAGCACAGAAATTGCGTCGGAATTGAATACAACAGGCACCATGCTGACTTCTCTCCGGGAGAGTAATGCTTCTAACTATCTGTGCTTTGATTCGTTCCTGGGATTCCAGTAATAGATTCCGATGGACATGGGAAGGTTTACCGTAACCTGTGGACCTTCATCTTGACGATGAAACACAGAAATTACGTCGGAATTGAATACAACAGGCACCATGCTGTCTTCTCTCCGGGGGAGTAAAAGTTCTAACTATCTGTGCTTTGATTCTTTCCTGGGGTGCCAGTAATAGATTCCGATGGACATGGGAAGGTTTACTGTAACCTGTGGACCTTCATCTCGACGATGAGACACAGAAATTGCGTCGGAATTGAATACAACAGGAACCATGCCGACTTCTGTCCGGGAGAGTAATACTTCTAACTGTCTCTGATTTGATTCGTTCCTGGGATGCCAGTAATAGATTCCGATGGACATGGGAAGGTTTACTGTAACCTGTGGACCTTCATCTTGACGATGAAACACAGAAATTGCGTCGGAATTGAATACAACAGGCACCATGCTGACTTCTCTCCGGGCGCGTAATGCTTCTAACTATCTGTGCTTTGATTCGTTCCTGGGATTCCAGTAATAGATTCCGATGGACATGGGAAGGTTTACTGTAACCTGTGGACCTTCATCTTGACGATGAAGCACAGAAATTGCGTCGGAATTGAATACAACAGGCACCATGCTGAGTTCTCTCCGGGAGAGTAATGCTTCTAACTATCTGTGCTTTGATTCGTTCCTGGGATTCCAGTAATAGATTCCGATGGACATGGGAAGGTTTACTGTAACCTGTGGACCTTCATCTTCACGATGAAACACAGAAATTGCGTCGGAATTGAATACAACAGGCACCATGCCGACTTCTCTCCGGAAGAGTAATGCTTCTAACTATCTGTGCTTTGGTTCGTTCCTGGAATTCCAGTAATAGATTCCGATGACCATCGGAAGGTTTACTGTAACCCGTGGACCTTCATCTTGACGATGAAACGCAGAAATTGCGTCGGAATTGAATGCAACAGGCACCATGCTGACTTCTCTCCGGGAGAGTAATGCTTCTAACTATCTGTACTTTGATTCGTTCCTGGGATTCCAGTAATAGATTGCGATGGACATAGGAAGGTTTACTGTAACCTGTGGACCTTCATCTTGACGATGAAACACAGAAATTACGTCGGAATTGAATGCAACAGGCACCATGCTGACTTCTCTCCGGGAGAGTAATGCTTCTCACTGTCTCTGATTTGATTCGTTCCTGGGATGCCAGTAATAGATTCCGATGGACATGAGAAGGTTTACTGTAACCTGTGGACCTTCATCTTGACGATGAAACACAGAAATTGCGACGGAATTGAATACAACAGGCACCATGCTGAGTTCTCTCCAAGAGAGCAATGCTTCTAACTATCTGTGCTTTGATTCGTTCCTGGGATTCCAGTAATAGATTGCGATGGACATAGGAAGGTTTACTGTAACCTGTGGACCTTCATCTTGACGATGAAACACAGAAATTGCGTCGGAATTGAATACAACAGGCACCATGCTGACTTCTCTGAGGGCGCGTAATGCTTCTAACTATCTGTGCTTTGATTCGTTCCTGGGATTCCAGTAATAGATTCCGATGGACATGGGAAGGTTTACTGTAACCTGTGGACCTTCATCTTGACGATGAAACACAGAAAGTGCGACGGAATTGAATACAACAGGCACCATGCTGAGTTCTCTCCGGGAGAGTAATGCTTCTAACTATCTGTGCTTTGATTCGTTCCTGGGATTCCAGTAATAGATTCCGATGGACATGGGTAGGTTTACTGTAACCTGTGGACCTTCATCTTGACGATGAAACACAGAAATTGCGTCGGAATTGAATACAACAGGCACCATGCTGACTTCTCTCCGGGAGAGTAATGCTTCTAACTATCTGTGCTTTGATTCGTTCCAGGGATTCCGGTAATAGATTCCGATGGACATGGGAAGGTTTACTGTAACTTGTGGACCTTCATCTTGACGGTCAAACACAGAAATTGCGTCGGAGTTGAAAAAAACAGGCACCATGCTGACTTCTCTCCGGGAGAGTAATGCTTCTAACTATCTGTGCTTTGATTCGTTCCTGGGTTCCATTAATAGATTCCGATGGACATGGGAAGGTTTACTGTAACCTGTGGACCTTCATCTTGACGATGAAACACAGAAATTGCGTCGGAATTGAATACAACAGGCACCATGCTGATTTCTCTCCGGGAGAGTAATGATTCTAACTATCTGTGCTTTGATTCGTTCCTGGGATTCCAGTAACAGATTCCGATAGACATGGGAAGGTTTACTGTACCCTGTGGACCTTCATCTTGACGATGAAACACAGAAATTGCGTCGGAATTGAATACAACAGGTACCATGCTGACTTCTCTCCGGGAGAGTAATGGTTCTAACTATCTGTGCTTTGATTCTTTCCTGGGATGCCAGTAATAGATTTCGATGGACATGGGAAGGTTTACTGTAACCTGTGGACCTTCCTCTTGACGATGAAACACAGAAATTGCTTCGGAATTGAATACAAAAGGCACCATGCCGACTTCTGTCCGGGAGAGTAATGCTTCTAACTGTCTCTGCTTTGATTGTTTCCTGGGAAGCCAGTAATAGATTCCGATGGACATGGGAAGGTTTACTGTAACCTGTGGATCTTCAACGTGACGATGAAGCACAGAAATTGCGTCGGAATTGAATACAACAGGTACCATGCTGACTTCTCTCCGGGAGAGTAATCCTTCTAAATATCTGTGCTTTGATTCGTTCCTGGGATTCCATTAATAGATTCCGATGGACATGGGAAGGTTTACTGTAACCTGCTGACGTTCAACTTAACGATGAAACACAGAAATTGCGTCGGAATTGAATACAACAGGCACCATGCCGACTTCTGTCCGGGAGAGTAATGCTTCAAACTATCTGTGCTTTGATTCGTTCCTGGGTTCCATTAATAGATTCCGATGGACATGGGATGGTTTACTGTAACCTGTGGACCTTCATCTTGACGATGAAGCACAGAAATTGCGTCGGAATTGAATACAACAGGCACCATGCTGACTTCTCTCCGGGAGAGTAATGCTTCTAACTATCTGTGCTTTGATTCGTTCCTGGGATTCCAGTAATAGATTCCGATGGACATGGGAAGGTTTACCGTAACCTATGGACCTTCATCTTGACGATGAAACACAGAAATTACGTTGGAATGGAATACAACTGGCACCATGCTGTCTTCTCTCCGGGAGAGTAAAGGTTCTAACTATCTATGCTTTGATTCTTTCCTGGGGTGCCAGTAATAGATTCCGATGGACATGGGAAGGTTTACTGTAACCTGTGGACCTTCATCTCGACGATGAGACACAGAAATTGCGTCGGAATTGAATACAACAGGAACCATGCCGACTTCTGTCCGGGAGAGTAACACTTCTAACTGTCTCTGATTTGATTCGTTCCTGGGATGCCAGTAATAGATTCCGAAGGACATGGGAAGGTTTACTGTAACCTGTGGACCTTCATCTTGACGATGAAACACAGAAATTGCGTCGGAATTGAATACAACAGGCACCATGCTGACTTCTCTCCGGGCGCGTAATGCTTCTAACTATCTGTGCTTTGATTCGTTCCTGGGATTCCAGTAATAGATTCCGATGGACATGGGAAGGTTTACTGTAACCTGTGGACCTTCATCTTGACGATGAAACACAGAAATTGCGTCGGAATTGAATACAACAGGCACCATGCTGAGTTCTCTCCGGGAGAGTAATGCTTCTAACTATCTGTGCTTTGATTCGTTCCTGGGATTCCAGTAATAGATTCCGATGGACATGGGAAGGTTTACTGTAACCTGTGGACCTTCATCTTCACGATGAAACACAGAAATTGCGTCGGAATTGAATACAACAGGCACCATGCCGACTTCTCTCCGGAAGAGTAATGCTTCTAACTATCTGTGCTTTGGTTCGTTCCTGGAATTCCAGTAATAGATTCCGATGACCATCGGAAGGTTTACTGTAACCCGTGGACCTTCATCTTGACGATGAAACGCAGAAATTGCGTCGGAATTGAATGCAACAGGCACCATGCTGACTTCGCTCCGGGAGAGTAATGCTTCTAACTATCTGTACTTTGATTCGTTCCTGGGATTCCAGTAATAGATTGCGATGGACATAGGAAGGTTTACTGTAACCTGCGGACCTTCATCTTGACGATGAAACACAGAAATTACGTCGGAATTGAATGCAACAGGCACCATGCTGACTTCTCTCCGGGAGAGTAATGCTTCTCACTGTCTCTGATTTGATTCGTTCCTGGGATGCCAGTAATAGATTCCGATGGACATGGGAAGGTTTACTGTAACCTGTGGACCTTCATCTTGACGATGAAACACAGAAATTGCGACGGAATTGAATACAACAGGCACCATGCTGAGTTCTCTCCAAGAGAGCAATGCTTCTAACTATCTGTGCTTTGATTCGTTCCTGGGATTCCAGTAATAGATTGCGATGGACATAGGAAGGTTTACTGTAACCTGTGGACCTTCATCTTGACGATGAAACACAGAAATTACGTCGGAATTGAATGCAACAGGCACCATGCTGACTTCTCTCCGGGAGAGTAATGCTTCTAACTATCTGTACTTTGATTCGTTCCTGGGATTCCAGTAATAGATTCCGATGGACATGGGAAGGTTTACTGTAACCTGTGGACCTTCATCTTGACGATGAAACACAGAAATTGCGTCGGAATTGAATACAACAGGCACCATGCTGACTTCTCTCCGGGAGAGTAATGCTTCTAACTATCTGTGCTTGGATTCGTTCCTGGGATTCCAGTAATAGATTCCGATGGACATGGGTAGGTTCACTGTAACCTGTGGACCTTCATCTTGACGATGAAACACAGAAATTGCGTCGGAATTGAATACAACAGACACCATGCTGACTTCTCTCCGGGAGAGTAATGCTTCTAACTATCTGTGCTTTGATTCGTTCCTGGGATTCCAGTAATAGATTCCGATGGACATGGGAAGGTTTACTGTAACCTGTGGACCTTCATCTTGACGATGAAATTAGAAATTGCGTTGGAATTTAATACAACAGGCACCATGCCGACTTCTGTCCGGGAGAGTAATGCTTCTAACAATCTGCGTTTTGGTTCGTTCCTGGGTTTCCAGTAATAGATTCCGATGGACATGGGAAGCTTTACCGTAACCTGTGGACCTTCATCTTGACGATGAAACACAGAAATTACGTCGGAATTGAATACAACAGGCACCATGCTGACTTCTCTCCGGGCGCGTAATGCTTCTAACTATCTGTGCTTTGATTCTTTCCTGGGGTGCCAGTAATAGATTCCGATGGACATGGGAAGGTTTACTGTAACCTGTGGACCTTCATCTTGACGATGAGACACAGAAATTGCGTCGGAATTGAATACAACAGGCAGCATGCCGACTTCAGTCCGGGAGAGTAATTCTTCTAACTGGCTCTGAATTGATTTGTTCCTGGCATGCCAGTAATAGATTCCGATGGACATGGGAAGGTTTACTGTAACCTGTGGACCTTCATCTTGACGATGAAACACAGAAATTGCGTCGGAATTGAATACAACAGGCACCATGCTGACTTCTCTGAGGGCGCGTAATGCTTCTAACTATCTGTGCTTTGATTCGTTCCTGGGATTCCAGTAATAGATTCCGATGGACATGGGAAGGTTTACTGTAACCTGTGGACCTTCATCTTGACGATGAAACACAGAAAGTGCGACGGAATTGAATACAACAGGCACCATGCTGAGTTCTCTCCGGGAGAGTAATGCTTCTAACTATCTGTGCTTGGATTCGTTCCTGGGATTCCAGTAATAGATTCCGATGGACATGGGTAGGTTTACTGTAACCTGTGGACCTTCATCTTGACGATGAAACACAGAAATTGCGTCGGAATTGAATACAACAGGCACCATGCTGACTTCTCTCCGGGAGAGTAATGCTTCTAACTATCTGTGCTTTGATTCGTTCCAGGGATTCCGGTAATAGATTCCGATGGACATGGGAAGGTTTACTGTAACCTGTGGACCTTCATCTTGACGATGAAATTAGAAATTGCGTTGGAAATTAATACAACAGGCACCATGCCGACTTCTGTCCGGGAGAGTAATGCTTCTAACTATCTGTGTTTTGGTTCGTTCCTGGGATGCCAGTAATAGATTCCGAAGGACATCGGAAGGTTTACTGTAACCTGTGGACCTTCAACGTGACGATGAAACACAGAAATTGAGTCGGAATTGAATACAATAGGCACCATGCTGACTTCTCTCCGGGAGAGTAATGCTTCTAACTATCTGTGCTTTGATTCGTTCCTGGGATTCCAGTAATAGATTCCGATGGACATGGGAAGGTTTACTGTAACCTGTGGACCTTCATCTTGACGGTCAAACACAGAAATTGCGTCGGAGTTGAAAAAAACAGGCACCATGCTGACTTCTCTCCGGGAGAGTAATGCTTCTAACTATCTGTGCTTTGATTCGTTCCTGGGTTCCATTAATAGATTCCGATGGACATGGGAAGGTTTACTGTAACCTGTGGACCTTCATCTTGACGATGAAACACAGAAATTGCGTCGGAATTGAATACAACAGGCACCATGCTGATTTCTCTCCGGGAGAGTAAAGGTTCTAACTATCTGTGCTTTGATTCTTTCCTGGGATGCCAGTAATAGATTTCGATGGACATGGGAAGGTTTACTGTAACCTGTGGACCTTCCTCTTGACGATGAAACACAGAAATTGCTTCGGAATTGAATACAAAAGGCACCATGCCGACTTCTGTCCCGGAGAGTAATGCTTCTAACTGTCTCTGCTTTGATTGTTTCCTGGGAAGCCAGTAATAGATTCCGATGGACATGGGAAGGTTTACTGTAACCTGTGGATCTTCAACGTGACGATGAAGCACAGAAATTGCTTCGGAATTGAATACAACAGGTACCATGCTGACTTCTCTCCGGGAGAGTAATCCTTCTAAATATCTGTGCTTTGATTCGTTCCTGGGATTCCATTAATAGATTCCGATGGACATGGGAAGGTTTACTGTAACCTGCTGACGTTCAACTTAACGATGAAACACAGAAATTGCGTCGGAATTGAATACAACAGGCACCATGCCGACTTCTGTCCGGGAGAGTAATGCTTCTAACTATCTGTGCTTTGACTCGTTCCTGAGATTCCAGTAATAGATTCCGATGGACATGGGAAGGTTTACTGTAACCCGTGGTCCTTCATCTTGACGAGGAAACACAGAAATTGCGTCGGAATTGAATACAACAGGCACCATGCCGACTTCTCTCCGGGAGAGTAATGCTTCTAACTATCTGTGCTTTGATTCGCTCCTGGGATTCCAGTAATAGATTACGGTGGACATGGGAAGGTTTACTGTAACTTGTGGACCTTCATCTTGACGATGAAACACAGAAATTGCGTCGGAATTGAATACAACAGGCACCATGCTGACTTCTCTCCGGGAGAGTAACGCTTCTAACTATCTGTGCTTTCATTCGTTCCTGGGATTCCAGTAATAGATTCCGATGGTCATGGGAACGTTTACTGTAACCTGTGGACCTTCATCTTGACGATGAAAAACAGAAATTGCGTCGGAATTGAATACAACAGGCACCATGCTGACTTCTCTCCGGGAGAGTAATGCTTCTAACTATGTGTGCTTCAATTCGTTCCTGGGATCCAGTAATAGATTCCGATGGACATGGGAAGGTTTACTGCAACCTGTGGACCTTAATCTTGACGATGAAACACAGAAATTGCGTCGGAATTGAATACAACAGGCACCATGATGACTTCTCTCCGGGAGAGTAATGCTTCTAACTATCTGTGCTTTGATTTGTTCCTGGGATTCCAGTAATAGATTCCGATGGACATGGGAAGGTTTACTGTAACCTGTGGACCTTCATCTTGACGATGATACACAGAAATTGCGTCGGAATTGAATACAACAGGCACCATGCTGACTTCTCTCCGGGAGAGTAATGCTTCTATTTATCTGTGCTTTGATTCTTTCCTGGGATGCCAGTAATAGATTCCGATGGACATGGGAAGGTTTACTGTAACCTGTGGACCTTCATCGTGACGATGAAACACAGAGATTGCGTCGGAATTGAATACAACAGGCACCATGCCGACTTCTGTCCGGGAGAGTAATGCTTCTAACTGTCTCTGTTTTGAATCTTTCCTGGGATGCCAGTAATAGATTCCGATGGACATGGGAAGGTTTACTGTAACCTGTGGACCTTCAACGTGACGATGAAGCACAGAAATTGCGTCGGAATTGAATACAACAGGCACCATGCCGAAATCTCTCCGGGAGAGTAATGCTTCTATCTATCTGTGCTTTTATTTGTTCCTGGGATTCCAGTAATAGATTCCGATGGACATGGGAAGGCTTACTGTAACCTGTGGACCTTCATCTTGACGATGAATCACAGAAATTGCGCCGGAATTGAATACAACAGGCACCATGCTGACTTCTCTCCGGGAGAGTAATGCTTCTAATTATCTGTGATTTGATTCGTTCCTGGGATTCCAGTAATAGATTCCGATGGACATGGGAAGGTTTACTGTAACCTGTGGACCTTCATCTTGACGATGAAACACAGAAAGTGCGACGGAATTGAATACAACAGGCACCATGCTGAGTTCTCTCCGGGAGAGTAATGCTTCTAACTATCTGTGCTTGGATTCGTTCCTGGGATTCCAGTAATAGATTCCGATGGACATGGGTAGGTTTACTGTAACCTGTGGACCTTCATCTTGACGATGAAACGCAGAAATTGCGTGGGAATTGAATACAACAGGTACCATGCTGACTTCTCTCCGGGAGAGTAATGGTTCTAACTATCTGTGCTTTGATTCTTTCCTGGGATGCCAGTAATAGATTTCGATGGACATGGGAAGGTTTACTGTAACCTGTGGACCTTCCTCTTGACGATGAAACACAGAAATTGCTTCGGAATTGAATACAAAAGGCACCATGCCGACTTCTGTCCGGGAGAGTAATGCTTCTAACTGTCTCTGCTTTGATTGTTTCCTGGGAAGCCAGTAATAGATTCCGATGGACATGGGAAGGTTTACTGTAACCTGTGGATCTTCAACGTGACGATGAAGCACAGAAATTGCGTCGGAATTGAATACAACAGGTACCATGCTGACTTCTCTCCGGGAGAGTAATCCTTCTAAATATCTGTGCTTTGATTCGTTCCTGGGATTCCATTAACAGATTCCGATGGACATGGGAAGGTTTACTGTAACCTGCTGAAGTTCAACTTAACGATGAAACACAGAAATTGCGTCGGAATTGAATACAACAGGCACCATGCCGACTTCTGTCCGGGAGAGTAATGCTTCTAACTATCTGTGCTTTGACTCGTTCCTGAGATTCCAGTAATAGATTCCGATGGACATGGGAAGGTTTACTGTAACCCGTGGTCCTTCATCTTGACGAGGAAACACAGAAATTGCGTCGGAATTGAATACAACAGGCACCATGCCGACTTCTCTCCGGGAGAGTAATGCTTCTAACTATCTGTGCTTTGATTCGCTCCTGGGATTCCAGTAATAGATTACGGTGGACATGGGAAGGTTTACTGTAACTTGTGGACCTTCATCTTGACGATGAAACACAGAAATTGCGTCGGAATTGAATACAACAGGCACCATGCTGACTTCTCTCCGGGAGAGTAACGCTTCTAACTATCTGTGCTTTCATTCGTTCCTGGGATTCCAGTAATAGATTCCGATGGTCATGGGAACGTTTACTGTAACCTGTGGACCTTCATCTTGACGATGAAAAACAGAAATTGCGTCGGAATTGAATACAACAGGCACCATGCTGACTTCTCTCCGGGAGAGTAATGCTTCTAACTATGTGTGCTTCAATTCGTTCCTGGGATCCAGTAATAGATTCCGATGGACATGGGAAGGTTTACTGCAACCTGTGGACCTTCATCTTGACGATGAAACACAGAAATTGCGTCGGAATTGAATACAACAGGCACCATGATGACTTCTCTCCGGGAGAGTAATGCTTCTAACTATCTGTGCTTTGATTTGTTCCTGGGATTCCAGTAATAGATTCCGATGGACATGGGAAGGTTTACTGTAACCTGTGGACCTTCATCTTGACGATGATACACAGAAATTGCGTCGGAATTGAATACAACAGGCACCATGCTGACTTCTCTCCGGGAGAGTAATGCTTCTAACTATCTGTGCTTTGATTCTTTCCTGGGATGCCAGTAATAGATTCCGATGGACATGGGAAGGTTTACTGTAACCTGTGGACCTTCATCTTGACGATGAAACACAGAAATTGCGTCGGAATTGAATACAACAGGCACCATGCCGACTTCTGTCCGGGAGAGTAATGCTTCTAACTATCTGTGCTTTGACTCGTTCCTGAGATTCCAGTAATAGATTCCGATGGACATGGGAAGGTTTACTGTAACCCGTGGTCCTTCATCTTGACGAGGAAACACAGAAATTGCGTCGGAATTGAATACAACAGGCACCATGCCGACTTCTCTCCGGGAGAGTAATGCTTCTAACTATCTGTGCTTTGATTCGCTCCTGGGATTCCAGTAATAGATTACGGTGGACATGGGAAGGTTTACTGTAACTTGTGGACCTTCATCTTGACGATGAAACACAGAAATTGCGTCGGAATTGAATACAACAGGCACCATGCTGACTTCTCTCCGGGAGAGTAATGCTTCTAACTATCTGTGCTTTGATTCTTTCCTGGGATGCCAGTAATAGATTCCGATGGACATGGGAAGGTTTACTGTAACCTGTGGACCTTCATCTTGACGGTCAAACACAGAAATTGCGTCGGAGTTGAAAAAAACAGGCACCATGCTGACTTCTCTCCGGGAGAGTAATGCTTCTAACTATCTGTGCTTTGATTCGTTCCTGGGTTCCATTAATAGATTCCGATGGACATGGGAAGGTTTACTGTAACCTGTGGACCTTCATCTTGACGATGAAACACAGAAATTGCGTCGGAATTGAATACAACAGGCACCATGCTGATTTCTCTCCGGGAGAGTAATGATTCTGACTATCTGTGCTTTGATTCGTTCCTGGGATTCCAGTAATAGATTCCGATAGACATGGGAAGGTTTACTGTACCCTGTGGACCTTCATCTTGACGATGAAACACAGAAATTGCGTCGGAATTGAATACAACAGGTACCATGCTGACTTCTCTCCGGGAGAGTAATGGTTCTAACTATCTGTGCTTTGATTCTTTCCTGGGATGCCAGTAATAGATTTCGATGGACATGGGAAGGTTTACTGTAACCTGTGGACCTTCCTCTTGACGATGAAACACAGAAATTGCTTCGGAATTGAATACAAAAGGCACCATGCCGACTTCTGTCCGGGAGAGTAATGCTTCTAACTGTCTCTGCTTTGATTGTTTCCTGGGAAGCCAGTAATAGATTCCGATGGACATGGGAAGGTTTACTGTAACCTGTGGATCTTCAACGTGACGATGAAGCACAGAAATTGCGTCGGAATTGAATACAACAGGTACCATGCTGACTTCTCTCCGGGAGAGTAATCCTTCTAAATATCTGTGCTTTGATTCGTTCCTGGGATTCCATTAACAGATTCCGATGGACATGGGAAGGTTTACTGTAACCTGCTGAAGTTCAACTTAACGATGAAACACAGAAATTGCGTCGGAATTGAATACAACAGGCACCATGCCGACTTCTGTCCGGGAGAGTAATGCTTCTAACTATCTGTGCTTTGACTCGTTCCTGAGATTCCAGTAATAGATTCCGATGGACATGGGAAGGTTTACTGTAACCCGTGGTCCTTCATCTTGACGAGGAAACACAGAAATTGCGTCGGAATTGAATACAACAGGCACCATGCCGACTTCTCTCCGGGAGAGTAATGCTTCTAACTATCTGTGCTTTGATTCGCTCCTGGGATTCCAGTAATAGATTACGGTGGACATGGGAAGGTTTACTGTAACTTGTGGACCTTCATCTTGACGATGAAACACAGAAATTGCGTCGGAATTGAATACAACAGGCACCATGCTGACTTCTCTCCGGGAGAGTAACGCTTCTAACTATCTGTGCTTTCATTCGTTCCTGGGATTCCAGTAATAGATTCCGATGGTCATGGGAACGTTTACTGTAACCTGTGGACCTTCATCTTGACGATGAAAAACAGAAATTGCGTCGGAATTGAATACAACAGGCACCATGCTGACTTCTCTCCGGGAGAGTAATGCTTCTAACTATGTGTGCTTCAATTCGTTCCTGGGATCCAGTAATAGATTCCGATGGACATGGGAAGGTTTACTGCAACCTGTGGACCTTCATCTTGACGATGAAACACAGAAATTGCGTCGGAATTGAATACAACAGGCACCATGATGACTTCTCTCCGGGAGAGTAATGCTTCTAACTATCTGTGCTTTGATTTGTTCCTGGGATTCCAGTAATAGATTCCGATGGACATGGGAAGGTTTACTGTAACCTGTGGACCTTCATCTTGACGATGATACACAGAAATTGCGTCGGAATTGAATACAACAGGCACCATGCTGACTTCTCTCCGGGAGAGTAATGCTTCTAACTATCTGTGCTTTGATTCTTTCCTGGGATGCCAGTAATAGATTCCGATGGACATGGGAAGGTTTACTGTAACCTGTGGACCTTCATCTTGACGATGAAACACAGAAATTGCGTCGGAATTGAATACAACAGGCACCATGCCGACATCTGTCCGGGAGAGTAATGCTTCTAACTGTCTCTGTTTTGAATCTTTCCTGGGATGCCAGTAATAGATTCCGATGGACATGGGAAGGTTTACTGTAACCTGTGGACCTTCAACGTGACGATGAAGCACAGAAATTGCGTCGGAATTGAATACAACAGGCACCATGCCGAAATCTCTCCGGGAGAGTAATGCTTCTATCTATCTGTGCTTTGATTTGTTCCTGGGATTCCAGTAATAGATTCCGATGGACATGGGAAGGCTTACTGTAACCTGTGGACCTTCATCTTGACGATGAATCACAGAAATTGCGCCGGAATTGAATACAACAGGCACCATGCTGATTTCTCTCCGGGAGAGTAATGCTTCTAACTATCGGTGATTTGATTCGTTCCTGGGATTCCAGTAATAGATTCCGATGGACATGGGAAGGTTTACTGTAACCTGTGGACCTTCAACGTGACGATGAAGCACAGAAATTGCGTCGGAATTGAATACAACAGGCACCATGCCGACTTCTCTCCGGGAGAGTAATGCTTCTAACTATCTGTGCTTGGATTCGTTCCTGGGATTCCAGTAATAGATTCCGATGGACATGGGAAGGTTTACTGTAACCTGTGGACCTTCATCTTGACGATGAAACACCGAAATTGCGTCGGAATCGAATACAACAGGCACCATGCTGACTTCTCTCCGGGAGAGTAATGCTTCTAACTATCTGTGCTTGGATTCGTTCCTGGGATTCCAGTAATAGATTCCGATGGACATGGGTAGGTTTACTGTAACCTGTGGACCTTCATCTTGACGATGAAACGCAGAAATTGCGTCGGAATTGAATACAACAGGCACCATGCTGACTTCTCTCCGGGAGAGTAATGTTTCTAACTATCTGTGCTTTGATTCGTTCCAGGGATTCCGGTAATAGATTCCGATGGACATGGGAAGGTTTACTGTAACCTGTGGACCTTCATCTTGACGATGAAATTAGAAATTGCGTTGGAAATTAATACAACAGGCACCATGCCGACTTCTGTCCGGGAGAGTAATGCTTCTAACTATCTGTGTTTTTGTTCGTTCCTGGGATGCCAGTAATAGATTCCGAAGGACATCGGAAGGTTTACTGTAACCTGTGGACCTTCAACGTGACGATGAAACACAGAAATTGCGTCGGAATTGAATACAATAGGCACCATGCTGACTTCTCTCCGGGAGAATAATGCTTCTAACTATCTGTGCTTTGATTCGTTCCTGGGATTCCAGTAATAGATTCCGATGGACATGGGAAGGTTTACTGTAACCTGTGGACCTTCATCTTGACGGTCAAACACAGAAATTGCGTCGGAGTTGAAAAAAACAGGCACCATGCTGACTTCTCTCCGGGAGAGTAATGCTTCTAACTATCTGTGCTTTGATTCGTTCCTGGGTTCCATTAATAGATTCCGATGGACATGGGAAGGTTTACTGTAACCTGTGGACCTTCATCTTGACGATGAAACACAGAAATTGCGTCGGAATTGAATACAACAGGCACCATGCTGATTTCTCTCCGGGAGAGTAATGATTCTGACTATCTGTGCTTTGATTCGTTCCTGGGATTCCAGTAATAGATTCCGATAGACATGGGAAGGTTTACTGTACCCTGTGGACCTTCATCTTGACGATGAAACACAGAAATTGCGTCGGAATTGAATACAACAGGTACCATGCTGACTTCTCTCCGGGAGAGTAATGGTTCTAACTATCTGTGCTTTGATTCTTTCCTGGGATGCCAGTAATAGATTTCGATGGACATGGGAAGGTTTACTGTAACCTGTGGACCTTCCTCTTGACGATGAAACACAGAAATTGCTTCGGAATTGAATACAAAAGGCACCATGCCGACTTCTGTCCGGGAGAGTAATGCTTCTAACTGTCTCTGCTTTGATTGTTTCCTGGGAAGCCAGTAATAGATTCCGATGGACATGGGAAGGTTTACTGTAACCTGTGGATCTTCAACGTGACGATGAAGCACAGAAATTGCGTCGGAATTGAATACAACAGGTACCATGCTGACTTCTCTCCGGGAGAGTAATCCTTCAAAATATCTGTGCTTTGATTCGTTCCTGGGATTCCATTAATAGATTCCGATGGACATGGGAAGGTTTACTGTAACCTGCTGAAGTTCAACTTAACGATGAAACACAGAAATTGCGTCGGAATTGAATACAACAGGCACCATGCCGACTTCTGTCCGGGAGAGTAATGCTTCTAACTATCTGTGCTTTCATTCGTTTCTGGGATTCCAGTAATAGATTCCGATGGTCATGGGAACGTTTACTGTAACCTGTGGACCTTCATCTTGACGATGAAAAACAGAAATTGCGTCGGAATTGAATACAACAGGCACCATGCTGACTTCTCTCCGGGAGAGTAATGCTTCTAACTATGTGTGCTTCATTTCGTTCCTGGGATCCAGTAATAGATTCCGATGGACATGGGAAGGTTTACTGCAACCTGTGGACCTTCATCTTGACGATGAAACACAGAAATTGCGTCGGAATTGAATACAACAGGCACCATGATGACTTCTCTCCGGGAGAGTAATGCTTCTAACTATCTGTGCTTTGATTTGTTCCTGGGATTCCAGTAATAGATTCCGATGGACATGGGAAGGTTTACTGTAACCTGTGGACCTTCATCTTGACGATGATACACAGAAATTGCGTCGGAATTGAATACAACAGGCACCATGCTGACTTCTCTCCGGGAGAGTAATGCTTCTAACTATCTGTGCTTTGATTCTTTCCTGGGATGCCAGTAATAGATTCCGATGGACATGGGAAGGTTTACTGTAACCTGTGGACCTTCATCTTGACGATGAAACACAGAAATTGCGTCGGAATTGAATACAACAGGCACCATGCCGACATCTGTCCGGGAGAGTAATGCTTCTAACTGTCTCTGTTTTGAATCTTTCCTGGGATGCTAGTAATAGATTCCGATGGACATGGGAAGGTTTACTGTAACCTGTGGACCTTCAACGTGACGATGAAGCACAGAAATTGCGTCGGAATTGAATACAACAGGCACCATGCCGAAATCTCTCCGGGTAGAGTAATGCTTCTATCTATCTGTGCTTTGATTTGTTCCTGGGATTCCAGTAATAGATTCCGATGGACATGGGAAGGCTTACTGTAACCTGTGGACCTTCATCTTGACGATGAATCACAGAAATTGCGCCGGAATTGAATACAACAGGCACCATGCTGACTTCTCTCCGGGAGAGTAATGCTTCTAACTATCTGTGATTTGATTCGTTCCTGGGATTCCAGTAATAGATTCCGATGGACATGGGAAGGTTTACTGTAACCTGTGGACCTTCAACGTGACGATGAAGCACAGAAATTGCGTCGGAATTGAATACAACAGGCACCATGCCGACTTCTCTCCGGGAGAGTAATGCTTCTAACTATCTGTGCTTGGATTCGTTCCTGGGATTCCAGTAATAGATTCCGATGGACATGGGAAGGTTTACTGTAACCTGTGGACCTTCATCTTGACGATGAAACACCGAAATTGCGTCGGAATCGAATACAACAGGCACCATGCTGACTTCTCTCCGGGAGAGTAATGCTTCTAACTATCTGTGCTTTGATTCGTTCCTGGGATTCCAGTAATAGATTCCGATGGACATGGGAAGGTTTACTGTAACCTGTGGCCCTTCATCCTGACAGTGAAATACAGAAATTGCGTCGGAATTGAATACAACAGGCACCATGCTGACTTCTCTCCGGGAGAGTAATGCTTCTAACTATCTGTGCTTTGATATTTTCCTGGGATGCCAGTAATAGATTCCGATGGACATGGGAAGGTTTACTGTAACCTGTGGACCTTCATCTTGACGATGAAACACAGAAATTGCGTCGGAATTGAATACAACAGGCACCATGCCGACTTCTGTCCGGGAGAGTAATACTTCTAACTGTCTCTGTTTTGATTCTTTCCTGGGACGCCAGTAATAGATTCCGATGGACATGGGGAGGTTTACTGTAACCTGTGGACCTTCAACGTGACGATGAAGCACAGAAATTGCGTCGGAATTGAATACAACAAGCACCATGCTGACTTCTCTCCGGGAGAGTAATGCTTCTAACTATCTGTGCTTTGATTCGTTCCTGGGATTCCAGTAATAGATTCCGATGGACATGGGAAGGTTTACTGTAACCTGTGGACCTTCATCTTGACGATGAAGCACAGAAATTGCGTCGGAATTGAATACAACAGGCACCATGCTGACTTCTCTCCGGGAGAGTAATGCTTATAACTATCTGAGCTTTGATTCGTTCCTGGGATTCCAGTAATAGATTCCGATGGACATGGGAAGGTTTACTGTAACCTGTGGACCATCAACGTGACGATGAAGCACAGAAATTGCGTCGGAATTGCATACAACAGGCAAAATGTCGACTTCTCTCCGGGAGAGTAATGCTTCTAACTAACTGTGCTTTGATTCGTTCCTGGGATTCCAGTAATAGATTCCGATGGACATGGGAAGGTTTACTGTAACCTGTGGACCTTCATCTTGACGATGAAGCACAGAAATTGCGTCGGAATTGAATACAACAGGCACCATGCTGACTTCTGTCCGGGAGAGTAATGCTTCTAATTATCTGGGCTTTGATTCGTTCCTGGGATTCCAGTAATTGATTCCGATGGACATGGGAAGGTTTACTGTAACCTGTGGACCTTCAACGTGACGATGAAGCACAGAAATTGCGTCGGAATTGAATACAACAGGCACCATGCCGACTTCTCTCCGGGAGAGTAATTCTTCTAACTGTCTGTGCTTTGAGTCGTTCCTGGGATTCCAGTAATAGATTCCGATGGACATGGGAAAGTTTACTGTAACCTGTGGACCTTCATCTTGACGATGAAACACAGAAATTGCGTCGGAATTGAATACAACAGGCACCATGCTGACTTCTCTCCGGGAGAGTAATGCTTCTAACTATCTGTGCTTTGATTCGTTCCTGGGATTCCAGTACTGGATTCCGATTGACATGGGAAGGTTTACTGTAACCTGTGGACCTTCAACGTGACGATGAAGCACAGAAATTGCGACGGAATTGAATACAACAGGCACCATGCCGACTTCTCTCCGGGAGAGTAATGCTTCTAACTATCTGTGCTTTGATTCGTTCCTGGGATTCCAGTAATAGATTCCGATGGACATGGAAAGGTTTACTGTAACCTGTGGACCTTCATCTTGACAATGAAACACAGAAATTGCGTCGGAATTGAATACAACATGCACCATGCCGACTTCTCTCCGGGAGAGTAATGCTTCCAACTATCTGTGCTTTGATTCGTTCCTGGGATTCCAGTAATAGATTCCGATGGACATGGGAAGGTTTACTGTAACCTGTGGACCTTCATCTCGACGATGAAAAACAGAAATTGCGTCGGAATTGAATACAGCAGGCACCATGCATACTTCTCTCCGGGAGAGTAATTCTTCTAACTATCTGTGCTTTGATTCGTTCCTGGGATTCCAGTAATAGATTCCGATGGACATGGGAAAGATTACTGTAACCTGTGGACCTTCAACGTGACGATGAAGCACAGAAATTGCGTCGGAATTGAATACAACAGGCACCATGCCGACTTCTCTCCGGGAGAGTAATGCTTCTAGCTATCTGTGCTTTGATTGGTTCCTGGGATTCCAGTAATAGATTCCGATGGACATGGGAAGGTTTACTGTAACCTGTGGACCTTCATCTTGACGATGAAACACAGAAATTGCGTCGCAATTGAATACAACATGCACCATGCAGACTTCTCTCCGGGAGAGTAATTCTTCTAACTATCTGTGCTTTGATTCGTTCCTGGGATTCCAGCAATAGATTCCGATGGACATGGGAAGGTTTACTGTAACCTGTGGACTTTCAACGTGACGATGAAGCACAGAAATTGCGTCGGAATTGAATACAACAGGCACCATGCTGACTTCTCTCCGGGAGAGTAATTCTTCTAATTATCTGTGCTTTGGCTCGTTCCTGGGATTCCAGTAATAGATTCCGATGGACATGGGAAGGTTTACTGTAACCTGTGGACCTTCAACGTTACGATGAAGCACAGAAATTGCGTCGGAATTGAATACAACAGGCACCATGCTGACTTCTCTCCGGGAGAGTAATTCTTCTAATTATTTGTGCTTTGATTCGTTCCTGGGATTCCAGTAATAGATTCCGATGGACATGGGAAGGTTTACTGTAACCTGTGGACCTTCAACGTGACGATGAAGCACAGAAATTGCGTCGGAATCGAATACAACAGGCACCATGCTGACTTCTCTCCGGGAGAGTAAGTCTTCCAACTATCTGTGATTTGATTCGTTCCTGGGATTCCAGTAATAGATTCCGATGGACATGGGAATTTTTACTGTAACCTGTGGACCTTCATCTTGACGATGAAACACAGAAATTGCTTCGGAATTGAATACAACAGGCAGTATGCCGACTTCTCTCCGGGAGAGTAATTCTTCTAACTATATGTGATTTGATTCTTTCCTGGGATTCCAGTAATAGATTCCGATGGACATGGGAAGGTTTACTGTAACCTGTGGACCTTCTCCTAGACGATGAAACACAGAAATTGCGTCGGAATTGAATACAACAGGCAGCATGCCGACTTCTCTCCGGGAGAGTAATTCTTCTATGTGTGCTTTGATTCGATCCTGGGATTCCAGTAATAGATTCCGTTGGACATGGGAAGGTTTACTGTAACCTGTGGACCTTCATCTTGACGATGAAGCACAGAAATTGCGTCGGAATTGAATACAACAGGCACCATGCTGACTTCTCTCCGGGAGAGTAATGCTTCTAACTATCTGTGCTTTGATTCTTTCCTGGGATGCCAGTAATAGATTCCGATGGACATGGGAAGGTTTACTGTAACCTGTGGACCTTCATCTTCACGATGAAACACAGAAATTGCGTGGAATTGAATACAACAGGCACCATGCCGACTTCTCTCCGGGAGAGTAATACTTCTAACTATCTGTGTTCTGATTCGTTCCTGGGATTCCAGTAATAGATTCCGATGGACATGGGAAGGTTTACTGTAACCTGTGGACCTTCATCTTGACGATGAAACACAGAAATTGCGTCGGAATTGAATACAACAGGCACCATGCCGACTTCTCTCCGGGAGAGTAATTCTTCTAACTATCTGTGCTTTGATTCGATCCTGGGATTTCAGTAATATATTCCGATGGACATGGGAAGGTTTACTGTAACCTGTGGATCTGCAACGTGACGATGAAGCACAGAAATTGCGTCGGAATTGAATACAACATGCACCATGCCGACTTCTCTCCGGGAGAGTAATTCTTCTAACTATCTGTGCTTTGATTCGTTCCTGGGATTCCAGTAATAGATTCCGATGGACATGGGAAGGTTTACTGTAACCTGTGGACCTTCAACGTGACGATGAAGCACAGAAATTGCGTCGGAATTGAATACAACATGCACCATGCTGACTTCTCTCCGGGAGAGTAATTCTTCTAACTATCTGTGCTTTGATTCGTACCTGGGATTCCAGTAATAGATTCCGATTGACATGGGAAGGTTTACTGTAACCTGTGGACCTTCAACGTGACGATGAAGCACAGAAATTGCGTCGGAATTGGATACAACATGCACCATGCTGACTTCTCTCCGGGAGAGTAATTCTTCTAATTATCTGTGCTTTGGCTCGTTCCTGGGATGCCAGTAATAGATTCCGATGGACATGGGAAGGTTTACTGTAACCTGTGGACCTTCATCTTGACGATGAAACACAGAAATTGCGTCGGAATTGAATACAACAGGCACCATGCCGACTTCTGTCCAGGAGAGTAATGCTTCTAACTGCCTCTGTTTTGAATCTTTCCTGGGATGCCAGTAATAGATTCCGATGGACATGGGAAGGTTTACTGTAACCTGTGGACCTTCAACGTGACGATGAAGCACAGAAATTGCGTCGGAATTGAATACAACAGGCACCATGCCGAAATCTCTCCGGGAGAGTAATGCTTCTATCTATCTGTGCTTTGATTTGTTCCTGGGATTCCAGTAATAGATTCCGATGGACATGGGAAGGCTTACTGTAACCTGTGGACCTTCATCTTGACGATGAATCACAGAAATTGCGCCGGAATTGAATACAACAGGCACCATGCTGACTTCTCTCCGGGAGAGTAATGCTTCTAACTATCTGTGATTTGATTCGTTCCTGGGATTCCAGTAATAGATTCCGATGGACATGGGAAGGTTTACTGTAACCTGTGGACCTTCAACGTGACGATGAAGCACAGAAATTGCGTCGGAATTGAATACAACAGGCACCATGCCGACTTCTCTCCGGGAGAGTAATGCTTCTAACTATCTGTGCTTGGATTCGTTCCTGGGATTCCAGTAATAGATTCCGATGGACATGGGAAGGTTTACTGTAACCTGTGGACCTTCATCTTGACGATGAAACACCGAAATTGCGTCGGAATCGAATACAACAGGCACCATGCTGACTTCTCTCCGGGAGAGTAATGCTTCTAACTATCTGTGCTTTGATTCGTTCCTGGGATTCCAGTAATAGATTCCGATGGACATGGGAAGGTTTACTGTAACCTGTGGACCTTCAACGTGACGATGAAGCACAGAAATTGCGTCGGAATAGAATACAACAGGCACCATGCCGACTTCTCTCAGGGAGAGTAATGCTTCTAACTATCTGTGCTTTGATTCGTTCCTGGGATTCCAGTAATAGATTCCGATGGACATGGGAAGATTTACTGTAACCTGTGGACCTTCATCTTGACGATGAAACACAGAAATTGCGTCGGAATTGAATACAACAGGCACCATGCTGACTTCTGTACGGGAGAGTTATGCTTCTATGTGTGCTTTGATTCGATCCTGGGATTCCAGTAATAGATTCCGTTGGACATGGGAAGGTTTACTGTAACCTGTGGACCTTCATCTTGACGATGAAGCACAGAAATTGCGTCGGAATTGAATACAACAGGCACCATGCTGACTTCTCTCCGGGAGAGTAATGCTTCTAACTATCTGTGCTTTGATTCTTTCCTGGGATGCCAGTAATAGATTCCGATGGACATGGGAAGGTTTACTGTAACCTGTGGACCTTCATCTTGACGATGAAACACAGAAATTGCGTGGAATTGAATACAACAGGCACCATGCCGACTTCTCTCCGGGAGAGTAATACTTCTAACTATCTGTGCTCTGATTCGTTCCTGGGATTCCAGTAATAGATTCCGATGGACATGGGAAGATTTACTGTAACCTGTGGACCTTCATCTTGACGATGAAACACAGAAATTGCGTCGGAATTGAATACAACAGGCACCATGCTGACTTCTGTACGGGAGAGTTATGCTTCTAACTACCTGTGCTTTGATTCGTTCCTGGGATTCCAGTAATAGATTCCGATGGTCATGGGAACGTTTACTGTAACCTGTGGACCTTCATCTTGACGATGAAAAACAGAAATTGCGTCGGAATTGAATACAACAGGCACCATGCTGACTTCTCTCCGGGAGAGTAATGCTTCTAACTATGTGTGCTTCAATTCGTTCCTGGGATCCAGTAATAGATTCCGATGGACATGGGAAGGTTTACTGCAACCTGTGGACCTTCATCTTGACGATGAAACACAGAAATTGCGTCGGAATTGAATACAACAGGCACCATGATGACTTCTCTCCGGGAGAGTAATGCTTCTAACTATCTGTGCTTTGATTTGTTCCTGGGATTCCAGTAATAGATTCCGATGGACATGGGAAGGTTTACTGTAACCTGTGGACCTTCATCTTGACGATGATACACAGAAATTGCGTCGGAATTGAATACAACAGGCACCATGCTGACTTCTCTCCGGGAGAGTAATGCTTCTAACTATCTGTGCTTTGATTCTTTCCTGGGATGCCAGTAATAGATTCCGATGGACATGGGAAGGTTTACTGTAACCTGTGGACCTTCATCTTGACGATGAAACACAGAAATTGCGTCGGAATTGAATACAACAGGCACCATGCCGACATCTGTCCGGGAGAGTAATGCTTCTAACTGTCTCTGTTTTGAATCTTTCCTGGGATGCCAGTAATAGATTCCGATGGACATGGGAAGGTTTACTGTAACCTGTGGACCTTCAACGTGACGATGAAGCACAGAAATTGCGTCGGAATTGAATACAACAGGCACCATGCCGAAATCTCTCCGGGAGAGTAATGCTTCTATCTATCTGTGCTTTGATTTGTTCCTGGGATTCCAGTAATAGATTCCGATGGACATGGGAAGGCTTACTGTAACCTGTGGACCTTCATCTTGACGATGAATCACAGAAATTGCGCCGGAATTGAATACAACAGGCACCATGCTGACTTCTCTCCGGGAGAGTAATGCTTCTAACTATCTGTGATTTGATTCGTTCCTGGGATTCCAGTAATAGATTCCGATGGACATGGGAAGGTTTACTGTAACCTGTGGACCTTCAACGTGACGATGAAGCACAGAAATTGCGTCGTAATTGAATACAACAGGCACCATGCCGACTTCTCTCCGGGAGAGTAATGCTTCTAACTATCTGTGCTTGGATTCGTTCCTGGGATTCCAGTAATAGATTCCGATGGACATGGGAAGGTTTACTGTAACCTGTGGACCTTCATCTTGACGATGAAACACCGAAATTGCGTCGGAATCGAATACAACAGGCACCATGCTGACTTCTCTCCGGGAGAGTAATGCTTCTAACTATCTGTGCTTTGATTCGTTCCTGGGATTCCAGTAATAGATTCCGATGGACATGGGAAGGTTTACTGTAACCTGTGGCCCTTCATCCTGACAGTGAAATACAGAAATTGCGTCGGAATTGAATACAACAGGCACCATGCTGACTTCTCTCCGGGAGAGTAATGCTTCTAACTATCTGTGCTTTGATATTTTCCTGGGATGCCAGTAATAGATTCCGATGGACATGGGAAGGTTTACTGTAACCTGTGGACCTTCATCTTGACGATGAAACACAGAAATTGCGTCGGAATTGAATACAACAGGCACCATGCCGACTTCTGTCCGGGAGAGTAATACTTCTAACTGTCTCTGTTTTGATTCTTTCCTGGGACGCCAGTAATAGATTCCGATGGACATGGGGAGGTTTACTGTAACCTGTGGACCTTCAACGTGACGATGAAGCACAGAAATTGCGTCGGAATTGAATACAACAAGCACCATGCTGACTTCTCTCCGGGAGAGTAATGCTTCTAACTATCTGTGCTTTGATTCGTTCCTGGGATTCCAGTAATAGATTCCGATGGACATGGGAAGGTTTACTGTAACCTGTGGACCTTCATCTTGACGATGAAGCACAGAAATTGCGTCGGAATTGAATGCAACAGGCACCATGCTGACTTCTCTCCGGGAGAGTAATGCTTATAACTATCTGAGCTTTGATTCGTTCCTGGGATTCCAGTAATAGATTCCGATGGACATGGGAAGGTTTACTGTAACCTGTGGACCATCAACGTGACGATGAAGCACAGAAATTGCGTCGGAATTGAATACAACAGGCAAAATGTCGACTTCCCTCCGGGAGAGTAATGCTTCTAACTAACTGTGCTTTGATTCGTTCCTGGGATTCCAGTAATAGATTCCGATGGACATGGGAAGGTTTACTGTAACCTGTGGACCTTCATCTTGACGATGAAGCACAGAAATTGCGTCGGAATTGAATACAACAGGCACCATGCTGACTTCTCTCCGGGAGAGTAATGCTTCTAATTATCTGGGCTTTGATTCGTTCCTGGGATTCCAGTAATTGATTCCGATGGACATGGGAAGGTTTACTGCAACCTGTGGACCTTCAACGTGACGATGAAGCACAGACATTGCGTCGGAATTGAATACAACAGGCACCATGCCGACTTCTCTCCGGGAGAGTAATTCTTCTAACTGTCTGTGCTTTGAGTCGTTCCTGGGATTCCAGTAATAGATTCCGATGGACATGGGAAAGTTTACTGTAACCTGTGGACCTTCATCTTGACGATGAAACACAGAAATTGCGTCGGAATTGAATACAACAGGCACCATGCTGACTTCTCTCCGGGAGAGTAATGCTTCTAACTATCTGTGCTTTGATTCGTTCCTGGGATTCCAGTAGTGGATTCCGATTGACATGGGAAGGTTTACTGTAACCTGTGGACCTTCAACGTGACGATGAAGCACAGAAATTGCGACGGAATTGAATACAACAGGCACCATGCCGACTTCTCTCCGGGAGAGTAATGCTTCTAACTATCTGTGCTTTGATTCGTTCCTGGGATTCCAGTAATAGATTCCGATGGACATGGAAAGGTTTACTGTAACCTGTGGACCTTCATCTTGACAATGAAACACAGAAATTGCGTCGGAATTGAATACAACATGCACCATGCCGACTTCTCTCCGGGAGAGTAATGCTTCCAACTATCTGTGCTTTGATTCGTTCCTGGGATTCCAGTAATAGATTCCGATGGACATGGGAAGGTTTACTGTAACCTGTGGACCTTCATCTCGACGATGAAACACAGAAATTGCGTCGGAATTGAATACAGCAGGCACCATGCATACTTCTCTCCGGGAGAGTAATTCTTCTAACTATCTGTGCTTTGATTCGTTCCTGGGATTCCAGTAATAGATTCCGATGGACATGGGAAAGATTACTGTAACCTGTGGACCTTCAACGTGACGATGAAGCACAGAAATTGCGTCGGAATTGAATACAACAGGCACCATGCCGACTTCTCTCCGGGAGAGTAATGCTTCTAACTATCTGTGCTTTGATTGGTTCCTGGGATTCCAGTAATAGATTCCGATGGACATGGGAAGGTTTACTGTAACCTGTGGACCTTCATCTTGACGATGAAACACAGAAATTGCGTCGGAATTGAATACAACATGCACCATGCAGGCTTCTCTCCGGGAGAGTAATTCTTCTAACTATCTGTGCTTTGATTCGTTCCTGGGATTCCAGCAATAGATTCCGATGGACATGGGAAGGTTTACTGTAACCTGTGGACTTTCAACGTGACGATGAAGCACAGAAATTGCGTCGGAATTGAATACAACAGGCACCATGCTGACTTCTCTCCGGGAGAGTAATTCTTCTAATTATCTGTGCTTTGGCTCGTTCCTGGGATTCCAGTAATAGATTCCGATGGACATGGGAAGGTTTACTGTAACCTGTGGACCTTCAACGTTACGATGAAGCACAGAAATTGCGTCGGAATTGAATACAACAGGCACCATGCTGACTTCTCTCCGGGAGAGTAATTCTTCTAATTATTTGTGCTTTGATTCGTTCCTGGGATTCCAGTAATAGATTCCGATGGACATGGGAAGGTTTACTGTAACCTGTGGACCTTCAACGTGACGATGAAGCACAGAAATTGCGTCGGAATCGAATACAACAGGCACCATGCTGACTTCTCTCCGGGAGAGTAAGTCTTCCAACTATCTGTGATTTGATTCGTTCCTGGGATTCCAGTAATAGATTCCGATGGACATGGGAATTTTTACTGTAACCTGTGGACCTTCATCTTGACGATGAAACACAGAAATTGCTTCGGAATTGAATACAACAGGCAGTATGCCGACTTCTCTCCGGGAGAGTAATTCTTCTAACTATATGTGTTTTGATTCTTTCCTGGGATTCCAGTAATAGATTCCGATGGACATGGGAAGGTTTACTGTAACCTGTGGACCTTCTCCTAGACGATGAAACACAGAAATTGCGTCGGAATTGAATACAACAGGCAGCTTGCCGACTTCTCTCCGGGAGAGTAATTCTTCTATGTGTGCTTTGATTCGATCCTGGGATTCCAGTAATAGATTCCGTTGGACATGGGAAGGTTTACTGTAACCTGTGGACCTTCATCTTGACGATGAAGCACAGAAATTGCGTCGGAATTGAATACAACAGGCACCATGCTGACTTCTCTCCGGGAGAGTAATGCTTCTAACTATCTGTGCTTTGATTCTTTCCTGGGATGCCAGTAATAGATTCCGATGGACATGGGAAGGTTTACTGTAACCTGTGGACCTTCATCTTGACGATGAAACACAGAAATTGCGTGGAATTGAATACAACAGGCACCATGCCGACTTCTCTCCGGGAGAGTAATACTTCTAACTATCTGTGTTCTGATTCGTTCCTGGGATTCCAGTAATAGATTCCGATGGACATGGGAAGGTTTACTGTAACCTGTGGACCTTCATCTTGACGATGAAACACAGAAATTGCGTCGGAATTGAATACAACAGGCACCATGCCGACTTCTCTCCGGGAGAGTAATTCTTCTAACTATCTGTGCTTTGATTCGATCCTGGGATTTCAGTAATATATTCCGATGGACATGGGAAGGTTTACTGTAACCTGTGGATCTGCAACGTGACGATGAAGCACAGAAATTGCGTCGGAATTGAATACAACATGCACCATGCCGACTTCTCTCCGGGAGAGTAATTCTTCTAACTATCTGTGCTTTGATTCGTTCCTGGGATTCCAGTAATAGATTCCGATGGACATGGGAAGGTTTACTGTAACCTGTGGACCTTCAACGTGACGATGAAGCACAGAAATTGCGTCGGAATTGAATACAACATGCACCATGCTGACTTCTCTCCGGGAGAGTAATTCTTCTAACTATCTGTGCTTTGATTCGTACCTGGGATTCCAGTAATAGATTCCGATTGACATGGGAAGGTTTACTGTAACCTGTGGACCTTCAACGTGACGATGAAGCACAGAAATTGCGTCGGAATTGGATACAACATGCACCATGCTGACTTCTCTCCGGGAGAGTAATTCTTCTAATTATCTGTGCTTTGGCTCGTTCCTGGGATGCCAGTAATAGATTCCGATGGACATGGGAAGGTTTACTGTAACCTGTGGACCTTCATCTTGACGATGAAACACAGAAATTGCGTCGGAATTGAATACAACAGGCACCATGCCGACTTCTGTCCGGGAGAGTAATGCTTCTAACTGCCTCTGTTTTGAATCTTTCCTGGGATGCCAGTAATAGATTCCGATGGACATGGGAAGGTTTACTGTAACCTGTGGACCTTCAACGTGACGATGAAGCACAGAAATTGCGTCGGAATTGAATACAACAGGCACCATGCCGAAATCTCTCCGGGAGAGTAATGCTTCTATCTATCTGTGCTTTGATTTGTTCCTGGGATTCCAGTAATAGATTCCGATGGACATGGGAAGGCTTACTGTAACCTGTGGACCTTCATCTTGACGATGAATCACAGAAATTGCGCCGGAATTGAATACAACAGGTACCATGCTGACTTCTCTCCGGGAGAGTAATGCTTCTAACTATCTGTGATTTGATTCGTTCCTGGGATTCCAGTAATAGATTCCGATGGACATGGGAAGGTTTACTGTAACCTGTGGACCTTCAACGTGACGATGAAGCACAGAAATTGCGTCGGAATTGAATACAACAGGCACCATGCCGACTTCTCTCCGGGAGAGTAATGCTTCTAACTATCTGTGCTTGGATTCGTTCCTGGGATTCCAGTAATAGATTCCGATGGACATGGGAAGGTTTACTGTAACCTGTGGACCTTCATCTTGACGATGAAACACCGAAATTGCGTCGGAATCGAATACAACAGGCACCATGCTGACTTCTCTCCGGGAGAGTAATGCTTCTAACTATCTGTGCTTTGATTCGTTCCTGGGATTCCAGTAATAGATTCCGATGGACATGGGAAGGTTTACTGTAACCTGTGGACCTTCAACGTGACGATGAAGCACAGAAATTGCGTCGGAATAGAATACAACAGGCACCATGCCGACTTCTCTCAGGGAGAGTAATGCTTCTAACTATCTGTGCTTTGATTCGTTCCTGGGATTCCAGTAATAGATTCCGATGGACATGGGAAGATTTACTGTAACCTGTGGACCTTCATCTTGACGATGAAACACAGAAATTGCGTCGGAATTGAATACAACAGGCACCATGCTGACTTCTGTACGGGAGAGTTATGCTTCTAACTACCTGTGCTTTGATTCGTTCCTGGGATTCCAGTAATAGATTACGATGGACATGGGAAGGTTTACTGTAACCTGTGGCCCTTCATCCTGACAGTGAAATACAGAAATTGCGTCGGAATTGAATACAACAGGCACCATGCTGACTTCTCTCCGGGAGAGTAATGCTTCTAACTATCTGTGCTTTGATTCGTTCCTGGGATTCCAGTAATAGATTCCGATGGACATGGGAAGGTTTACTGTAACCTGTGGACCTTCATCTTGACGATGAAACACAGAAATTGCGTCGGAATTGAATACAACAGGCACCATGCCGACTTCTGTCCGGGAGAGTAATACTTCTAACTGTCTCTGTTTTGATTCTTTCCTGGGACGCCAGTAATAGATTCCGATGGACATGGGGAGGTTTACTGTAACCTGTGGACCTTCAACGTGACGATGAAGCACAGAAATTGCGTCGGAATTGAATACAACAAGCACCATGCCGACTTCTCTCCGGGAGAGTAATGCTTCTAACTATGTGTGCTTTGATTCGTTCCTGGGATTCCAGTAATAGATTCCGATGGACATGGGAAGGTTTACTGTAACCTGTGGACCTTCATCTTGACGATGAAGCACAGAAATTGCGTCGGAATTGAATACAACAAGCACCATGCTGACTTCTCTCCGGGAGAGTAATGCTTATAACTATCTGAGCTTTGATTCGTTCCTGGGATTCCAGTAATAGATTCCGATGGACATGGGAAGGTTTACTGTAACCTGTGGACCATCAACGTGACGATGAAGCACAGAAATTGCGTCGGAATTGAATACAACAGGCAAAATGCCGACTTCTCTCCGGGAGAGAAATGCTTCTAACTATCTGTGCTTTGATTCGTTCCTGGGATTCCAGTAATAGATTCCGATGGACATGGGAAGGTTTACTGTAACCTGTGGACCTTCATCTTGACGATGAAGCACAGAAATTGCGTCGGAATTGAATACAACAGGCACCATGCTGACTTCTCTCCGGGAGAGTAATGCTTCTAATTATCTGGGCTTTGATTCGTTCCTGGGATTCCAGTAATTGATTCCGATGGACATGGGAAGGTTTACTGTAACCTGTGGACCTTCAACGTGACGATGAAGCACAGAAATTGCGTCGGAATTGAATACAACAGGCACCATGCCGACTTCTCTCCGGGAGAGTAATTCTTCTAATTGTCTGTGCTTTGATTCGTTCCTGGGATTCCAGTAGTGGATTCCGATTGACATGGGAAGGTTTACTGTAACCTGTGGACCTTCAACGTGACGATGAAGCACAGAAATTGCGACGGAATTGAATACAACAGGCACCATGCCGACTTCTCTCCGGGAGAGTAATGCTTCTAACTATCTGTGCTTTGATTCGTTCCTGGGATTCCAGTAATAGATTCCGATGGACATGGAAAGGTTTACTGTAACCTGTGGACCTTCATCTTGACAATGAAACACAGAAATTGCGTCGGAATTGAATACAACATGCACCATGCCGACTTCTCTCCGGGAGAGTAATGCTTCTAACTATCTGTGCTTTGATTCGTTCCTGGGATTCCAGTAATAGATTCCGATGGACATGGGAAGGTTTACTGTAACCTGTGGACCTTCATCTCGACGATGAAACACAGAAATTGCGTCGGAATTGAATACAGCAGGCACCATGCTTACTTCTCTCCGGGAGAGTAATTCTTCTAACTATCTGTGCTTTGATTCGTTCCTGGGATTCCAGTAATAGATTCCGATGGACATGGGAAAGATTACTGTAACCTGTGGACCTTCAACGTGACGATGAAGCACAGAAATTGCGTCGGAATTGAATACAACAGGCACCATGCCGACTTCTCTCCGGGAGAGTAATGCTTCTAACTATCTGTGCTTTGATTGGTACCTGGGATTCCAGTAATAGATTCCGATGGACATGGGAAGGTTTACTGTAACCTGTGGACCTTCATCTTGACGATGAAACACAGAAATTGCGTCGGAATTGAATACAACATGCACCATGCAGACTTCTCTCCGGGAGAGTAATTCTTCTAACTATCTGTGCTTTGATTCGTTCCTGGGATTCCAGCAATAGATTCCGATGGACATGGGAAGGTTTACTGTAACCTGTGGACTTTCAACGTGACGATGAAGCACAGAAATTGCGTCGGAATTGAATACAACAGGCACCATGCTGACTTATCTCCGGGAGAGTAATTCTTCTAATTATCTGTGCTTTGGCTCGTTCCTGGGATTCCAGTAATAGATTCCGATGGACATGGGAAGGTTTACTGTAACCTGTGGACCTTCAACGTTACGATGAAGCACAGAAATTGTGTCGGAATTGAATACAACAGGCACCATGCTGACTTCTCTCCGGGAGAGTAATTCTTCTAATTATTTGTGCTTTGATTCGTTCCTGGGATTCCAGTAATAGATTCCGATGGACATGGGAAGGTTTACTGTAACCTGTGGACCTTCAACGTGACGATGAAGCACAGAAATTGCGTCGGAATCGAATACAACAGGCACCATGCTGACTTCTCTCCGGGAGAGTAAGTCTTCTAACTATCTGTGATTTGATTCGTTCCTGGGATTCCAGTAATAGATTCCGATGGACATGGGAATTTTTACTGTAACCTGTGGACCTTCATCTTGACGATGAAACACAGAAATTGCGTCGGAATTGAATACAACAGGCAGTATGCCGACTTCTCTCCGGGAGAGTAATTCTTCTAACTATATGTGTTTTGATGCTTTCCTGGGATTCCAGTAATAGATTCCGATGGACATGGGAAGGTTAACTGTAACCTGTGGACCTTCTCCTAGACGATGAAACACAGAAATTGCGTCGGAATTGAATACAACAGGCAGCATGCCGACTTCTCTCCGGGAGAGTAATTCTTCTATGTGTGCTTTGATTCGATCCTGGGATTCCAGTAATAGATTCCGTTGGACATGGGAAGGTTTACTGTAACCTGTGGACCTTCATCTTGACGATGAAGCACAGAAATTGCGTCGGAATTGAATACAACAGGCACCATGCTGACTTCTCTCCGGGAGAGTAATGCTTCTAACTATCTGTGCTTTGATTCTTTCCTGGGATGCCAGTAATAGATTCCGATGGACATGGGAAGGTTTACTGTAACCTGTGGACCTTCATCTTGACGATGAAACACAGAAATTGCGTGGAATTGAATACAACAGGCACCATGCCGACTTCTCTCCGGGAGAGTAATACTTCTAACTATCTGTGTTCTGATTCGTTCCTGGGATTCCAGTAATAGATTCCGATGGACATGGGAAGGTTTACTGTAACCTGTGGACCTTCATCTTGACGATGAAACACAGAAATTGCGTCGGAATTGAATACAACAGGCACCATGCCGACTTCTCTCCGGGAGAGTAATTCTTCTAACTATCTGTGCTTTGATTCGATCCTGGGATTTCAGTAATATATTCCGATGGACATGGGAAGGTTTACTGTAACCTGTGGATCTGCAACGTGACGATGAAGCACAGAAATTGCGTCGGAATTGAATACAACATGCACCATGCCGACTTCTCTCCGGGAGAGTAATTCTTCTAACTATCTGTGCTTTAATTCGTTCCTGGGATTCCAGTAATAGATTCCGATGGACATGGGAAGGTTTACTGTAACCTGTGGACCTTCAACGTGACGATGAAGCACAGAAATTGCGTCGGAATTGAATACAACATGCACCATGCTGACTTCTCTCCGGGTGAGTAATTCTTCTAACTATCTGTGCTTTGATTCGTACCTGGGATTCCAGTAATAGATTCCGATTGACATGGGAAGGTTTACTGTAACCTGTGGACCTTCAACGTGACGATGAAGCACAGAAATTGCGTCGGAATTGGATACAACATGCACCATGCTGACTTCTCTCCGGGAGAGTAATTCTTCTAATTATCTGTGCTTTGGCTCGTTCCTGGGATTCCAGTAATAGATTCCGATGGATATGGGAAGGTTTACTGTAACCTGTGGACCTTCATCTTGACGATGAAACACAGAAATTGCGTCGGAATTGAATACAACATGCACCAAGCCGACTTCTCTCCGGGAGAGTAATTCTTCTAACTATCTGTGCTTTGATTCGTTCCTGGGATTCCAGTAATAGATTCCGATGGACATGGGAAGGTTTACTGTAACCCGTGGACGTTCAACGTGACGATGAAGCACAGAAATTGCGTCGGAATGGAATACAACATGCACCATGCCGACTTCTCTCCGGGAGAGTAATGCGTCTAATTATCTGTGCTTTGGCTCGTTCCTGTGATTCCAGTAATAGATTCCGATGGATATGGGAAGGTTTACTGTAACCTGTGGACCTTCATCTTGACGATGAAACACAGAAATTGCGTCGGAATTGAATACAACATGCACCAAGCCGACTTCTCTCCGGGAGAGTAATTCTTCTAACTATCTGTGCTTTGATTCGTTCCTGGGATTCCAGTAATAGATTCCGATGGACATGGGAAGGTTTACTGTAACCTGTGGACCTTCAACGTGACGATGAAGCACAGAAATTGCGTCGGAATGGAATACAACATGCACCATGCCGACTTCTCTCCGGGAGAGTAATGCGTCTAATTATCTGTGCTTTGACTCGTTCCTGGGATTCCAGTAATAGATTCCGTTGGACATGGGAAGGTTTACTGTAACCTGTGGACCTTCATCTTGACGATGAAACACAGAAATTGCGTGGGAATTGAATACAACATGCACCATGCCGACTTCTCTCCGGGCGAGTAATGCTTCTAACTATCTGTGCTTTGATTCGTTCCTGGGATTCCAGTAATAGATTCCGATCCACATGGGAAGGTTTACTGTAACCTGTGGACCTTCAACATGACGATGAAGCACAGAAATTGCGTCGGAATTGAATACAACAGGCACCATGCTGACTTCTCTCCGGGAGAGTAATTCTTCTAATTATCTGTGCTTTGGCTCGTTCCTGGGATTCCAGTAATAGATTCCGATGGACATGGGAAGGTTTACTGTAACCTGTGGACCTTCAACGTTACGATGAAGCACAGAAATTGCGTCGGAATTGAATACAACAGGCACCATGCTGACTTCTCTCCGGGAGAGTAATTCTTCTAATTATTTGTGCTTTGATTCGTTCCTGAGATTCAAGTAATAGATTCCGATGGACATGGGAAGGTTTACTGTAACCTGTGGACCTTCAACGTGACGATGAAGCACAGAAATTGCGTCGGAATCGAATACAACAGGCACCATGCTGACTTCTCTCCGGGAGAGTAAGTCTTCTAATTATCTGTGCTTTGATTCGTTCCTGGGATTCCAGTAATAGATTCCGATGGACATGGGAAGGTTTACTGTAACCTGTGGACCTTCATCTTGACGATGAAACACAGAAATTGCGTCGGAATTGAATACAACAGGCAGTATGCCGACTTCTCTCCGGGAGAGTAATTCTTCTAACTATCTGTGCTTTGATACGTTCCTGGGATTCCAGTAATAGATTCCGATGGACATGGGAAGGTTTACTGTAACCTGCGGACCTTCTCCTTGACGATGAAACACAGAAATTGCGTCGGAATTGAATACAACAGGCAGCATGCCGACTTCTCTCCGGGAGAGTAATTCTTCTAACTATCTGTGCTTTGATTCGATCCTGGGATTCCAGTAATAGATTCCGATGGACATGGGAAGGTTTACTGTAACCTGTGGACCTGCAACGTGACGATGAAGCACAGAAATTGCGTCGGAATTGAATTCAACATGCACCATGCCGACTTCTCTCCGGGAGAGTAATTCTTCTAACTATCTGTGCTTTGATTCGTTCCTGGGATTCCAGTAATAGATTCCGATGGACATGGGAAGGTTTACTGTAACCTGTGACCTTCATCTCGACGATGAAACACAGAAATTGCGTCGGAATTGAATACAGCAGGCACCATGCTTACTTCTCTCCGGGAGAGTAATTCTTCTAACTATCTGTGCTTTGATTCGTTCCTGGGATTCCAGTAATAGATTCCGATGGACATGGGAAAGATTACTGTAACCTGTGGACCTTCAACGTGACGATGAAGCACAGAAATTGCGTCGGAACTGAATACAACAGGCACCATGCCGACTTCTCTCCGGGAGAGTAATGCTTCTAACTATCTGTGATCTGATTAGTTCCTGGGATTCCAGTAATAGATTCCGATGGACATGGGAAGGTTTACTGCAACGTGTGGACCTTCATCTTGTCGATGAAACACAGAAATTGCGTCGGAATGGAACACTACAGGCACCATGCTGACTTCTCTCCGGGAGAGTAATTCTTCTAACTATCTGTGCTTTGATTCGATCCTGGGATTCCAGTAATAGATTCCGATGGACATGGGAAGGTTTACTGTAACCTGTGGACCTGCAACGTGACGATGAAGCACAGAAATTGCGTCGGAATTGAATTCAACATGCACCATGCCGACTTCTCTCCGGGAGAGTAATTCTTCTAACTATCTGTGCTTTGATTCGTTCCTGGGATTCCAGTAATAGATTCCGATGGACATGGGAAGGTTTACTGTAACCTGTGACCTTCATCTCGACGATGAAACACAGAAATTGCGTCGGAATTGAATACAGCAGGCACCATGCTTACTTCTCTCCGGGAGAGTAATTCTTCTAATTATCTGTGCTTTGGCTCGTTCCTGGGATTCCAGTAATAGATTCTGATGGACATGGGAAGGTTTACTATAACCTGTGGACCTTCATCTTGACGATGAAACACAGAAATTGCGTCGGAATTGAATACAACAGGCACCATGCCGACTTCTCTGCGGGAGAGTAATTCTTCTAACTCTCTGTGCTTTGTTTCGTTCCTGGGAATCCAGTAATAGATTCCGATGGACATGGGAGGGTTACTGTAACCTGTGGACCTTCAACGTGACGATGAAACAAAGAAATTGCGTCGGAATTGAATACAACAGGCACCATGCTGACTTATCTCCGGGAGAGTAATTCTTCTATCTGTGCTTTGATTCGTTCCTGGGATTCCAGTAACATATTCCGATGGACATGGGAAGGTTTACTGCAACCTGTGGACCTTCAACGTGACGATGAAGCACAGAAATTGCGTCCGAATTGAATACAACATGCACCATGCCGACTTCTCTTCGGGAGAGTAATGCTTCTAACTATCTGTGCTTTGATTCGTTCCTGGGATTCCAGTAATATATTCCGATGGACTTGGGAAGGTTTACTGAAACCTGTGGACCTTCAACGTGACGATGAAGCACAGAAATTGCGTGGGAATTGAATACAACATGCACCATGCCGACTTCTCTCCGGGAGAGTAATGCTTCTAACTATCTGTGCTTTGATTCGTTCCTGGGATTCCAGTAATAGATTCCGATCCACATGGGAAGGTTTACTGTAACCTGTGGACCTTCAACGTGACGATGAAGCACAGAAATTGCGTCGGAATTGAATACAACAGGCACCATGCCGACCTCTCTCCGGGAGAGTAATGCTTCTAACTATCTGTGCTTTGATTCGTTCCTGGGATTCCAGTAATAGATTCCGATGGACATGGGAAGGTTTACTGTAACCTGTGGACCTTCAACGTGACGATGAAGCACAGAAATTGCGTCGGAATTGAATAGAAAAGGCACCATGCCGACTTCTTTCCGGGAGAGTAATGCGTCTAACTATCTGTGCTTTGATTCGTTCCTGGGATTCCAGTAATAGATTCCGATGGACATGGGAAGGTTTACTGTAACCTGTGGACCTTCAACGTGACGATGAAGCACAGAAATTGCGTCGGAATTGAATACAACAGGCACCATGCTGACATCTCTCCGGGAGAGTAATTCTTCTAATTATCTGTGCTTTGATTCGTTCCGTAGATTCCAGTAATAGATTCCGATGGACATGGGAAGGTTTACTGTAACCTGTGGACCTTCAACGTGACGATGAAGCACAGAAATTGCGTCGGAATTGAATACAACATGCACCATTCTGACTTCTCTCCGGGAGAGTAATTCTTCTAACTATCTGTGCTTTGATTCCAGTAATAGATTCCGATGGACATGGGAAGGTTTACTGTAACCTGTGGACCTTCAACGTGTCGATGAAGCACAGAAAGTGCGTCGGGATTGAATACAACATGCACCATGCTGACTTCTCTCCGGGAGAGTAATTCTTCTAACTATCTGTGCTTTGATTCGTTCCTGGGATTCCAGTAATAGATTCCGATGGACATGGGAAGGTTTACTGTAACCTGTGGACCTTCATCTTGACGATGAAACACAGTAATTGCGTCGGAATTGAATACAACAGGCACCATGCCGACTTCTCTCCGGGAGAGTAATTCTTCTAATTATCCGTGCTTTGATTCGGTCCTGGGATTCCAGTAAAAGATTCCGATCGACATGGGAAAGTTTACTGTAACCTGTGGACCTTCATCTTGACGATGAAACACAGAAATTGCGTCGGAATTGAATACAACAGGCACCATGCTGACTTCTCTCCGGCAGAGTAATTCTTCTATCTGTGCTTTGATTCGTTCCTGGGATTCCAGTAATAGATTCCGATGGACATGGGAAGGTTTACTGGAACCTGTGGACCTTCAACGTGACGATGAAGCACAGAAATTGCGTCCGAATTGAATACAACATGCACCATGCCGACTTCTCTCCGGGAGAGTAATGCTTCTAACTATCTGTGCTTTGATTCGTTCCTGGGATTCCAGTAATAGATTCCGATGGACTTGGGAAGGTTTACTGTAACCTGTGGACCTTCAACGTAACGATGAAGCAGAGAAATTGCGTCGGAATTGAATACAACGGGCACCATGCTGACGTCTCTCCGGGTGAGTAATTCTTCTAACTATCTGTGCTTTGATTCGTTCCTGGGATTCCAGTAATAGATTCCGGTGGACATGGGAAAGTTTACTGTAACCTGTGGACCTTCAACGTGACGATGAAGCACAGAAATTGCGTGGGAATTGATTACAACAGGCACCATGCTGACTTCTCTCCGGGAGAGCAATTCTTCTAACTATCTGTGTTTTGATTCGTTCCTGGGATTCCAGTAATAGATTCCGGTGGACATGGGAAGGTTTACTGTAACCTGTGGACCTTCAACGTGACGATGAAGCACAGAAATTGCGTGGGAATTGAATACAACATGCACCATGCCGACTTCTCTCCGGGAGAGTAATGCTTCTAACTATCTGTGCTTTGATTCATTCCTGGGATTCCAGTAATAGATTCCGATCCACATGGGAAGGTTTACTGTAACCTGTGGACCTTCAACATGACGATGAAGCACAGAAATTGCGTCGGAATTGAATACAACAGGCACCATGCCGACTTCTCTCTGGGAGAGTAATGCTTCTAACTATCTGTGCTTTGATTCGTTCCTGGGATTCCAGTAATAGATTCCGATGGACATGGGAAGGTTTACTGTAACCTGTGGACCTTCAACGTTACGATGAAGCACAGAAATTGCGTCGGAATTGAATACAACAGGCACCATGCTGACTTCTCTCCGGGAGAGTAATTCTTCTAATTATTTGTGCTTTGATTCGTTCCTGGGATTCCAGTAATAGATTCCGATGGACATGGGAAGGTTTACTGTAACCTGTGGACCTTCAACGTGACGATGAAGCACAGAAATTGCGTCGGAATCGAATACAACGGCACCATGCTGACTTCTCTCCGGGAGAGTAAGTCTTCTAACTATCTGTGATTTGATTCGTTCCTGGGATTCCAGTAATAGATTCCGATGGACATGGGAATTTTTACTGTAACCTGTGGACCTTCAACGTGACGATGAAGCACAGAAATTGCGTCGGAATTGAATACAACAGGCACCATGCTGACTTCTCTCCGGGAGAGTAATTCTTCTAATTATCTGTGCTTTGATTCGTTCCTGGGATTCCAGTAATAGATTCCGATGGACATGGGAAGGTTTACTGTAACCTGTGGACCTGCAACGTGACGATGAAGCACAGAAATTGCGTCGGAATTGAATTCAACATGCACCATGCCGACTTCTCTCCGGGAGAGTAATTCTTCTAACTATCTGTGCTTTGATTCGTTCCTGGGATTCCAGTAATAGATTCCGATGGACATGGTAAGGTTTACTGTAACCTGTGGACCTTCATCTCGACGATGAAACACAGAAATTGCGTCGGAATTGAATACAGCAGGCACCATGCTTACTTCTCTCCGGGAGAGTAATTCTTCTAACTATCTGTGCTTTGATTCGTTCCTGGGATTCCAGTAATAGATTCCGATGGACATGGGAAAGATTACTGTAACCTGTGGACCTTCAACGTGACGATGAAGCACAGAAATTGCGTCGGAATTGAATACAACAGGCACCATGCCGACTTCTCTCCGGGAGAGTAATGCTTCTAACTATCTGTGATCTGATTAGTTCCTGGGATTCCAGTAATAGATTCCGATGGACATGGGAAGGTTTACTGTAACCTGTGGACCTTCATCTTGTCGATGAAACACAGAAATTGCGTCGGAATGGAACACTACAGGCACCATGCTGACTTCTCTCCGGGAGAGTAATTCTTCTAACTATCTGTGCTTTGATTCGTTCCTGGGATTCCAGCAATAGATTCCGATGGACATGGGAAGGTTTACTGTAACCTGTGGACTTTCAACGTGACGATGAAGCACAGAAATTGCGTCGCAATTGAATACAACAGGCACCATGCTGACTTCTCTCCGGGAGAGTAATTCTTCTAATTATCTGTGCTTTGGCTCGTTCCTGGGATTCCAGTAATAGATTCCGATGGACATGGGAAGGTTTACTTTAACCTGTGGACCTTCAACGTTACGATGAAGCACAGAAATTGCGTCGGAATTGAATACAACAGGCACCATGCTGACTTCTCTCCGGGAGAGTAATTCTTCTAATTATTTGTGCTTTGATTCGTTCCTGGGATTCCAGTAATAGATTCCGATGGACATGGGAAGGTTTACTGTAACCTGTGGACCTTGAACGTGACGATGCAGCACAGAAGCTGCGTCTGAATTGAATACAACATGCACCATGCTGACTTCTCTCCGGGAGAGTAATTCTTCTAACTATCTGTGCTTTGATTCCAGTAATAGATTCCGATGGACATGGGAAGGTTTACTGTAACCTGTGGACCTTCAACGTGACGATGAAGCACAGAAATTGCGTCGGAATCGAATACAACGGCACCATGCTGACTTCTCTCCGGGAGAGTAAGTCTTCTAACTATCTGTGATTTGATTCGTTCCTGGGATTCCAGTAATAGATTCCGATGGACATGGGAATTTTTACTGTAACCTGTGGACCTTCAACGTGACGATGAAGCACAGAAATTGCGTCGGAATTGAATACAACAGGCACCATGCTGACTTCTCTCCGGGAGAGTAATTCTTCTAATTATCTGTGCTTTGATTCGTTCCTGGGATTCCAGTAATAGATTCCGATGGACATGGGAAGGTTTACTGTAACCTGTGGACCTTCAACGTGACGATGAAGCACAGAAATTGCGTCGGAATTGAATACAACATGCACCATGCCGACTTCTCTCCGGGAGAGTAATGCTTCTAACTATCTGTGCTTTGATTCGTTCCTGGGATTCCAGTAATAGATTCCGATCCACATGGGAAGGTTTACTGTAACCTGTGGACCTTCAACGTGACGATGAAGCACAGAAATTGCGTCGGAATTGAATACAACAGGCACCATGCCGACCTCTCTCCGGGAGAGTAATGCTTCTAACTATCTGTGCTTTGATTCGTTCCTGGGATTCCAGTAATAGATTCCGATGGACATGGGAAGGTTTACTGTAACCTGTGGACCTTCAACGTGACGATGAAGCACAGAAATTGCGTCGGAACTGAATAGAAAAGGCACCATGCCGACTTCTCTCCGGGAGAGTAATGCGTCTAACTATCTGTGCTTTGATTCGTTCCTGGGATTCCAGTAATAGATTCCGATGGACATGGGAAGGTTTACTGTAACCTGTGGACCTTCAACGTGACGATGAAGCACAGAAATTGCGTCGGAATTGAATACAACAGGCACCATGCTGACTTCTCTCCGGGAGAGTAATTCTTCTAATTATCTGTGCTTTGATTCGTTCCGTAGATTCCAGTAATAGATTCCGATGGACATGGGAAGGTTTACTGTAACCTGTGGACCTTCAACGTGATGATGAAGCACAGAAATTGCGTCGGAATTGAATACAACATGCACCATGCTGACTTCTCTCCGGGAGAGTAATTCTTCTAACTATCTGTGCTTTGATTCCAGTAATAGATTCCGATGGACATGGGAAGGTTTACTGTAACCTGTGGTCCTTCAACGTGACGATGAAGCACAGAAAGTGCGTCGGGATTGAATACAACATGCACCATGCTGACTTCTCTCCGGGAGAGTAATTCTTCTAACTATCTGTGCTTTGATTCGTTCCTGGGATTCCAGTAATAGATTCCGATGGACATGGGAAGGTTTACTGTAACCTGTGGACCTTCATCTTGACGATGAAACACAGTAATTGCGTCGGAATTGAATACAACAGGCACCATGCCGACTTCTCTCCGGGAGAGTAATTCTTCTAATTATCCGTGCTTTGATTCGGTCCTGGGATTCCAGTAAAAGATTCCGATGGACATGGGAAAGTTTAGTGTAACCTGTGGACCTTCATCTTGACGATGAAACACAGAAATTGCGTCGGAATTGAATACAACAGGCACCATGCTGACTTCTCTCCGGCAGAGTAATTCTTCTATCTGTGCTTTGATTCGTTCCTGGGATTCCAGTAATAGATTCCGATGGACATGGGAAGGTTTACTGGAACCTGTGGACCTTCAACGTGACGATGAAGCACAGAAATTGCGTCCGAATTGAATACAACATGCACCATGCCGACTTCTCTCCGGGAGAGTAATGCTTCTAACTATCTGTGCTTTGATTCGTTCCTGGGATTCCAGTAATAGATTCCGATGGACTTGGGAAGGTTTACTGTAACCTGTGGACCTTCAACGTAACGATGAAGCAGAGAAATTGCGTCGGAATTGAATACAACGGGCACCATGCTGACGTCTCTCCGGGTGAGTAATTCTTCTAACTATCTGTGCTTTGATTCGTTCCTGGGATTCCAGTAATAGATTCCGGTGGACATGGGAAGGTTTACTGTAACCTGTGGACCTTCAACGTGACGATGAAGCACAGAAATTGCGTGGGAATTGATTACAACAGGCACCATGCCGACTTCTCTCCGGGAGAGTAATTCTTCTAATTATCCGTGCTTTGATTCGGTCCTGGGATTCCAGTAAAAGATTCCGATGGACATGGGAAAGTTTAGTGTAACCTGTGGACCTTCATCTTGACGATGAAACACAGAAATTGCGTCGGAATTGAATACAACAGGCACCATGCTGACTTCTCTCCGGCAGAGTAATTCTTCTATCTGTGCTTTGATTCGTTCCTGGGATTCCAGTAATAGATTCCGATGGACATGGGAAGGTTTACTGGAACCTGTGGACCTTCAACGTGACGATGAAGCACAGAAATTGCGTCCGAATTGAATACAACATGCACCATGCCGACTTCTCTCCGGGAGAGTAATGCTTCTAACTATCTGTGCTTTGATTCATTCCTGGGATTCCAGTAATAGATTCCGATCCACATGGGAAGGTTTACTGTAACCTGTGGACCTTCAACATGACGATGAAGCACAGAAATTGCGTCGGAATTGAATACAACAGGCACCATGCCGACTTCTCTCTGGGAGAGTAATGCTTCTAACTATCTGTGCTTTGATTCGTTCCTGGGATTCCAGTAATAGATTCCGATGGACATGGGAAGGTTTACTGTAACCTGTGGACCTTCAACGTTACGATGAAGCACAGAAATTGCGTCGGAATTGAATACAACAGGCACCATGCTGACTTCTCTCCGGGAGAGTAATTCTTCTAATTATTTGTGCTTTGATTCGTTCCTGGGATTCCAGTAACAGATTCCGATGGACATGGGAAGGTTTACTGTAACCTGTGGACCTTCAACGTGACGATGAAGCACAGAAATTGCGTCGGAATCGAATACAACGGCACCATGCTGACTTCTCTCCGGGAGAGTAAGTCTTCTAACTATCTGTGATTTGATTCGTTCCTGGGATTCCAGTAATAGATTCCGATGGACATGGGAATCTTTACTGTAACCTGTGGACCTTCAACGTGACGATGAAGCACAGAAATTGCGTCGGAATTGAATACAACAGGCACCATGCCGACTTCTCTCCGGGAGAGTAATGCTTCTAACTATCTGTGATCTGATTAGTTCCTGGGATTCCAGTAATAGATTCCGATGGACATGGGAAGGTTTACTGTAACCTGTGGACCTTCATCTTGTCGATGAAACACAGAAATTGCGTCGGAATGGAACACTACAGGCACCATGCTGACTTCTCTCCGGGAGAGTAATTCTTCTAACTATCTGTGCTTTGATTCCTTCCTGGGATTCCAGCAATAGATTCCGATGGACATGGGAAGGTTTACTGTAACCTGTGGACTTTCAACGTGACGATGAAGCACAGAAATTGCGTCGCAATTGAATACAACAGGCACCATGCTGACTTCTCTCCGGGAGAGTAATTCTTCTAATTATCTGTGCTTTGGCTCGTTCCTGGGATTCCAGTAATAGATTCCGATGGACATGGGAAGGTTTACTTTAACCTGTGGACCTTCAACGTTACGATGAAGCACAGAAATTGCGTCGGAATTGAATACAACAGGCACCATGCTGACTTCTCTCCGGGAGAGTAATTCTTCTAATTATTTGTGCTTTGATTCGTTCCTGGGATTCCAGTAATAGATTCCGATGGACATGGGAAGGTTTACTGTAACCTGTGGACCTTGAACGTGACGATGCAGCACAGAAGTTGCGTCTGAATTGAATACAACATGCACCATGCTGACTTCTCTCCGGGAGAGTAATTCTTCTAACTATCTGTGCTTTGATTCCAGTATTAGATTCCGATGGACATGGGAAGGTTTACTGTAACCTGTGGACCTTCAACGTGACGATGAAGCACAGAAATTGCGTCGGGATTGAATACAACATGCACCGTGCTGACTTCTCTCCGGGAGAGTAATTCTTCTAACTATCTGTGCTTTGATTCGTTCCTGGGATTCCAGTAATAGATTCCGATGGACATGGGAAGGATTACTGTAACCTGTGGACCTTCATCTTGACGATGAAACACAGAAATTGCGTCGGAATTGAATACAACAGGCACCATGCCGACTTCTCTTCGGGAGAGTAATTCTTCTAATTATCTGTGCTTTGATTCGTTCCTGGGATTCCAGTAATAGATTGCGATGGACATGGGAAGGTTTACTGTAACCTGTGGACTTTCATGTTGACGATGAAACACAGAAATTGCGTCGGAATTGAATACAACAGGCACCATGCCGACTTCTCTCCGGGAGAGTAATTCTTCTAACTATCTGTGCTTTGATTCGTTCCTGGGATTCCAGTAATAGATTCCGATGGACATGGGAGGGTTACTGTAACCTGTGGAATTTCAACGTGACGATGAAACACAGAAATTGCGTCGGAATTGAATACAACAGGCACCATGCTGACTTCTCTCCGGGAGAGTAATTCTTCTATCTGTGCTTTGATTCGTTCCTGGGATTCCAATAATAGATTCCGATGGACATGGGAAGGTTTACTGCAACCTGTGGAGCTTCAACGTGACGATGAAGCACAGAAATTGCGTCCGAATTGAATACAACATTCACCATGCCGACTTCTCTCCGGGAGAGTAATGCTTCTAACTATCTGTGCTTTGATTCGTTCCTGGGATTCCAGTAATAGATTCTGATGGATTTGGGAAGGTTTACTGTAACCTGTGGACCCTCAACGTGACGATGAAGCACAGAAATTGCGTCGGAATTGAATACAACATGCACCATGCTAACTTCTCTCCGGGAGAGTAATTCTTCTAACTATCTGTGCTTTGATTCCAGTAATAGATTCCAATGGACATGGGAAGGTTTACTGTAACCTGTGGACCTTCAACGTGACGATGAAGCACAGAAAGTGCTTCGGGATTGAATACAACATGCACCATGCTGACTTCTCTCCGGGAGAGTAATTCTTCTAACTATCTGTGCTTTGATTCGTTCCGTGGATTCCAGTAATAGATTACGATGGACATGGGAAGGTTTACTGTAACCTGTGGACCTTCAACGTGACGATGAAGCACAGAAATTGCGTGGGAATTGAATACAAGAGGCACCATGCCGACTTCTCTCCGGGAGAGTAAGTCTTCTAACTATCTGTGCTTTGATTCGTTCCTGGGATTCCAGTAATAGATTCCGATGGACATGGGAAGGTTTACTGTAACCTGTGTACCTTTATCTTGACGATGAAACACAGAAATTGCGTCGCAATTGTATACAACAGGCACCATGCCGACTTCTCTCCGGGAGAGTAATTCTTCTAATTATCCGTGCTTTGATTCGGTCCTGGGATTCCAGTAATAGATTCAGATGGACATGGGAAGGTTTACTGTAACCTGTGGACCTTCATCTTGACGATGAAACACAGAAATTGCGTCGGAATTGAATACAACAGGCACCATGCCGACTTCTCTCCGGGAGAGTAATTCTTCTTACTCTCTGTGCTTTGATTCGTTCATGGGAATCCAGTAATAGATTCCGATGGACATGGGAGGGTTACTGTAACCTGTGGACCTTCAACGTGACGATGAAACACAGAAATTGCGTCGGAATTGAATACAACAGGCACCATGCTGACTTCTCTCCGGGAGAGTAATCCTTCAATCTGTGCTTTGATTCGTTCCTGGGATTCCAGTAACAGATTCCGATGGACATGGGAAGGTTTACTGCAACCTGTGGACCTTCAACGTGACGATGAAGCACAGAAATTGCGTCCGAATTGAATACAACATGCACCATGCCGACTTCTCTCCGGGAGAGTAATGCTTCTAACTATCTGTGTTTGATTCGTTCCTGGGATTCCAGTAATAGATTCCGATGGACTTGGGAAGGTTTACTGTAACCTGTGGACCTTCAACGTGACGATGAAGCACAGAAATTGCGCGGGAATTGAATACAACATGCACCATGCCGACTTCTCTCCGGGAGAGTAATGCTTCTAACTATCTGTGCTTTGATTCGTTCCTGGGATTCCAGTAATAGATTCCGATCCACATGGGAATGTTTACTGTAACCTGTGGACCTTCAACGTGACGATGAAGCACAGAAATTGCGTCGGAATTGAATACAACAGGCACCATGCCGACCTCTCTCCGGGAGAGTAATGCTTCTAACTATCTGTGCTTTGATTCGTTCCTGGGATTCCAGTGATAGATTCTGATGGACATGGGAAGGTTTACTGTAACCTGTGGACCTTCAACGTGACGATGAAGCACAGAAATTGCGTCGGAATTGAATACAGCAGGCACCATGCTGACATCTCTCCGGGAGAGTAATTCTTCTAATTATCTGTGCTTTGATTCGTTCCGTGGATTCCAGTAATAGATTCCGATGGACATGGGAAGGTTTACTGTAACCTGTGGACCTTCAACGTGACGATGAAGCACAGGAATTGCGTCGGAATTGAATACAACATGCACCATGCTGACTTCTCTCCGGGAGAGTAATTCTTCTAACTATCTGTGCTTTGATTCCAGTAATAGATTCCGATGGACATGGGAAGGTTTACTGTAACCTGTGGACCTTCAACGTGACAATGAAGCACAGAAAGTGCGTCGGGATTGAATACAACATGCACCATGCTGTTTTCTCTCCGGGAGAGTAATTCTTCTAACTATCTGTGCTTTGATTCGTTCCTGGGATTCCAGTAATAGATTCCGATGGACATGGGAAGGTTTACTGTAACCTGTGGACCTTCATCTTGACGATGAAACACAGTAATTGCGTCGGAATTGAATACAACAGGCACCATGCCGACTTCTCTCCGGGAGAGTAATTCTTCTAATTATCCGTGCTTTGATTCGGTCCTGGGATTCCAGTAATAGATTCCGATGGACATGGGAAAGTTTACTGTAACCTGTGGACCTTCATCTTGACGATGAAACACAGAAATTGCGTCGGAATTGAATACAACAGGCACCATGCCGACTTCTCTCCGGGAGAGTAATTCTTCTAACTATCTGTGCTTTGATTCGTTCCTGGGATTCCAGTAATAGATTCCGTTGGACATGGGTGGGTTACTATAACCTGTGGACCTTCAACGTGACGATGAAACACAGAAATTGCGTCGGAATTGAATACAACAGGCACCATGCTGACTTCTCTCCGGCAGAGTAATTCTTCTATCTGTGCTTTGATTCGTTCCTGGGATTCCAGTAATAGATTCCGATGGATATGGGAAAGTTTACTGCAACCTGTGGACCTTCAACGTGACGATGAAGCACAGAAATTGCGTCCGAATTGAATACAACATGCACCATGCCGACTTCTCTCCGGGAGAGTAATGCTTCTAACTATCTGTGCTTTGATTCGTTCCTGGGATTCCAGTAATAGATTCCGATGGACTTGGGAAGGTTTACTGTAACCTGTGGACCTTCAACGTAACGATGAAGCACAGAAATTGCGTCGGAATTGAATACAACGGGCACCATGCTGACGTCTCTCCGGGAGAGTAATTCTTCTAACTATCTGTGCTTTGATTCGTTCCTGGGATTCCAGTAATAGATTCCGGTGGACATGGGAAGGTTTACTGTAACCTGTGGACCTTCAACATGACGATGAAGCACAGAAATTGCGTGGGAATTGATTACAACAGGCACCATGCTGACTTCTCTCCGGGAGAGCAATTCTTCTAACTATCTGTGTTTTGATTCGTTCCTGGGATTCCAGTAATAGATTCCGGTGGACATGGGAAGGTTTACAGTAACCTGTGGACCTTCAACGTGACGATGAAGCACAGAAATTGCGTGGGAATTGAATACAACATGCACCATGCCGAGTCCTCTCCGGGCGAGTAATGCTTCTAACTATCTGTGCTTTGATTCGTTCCTGGGATTCCAGTAATAGATTCCGATCCACATGGGAAGGTTTACTGTAACCTGTGGACCTTCAACATGACGATGAAGCACAGAAATTGCGTCGGAATTGAATACAACAGGCACCATGCCGACTTCTCTCCGGGAGAGTAATGCTTCTAACTATCTGTGCTTTGATTCGTTCCTGGGATTCCAGTAATAGATTCCGATGGACATGGGAAGGTTTACTGTAACCTGTGGACCTTCAACGTGACGATGAAGCAGTGAAATTGGGTCGGAATTGAATACAACAGGCACCATGCTGACTTCTCTCCGGGAGAGTAATGCTTCGAACTATCTGTGCTTTGATTCGTTCCTGGGATTCCAGTAATAGATTCCGATGGACATGGGAAGGTTTACTGTAACCTGTGGACCTTCAACGTGACGATGAAGCACAGAAATTGCGTCGGAATTGAATACAACAGGCACCATGCCGACTTCTCTGAGGGAGAGTAATGCTTCTAACTATCTGTGCTTTGATTCGTTCCTGGGATTCCAGTACTAGATTCCGATGGACATGGGAAGGTTTACTGTAACCTGTGGACCTTCAACGTGACGATGAAGCACAGAAATTGCTTCGGAATTGAATACAACATGCACCATGATGACTTCTCTCCGGGAGAGTAATGCGTCTAACTATCTGTGCTTTGATTCGTTCCTGGGATTCCAGTAATAGATTCCGATGGACATGGGAAGGTTTACTGTAACCTGTGGACCTTCATCTTGTCGATGAAACACAGAAATTGCGTCGGAATTGAAAACAACAGGCACCATGCCGACTTCTCTCCGGGAGAGTAATTCTTCTAACTATCTGTGCTTTGATTCGTTCCTGGGATTCCAGTAATAGATTCCGACGGACATGAGAAGGTTTACTGTAACCTGTGGACCTTCATCTTGACGATTAAACACAGAATTTGCGTCGGAATTGAATACAACAGGCACCATGCTGACTTCTCTCCGGGAGAGTAATGATTCTAACTATCTGTGCTTTGATTCGTTCCTGGGATTCCAGTAATAGATTCCAATGGACATGGGAAGGTTTACTGTAACCTGTGGACCTTCAACGTGACGATGAAGCACAGAAATTGCGTCGGAATTGAATACAACATGCACCATGCCGACTTCTCTCCGGGAGAGTAATGCGTCTAATTATCTGTGCTTTGATTCGTTCCTGGGATTCCAGTAATAGATTCCGATGGACATGGGAAGGTTTACTGTAACCTGTGGACCTTCATCTTGACGATGAAACACAGAAATTGCGTCGAAATTGAATACAACAGGCACCATGCCGACTTCTCTCCGGGAGAGTAATGCTTCTAACTATCTGTGCTTTGATTCGTTCCTGGGATTCCAGTAATAGATTCCGATGGACATGGGAAGGTTTACTGTAACCTGTGGACCTTCAACGTGACGATGAAGCACAGAAATTGCGTCGGAATTGAAAACAACAGGCACCCTGCTGACTTCTCTCCGGGAGAGTAATTCTTTTAACTATCTGTGCTTTGATTCGTTCCTGGGATTCCAGTAACAGATTCCGATGGACATGGGAAGGTTTACTGTAACCTGTGGACCTTCAACGTGACGATGAAGCAGTGAAATTGGGTCGGAATTGAATACAACAGGCACTATGCTGACTTCTCTCCGGGAGAGTAATGCTTCGAACTATCTGTGCTTTGATTCGTTCCTGGGATTCCAGTAGTAGATTCCGATGGACATGGGAAGGTTTACTGTAACCTGTGGACCTTCATCTTGACGATGAAACACAGAAATTGCGTCGGAATTGAATACAACAGGCACCATGCCGACTTCTCTCCGGGAGAGTAATTCTTCTAACTATCTATGCTTTGATTCGTTCCTGGGAATCCAGTAATACATTCCGATGGACATGAGAAGGTTTACTGTAACCTGTGGACCTTCATGTTGACGATGAAACACAGAAATTGCGTCGGAATTTAATACAACAGGCACCATGCTGACTTCTCTCCGGGAGAGTAATGCTTCTAACTATCTGTGCTTTGATTCGTTCCTGGGATTCCAGTAATAGATTCCGATGGACATGGGAAGGATTACTGTAACCTGTGGACCTTCAACGTGACGATGAAGCACAGAAATTGCGTCGGAATTGAATACAACAGGCACCATGCCGACTTCTCTCCGGGAGAGTAATGCGTCTAATTAGCTGTGCTTTGATTTGTTCCTGGGATTCCAGTAATAGATTCCGATGGACATGGGAAGGTTTACTGTAACCTGTGGACCTTCATCTTGACGATGAAGCACAGAAATTGCGTCGGAATTGAATACAACAGGCACCATGCCGACTTCTCTCCGGGAGAGTAATTCTTCTAACTATCTGCGCTTTGATTCATTCCTGGGATTCCAGTAATAGATTCCGATGGACATGGGAAGGTTTACTGTAACCTGTGGACCTTCATCTTGACGATGAAAAAAAAGAAATTGCGTCGGAATTGAATACAACAGGCACCATGCCAACTTCTCTCCGGGAGAGTAATTCTTCTAACTATCTGTGCTTTGATTCGTTCCTGGGATTCCAGTAATAGATTCCGATGGACATGGGAAGGTTTACTGTAACCTGTGGACCTTCAACGTGACGATGAAGCACAGAAATTGCGTCGGAATTGAATACAACAGGCACCATGCTGACTTCTCTCCGGGAGAGTAATTCTTTTAACTATCTGTGCTTTGATTCCTTCCTGGGATTCCAGTAACAGATTCCGATGGACATGGGAAGGTTTACTGTAACCTGTGGACCTTCAACGTGACGATGAAGCACAGAAATTGCGTCGAAATTGAGTACAACATGCACCATGCCGACTTCTCTCCGGGAGAGTAATGCTTCTAACTATCTGTGCTTTGATTCGTTCCTGGGATTCCAGTAATAGATTCCGATGGACATGGGAAAGTTTACTGTAACCTGTGGACCTTCATCTTGACGATGAAACACAGATATTGCGTCGGAATTGAATACAACAGGCACCATGCCGACTTCTCTCCGGGAGAGTAATTCTTCTAACTATCTGTGCTTTGATTCGTTCCTGGGATTCCAGTAATAGATTCCGATGGACATGGGAAGGTTTACTGTAACCTGTGGACCTTCATCTTGACGATGACACACAGAAATTGCGTCGTAATTGAATACAACAGGCACCATGCTCACTTCTCTCCGGGAGAGTAATGCTTCTAACTATCTGTGCTTTGATTCGTTCCTGGGATTCCAGTAATAGATTCCGATGGACATGGGAAGGTTTACTGTAACCTGTGGACCTTCAACGTGACGATGAAGCACAGAAATTGCGTCGGAATTGAATACAACAGGCACCATGCCGACTTCTCTCCGGGAGAGTAACTAGTCTAACTATCTGTGCTTTGATTCGTTCCGGGGATTCCAGTAATAGATTCCGATGGACATGGGAAGGTTTACTGTAACCTGTGGACCTTCAACGTGACGATGAAGCACAGAAATTGCGTCGGAATTGAATACAAAAGGCACCATGCCGACTTCTCTCCGGGAGAGTAATGCGTCTAACTATCTGTGCTTTGATTCGTTCCTGGGATTCCAGTAATAGATTCCGATGGACATGGGAAGGATTACTGTAACCTGTGGAGCTTCAACGTGACGATGAAGCACAGAAATTGCGTCGGAATTGAATACAACAGGCACCATGCCGACTTCTCTCCGGGAGAGTAATGCGTCTAACAATCTGTGCTTTGATTCGTTCCTGGGATTCCAGTAATAGATTCCGATGGACATGGGAAGGTTTACTGTAACCTGTGGACCTTCATCTTGACGATAAAGCACAGAAATTGCGTCGGAATTGAATACAACAGGCACCATGCCGACTTCTCTCCGGGAGAGTAATTCTTCTAACTATCTGTGCTTTGATTCGTTCCTAGGATTCCAGTAATAGATTCCGATGGACATGGGAAGGTTTACTGTATCCTGTGGACCTTCATCTTGACGATGAAACACAGAAATTGCGTCGGAATTGAATACAACAGGCACCATGCTGACTTCGCTCCGGGAGAGTAATGCTTCTAACTATCTGTGCTTTGATTCGTTCCTGGGATTCCAGTAATAGATTCCGATGGACATGGGAAGGTTTACTGTAACCTGTGGACCTTCAACGTGACGATGAAGCACAGAAATTGCGTCGGAATTGAATACAAAAGGCACCATGCCGACTTCTCTCCGGGAGAGTAATGCGTCTAACTATCTGTGCTTTGATTCGTTCCTGGGATTCCAGTAATAGATTCCGATGGACATGGGAAGGATTACTGTAACCTGTGGAGCTTCAACGTGACGATGAAGCACAGAAATTGCGTCGGAATTGAATACAACAGGCACCATGCCGACTTCTCTCCGGGAGAGTAATGCGTCTAACTATCTGTGCTTTGATTCGTTCCTGGGATTCCAGTAATAGATTCCGATGGACATGGGAAGGTTTACTGTAACCTGTGGACCTTCATCTTGACGATGAAGCACAGAAATTGCGTTGGAATTGAATACAACAGGCACCATGCCGACTTCTCTCCGGGAGAGTAATTCTACTAACTATCTGTACTTTGATTCGTTCCTGGGATTCCAGTAATAGATTCCGATGGACATGGGAAGGTTTACTGCATCCTGTGGACCTTCATCTTGACGATGAAACACAGAAATTGCGTCGGAATTGAATACAACAGGCACCATGCTGACTTCTCTCCGGGAGAGTAATGCTTCTAACTATCTGTGCCCTGATTCGTTCCTGGGATTCCAGTAATAGATTCCGATGGACATGGGAAAGTTTACTGCAACCTGTGGACCTTCAACGTGACGATCAAGCACAGAAATTGCGTCGGAATTGAATACAACAGTCACCATGCCGACTTCTCGCCGGGAGAGTAATTCTTTTAACTATCTGTGCTTTGATTCGTTCCTGGGATTCCAGTAATAGATTCCGATGGACATGGGAAAGTTTACTGTAACCTGTGGACCTTCATCTTGACGATGAAACACAGAAATTGCGTCGGAATTGAACACAACAGGCACCATGCTGACTTCTCTCCGGGAGAGTAATACTTCTTACTGTCTCTGCTTTGATTCTTTCCTGGGATGATAGTAATAGATTCCGATGGACTTGGGAAGGTTTACTGTAACCTGTGAGCCTTCAACGTGGCGATGAAGCACAGAAATTGCGTCGGAATTGAATACAACAGGCACCATGCCGACTTCTCTCCGGGAGAGTAATTCTTCTAATTATCTGTGCTTTGATTCGTTCCTGGGATTCCAGTAATAGATTCCGATGGACATGGGAAGGTTTACTGTAACCTGTGGACCTTCATCTTGACGATGAAACACAGAAAATGCGTCGGAATTGAATACAACAGGCACCATGCTGACTTCTCTCCGGGAGAGTAATGCTTCTAACTATCTGTGCTTTGATTCGTTCCTGGGATTCCAGTAATAGATTCCGATGGACATGGGAAGGTTTACTGTAACCTGTGGACCTTCATCTTGACGATGAAACACAGAAATTGCGTCCGAATTGAATACAACAGGCACCATGCCGACTTCTCTCCGGGAGAGTAATGCTTCTAATTATCTGTGCTTTGATTCGTTCCTGGGATTCCAGTAATAGATTCCGACGGACATGGGAAGGTTTACTGTAACCTGTGGACCTTCATCTTGACGATGAAACACAGAAACTGCGTCGGAATTGAATACAACAGGCACCATGCCGACTTCTCTCCGGGAGTGTAATGCTTCAAATTATCTGCGCTTTGATTCGTTCCTGGAGTTCCAGTAATAGATTTCGATGGACATGGGAAGGTTTACTGTAACCTGTGGACCTTCATCTTGACGATGAAACACAGAAATTGCGTCGGAATTGAATACAACAGGCACCATGCTAACTTCTCTCCGGGAGAGTAATGCTTCTAACTATCTGTGCTTTGATTCGTTTCTGGGAATCCAGTAATAGATTCCGATGGACATGGGAAAGTTTACTGTAACCTGTGGACCTTCAACGTGACGATAAAGCACAGCAATTGCGTCGGAATTGAATACAACAGGCACCATGCCAACTTCTCTCTGGGAGAGTAATTCTTCTAATTATCTGTGCTTTGATTCGTTCCTGGGATTCCAGTAATAGATTCCGATGGACATGGGAAAGTTTACTGTAACCTGTGGACCTTCATCTTGACGATGAAACACAGAAATTGCGTCGGAATTGAATACAACAGGCACCATGCCGACTTCTCTCCGGGTGAGTAATGCTTCTAATTATCTGTGCTTTGACTCGTTCCTCGGATTCCAGTAATAGATTCCGATGGACATGGGAAGGTTTACTGTAACCTGTGGACCTTCGTCTTGACGATGAAACACAGAAATTGCGTCGGAATTGAATACAACAGGCACCATGCTGACTTCTCTCCGGGAGAGTAATGCTTCTAACTATCTGTGCTTTGATTCGTTCCTGGGATTCCAGTAATAGATTCCGATGGACATGGGAAAGTTTACTGTAACCTGTGGACCTTCAACGTGACGATGAAGCACAGAAATTGCGTCGGAATTGAATACAACAGGCACCATGCCGACTTCTCTCCGGGAGAGTAATGCTTCTAACTATCTGTGCTTTGATTAGTTCCTGGGATTCCAGTAATAGATTCCGATGGACATGGGATGGTTTACTGTAACCTGTGGACCTTCATCTTGACGATGAAACACAGAATTTGCGTCGGAATTGAACACAACAGGCACTATGCTGACTTCTCTCCGGGAGAGTAATACTTCTGACTGTCTCTGCTTTGACTCTTTCCTGGGATGCCAGTAATAGATTCCGATGGACATGGGAAGGTTTACTGTAACCTGTGGACCTTCAACGTGACGATGAAGCACAGAAATTGCGTCGGAATTGAATACAACAGGCACCATGCCGACTTCTCTCCGGGAAAGTAATTCTTCCAATTATCTGTGCTTTGATTCGTTCCTGGGATTCCAGTAATAGATTCCAATGGACATGGGGAGGTTTACTGTAACCTGTGGACCTTCAACGTGACGATGAAACACAGAAATTGCGTCGGAATTGAATACAACAGGCACCATGCCGACTTCTCTCCGGGAGAGTAATGCTTCTAACTGTCTCTGATTTGATTCTTTCCTGGGATGCCAGTAATAGTTTCCGATGGACATGGGAAGGTTTACTGTAACCTGTGGACCTTCCTCTTGACGATGAAACACAGAAATTGGGTCGGAATTGAATACAACAGGCACCATGCTGACTTTTCTCCGGGAGAGTAATGCTTCTAACTATCTGTGCTTCGATTCTTTCCTGGGATGCCAGTAATAGATTCCGAGGGACATGGGAAGGTTTACTGTAACCTGTGGACCTTCATGTTGACGAAGAAGCACAGAAATTGTGTCGGAATTGAATACAACAGGCAGCATGCCGACTTCTCTCCGGGAGAGTAATGCGTCTAACTATCTGTGCTTTGATTCGTTCCTGGGATTCCAGTAATAGATTCCGATGGACATGGGAATTTTTACTGTAACCTGTGGACCTTCAACGTGACGATGAAGCACAGAAATTGCGTCGGAATTGAATACAACAATCACCATGCCGACTTCTCTCCGGGAGAGTAATTCTTCTAATTATCTGTGCTTTGATTCGTTCCTGGGATTCCAGTAATAGATTCCGATGGACATGGGTGAGTTTACTGTAACCTGTGGACCTTCATCTTGACGATGAAACACAGAAATTGCGTCGGAATTGAATACAACAGGCACCATGCTGACTTCTCTCCGGGAGAGTAATGCTTCTAACTATCTGTGCTTTGATTCGTTCCTGGGATTCCAGTAATGGATTCCGATTAACATGGGAAGGTTTACTGTACCTGTGGACCTTCATCTTGACGATGAAACACAGAAATTGCGTCGGAATTGAATACAACAGGCACCATGCCGACTTCTCTCCGGGAGAGTAATGCTTCTAACTATCTGTGCTTTGATTCGTCCCTGGAATTCCAGTAATAGATTCCGATGGACATGGGAACGTTTACTGTCACCTGTGGACCTTCATCTTGACGATGAAACACAGAAATTGCGTCGGAATTGAATACAACAGGCACCATGCTGACTTCTCTCCGGGAGAGTAATGCTTCTAACTATCTGTGCTTTGATTCGTTCCTGGGATTCCAGTAATAGATTCCGATGGACATGGGAACGTTTACTGTCACCTGTGGACCTTCATCTTGACGATGAAACACAGAAATTGCGTCGGAATTGAATACAACAGGAACCATGCTGACTTCTCTCCGGGAGAGTAATGCTTCTAACTATCTGTGCTCTGATTCGTTCCTGGGATTCCAGTAATAGATTCCGATGGACATGGGAAAGTTTACTGTAACCTGTGGACCTTCAACGTGACGATGAAGCACAGAAATTGCGTCGGAATTGAATACAACAGGCACCATGCCGACTTCTCTCCGGGAGAGTAATTCTTTTAACTATCTGTGCTTTGATTCGTTCCTGGGATTCCAGTAATAGATTCCGATGGACATGGGAAGGTTTACTGTAACCTGTGGTCCTTCATCTTGACGATGAAACACAGAAATTGCGTCGGAATTGAACACAACAGGCACCATGCTGACTTCTCTCCGGGAGAGTAATACTTCTTACTGTCTCTGCTTTGATTCTTTCCTGGGATGCCAGTAATAGATTCCGATGGACTTGGGAAGGTTTACTGTAACCTGTGGACCTTCAACGTGGCGATGATGCACAGAAATTGCGTCGGAATAGAATACAACAGGCACCATGCCGACTTCTCTCCGGGAGAGTAATTCTTCTAATTATCTGTGCTTTGATTCGTTCCTGGGATTCCAGTAATAGATTGCGATGGACATGGGAAGGTTTACTGTACCCTGTGGACCTTCATCTTGACGATGAAACACAGAAGATGCGTCGGAATTGAATACAACAGGCACCATGCTGACTTCTCTCCGGGAGAGTAATGCTTCTAACTATCTGTGCTTTGATTCGTTCCTGGGATTCCAGTAATAGATTCCGATGGACATGGGAAGGTTTACTGTAACCTGTGGACCTTCATCTTGACGATGAAACACAGAAATTGCGTCCGAATTGAATACAACAGGCACCATGCCGACTTCTCTCCGGGAGAGTAATGCTTCTAATTATCTGTGCTTTGATTCGTTCCTGGGATTCCAGTAATAGATTCCGATGGACATGGGAAGGTTTACTGTAACCTGTGGACCTTCATCTTGACGATGAAACACAGAAACTGCGTCGGAATTGAATACAACAGGCACCATGCCGACTTCTCTCCGGGAGTGTAATGCTTCAAATTATCTGTGCTTTGATTCGTTCCTGGGATTCCAGTAATAGATTTCGATGGACATGGGAAGGTTTACTGTAACCTGTGGACCTTCATCTTGACGATGAAACACAGAAATTGCGTCGGAATTGAATACAACAGGCACCATGCTAACTTCTCTCCGGGAGAGTAATGCTTCTAACTATCTATGCTTTGATTCGTTTCTGGGATTCCTGTAATAGATTCCGATGGACATGGGAAAGTTTACTGTAACCTGTGGACCTTTAACGTGACGATGAAGCACAGCAATTGCGTCGGAATTGAATACAACAGGCACCATGCCGACTTCTCTCTGGGAGAGTAATTCTTCTAATTATCTGTGCTTTGATTCGTTCCTGGGATTCCAGTAATAGATTCCGATGGACATGGGAAAGTTTACTGTAACCTGTGGACCTTCAACGTGACGATGAAGCACAGCAATTGCGTCGGAATTGAATACAACAGGCACCATGCCGACTTCTCTCTGGGAGAGTAATTCTTCTAATTATCTGTGCTTTGATTCGTTCCTGGGATTCCAGTAATAGATTCCGATGGACATGGGAAAGTTTACTGTAACCTGTGGACCTTCATCTTGACGATGAAACACAGAAATTGCGTCGGAATTGAATACAACAGGCACCATGCCGGTTTCTCTCCGGGCGAGTAATGCTTCTAATTATCTGTGCTTTGATTCGTTCCTGGGATTCCAGTAATAGATTCCGATGGACATGTGAAGGTTTACTGTAACCTGTGGACCTTCAACATGACGATGAAGCACAGAAATTGCGTCGGAATTGAATACAACAGGCACCATGCCGACTTCTCTCCGAGAGAGTAATGCTTCTAACTATCTGTGCTTTGATTAGTTCCTGGGATTCCAGTAATAGATTCCGATGGACATGGGATGGTTTACTGTAACCATTGGACCTTCATCTTGACGATGAAACACAGAAATTGCGTCGGAATTAAACACAACAGGCACCATGCTGACTTCTCTCCGGGAGAGTAATACTTCTAACTGTCTCTGCTTTGATTCTTTCCTGGGATGCCAGTAATAGATTCCGATGGACATGGGAAGGTTTACTGTAACCTGTGGACCTTCAACGTGACGATGAAGCACAGAAATTGCGTCGGAATTGAATACAACAGGCACCATGCCGACTTCTCTCCGGGAAAGTAATTCTTCCAATTATCTGTGCTTTGATTCGTTCCTGGGATTCCAGTAATAGATTCCGATTAACATGGGAAGGTTTACTGTACCTGTGGACCTTCATCTTGACGATGAAACACAGAAATTGCGTCGGAATTGAATACAACAGGCACCATGCCGACTTCTCTCCGTTAGAGTAATGCTTCTAACTATCTGTGCTTTGATTCGTTCCTGGGATTCCAGTAATAGATTCCGATGGACATGGGAAAGTTTACGGTAACCTGTGGACCTTCAACGTGACGATGAAGCACCGAAATTGCGTCGGAATTGAATACAACAGGCATCATGCCGACTTCTCTCTGGGAGAGTAATGCTTCTAACTATCTGTGCTTTGATTCGTTCCTGGGATTCCAGTAATAGATTCCGATGTACATGGGAAAGTTTACTGTAACCTGTGGACTTTCAACGTGACGATGAAGCACCGAAATTGCGTCGGAATTGAATACAACAGGCATCTTGCCGACTTCTCTCCGGGAGAGTAATGCTTCTAATTATCTGTGCTTTGATTCGTTCCTGGGATTCCAGTAATAGATTCCGATGGACATGGGAAAGTTTACTGTAACCTGTGGACCTTCATCTTGACGATGAAACACAGAAATTGCGTCGGAATTGAATACAACAGGCACCATGCCGACTTCTCTCCGGGAGAGTAATGCTTCTAACTATCTGTGCTTTGATTCGTTCCTGGGATTCCAGTAATAGATTCCGATGGACATGGGAAGGTTTACTGTAACCTGTGGACCTTCATCTTGACGATGAAACACAGATATTGCGTCGGAATTAAATACAACAGGCACCATGCTGACTTCTCTCCGGGAGAGTAATGCTTCTAACTATCTGTGCTTTGATTCGTTCCTGGGATTCCAGTAATAGATTCCGATGGAAATGGGAAAGTTTACTGTAACCTGTGGACCTTCATCTTGACGATGAAGCACAGACATTGCGTCGGAATTGAATACAACAGGCACCATCCCGACTTCTCTCCGGGAGTGTAATGCGTCTAACTATCTGTGCATTGATTCGTTCCTGGGATTCCAGTAATAGATTCCGATGGACATGGGAAGGTTTACTGTAACCTGTGGACCTTCAACGTGACAATGAAGCACAGAAATTGCGTCGGAATTGAATACAACAATCACCATGCCGACTTCTCTCCGGGAGAGTAATTCTTCTAATTATCTGTGCTTTGATTCGTTCCTGGGATTCCAGTAATAGATTCCGATGGACATGGGAGAGTTTACTGTAACCTGTGGACCTTCATCTTGACGATGAAACACAGAAATTGCGTCAGAATTGAATACAACAGGCACCATGCTGACTTCTCTCCGGGAGAGTAATACTTCTAACTATCTGTGCTTTCATTCGTTCCTGGGATTCCAGTAATAGATTCCGATGGACATGGGAAGGTTTACTGTAACCTGTGGACCTTCATCTTGACGATGAAACACAGAAATTGCGTCGGAATTGAATACAACAGGCACGATGCCGACTTCTCTCCGGGAGAGTACTGCTTCTAACTATCTGTGCTTTGATTCGTTCCTGAGATTCCAGTTTTAGATTCCGATGGACATGGGAAAGTTTACTGTAACCTGTGGACCTTCATCTTGACGATGAAACACAGAAATTGCGTCGGAATTGATTACAACAGGCACCATGCCGACTTCTCTCCGGGAGAGTAATGCCTCTAATTATCTGTGCTTTGATTCGTTCCTGGGATTCCAGTAATAGATTCCGGTGGACATGGGAAGGTTTACTGTAACCTGTGGACCTTCATCTTGACGATGAAACACAGAAATTGTGTCGGAATTGAATACAACAGGCACCATGCTGACTTCTCTCCGGGAGAATAATGCTTCTAACTATCTGTGCTTTGATTCATTCCTGGGATTCCAGTAATAGATTCCGATGGACATGGGAAGGTTTACTGTAACCTGTGGACCTTCAACGTGACGATGAAGCACAGAAATTGCGTCGGAATTGAATACAACAGGCACCATGCCGACTTCTCTCCGGGAGAGTAATTCTTCTAATTATCTGTGCTTTGATTCGTTACTTGGACTCCAGTAACAGATTCCGATGGGCATGGGAAAGTTTACGGTAACCTGTGGACCTTCATCTTGACGATGAAACACAGAAATTGCGTCGGAATTGATTACAACAGGCACCATGCCGTCTTCTCTCCTGGAGAGTAATGCTTCTAATTATCTGTGCTTTGATTCGTTCCTGGGATTCCAGTAATAGATTCCGATGGACATGGGAAGGTTTACTGTAACCTGTGGTCCTTCATCTTGACGATGAAACACAGAAATTGCGTCGGAATTGAATACAACAGGCACCATGCTGACTTCTCTCCGGGAGAGTAATGCTTCTAACTATCTGTGCTTTGATTCGTTCCTGGGATTCCAGTAATAGATTCCGATGGAAATGGGAAAGTCTACTGTAACCTGTGGACCTTCATCTTGACGATGAAGCACAGACATTGCGTCGGAATTGAATACAACAGGCACCATGCCGACATCTCTCCGGGAGAGTAATGCGTGTAACTATCTGCGCATTGATTCGTTCCTGGGATTCCAGTAATAGATTCGGATGGACATGGGAAGGTTTACTGTAACCTGTGGATCTTCAACGTGACGATGAAGCACAGAAATTGCGTCGGAATTGAATACAACAATCACCATGCCGACTTCTCTCCGGGAGAGTAATTCTTCTAATTATCTGTGCTTTGATTCGTTCCTGGGATTCCAGTAAGAGATTCCGATGGACATGGGAGAGTTTACTGTAACCTGTGGACCTTCATCTTGACGATGAAACACAGAAATTGCGTCGGAATTGAATACAACAGGCACCATGCCGACTTCTCTCCGGGAGAGTAATGCTTCTAACTGTCTCTGTTTGATTCTTTCCTGGGATGAAAGTAATAGATTCCGATGGACATGGGAATGTTTACTGCAACCTGTGGACCTTCATCTTGACGATGAAACACAGAAATTGCGTCAGAATTGAATACAACAGGCACCATGCTGACATCTCTCCGGGAGAGTAATGCTTCTAACTATCTGTGCTTTGATTCTTTCCTGGGATGCCAGTAATAGATTCCGATGGACATGGGAAGGTTTACTGTAACCTGTGGACCTTCATCTTGACGATGAAGCACAGAAATTGCGTCGGAACTGAATACAACAGGCACCATGCTGACTTCTCTCCGGGAGAGTAATGCTTCTAACTATCTGTGCTTTGATTCGTTCCTGGGATTCCAGTAATAGATTCCGATGGACATGGGAAGGTTTACTGTAACTTGTGGACCTTCAACGTGACGATGAAACATCGAAATTGCGTCGGAATTGAATAGAACAGGCACCATGCCGACTTCTCTCCGGGAGAGTAATGCTTCTAAATGTCTCTGCTTTGATTCTCTCCAGGGATGCCAGTAATTTATTCCGATGGACATGGGAAGGTTTACTGTAACCTGTGGACCTTCATCTTGACGATGAAGCACAGAAATTGCGTCGGAACTGAATACAACAGGCACCATGCTGACTTCTCTCCGGGAGAGTAATGCTTCTAACTATCTGTGCTTTGATTCGTTCCTGGGATTCCAGTAATAGATTCCGATGGACATGGGCAGGTTTACTGTAACCTGTGGACCTTCAACGTGACGATGAAACACAGAAATTGCGTCGGAATTGAAGACAACAGGCACCATGCCGACTTCTCTCCGGGAGAGTCATGCTTCTAACTGTCTCTGCTTTGATTCTTTCCTGGGATGCCAGTAATAGATTCCGATGGACATGGGAAGGTTTACTGTAACCTGTGGACCTTCATCTTGGCGAAGAAGCACAGAAATTGCGTCGGAATTGAATACAACAGGCACCATGCTGACTTCTCTCCGGGAGAGTAATGCTTCTGACTAACTGTGCTTTGATTCTTTCCTGGGATGCCAGTAATAGATTCCGATGGACATGGGAAGGTTTACAGTAACCTGTGGACCTTCTTCTTGACGATGAAGCACAGAAATTGCGTCGGAATTGAATGCAACAGGCACCATGCTGACTTCTCTCCGGGAGAGTAATGCTTCTAACTATCTGTGCTTTGATTCGTTCCTGGGATTCCAGTAATAGATTCCGATGGACATGGGAAAGGTTATTGTAACCTGTGGAACTTCATCTTGACGATGAAGCACAGCAATTGCGTCGGAATTGAATACAACAGGCACCATGCCGACTTCTCTCCGGGAGAGTAATTCTTCTAATTATCTGTGCTTTGATTCGTTCCTGGGATTCCAGTAATAGATTCCGATGGACATGGGAAAGTTTACGGTAACCTGTGGACCTTCATCTTGACGATGAAACACAGAAATTGCGTCGGAATTGAACACAACAGGCACCATGCTGACTTCTCTCCGGGAGAGTAATACTTCTAACTGTCTCTGCTTTGATTCTTTCCTGGGATGCCAGTAATAGATTCCGATGGACATGGGAAGGTTTACTGTACCCTGTGGACCTTCAACGTGACGATGAAGCACAGAAATTGCGTCGGAACTGAATACAACAGGCACCATGCCGACTTCTCTCCGGGAGAGTAATTCTTCTAATTATCTGTGTTTTGATTCGTTCCTGGGATTCCAGTAATAGATCCCAATAGACATGGGGAGGTTTACTGTAACCTGTGGACCTTCAACGTGACGATGAAACACAGAAATTGCGTCGGAATTGAATACAACAGGCACCATGCCGACTTCTCTCCGGGAGAGTAATGCTTCTAACTGTCTCTGTTTGATTCTTTCCTGGGATGAAAGTAATAGATTCCGATGGACATGGGAAGGTTTACTGTAACCTGTGGATCTTCATCTTGACGATGAAACACAGATATTGCGTCGGAATTGAATACAACAGGCACCATGCTGACATCTCTCCGGGAGAGTAATGCTTCTAACTATCTGTGCTTTGATTCTTTCCTGGGATGCCAGTAATAGATTCCGATGGACATGGGAAGGTTTACTGTAACCTGTGGACCTACATCTTGACGATGAAGCACAGAAATTGCGTCGGAATTGAATACAACAGGCACCATGCTGACTTCTCTCCGGGAGAGTAATGCTTCTAACTATCTGTGCTTTGATTCGTTCCTGGGATTCCAGTAATAGATTCCGATGGACATGGGAAGGTTTACTGTAACCTGTGGACCTTCATCTTGACGATGAAACATAGAAATTGCGTCGGAATTGAATACAACAGGCAACATGCTGACTTCTCTCCGGGAGAGTAATGCTTCTAACTATCTGTGCTTTGATTCGTTCCTGGGATTCCAGTAATAGATTCCGATGGACATGGGAAGGTTTACTGTAACCTGTGGACCTTCAACGTGACGATGAAACACCGAAATTGCGTCGGAATTGAATACAACACGCACCATGCCGACTTCTCTCCGGGAGAGTAATGCTTCTAACTATCTGTGCTTTGATTCGTTCCTGGGATTCCAGTAATAGATTCCGATGGTCATGGGAAAGTTTCCCCCCCCCATGAACCATGGACCTTGCCGTTGGTGGGGAGGCTTGCGTGCCTCAGCGATACAGATAGCCGTACCGTAGGTGCAACCACAACGGAGGGGTATCTGTTGAGAGGCCAGACAAACGTGTGGTTCCTGAAGAGGGGCAGCAGCCTTTTCAGTAGTTGCAAGGGCAACAGTCTGGATGATTGACTGATCTGGCCTTGTAACAATAACCAAAACGGCCTTGCTGTGCTGGTACTGCGAACGGCTGAAAGCAAGGGGAAACTACAGCCGTAATTTTTCCCGAGGGCATGCAGCTTTACTGTATGATTACATGATGATGGCGTCCTCTTGGGTAAAATATTCCGGAGGTAAAATAGTCCCCCATTCGGATCTCCGGGCGGGGACTACTCAAGAGGATGTCGTTATCAGGAGAAAGAAAACTGGCGTTCTACGGATCGGAGCGTGGAATGTCAGATCCCTTAAACGGGCAGGTAGGTTAGAAAGTTTAAAAAGGGAAATGGATAGGTTGAAGTTAGATATAGTGGGAATTAGTGAAGTTCGATGGCAGGAGCAACAAGACTTCTGGTCAGGTGACTACAGGGTTATAAACACAAAATCAAATAGGGGTAATGCAGGAGTAGGTTTAATAATGAATAGGAAAATAGGAATGCGGGTAAGCTACTACAAACAGCATAGTGAACGCATTATTGTGGCCAAGATAGATACGAAGCCCACGCCTACTACAGTAGTACAAGTTTATATGCCAACTAGCTCTGCAGATGACGAAGAAATTGAAGAAATGTATGATGAAATAAAAGAAATTATTCAGATTGTGAAGGGAGACGAAAATTTAATAGTCATGGGTGACTGGAATTCGAGTGTAGGAAAAGGGAGAGAAGGAAACATAGTAGGTGAATATGGATTGGGGGACAGAAATGAAAGAGGAAGCCGCCTGGTCGAATTTTGCACAGAGCACAACATAATCATAACTAACACTTGGTTTAAGAATCATGAAAGAAGGTTGTATACATGGAAGAACCCTGGCGATACTAAAAGGTATCAGATAGATTATATAATGGTAAGACAGAGATTTAGGAACCAGGTTTTAAATTGTAAGACTTTTCCAGGGGCAGATGTGGACTCTGACCACAATCGATTGGTTATGACCTGTAGATTAAAACTGAAGAAACTGCAAAAAGGTGGGAATTTAAGGAGATGGGACCTGGATAAACTAAAAGAACCAGAGGTTGTACAGAGATTCAGGGAGAGCATAAGGGAGCAATTGACAGGAATGGGGGAAATAAATACAGTAGAAGAAGAATGAGTAGCTTTGAGGGATGAAGTAGTGAAGGCAGCAGAGGATCAAGTAGGTAAAAAGACGAGAGCTAGTAGAAATCCTTGGGTAACAGAAGAAATATTGAATTTAATTGATGAAAGGAGAAAATATAAAAATGCAGTAAGTGAAACAATCAAAAAGGAATACAAACGTCTCAAAAATGAGATCGACAGGAAGTGCAAAATGGCTAAGCAGGGATGGCTAGAGGACAAATGTAAGGATGTAGAGGCCTATCTCACTAGGGGTAAGATAGATACCGCCTACAGGAAAATTAAAGAGACCTTTGGAGATAAGAGAACGACTTGTATGAATATCAAGGGCTCAGATGGAAACCCAGTTCTAAGCAAAGAAGGGAAAGCAGAAAGGTGGAAGGAGTATATAGAGGGTCTATACAAGGGCGATGTACTTGAGGACAATATTATGGAAATGGAGGAGGATGTAGATGAAGATGAAATGGGAGATACGACACTGCGTGAAGAGTTTGACAGAGCACTGAAAGACCTGAGTCGAAACAAGGCCCCCGGAGTAAACAATATTCCATTAGAACTACTGACGGCCGTGGGAGAGCCAGTCCTGACAAAACTCTACCATCTGGTGAGCAAGATGTATGAAACAGGCGAAATACCCTCAGACTTCAAGAAGAATATAATAATTCCAATCCCAAAGAAAGCAGGTGTTGACAGATGTGAAAATTACCGAACTATCAGCTTAATAAGTCACAGCTGCAAAATACTAACACGAATTCTTTACAGACGAATGGAAAAACTAGTAGAAGCCAAGCTCGGGGAAGATCAGTTTGGATTCCGTAGAAACACTGGAACACGTGAGGCAATACTGACCTTACGACTTATCTTAGAAGAAAGGTTAAGGAAAGGCAAACCTACGTTTCTAGCATTTGTAGACTTAGAGAAAGCTTTTGACAATGTTGACTGGAATACTCTCTTTCAAATTCTAAAGGTGGCAGGGGTAAGATGCAGGGAGCGAAAGGCTATTTACAATTTGTACAGAAACCAGATGGCAGTTATAAGAGTCGAGGGACATGAAAGGAAAGCAGTGGTTGGGAAGGGAGTAAGACAGGGTTGTAGCCTCTCCCCGATGTTGTTCAATCTGTATATTGAGCAAGCAGTAAAGGAAACAAAAGAAAAATTCGGAGTAGGTATTAAAATTCATGGAGAAGAAATAAAAACTTTGAGGTTCGCCGATGACATTGTAATTCTGTCAGAGACAGCAAAGGACTTGGAAGAGCAGTTGAATGGAATGGACAGTGTCTTGAAAGGAGGATATAAGATGAACATCAACAAAACCAAAACAAGGATGATGGAATGTAATCTAATTAAGTCGGGTGATGCTGAGGAAATTAGACTAGGAAATGAGGCACTTAAAGTAGTAAAGGAGTTTTGCTATTTGGGGAGCAAAATAACTGATGATGGTCGAAGTAGAGAGGATATAAAATGTAGGCTGGCAATGGCAAGGAAAGCGTTTCTGAAGAAGAGAAATTTGTTAACATCCAGTATAGATTTAAGTGTCAGGAAGTCATTTCTGAAAGTACTCGTATGGAGTGTAGCCATGTATGGAAGTGAAACATGGACGATAAATAGTTTGGACAAGAAGAGAATAGAAGCTTTCGAAATGTGGTGCTACAGAAGAATGCTGAAGATTAGATGGGTAGATCACATAACTAATGAGGAAGTATTGAATAGGATTGGGGATAAGAGAAGTTTGTGGCACAACTTGACCAGAAGAAGGGATCGGTTGGTAGGACATGTTCTGAGGCATCAAGGGATCACCAATTTAGTATTGGAGGGCAGCGTGGAGGGTAAAAATCGTAGAGGGAGACCAAGAGATGAATACACTAAGCAGATTCAGAAGGATGTAGGTTGCAGTAAGTACTGGGAGATGAAAAAGCTTGCACAGGATAGAGTAGCATGGAGAGCTGCATCAAACCAGTCTCAGGACTGAAGACCACAACAACAACAACAACAATGGGAAAGTTTACTGTAACCTGTGGACCTCCATCTTGACGATGAAGCACAGACATTGCGTCGGAATTGAATACAACAGGCACCATGCCGACTTCTCTCCGGGAGAGTAATGCGTCTAACTATCTGTGCATTGATTCGTTCCTGGGATTCCAGTAATAGATTCCGATGGACATGGGAAGGTTTACTGTAACCTGTGGACCTTCAACGTGACGATGAAGCACAGAAATTGCGTCGGAATTGAATACAACAATCACCATGCCGACTTCTCTCCGGGAGAGTAATTCTTCTAATTATCTGTGCTTTGATTCGTTCCTGGGATTCCAGTAATAGATTCCGATGGACATGGGAGATTTTACTGTAACCTGTGGACCTTCATCTTGTGGATGAAACACAGAAATTGCGTCGGAATTGAATACAACAGGCACCATGCTGACTTCTCTACGGGAGACTAATGCTTCGAACTATCTGTGCTTTGATTCGTTCCTGGGATTCCAGTAATAGATTCCGATGGACATGGGAAGGTTTACTGTAACCTGTGGACCTTCATCTTGACGATGAAACACAGAAATTGCGTCGGAATTGAATACAACAGGCACCATGCCGATTTCTCTCCGGGAGAGTAATGCTTCTAACTATCTGTGCTTTGATTCGTTCCTGGGATTCCAGTTTTAGATTCCGATGGACATGGGAAAGTTTACTGTAACCTGTGGACCTTCAACGTGACGATGAAGCACAGAAATTGCGTGGGAATTGAATACAAGAGGCACCATGCCGACTTCTCTCCGGGAGAGTAAGTCTTCTAACTATCTGTGCTTTGATTCGTTCCTGGGATTCCAGTAATAGATTCCGATGGACATGGGAAGGTTTACTGTAACCTGTGGACCTTCATCTTGACGACGAAACACAGAAATTGCGTCGGAATTGAATACAACAGGCACCTTGCCGACTACTCTCCGGGAGAGTAATGCTTCTAGTTATCTGTGCTTTGATTCGTTCCTGGGATTCCAGTAATAGATTCCGATGGACATGGGAAAGTTTTCTGTAACCTGTGGACCTTCATCTTGACGATGAAACACAGAAATTGCGTCGAAATTGAATACAACAGGCACAATGCCGACTTCTCTCCGGGAGAGTAATGCTTCTAATTATCTGTGCTTTGATTCGTTCGTGGGATTCCAGTAATAGATTCCGATGGACATGGGAAGGTTTACTGTAACCTGTGGACCTTCATCTTGACGATGAAACACAGAAATTGCGTCGGAATTGAATACAACAGGCACCATGCTGACTTCTGTCCGGGAGAGTACTGCTTCTAACTATCTGTGCTTTGATTCGTTCCTGGGATTCCAGTAATAAATTCCGATGGACATGGGAAAGGTTATTGTAACCTGTGGACCTTCAACGTGACGATGAAGCACAGCAATGGCGTCGGAATTGAATACAACAGGCACCATGCCGACTTCTCTCCGGGAGAGTAATTCTCCTAATTATCTGTGCTTTGATTCGTTCCTGGGATTCCAGTAATAGATTCCGATGGACATGCGAAAGTTTACGGTAACCTGTGGACCTTCATCTTAACGATGAAACACAGAAATTGCGTCGGAATTGAACACAACAGGCACCATGCTGACTTCTCTCCGGGAGAGTAATACTTCTAACTGTCTCTGCTTTGATTCTTTCCTGGGATGCCAGTAATAGATTCCGATGGACATGGGAAGGTTTACTGTACCCTGTGGACCTTCAACGTGATGATGAAGCACAGAAATTGCGTCGGAATTGAATACAACATTCACCATGCCGACTTCTCTCCGGGAGAGTAATTCTTCTAATTATCTGTGTTTTTATTCGTTCCTGGGATTCCAGTAATAGATTCCAATGGACATGGGGAGGTTTACTGTAACCTGTGGACCTTCAACGTGACGATGAAACACAGAAATTGCGTCGGAATTGAATACAACAGGCACCATGCCGACTTCTCTCCGGGAGAGTAATGCTTCTAACTGTCTCTGTTTGATTCTTTCCTGGGATGAACGTAATAGATTCCGATGGACATAGGAAGGTTTACTGTAACCTGTGGACCTTCAACGTGACGATGAACCACAGAAATTGCGTCGGAATTGAATACAACAGGCACCATGCCGACTTCTCTCCGGGAGAGTAATGCTTCTAATTATCTGTGCTTTGATTCGTTCCTGGGATTCCAGTAATAGATTCCGATGGACATGGGAAGGTTTACTGTAACCTGTGGACCTTCATCTTGACGATGAAACACAGAAATTGCGTCGGAATTGAATACAACAGGCACCATGCTGACTTCTGTCCGGGAGAGTACTGCTTCTAACTATCTGTGCTTTGATTCGTTCCTGGGATTCCAGTAATAGATTCCGATGGACATGGGAAAGGTTATTGTAACCTGTGGACCTTCAACGTGACGATGAAGCACAGCAATTGCGTCGGAATTGAATACAACAGGCACCATGCCGACTTCTCTCCGGGAGAGTAATTCTCCTAATTATCTGTGCTTTGATTCGTTCCTGGGATTCCAGTAATAGATTCCGATGGACATGCGAAAGTTTACGGTAACCTGTGGACCTTCATCTTAACGATGAAACACAGAAATTGCGTCGGAATTGAACACAACAGGCACCATGCTGACTTCTCTCCGGGAGAGTAATACTTCTAACTGTCTCTGCTTTGATTCTTTCCTGGGATGCCAGTAATAGATTCCGATGGACATGGGAAGGTTTACTGTACCCTGTGGACCTTCAACGTGACGATGAAGCACAGAAATTGCGTCGGAATTGAATACAACAGGCACCATGCCGACTTCTCTCCGGGAGAGTAATTCTTCTAATTATCTGTGTTTTGATTCGTTCCTGGGATTCCAGTAATAGATTCCAATGGACATGGGGAGGTTTACTGTAACCTGTGGACCTTCAACATGACGATGAAACACAGGAATTGCGTCGGAATTGAATACAACAGGCACCATGCCGACTTCTCTCCGGGAGAGTAATGCTTCTAACTGTCTCTGTTTGATTCTTTCCTGGGATGAACGTAATAGATTCCGATGGACATAGGAAGGTTTACTGTAACCTGTGGACCTTCAACGTGACGATGAACCACAAAAATTGCGTCGGAATTGAATACAACAGGCACCATGCCGACTTCTCTCCGGGAGAGTAATTCTCCTAATTATCTGTGCTTTGATTCGTTCTTGGGATTCCAGTAATAGATTCCGATGGACATGGGAAAGTTTACTGTAACCTGTGGACCTTCATCTTGACGATGAAACACAGAAATTGCGTCGGAATTGAATACAACAGGCACAATGCCGACTTCTCTCCGGGAGAGTAATGCTTCTAATTATCTGTGCTTTGATTCGTTCCTGGGATTCCAGTAATAGATTCCGATGGACATGGGAAGGTTTACTGTAACCTGTGGACCTTCATCTTGACGACGAAACACAGAAATTGCGTCGGAATTGAATACAACAGGCACCATGCCGACTACTCTCCGGGAGAGTAATGCTTCTAGTTATCTGTGCTTTGATTCGTTCCTGGGATTCCAGTAATAGATACCGATGGACATGGGAAGGTTTACTGTAACCTGTGGACCTTCATCTTGACGATGAAACACAGAAATTGCGTCGGAATTGAATACAACAAGCACCATGCTGACTTCTCTCCGGGAGAGTAATGCTTCTAACTATCTGTGCCTTGATTCGATCCTGGGATTCCAGTAATAGATTCCGATGGACATGTGGAAAGTTTACTGTAACCTGTGGACCTTCAACGTGACGATGAACCACAGAAATTGCGTCGGAATTGAATACAACAGGCACCATGCCGACTTCTCTCCGGGAGAGTAATGCTTCTAATTATCTGTGCTTTGATTCGTTCCTGGGATTCCAGTAATAGATTCCGATGGACATGGGAAAGTTTACTGTAACCTGTGGACCTTCATCTTGACGGTGAAACACAGAAATTGCGTCGGAATTGAATACAACAGGCACAATGCCGACTTCTCTCCGGGAGAGTAATGCTTCTAATTATATGTGCTTTGATTCGTTCCTGGGATTCCAGTAATAGATTCCGATGGACATGGGAAGGTTTCTCTAACCTGTGGACCTTCATCTTGACGATGAAACACAGAAATTGCGTCGGAATTGAATACAACAGGCACCATGCTGACTTCTGTCCGGGAGAGTACTGTTTCTAACTATCTGTGCTTTGATTCGTTCCTGGGATTCCAGTAATAGATTCCGATGGACATGGGAAAGGTTATTGTAACCTGTGGACCTTCAACGTGACGATGAAGCACAGAAATTGCGTCGGAATTGAACACAACAGGCACCATGCTGACTTCTCTCCTGGAGAGTAATACTTCTAACTGTCTCTGCTTTGATTCTTTCCTGGGATGCCAGTAATAGATTCCGATGGACATGGGAAGGTTTACTGTACCCTGTGGACCTTCAACGTGACGATGAAGCACAGAAATTGCGTCGGAATTGAATACAACAGGCACCATGCCGACTTCTCTCCGGGAGAGTAATTCTTCTAATTATCTGTGTTTTGATTCGTTCCTGGGATTCCAGTAATAGATTCCAATGGACATGGGGAGGTTTACTGTAACCTGTGGACCTTCAACGTGACGATGAAACACAGAAATTGCGTCGGAATTGAATACAACAGGCACCATGCCGTCTTCTCTCCGGGAGAGTAATGCTTCTAACTGTCTCTGTTTGATTCTTTCCTGGGATGAACGTAATAGATTCCGATAGATATGGGAAGGTTTACTGTAACCTGTGGACCTTCATCTTGACGATGAAACACAGAAATTGCGTCGGAATTGAATACAACAGGCACCATGCTGACATCTCTCCGGGAGAGTAATGCTTCTAACTATCTGTGCTTTGATTCGTTCCTGGGATTCCAGTAATAGATTCCGATGGACATGGGAAGGTTTACTGTAACCTGTGGAGCTACATCTTGACGATGAAGCACAGAAATTGCGTCGGAATTGAATACAACAGGCACCATGCTGACTTCTCTCCGGGAGAGTAATGCTTCTAACTATCTGTGCTTTGATTCGTTCCTGGGATTCCAGTAATAGATTCCGATGGACATGGGAAGGTTTACTGTAACCTGTGGGCCCTCATCTTGACGATGAAACATAGAAATTGCGTCGGAATTGAATACAACAGGCACCATGCCGACTTCTCTCCGGGAGAGTAATGCTTCTAACTGTCTCTGCTTTGATTCTTTCCTGGGATGCCAGTAATAGATTCCGATGGACATGGGCAGGTTTACTGTAACGTGTGGACCTTCATCTTGACGATGAAGCACAGAAATTGCGTCGGAATTGAATACAACAGGCACCATGCTGACTTCTCTCCGGGAGAGTAATGCTTCTAACTATCTGTGCTTTGATTCGTTCCTGGGATTCCAGTAACAGATTCCGATGGAGATGGGCAGGTTTACTGTAACCTGTGGACCTTCAACGTGACGATGAAACACAGAAATTGCGTCGGAATTAAATACAACAGGCACCATGCCGACTTCTCTCCGGGAGAGTAATGCTTCTAACTGTCTCTGCTTTGATTCTTTCCTGGGATGCCAGTAATAGATTCCGATGGACATGGGAAGGTCTACTGTAACCTGAGGACCTTCATCTTGGCGATGAAGCACAGAAATTGCGTCGGAATTGTATACAACAGGCAAATTGCTGACTTCTCTCCGGGAGAGTAATGCTTCTAACTAACTGTGCTTTGATTCTTTCCTGGGATGCCAGTAATAGATTCCGATGGACATGGGAAGGTTTACAGTAACCTGTGGACCTTCATCTTGACGATGAAGCACAGAAATTGCGTCGGAATTGAATGCAACAGGCACCATGCTGACTTCTCTCCGGGAGAGTAATGCTTCTAACTATCTGTGCTTTGATTCGTTCCTGGGATTCCAGTAATAGATTCCGATGGACATGGGAAAGGTTATTGTAACCTGTGGACCTTCATCTTAACGATGAAGCACAGCAATTGCGTCGGAATTGAATACAACAGGCACAGTGCCGACTTCTCTCCGGGAGAGTAATTCTTCTAATTATCTGTGCTTTGATTCGTTCCTGGGATTCCAGTAATAGATTCCGATGGACATGGGAAAGTTTACGGTAACCTGTGGACCTTCATCTTGACGATGAACCACAGAAATTGCGTCGGAATTGAACACAACAGGCACCATGCTGACTTCTCTCCGGGAGAGTAATACTTCTAACTGTCTCTGCTTCGATTCTTTCCTGGGATGCCAGTAATAGATTCCGATGGACATGGGAAGGTTTACTGTACCCTGTGGACCTTCAACGTGACGATGAAGCACAGAAATTGCGTCGGAATTGAATACAACAGGCACCATGCCGACTTCTCTCTGGGAGAGTAATTCTTCTAATTATCTGTGTTTTGATTCGTTCCTGGGATCCCAGTAATAGATTCCAATGGACATGGGGAGGTTTACTGTAACCTGTGGACATTCAACGTGACGATGAAACACAGAAATTGCGTCGGAATTGAAAACAACAGGCACCATGCCGATTTCTCTCCGGGAGAGTAATGCTTCTAACTGTCTCTGTTTGATTCTTTCCTGGGATGAAAGTAATAGATTCCGATGGACATGAGAAGGTTTACTGTAACCTGTGGACCTTCATCTTGACGATGAAACACAGAAATTGCGTCGGAATTGAATACAACAGGCACCATGCTGACATCCCTCCGGGAGAGTAATGCTTCTAAGTATCTGTGCTTTGATTCTTTCCTGGGATGCCAGTAATAGATTCCGATGGACATGGGAAGGTTTACTGTAACCTGTGGACCTACATCTTCACGATGAAGCACAGATATTACGTCGGAGTTGAATACAACAGGCACCATGCTGATTTCTCTCCGGGAGAGTAATGCTTCTAACTATCTGTGCTTTGATTCGTTCCTGGGATTCCAGTAATAGATTCCGATGGACATGGGCAGGTTTACTGTAACCTGTGGACCTTCAACGTGACGATGAAACACAGAAATTGCGTCGGAATTGAATACAACAGGCACCATGCCGACTTCTCTCCGGGAGAGTAATGCTTCTAACTGTCTCTGCTTTGATTCTTTCCTGGGATGCCAGTAATAGATTGCGATGGACATGGAAAGTCTACTGTAACCTGTGGACCTTCATCTTGACGATGAAGCACAGAAATTGCGTCGGAATTGAATACAGCAGGCACCATGCTGACGTCTCTCCGGGAGAGTAATGCTTCTAACTAACTGTGCTTTGAATCTTTCCTGGGATGCCAGTAATAGATTCCGATGGACATGGGAAGGTTTACAGTAACCTGTGGACCTTCATCTTGACGATGAAGCACAGAAATTGCGTCGGAATTGAATACAACAGGCACCATGCTGACTTCTCTCCGGGAGAGTAATGCTTCTAACTATCTGTGCTTTGATTCGTTCCTGGGATTCCAGTAATAGATTCCGATGCAAATGGGAAGGTTTACTGTAACCTGTGGACCTTCATCTTGACGATGAAACACTGAAATTGCGTCGGAATTGAATACAACAGGCAACATGCTGACTTCTCTCCGGGAGAGTAATGCTTCTAACTGTCTGTGCTTTGATTCGTTCCTGGGATTCCAGTAATAGATTCCGATGGACATGGCTAGGTTTACTGTAACCTGTGGACCATCAACGTGACGATGAAACACAGAATTTGCGTCGGAATTGAATACAACAGGCACCATGCCGACTTCTCTCCGGGAGAGTAATGCTTCTAACTGTCTCTGCTTTGTTTCTTTCCTGGGATGCCAGTAATAGATTCCGATGGACATGGGAAGGTTTACTGTAACCTGTGGACCTTCATCTTGACGATGAAGCACATATATTGCGTCGGAATTGAATACAACAGGCACCATGCTGACTTCTCTCCGGGAGAGTAATGCTTCTAACTATCTGTGCTTTGATTTGTTCCTGGGATTCCAGTAATAGATTCCGATGGACATGGGCAGGTTTACTGTAACCTGTGGACCTTCAACGTGACTATGAAACACAGAAATTGCGTCGGAATTGAATACAACAGGCACCATGCGACTTCTCTCCGGGAGAGTAATGCTTCCAACTGTCTCTGCTTTGATTCTTTCCTGGGATGCCAGTAACAGATTACGATGGACATGGGAAGGTCTACTGTAACCTGTGGACTTTCATCTTGACGATGAAGCACAGAAATTGCGTCGGAATTGAATACAACAGGCACCATGCCGACTTCTCTCCGGGAGAGTAATGCTTCTAACTAACTGTGCTTTGAATCTTTCCTGGGATGCCAGTAATAGATTCCGATGGACATGGGAAGGTTTACAATAACCTGCGGACCTTCATCTTGACGATGAAGCACAGAAATTGCGTCGGAATTGAATACAACAGGCACCATGCTGACTTCTCTCCGGGAGAGTAATGCTTCTAACTATCTGTGCTTTGATTCGTTCCTGGGATTCCAGTAATAGATTCCGATGGACATGGGAAGGTTTATTGTAACCTGTGGACCTTCATCTTGACGATGAAACACAGAAATTGCGTCGGAATTGAATACAACAGGCAACATGCTGACTTCTCTCCGGGAGAGTAATGCTTCTAACTATCTGTGCTTTGATTCGTTCCTGGGATTCCAGTAATAGATTCCGATGGACATGGCTAGGTTTACTGTAACCTGTGGACCTTCAACGTGACGATGAAACACAGAATTTGCGTCGGAAATGAATACAACAGGCACCATGCCGACTTCTCTCCGGGAGAGTAATGCTTCTAACTGTCTCTGCTTTGATTCTTTCCTGGGATTCCAGTAATAGATTCCGATGGACATGGTAAGGTTTACTATAACCTGTGGAAATTCATCTTGACGATGAAGCACAGACATTGCGTCGGAATTGAATACAACAGGCACCATGCTGACTTCTCTCCGGGAGAGTAATGCTTCTAACTATCTGTGCTTTAATTCGTTCCTGGGATTCCAGTAATAGATTCCGATGGACATGGGAAGGTTTACTGTAACCTGTGGACCTTCAACGTCACGATGAAACACAGAAATTGCGTCGGAATTGAATACAACAGGCAACATGCTGACTTCTCTCCGGGAGAGTAATGCTTCTAACTGTCTCTGCTTTGATTCTTTCCTGGGATGCCAGTAATAGATTCCGATGGACATGGGAAGGGTTACTGTAACCTGTGGACCTTCATCCTGACGATGAAACACTGAAATTGCGTCGGAATTGAATACAACAGGCACCATGCTGACTTCTCTCCGGGAGAGTAATGCTTCTAACTATCTGTGATTTGATTCGTTCCTGGGAAGCCAGTAATGGATTCCGGTGGACATGGGAAGGTTTACTGTAACCTGTGGACCTTCATCTTGACGATGAAGCACAGAAATTGCGTCGGAATTGAATACAACAGGTACCATGCTGACTTCTCTCCGGGAGAGTAATGCTTCTAACTATCTGCGCTTTGATTCGTTCCTGGGATGCCAGTAATATATTCCGATGGCCATGGGAAGGTTTACTGTCACCTGTGGACCTTCATCTTGACGACGAAACACAGAAATTGCGTCGGAATTGAATACAACAGGCACCATGCTGACTTCTCTCCGGGAGAGTAATGCTTCTAACTATCTGTGCTTCGATTCTTTCCTGGGATTCCAGTAATAGATTCCGATGGACATGGGAAGGTTAACTGTAACCTGTGGACCTTCATCTTGACGATGAAACACAGAAATTGCTTCGGAATTGAATAGGACAGGCACCATGCTGACTTCTCTCCGGGACAGTAATGCTTCTAACTATCTGTGCTTTGATTCGTTCCTGGGATGCCAGTAATATATTCCGATGGACATGGGAAGGTTTACTGTAACCTGTGGACCTTCATCTTGACGATGAAACACAGAAATTGCGTCGGAATTGAATACAACAGGCACCATGCTGACTTCTCTCCGGGAGAGTAATGCTTCTAACTGTCTCTGCTTTTATTCTTTCCTGGGATGCCAATAATAGATTCCGATGGACATGGAAGGTTTACTGTAACCTGTGGACCTTCATCTTGACGATGAAACACAGAAATTGCGTCGGAATTGAATACAACAGGCACCATGCTGACTTCTCTCCGGGAGAGTAATGCTTCTAACTATCTGTGCTTTGATTCTTTCCTGGGATGCCAGTAATACATTCCGATGGACATGGAAAGGTTTACTGTAACCTGTGGACCTTCATCTTGACGATGTAACACTGAAATTGCGTCGGAATTGAATACAATAGGCACCATGCTGACTTCTCTCCGGGAGTGTAGTGCTTCTAACAATCTGTGCTTTGATTCGTTCCTGAGATGCCAGTAATATATTCCAATGGCCATGGGAAGGTTTACTGTCACCTGTGGACCATCATCTTGACGATGAAGCACAGAAATTGCGTCGGAATTGAATACAACAGGCACCATGCCGACTTTTCTCCGGGAGAGTAATTCTTCTAATTATCTGTGTTTTGATTCGTTCCTGGGATCCCAGTAATAGATTCCAATGGACATGGGGAGATTTACTGTAACCTGTGGACCTTCAACGTGACGATGAAACACAGAAATTGCGTCGGAATTGAAAACAACAGGCACCATGCCGACTTCTCTCCGGGAGAGTAATGCTTCTAACTGTCTCTGTTTGATTCTTTCCTGGGATGAAAGTAATAGATTTCGATGGACATGGGAAGGTTTACTGTAACCTGTGGACCTTCATCTTGACGATGAAACACAGAAATTGCGTCGGAATTGAATACAACAGGCACCATGCTGTCATCTCTCCGGGAGAGTAATGCTTCTAAGTATCTGTGCTTTGATTCTTTCCTGGGATGCCAGTAATAGATTCCGATGGACATGGGAAGGTTTACTGTAACCTGTGGACCTACATCGTGACGATGTAACACTGAAATTGCGTCGGAATTGAATACAATAGGCACCATGCTGACTTCTCTCCGGGAGTGTAATGCTTCTAACTATCTGTGCTTTGATTCGTTCCTGGGATTCCAGTAATAGAATCCGATGGACATGGGCAGGTTTACTGTAACCTGTGGACCTTCATCTTGACGATGAAGCACAGAAATTGCGTCGGAATTGAATACAGCAGGCACCATGCCGACGTCTCTCCGGGAGAGTAATGCTTCTAACTAACTGTGCTTTGAATCTCTCCTCGGATGCCAGTAATATATTCCGATGGACATGGAAAGGTTTACTGTAACCTGTGGACCTTCATCTTGACGATGAAACACTGAAATTGCGTCGGAATTGAATACAATAGGCACCATGCTGACTTCTCTCCGGGAGTGTAATGCTTCTAACTATCTGTGCTTTGATTCTTTCCTGGGATGCCAGTAATATATTCCGATGGACATGGAAAGGTTTACTGTAACCTGTGGACCTTCATCTTGACGATGAAACACTGAAATTGCGTCGGAATTGAATACAATAGGCACCATGCTGACTTCTCTCCGGGAGTGTAATGCTTCTAACTATCTGTGCTTTGATTCGTTCCTGAGATGCCAGTAATATATTCCAATGGACATGGGAAGGTTTACTGTCACCTGTGGACCTTCATCTTGACGATGAATCAAAGAAATTGCGTCGGAATTGAACACAACAGGCACCATGCTGACTTCTCTCCGGGAGAGTAATACTTCTAACTGTATCTGCTTTGATTCTTTCCTGGGATGCCAGTAATAGATTCCGATGGACATGGGAAGGTTTACTGTACCCTGTGGACCTTCAACGTGACGATGAAGCACAGAAATTGCGTCGGAATTGAATACAACAGGCACCATGCCGACTTCTCTCCGGGAGAGTAATTCTTCTAATTATCTGTGTTTTGATTCGTTCCTGGGATCCCAGTAATAGATTCCGATGGACATGGGCAGGTTTACTGTAACCTGTGGACCTTCAACGTGACGATGAAACACAGAAATTGCGTCGGAATTAAAAACAACAGGCACCATGCCGATGTCTCTCCGGGAGAGTAATGCTTCTAACTGTCTGTGTTTGATTCTTTCCTGGGATGAAAGTAATAGATTTCGATGGACATGGGAAGGTTTACTGTAACCTGTGGACCTTCATCTTGACGATGAAACACAGAAATTGCGTCGGAATTGAATACAACAGGCACCATGCTGACATCTCTCCGGGAGAGTAATGCTTCTAAGTATCTGTGCTTTGATTCTTTCCTGGGATGCCAGTAATAGATTCCGATGGACATGGGAAGGTTTACTGTAACCTGTGGACCTACATCTTAACGATGAAGCACAGATATTACGTCGGAGTTGAATACAACAGGCACCATGATGATTTCTCTCCGGGAGAGTAATGCTTCTAACTATCTGTGCTTTGATTCGTTCCTGGGATTCCAGTAATAGATTCCGATGGACATGGGAAGGTTTACTGTAACCTGTGGACCTTCATCTTGACGATGAAACATAGAAATTGCGTCGGAATTGAATACAACAGGCACCATGCTGACTTCTCCCCGGGAGTGTAATGCTTCTAACTATCTGTGCTTTGATTCGTTCCTGGGATTCCAGTAATAGATTCCGATGGACATGGGCAGGTTTACTGTAACCTGTGGACCTTCAACGTGACGATGAAACACAGAAATTGCGTCGGAATTGAATACAACAGGCACCATGCCGACTTCTCTCCGGGAGAGTAATGCTTCTAACTGTCTCTGCTTTGATTTTTTCCTGGGATGCCAGTAATAGATTCCGATGGACATGGGAAGGTCTACTGTAACCTGTGGACCTTCATCTTGACGATGAAGCACAGAAATTGCGTCGGAATTGAATACAGCAGGCACCATGCTGACGTCTCTCCGGGAGAGTAATGCTTCTAACTAACTGTGCTTTGAATCTTTCCTGGGATGCCAGTAATAAATTCCGATCGACATTGGAAGGTTTACTGTAACCTGTGGACCTTCATCTTGACGATGAAGCAGAGATATTGCGTCGGAATTGAATACAACAGGCACCATGCTGACTTCTCTCCGGGAGAGTAATGCTTCTAACTATCTGTGCTTTGATTCGTTCCTGGGATTCCAGTAATAGATTCCGATGGACATGGGCAGGTTTACTGTAACCTGTGGACCTTCAACGTGACGATGAAACACAGAAATTGCGTCGGAATTGAATACAACAGGCACCATGCCGACTTCTCTCCGGGAGAGTAATGCTTCTAACTGTCTCTGCTTTGATTCTTTCCTGGGATGCCAGTAATAGATTACGATGGACATGGGAAGGTCTACTGTAACCTGTGGACCTTCATCTTGACGATGAAGCACAGAAATTGCGTCGGAATTGAATACAACAGGCACCATGCTGACTTCTCTCCGGGAGAGTAATGCTTCTAACTAACTGTACTTTGAATCTTTCCTGGGATGCCAGTAATAGATTCCGATGGACATGGGAAGGTTTACAGTAACTTGCGGACCTTCATCTTGACAATGAAGCACAGAAATTGCGTCGGAATTGAATACAACAGGCACCATGCTGACTTCTCTCCGGGAGAGTAATGCTTCTAACTATCTGTGCTTTGATTCGTTCCTGGGATTCCAGTAATAGATTCCGATGGACATGGGAAGGTTTATTGTAACCTGTGGACCTTCATCTTGACGATGAAACACAGAAATTGCGTCGGAATTGAATACAACAGGCAACATGCTGACTTCTCTCCGGGAGAGTAATGCTTCTAACTATCTGTGCTTTGATTCGTTCCTGGGATTCCAGTAATAGATTCCGATGGACATGGCTAGGTTTACTGTAACCTGTGGACCTTCAACGTGACGATGAAACACAGAATTTGCGTCGGAAATGAATACAACAGGCACCATGCCGACTTCTCTCCGGGAGAGTAATGCTTCTAACTGTCTCTGCTTTGATTCTTTCCTGGGATTCCAGTAATAGATTCCGATGGACATGGTAAGGTTTACTATAACCTGTGGAAATTCATCTTGACGATGAAGCACAGACATTGCGTCGGAATTGAATACAACAGGCAAGATGCTGACTTCTCTCCGGGAGAGTAATGCTTTTAACTATCTGTGCTTTAATTCGTTCCTGGGATTCCAGTAATAGATATCGATGGACATGGGAAGGTTTACTGTAACCTGTGGACCTTCAACGTCACGATGAAACACAGAAATTGCGTCGGAATTGAATACAACAGGCAACATGCTGACTTCTCTCCGGGAGAGTAATGCTTCTAACTGTCTCTGCTTTGATTCTTCCCTGGGATGCCAGTAATAGATTCCGATGGACATGGGAAGGTTTACTGTAACCTGTGGACCTTCATCTTGACGATGAAACACTGAAAAAGCGTCGGAATTGAATACAACAGGCACCATGCTGACTTCTCTCCGGGAGAGTAATGCTTCTAACTATCTGTGATTTGATTCGTTCCTGGGAAGCCAGTAATGGATTCCGATGGACATGGGAAGGTTTACTGTAACCTGTGGACCTTCATCTTGACGCTGAAGCACAGAAATTGCGTCGGAATTGAATACAACAGGTACCATGCTGACTTCTCTCCGGGAGAGTAATGCTTCTAACTATCTGCGCTTTGATTCGTTCCTGGGATGCCAGTAATATATTCCGATGGCCATGGGAAGGTTTACTGTCACCTGTGGACCTTCATCTTGACGACGAAACACAGAAATTGCGTCGGAATTGAATACAACAGGCACCATGCTGACTTCTCTCCGGGAGAGTAATGCTTCTAACTATCTGTGCTCCGATTCTTTCCTGGGATTCCAGTAATAGATTCCGATGGACATGGGAAGGTTAACTGTAACCTGTGGACCTTCATCTTGACGATGAAACACAGAAATTGCTTCGGAGTTGAATACGACAGGCACCATGCTGACTTCTCTCCGGGAGAGTAATGCTTCAAACTATCTGTGCTTTGATTCGTTCCTGGGATGCCAGTAATATATTCCGATGGACATGGGAAGGTTTACTGTAACCTGAGGACCTTCATCTTGACGATGAAACACAGAAATTGCGTCGGAATTGAATACAACAAGCACCATGCTTACTTCTCTCCGGGAGAGTAATGCTTCTAACTATCTGTGCTTTGATTCGTTAGTGGGATGCCAGTAATATATTCCGATGGACATGGGAAGGTTTACTGTAACCTGTGGACCTTCATCTTGACGATGAAACACATAAATTGCGTCAAAATTAAATACAACAGTCACCATGCTGTCTTCTCTCCGGGAGAGTAATGTTTCTAACTATCTGTGTTTTGATTCGTTCCTGGGATGCCAGTAATAGATTCCGATGGACATGGGAAGGTTTACTGTAACCTGTGGACCTTCATCTTGGCGATAAAACACAGAAATTGCGTCGGAAAGGAATACAACAGGCACCATGCTGACTTATCACCGGGAGAGTAATGCTTCTAACTATCTGTGCTTTGATTCATCCCTGGGATTCCAGTAATAGATTCCGATGGACATGGGAAGGTTTACTGTAACCTGTGGACCTTCATCTTGACGATGAAACACAGAAATTACGTCGGAATTGAATACAACAGGCACCATGCTGACTTCTCTCCGGGAGAGTAATGCTTCTAACTATCTGTGCTTTGATTCGTTAGTGGGATGCCAGTAATATATTCCGATGGACATGGGAAGGTTTACTGTAACCTGTGGACCTTCATCTTGACGATGAAACACAGAAATTGCGTCGGAATTGAATACAACAGTCACCATGCTGGCTTTTCACCGGGAGAGTAATGCTTCTAACTATCTGTGCTTTGATTCTTTCCTGGGATGCCAGTAATATATTCCGATATACATGGGAAGGTTTACTGTAACCTGTGGACCTTCATCTTGACGATGAAACACAGAAATTGCGTCGGAATTGAATACAACAAGAACCATGCTGACTTCTCTCCAAGAGAGTAATGCTTCTAACTATATGTGCTTTGATTCTTTCCTGGGATGCCAGCAATATATTCCGATGGACATGGGAAGGTTTACTGTAACCTGTGGACCTTCATCTTGACGATGAACACAGAAATTGCGTCGGAATTGAATACAACAGGCACCATGCTAACTTCTCTCCCGGAGAGTAATGCCTCTAACTATCTGTGCTTTGATTCGTTCCTGGGATTCCAGTAATAGATTCCGATAGACATGGGAAGGTTTACTGTAACCTGTGGACCTTCAACGTGACGACGAAGCACAGAAATTGCGTCGGAATTGAATACAACAGGCACCATGCCGACTTCTCTCCGGGAGAGTTATACTTCTAACTATCTGTGCCTTGATTCGTTCCTGGGATTCCAGTAATAGATTCCGATGGACATGGGAAGGTTTACTGTAACCTGTGGACCTTCAACGTGACGATGAAGCACAGAAATTGCGTCGGAATTGAATACAACAGGCACTATGCCGACTTCTCTCCGGGAGAGAAATGTTTCTAACTGTATCTGCTTTGATTCTTTCCTGGGATGCCAGTAATAGATTCCGATGGACATGGGAAGGTTTACTGTAACCTGTGGACCTTCATCTTGACGATGAAACACAGAAATTGCGTCGGAATTGAATACAACAGGCACCATGCTGACTTCTCTCCGGGAGAGTAATGCTTCTAACTATCTGTGCTTTGATTCTTTCCTGGGATGCCAGTAATAGATTCCGTTGCACATGGGACGGTTTACTGTAACCTGTGGACCTTCATCGTGACGATGAAGCACAGAAATTGTGTCGGAATTGAATAAAACAGGCACCATGCTGACTTCTCTCCTTGAGAGTAATGCTTCTCACTATCTGTGCTTTGATTCGTTCCTGGGATTCCAGTAATAGTTTCCGATGGACATGGGAAGGTTTACTGTAACCTGTGGACCTTCATCTTGACGATGAAACACAGAAATTGCGTCGGAATTTAATACAACAGTCACCATGCTGACTTCTCTCCGGGAGAGTAATGCTTCTAACTATCTGTGCTTTGATTCTTTCCTGGGATGCCAGTAATAGATTCCGTTGCACATGGGAAGGTTTACTGTAACCTGTGGACCTTCATCTTGACGATGAAGAACAGAAATTGTGTCGGAATTGAATAAAACAGGCACCATGCTGACTTCTCTCCTTGAGAGTAATGCTTCTCACTATCTGTGCTTTGATTCGTTCCTGGGATTCCAGTAATAGTTTCCGATGGACATGGGAAGGTTTACTGTAACCTGTGGACCTTCATCTTGACGATGAAACACAGAAATTGCGTCGGAATTTAATACAACAGGCAACATGCTGACTTCTCTCCAGGAGAGTAATGCTTCTAACTGTCTCTGCTTTGATTCTTTCCTGGGATGCCAGTAATAGATTCCGATGAACATGGGAAGGTTTACTGAAACCTGTGGACCTTCATCTTGACGATGAAACACAGAAATTGCGTCGGAATTGAATACAACAGGCACCATGCTGACTTTGTTCCGGGAGAGTAATGCTTCTAACTATCTGTGCTTTGATTCTTTCCTGGGATGCCAGTAATATATTCCGATGGACATGGGCAGGTTTACTGTAACCTGTGGACCTTCATCTTGACGATGAAACACAGAAATTGCGTCGGAATTGAATACAACAGGCACCATGCTGACTTCTCTCCGGGAGAGTAATGCTTCTAACTATCTGTGCTTTGATTCTTTCCTGGGATGCCAGTAATAGATTCCGTTGCACATGGGAAGGTTTTCTGTAACCTGTGGACCTTCATCTTGACGATGAAGCACAGAAATTGTGTCGGAATTGAATAAAACAGGCACCATGCTGACTTCTCTCCTTGAGAGTAATGCTTCTCACTATCTGTGCTTTGATTCGTTCCTGGGATTCCAGTAATAGTTTCCGATGGACATGGGAAGGTTTACTGTAACCTGTGGACCTTCATCTTGACGATGAAACACAGAAATTGCGTCGGAATTTAATACAACAGGCAACATGCTGACTTCTCTCCAGGAGAGTAATGCTTCTAACTGTCTCTGCTTTGATTCTTTCCTGGGATGCCAGTAATAGATTCCGATGAACATGGGATGGTTTACTGAAACCTGTGGACCTTCATCTTGACGATGAAACACAGAAATTGCGTCGGAATTGAATACAACAGGCACCATGCTGACTTTGTTCCGGGAGAGTAATGCTTCTAACTATCTGTGCTTTGATTCTTTCCTGGGATGCCAGTAATATATTCCGATTGACATGGGCAGGTTTACTGTAACCTGTGGACCTTCATCTTGACGATGAAACACAGAATTTGCGTCGGAATTGAATACAACAGGCACCATGCATACTTCTCTCCGGGAGAGTAATGCTTCTAACTATCTGTGCTTTGATTCTTTCCTGGGATGCCAGTAATATATTCCGGTGGACTTGGGAAGGTTTACTGTAACCTATGGACCTTCATCTTGACGATGAAACACGGAAATTGCGTCGGAATTGAATACAACAGGCACCATGCTGACTTCTCTCCGGGAGAGTAATGCTTCTAACTATCTGTGCTTTGATTCGTTCCTGGGATTCCAGTAATAGATTCCGATGGACATGGGAAGGTTTACTGTAACCTGTGGACCTTCAACGTGACGATGAAGCACAGAAATTGCGCCGGAATTGAATACAACAGGCACCATGCGGACTTCTCTCCGGGAGAGTAATGCTTCTAACTGTCTCTGCTTTAATTATTTCCTGGGATGCCAGTAATAGATTCCGATGGACATGGGAAGGTTTACTGTAACCTGTGGACCTTCATCTTGACGACGAAACACAGAAATTGCGTCGGAATTGAATACAACAGTCACCATGCTGACTTCTCTCCGGGAGAGTAATGCATCTAACTATCTGTGCTTTGATTCTTTCCTGGGATGCCAGTAATAGATTCCGTTGGACATGGGAAGGTTTACTGTAACCTGTGGACCTTCATCTTGACGATGAAGCACAGAAATTGTGTCGGAATTGAATACAACAGGCACCATGCTGACTTCTCTCCTTGAGAGTAATGCTTCTCACTATCTGTGCTTTGATTCGTTCCTGGGATTCCAGTAATAGTTTCCGATGGACATGGGAAGGTTTACTGTAACCTGTGGACCTTCATCTTGACGATGAAACACAGAAATTGCGTCGGAATTTAATACAACAGGCAACATGCTGACTTCTCTCCAGGAGGGTAATGCTTCTAACTGTCTCTGCTTTGATTCTTTCCTGGGATGCCAGTAATAGATTCCGATGAACATGGGATGGTTTACTGAAACCTGTGGACCTTCATCTTGACGATGAAACACAGAAATTGCGTCGGAATTGAATACAACAGGCACCATGCTGACTTTGTTCCGGGAGAGTAATGCTTCTAACTATCTGTGCTTTGATTCTTTCCTGGGATGCCAGTAATATATTCCGATGGACATGGGCAGGTTTACTGTAACCTGTGGACCTTCATCTTGACGATGAAACACAGAATTTGCGTCGGAATTGAATACAACAGGCACCATGCATACTTCTCTCCGGGAGAGTAATGCTTCTAACTATCTGTGCTTTGATTCTTTCCTGGGATGCCAGTAATATATTCCGGTGGACTTGGGAAGGTTTACTGTAACCTATGGACCTTCATCTTGACGATGAAACACGGAAATTGCGTCGGAATTGAATACAACAGGCACCATGCTGACTTCTCTCCGGGAGAGTAATGCTTCTAACTATCTGTGCTTTGATTCGTTCCTGGGATTCCAGTAATAGATTCCGATGGACATGGGAAGGTTTACTGTAACCTGTGGACCTTCAACGTGACGATGAAGCACAGAAATTGCGCCGGAATTGAATACAACAGGCACCATGCGGACTTCTCTCCGGGAGAGTAATGCTTCTAACTGTCTCTGCTTTAATTATTTCCTGGGATGCCAGTAATAGATTCCGATGGACATGGGAAGGTTTACTGTAACCTGTGGACCTTCATCTTGACGACGAAACACAGAAATTGCGTCGGAATTGAATACAACAGTCACCATGCTGACTTCTCTCCGGGAGAGTAATGCATCTAACTATCTGTGCTTTGATTCTTTCCTGGGATGCCAGTAATAGATTCCGTTGGACATGGGAAGGTTTACTGTAACCTGTGGACCTTCATCTTGACGATGAAGCACAGAAATTGTGTCGGAATTGAATACAACAGGCACCATGCTGACTTCTCTCCTTGAGAATAATGCTTCTCACTATCTGTGCTTTGATTCGTTCCTGGGATTCCAGTAAGAGATTCCGATGGACATGGGAAGGTTTACTGTAACCTGTGGACCTTCATCTTGACGATGAAACACAGAAATTGCGTCAGAATTTAATACAACAGGCAACATGCTGACTTCTCTCCAGGAGAGTAATGCTTCTAACTGTCTCTGCTTTGATTCTTTCCTAGGATGCCAGTAATAGATTCCGATGAACATGGGAAGGTTTACTGTAACCTGTGGACCTTCATCTTGACGATGAAACACAGAAATTGCGTCGGAATTGAATACAACAGGCACCATGCTGACTTTTTTCCGGGAGAGTAATGCTTCTAACTATCTGTGCTTTGATTCTTTCCTGGGATGCCAGTAATATATTCCGATGGACATGGGAAGGTTTACTGTAACCTGTGGACCTTCATCCTGACGATGAAACACAGAAATTGCGTCGGAATTGAATACAACAGGTACCATGCCGACTTCTCTCCGGGAGAGTAATGCTTCTAACTATCTGTGCTTTGATACGTTATTGGGATGCCAGTAATAGATTCCGATGGACATGGGAAGGTTTACTGTAACCTGTGGACCTTCATCTTGACGATGAAACACAGAAATTGCGTCGGAATTGAATACAACAGGCACCATGCTGACTTCTCTCCGGGAGAGTAATGCTTCTAACTATCTGTGCTTTGATTCGTTCCTGGGATGCCAGTAATATATTCCGATGGACATGGGCAGGTTTACTGTAACCTGTGGACCTTCATCTTGACGATGAAACACAGAAATTGCGTCGGAATTGATTACAACAGGCACCATGCTGACTTCTCTCCGGGAGAGTAATGCTTCTAACTATCTGTGCTTTGATACGTTATTGGGATGCCAGTAATAGATTCCGATGGACATGGGATGGTTTACTGTAACCTGTGGACCTTCATCTTGACGATGAAACACAGAAATTGCGTCGGAATTGAATACAACAGGCACCATGCTGATTTCTCTCCGGGAGAGTAATGCTTCTAACTATCTGTGCTTTGATTCGTTCCTGGGATGCCAGTAATAGATTCCGATGGACATGGGAAGGTTTACTGTGACCTGTGGACCTTCATCTTGACGATGAAACACAGAAATTGCGTCGGAAATGAATACAACAGGCACCATGCTGACTTATCACCGGGAGAGTAATGCTTCTAACTATCTGTGCTTTGATTCGTTCCTGGGATTCCAGTAATAGATTTCGATGGACATGGGAAGGTTTACTGTAACCTGTGGACGTTCATCTTGACGATGAAACACAGAAATTGCGTCGGAATTGAATACAACAGGCACCATGCTGACTTCTCTCCGGGAGAGTAATGCTTCTAACTATCTGTGCCTTGATTCGTTCCTGGGATGCCAGTAATATATTCCGATGGACATGGGAAGGTTTACTGTAACCTGTGGACCTTCATCTTGACGATGAAACAAAGAAATTGCGTCGGAATTGAATACAACAGTCACCATGCTGACTTCTCTCCGGGAGAGTAATGCTTCAAACTATCTGTGCTTTGATTCTTTCCTGGGATGCCAGTAATATATTCCGATGGACATGGGAAGGTTTACTGTAACATGTGGACCTTCGTCTTGACGATGAAACACAGAAATTGCGTCGGAATTGAATACAACAGGCACCATGCTGACTTCTCTCCGGGAGAGTAATGCTTCTAACTATCTGTGCTTTGATTCGTTCCTGGGATGCCAGTAATATATTCCGATGGACATGGGAAGGTTTACTGTAACCTGTGGACCTTCATCTTGACGATGAAACACAGAAATTGCGTCGGAATTGAATACAACAGGCACCATGCTGACTTTTCTCCGGGAGAGTAATGCTTCTAACTATCTGTGCTTTGATTCGTTCCTGGGATGCCAGTAATATATTCCGATGGACATGGGAAGGTTTACTGTAACCTGTGGACCTTCATCTTGACGATGAAACACAGAAATTGCGTCGGAATTGAATACAACAGGCACCATGCAGAGTTCTCTCCGGGAGAGTAATGATTCTATCTATCTGTGCTTTGATTCGTTCCTGGGATTCCAGTAATTGATTCCGATGGACATGGGAAGGTTTACTGTAACCTGTGGACCTTCATCTTGACGATGAAACACAGAAATTGCGACGGAATTGAATACAACAGGCACCATGCTGACTTCTCTCCTTGAGAGTAATGCTTCTCACTATCTGTGCTTTGATTCGTTCCTCGGATTCCAGTAATAGATTCCGATGGACATGGGAAGGTTTACTGTAACCTGTGGACCTTCATCTTGACGATGAAACACAGAAATTGCGTCGGAATTGAATACAACAGTCACCATGCTGGCTTCTCTCCGGGAGAGTAATGCTTCTAACTATCTGTGCTTTGATTCTTTCCTGGGATGCCAGTAATATATTCCGATGGACATGGGAAGGTTTACTGTAACCTGTGGACCTTCATCTTGACGATGAAACACAGAAATTGCGTCGGAATTGAATACAACAGGCACCATGCTGACTCCACTCCGGGAGAGTAATGCTTCTAACTATCTGTGCTTTGATTCGTTCCTGGGATGCCATTAATATATTCCGATGGACTTGGGAAGGTTTACTGTAACGTGTGGACCTTCATCTTGACGATGAAACACAGAAATTGCGTCGTTATTGAATACAACAGTCACCATGCTGACTTCTCTCCGGGAGAGTAATGCTTCAAACTATCTGTGCTTTGATTCTTTCCTGGGATGCCAGTAATATATTCCGATGGACATGGGAAGGTTTACTGTAACCTGTGGACCTTCGTCTTGACGATGAAACACAGAAATTGCGTCGGAATTGAATACAACAGGCACCATGCTGACTTCTCTCCGGGAGAGTAATGCTTCTAACTATCTGTGTTTTGATTCTTTCCTGGGATGCCAGTAATATATTCCGATGGACATGGGAAGGTTTACTGTAACCTGTGGAACTTCATCCTGACGATGAAACACAGAAATTGCGTCGGAATTGAATACAACAGGTACCATGCCGACTTCTCTCCGGGAGAGTAATGCTTCTAACTATCTGAGCTTTGATACGTTATTGGGATGCCAGTAATAGATTCCGATGGACATGGGAAGGTTTACTGTAACCTGTGGACCTTCATCTTGACGTAGAACACAGAAATTGCGTCGGAATTGAATACAACAGGCACCATGCTGACTTCTCTCCGGGAGAGTAATGCTTCTAACTATCTGTGCTTTGATTCGTTCCTGGGATGCCAGTAATATATTCCGATGGACATGGGCAGGTTTACTGTAACCTGTGGACCTTCATCTTGACGATGAAACACAGAAATTGCGTCGGAATTGATTACAACAGGCACCATGGTGACTTCTCTCCGGGAGAGTAATGCTTCTAACTATCTGTGCTTTGATACGTTATTGGGATGCCAGTAATAGATTCCGATGGACATGGGAAGGTTTACTGTAACCTGTGGACCTTCATCTTGACGATGAAACACAGAAATTGCGTCGGAATTGAATACAACAGGCACCATGCTGATTTCTCTCCGGGAGAGTAATGCTTCAAACTATCTGTGCTTTGATTCTTTCCTGGGATGCCAGTAATATATTCCGATGGACATGGGAAGGTTTACTGTAACCTGTGGACCTTCGTCTTGACGATGAAACACAGAAATTGCGTCGGAATTGAATACAACAGGCACCATGCTGACTTCTCTCCGGGAGAGTAATGCTTCTAACTATCTGTGCTTTGATTCGTACCTGGGATGCCAGTAATATATTCCGATGGACATGGGAAGATTTACTGTAACCTGTGGACCTTCATCTTGACGATGAAACACAGAAATTGCGTCGGAATTGAATACAACAGGCACCATGCTGACTTTTCTCCGGGAGAGTAATTCTTCTAACTATCTGTGCTTTGATTCTTTCCTGGGATGCCAGTAATATATTCCGATGGACATGGGAAGGTTTACTGTAACCTGTGGACCTTCATCTTGACGATGAAACACAGAAATTGCGTCGGAATTGAATACAACAGGCACCATGCTGACTTCTCTCCGGGAGAGTAATGATTCTATCTATCTGTGCTTTGATTCGTTCCTGGGATTCCAGTAATTGATTCCGATGGACATGGGAAGGTTTACTGTAACCTGTGGACCTTCATCTTGACGATGAAACACAGAAATTGCGACGGAATTGAATACAACAGTCACCATGCTGGCTTCTCTCCGGGAGAGTAATGCTTCTAACTATCTGTGCTTTGATTCTTTCCTGGGATGCCAGTAATATATTCCGATGGACATGGGAAGGTTTACTGTAACCTGTGGACCTTCATCTTGACGATGAAACACAGAAATTGCGTCGGAATTGAATACAACAGGCACCATGCTGACTCCACTCCGGGAGAGTAATGCTTCTAACTATCTGTGCTTTGATTCGTTCCTGGGATGCCATTAATATATTCCGATGGACATGGGAAGGTTTACTGTAACGTGTGGACCTTCATCTTGACGATGAAACACAGAAATTGCGTCGGAATTGAATACAACAGTCACCATGCTGACTTCTCTCCGGGAGAGTGATGCTTCAAACTATCTGTGCTTTGATTCTTTCCTGGGATGCCAGTAATATATTCCGATGGACATGGGAAGGTTTACTGTAACCTGTGGACCTTCGTCTTGACGATGAAACACAGAAATTGCGTCGGAATTGAATACAACAGGCACCATGCTGACTTCTCTCCGGGAGAGTAATGCTTCTAACTATCTGTGCTTTGATTCGTTCCTGGGATGCCAGTAATATATTCCGATGGACATGGGAAGGTTTACTGTAACCTGTGGACCTTCATCTTGACGATGAAACACAGAAATTGCGTCGGAATTGAATTCAACAGGCACCATGCTGACTTTTCTCCGGGAGAGTAATGCTTCTAACTATCTGTGCTTTGATTCGTTCCTGGGATGCCAGTTATATATTCCGATGGACATGGGAAGGTTTACTGTAACCTGTGGACCTTCATCTTGACGATGAAACACAGAAATTGCGTCGGAATTGAATACAACAGGCACCATGCTGACTTCTCTCCGGGAGAGTAATGCTTCTATCTATCTGTGCTTTGATTCGTTCCTGGGATTCCAGTAATTGATTCCGATGGACATGGGAAGGTTTACTGTAACCTGTGGACCTTCATCTTGACGATGAAACACAGAAATTGCGTCGGAATTGAATACAACAGGCACCATGCTGACTTTTCTCCTTGAGAGTAATGCTTCTCACTATCTGTGCTTTGATTCGTTCCTCGGATTCCAGTAATAGATTCCGATGGACATGGGAAGGTTTACTGTAACCTGTGGACCTTCATCTTGACGATGAAATACAGAAATTGCGTCGGAATTGAATACAACAGTCACCATGCTGGCTTCTCTCCGGGAGAGTAATGCTTCTAACTATCTGTGCTTTGATTCTTTCCTGGGATGCCAGTAATATATTCCGATGGACATGGGAAGGTTTACTGTAACCTGTGGACCTTCATCTTGACGATGAAACACAGAAATTGCGTCAGAATTGAATACAACAGGCACCATGCAGACTTCTCTCCGGGAGAGTAACGCTTCTACCTATCTGTGCTCTGATTCGTTCCCGGGATGCCAGTAATATATTCCGATGGACATGGGAAGGTTTACTGTAACCTGTGGACCTTCATCTTGACGATGAAGCACAGAAATTGCGTCGGATATGAATACAACAGGCACCGTGCCGACTTCTCTCCGGGAGAGTAATGCTTCTAACTATCTGAACTTTGATTCGTTCCTGGGATTCCAGTAATAGATTCCGATGGACATGGGAATTTTTACTGTAACCTGTGGACCTTCATCTTGAAGATGAAACACAGAAATTGCGTCGGAATTTAATACAACAGGCACCATGCCGACTTCTGTCCGGGAGAGTAATACTTCTAACTGTCTCTGCTTTGATTCTTTCCTGGTGTGCCAGTAATAGATTCCGATGGACATGGGAAGGTTTGCTGTAACCTGTGGACCTTCATCTTGACGATGAAGCACAGAAATTGCGTCGGAATTGAATACAACAGGCACCATGCTGACTTCTCTCCGGGAGAGTAATGCTTCTCACTATCTGTGCTTTGATTCGTTCCTGGGATTCCAGTAATAGATTCCGATGGACATGGGAAGGTTCACTGAACCTGTGGACCTTCATCTTGACGATGAAACACAGAAATTGCGTCGGAATTTAATACAACAGGCAACATGCTGACTTCTCTCCAGGAGAGTAATGCTTCTAACTGTCTCTGCTTTGCGTCGGAAATGAATACAACAGGCACCATGCTGACTTATCACCGGGAGAGTAATGTGTCTAACTATCTGTGCTTTGATTCGTTCCTGGGATTCCAGTAATAGATTCCGATGGACATGGGAAGGTTTACTGTAACCTGTGGAACTTCATCTTGACGATGAAACACAGAAATTGCGTCGGAATTGAATACAACAGGCACCATGCTGACTTCTCTCCGGGAGAGTAATGCTTCTAACTATCTGTGCTTTGATTCGTTCCTGGGATGCCAGTTATATATTCCGATGGACATGGGAAGGTTTACTGTAACCTGTGGACCTTCATCTTGACGATGAAACACAGAAATTGCGTCGGAATTGAATACAACAGTCACCATGCTGACTTCTCTCCGGGAGAGTAATGCTTCAAACTATCTGTGCTTTGATTCTTTCCTGGGATGCCAGTAATATATTCCGATGGACATGGGAAGGTTTACTGTAACCTGTGGACCTTCGTCTTGACGATGAAACACAGAAATTGCGTCGGAATTGAATACAACAGGCACCATGCTGACTTCTCTCCTTGAGAGTAATGCTTCTAACTATCTGTGCTTTGATTCGTTCCTGGGATTCCAGTAATAGATTCCAATGGACATGGGAAGGTTTACTGTAACCTGTGGACCTTCAACGTGACGATGAAACACAGAAATTGCGTCGGAATTGAATACAACAGGCACCATGCCGACTTCTGTCCGGGAGAGTAATGCTTCTCACTATCTGTGCTTTGATTCGTTCCTGGGATTCCAGTAATGGATTCCGATGGACATGGGAAGGTTTACTGTAACCTGTGGACCTTCATCTTGACGATGAAACACAGAAATTGCGACGGAATTGAATACAACAGGCACCATGCTGACTTCTCTCCTTGAGAGTAATGCTTCTCACTATCTGTGCTTTGATTCGTTCCTCGGATTCCAGTAATAGATTCCGATGGACATGGGAAGGTTTACTGTAACCTGTGGACCTTCATCTTGACGATGAAACACAGAAATTGCGTCGGAATTGAATACAACAGTCACCATGCTGGCTTCTCTCCGGGAGAGTAATGCTTCTAACTATCTGTGCTTTGATTCTTTCCTGGGATGCCAGTAATATATTCCGATGGACATGGGAAGGTTTACTGTAACCTGTGGACCTTCATCTTGACGATGAAACACAGAAATTGCGTCGGAATTGAATACAACAGGCACCATGCTGACTCCACTCCGGGAGAGTAATGCTTCTAACTATATGTGCTTTGATTCGTTCCTGGGATGCCATTAATATATTCCGATGGACTTGGGAAGGTTTACTGTAACGTGTGGACCTTCATCTTGACGATGAAACACAGAAATTGCGTCGGAATTGAATACAACAGTCACCATGCTGACTTCTCTCCGGGAGAGTAATGCTTCAAACTATCTGTGCTTTGATTCTTTCCTGGGATGCCAGTAATATATTCCGATGGACATGGGAAGGTTTACTGTAACCTGTGGACCTTCGTCTTGACGATGAAACACAGAAATTGCGTCGGAATTGAATACAACAGGCACCATGCTGACTTCTCTCCGGGAGAGTAATGCTTATAACTATCTGTGCTTTGATTCTTTCCTGGGATACCAGTAATATATTCCGATGGACATGGGAAGGTTTACTGTAACCTGTGGAACTTCATCCTGACGATGAAACACAGAAATTGCGTCGGAATTGAATACAACAGGTACCATGCCGACTTCTCTCCGGGAGAGTAATGCTTCTAACTATCTGTGCTTTGATACGTTATTGGGATGCCAGTAATAGATTCCGATGGACATGGGAAGGTTTACTGTAACCTGTGGACCTTCATCTTGACGATGAAACACAGAAATTGCGTCGGAATTGAATACAACAGGCACCATGCTGACTTCTCTCCGGGAGAGTAATGCTTCTAACTATCTGTGCTTTGATTCGTTCCTGGGATGCCAGTAATATATTCCGATGGACATGGGCAGGTTTACTGTAACCTGTGGACCTTCATCTTGACGATGAAACACAGAAATTGCGTCGGAATTGATTACAACAGGCACCATGGTGACTTCTCTCCGGGAGAGTAATGCTTCTAACTATCTGTGCTTTGATACGTTATTGGGATGCCAGTAATAGATTCCGATGGACATGGGAAGGTTTACTGTAACCTGTGGACCTTCATCTTGACGATGAAACACAGAAATTGCGTCGGAATTGAATACAACAGGCACCATGCTGATTTCTCTCCGGGAGAGTAATGCTTCAAACTATCTGTGCTTTGATTCTTTCCTGGGATGCCAGTAATATATTCCGATGGACATGGGAAGGTTTACTGTAACCTGTGGACCTTCGTCTTGACGATGAAACACAGAAATTGCGTCGGAATTGAATACAACAGGCACCATGCTGACTTCTCTCCGGGAGAGTAATGCTTCTAACTATCTGTGCTTTGATTCGTACCTGGGATGCCAGTAATATATTCCGATGGACATGGGAAGATTTACTGTAACCTGTGGACCTTCATCTTGACGATGAAACACAGAAATTGCGTCGGAATTGAATACAACAGGCACCATGCTGACTTTTCTCCGGGAGAGTAATTCTTCTAACTATCTGTGCTTTGATTCTTTCCTGGGATGCCAGTAATATATTCCGATGGACATGGGAAGGTTTACTGTAACCTGTGGACCTTCATCTTGACGATGAAACACAGAAATTGCGTCGGAATTGAATACAACAGGCACCATGCTGACTTCTCTCCGGGAGAGTAATGATTCTATCTATCTGTGCTTTGATTCGTTCCTGGGATTCCAGTAATTGATTCCGATGGACATGGGAAGGTTTACTGTAACCTGTGGACCTTCATCTTGACGATGAAACACAGAAATTGCGACGGAATTGAATACAACAGGCACCATGCTGACTTCTCTCCTTGAGAGTAATGCTTCTCACTATCTGTGCTTTGATTCGTTCCTCGGATTCCAGTAATAGATTCCGATGGACATGGGAAGGTTTACTGTAACCTGTGGACCTTCATCTTGACGATGAAACACAGAAATTGCGTCGGAATTGAATACAACAGTCACCATGCTGGCTTCTCTCCGGGAGAGTAATGCTTCTAACTATCTGTGCTTTGATTCTTTCCTGGGATGCCAGTAATATATTCCGATGGACATGGGAAGGTTTACTGTAACCTGTGGACCTTCATCTTGACGATGAAACACAGAAATTGCGTCGGAATTGAATACAACAGGCACCATGCTGACTCCACTCCGGGAGAGTAATGCTTCTAACTATCTGTGCTTTGATTCGTTCCTGGGATGCCATTAATATATTCCGATGGACATGGGAAGGTTTACTGTAACGTGTGGACCTTCATCTTGACGATGAAACACAGAAATTGCGTCGGAATTGAATACAACAGTCACCATGCTGACTTCTCTCCGGGAGAGTAATGCTTCAAACTATCTGTGCTTTGATTCTTTCCTGGGATGCCAGTAATATATTCCGATGGACATGGGAAGGTTTACTGTAACCTGTGGACCTTCGTCTTGACGATGAAACACAGAAATTGCGTCGGAATTGAATACAACAGGCACCATGCTGACTTCTCTCCGGGAGAGTAATGCTTCTAACTATCTGTGCTTTGATTCGTTCCTGGGATGCCAGTAATATATTCCGATGGACATGGGAAGGTTTACTGTAACCTGTGGACCTTCATCTTGACGATGAAACACAGAAATTGCGTCGGAATTGAATTCAACAGGCACCATGCTGACTTTTCTCCGGGAGAGTAATGCTTCTAACTATCTGTGCTTTGATTCGTTCCTGGGATGCCAGTTATATATTCCGATGGACATGGGAAGGTTTACTGTAACCTGTGGACCTTCATCTTGACGATGAAACACAGAAATTGCGTCGGAATTGAATACAACAGGCACCATGCTGACTTCTCTCCGGGAGAGTAATGCTTCTATCTATCTGTGCTTTGATTCGTTCCTGGGATTCCAGTAATTGATTCCGATGGACATGGGAAGGTTTACTGTAACCTGTGGACCTTCATCTTGACGATGAAACACAGAAATTGCGTCGGAATTGAATACAACAGGCACCATGCTGACTTTTCTCCTTGAGAGTAATGCTTCTCACTATCTGTGCTTTGATTCGTTCCTCGGATTCCAGTAATAGATTCCGATGGACATGGGAAGGTTTACTGCAACCTGTGGACCTTCATCTTGACGATGAAATACAGAAATTGCGTCGGAATTGAATACAACAGTCACCATGCTGGCTTCTCTCCGGGAGAGTAATGCTTCTAACTATCTGTGCTTTGATTCTTTCCTGGGATGCCAGTAATATATTCCGATGGACATGGGAAGGTTTACTGTAACCTGTGGACCTTCATCTTGACGATGAAACACAGAAATTGCGTCAGAATTGAATACAACAGGCACCTTGCTGACTTCACTCCGGGAGAGTAATGCTTCTAACAATCTGTGCTTTGATTCGTTCCTGGGATGCCAGTAATATATTCCGATGGACATGGGAAGGTTTACTGTAACCTGTGGACCTTCATCTTGACGATGAAACACAGAAATTGCGTCGGAATTGAATACAACAGGCACCATGCCGAGTTTTCTCCGGGAGAGTAATGCGTCCAACTATCTGTGCTTTGATTCGTTCCTGGGATTCCAGTAATAGACTCCGATGGACACGGGAAGGTTTACTTTAACCTGTGGACCTTCATCTTGACGATGAAACACAGCAATTACGTCGGAATTGAATACAACAGGCACCATGCAGACTTCTCTCCGGGAGAGTAATGCTTCTACCTATCTGTGCTTTGATTCGTTCCCGGGATGCCAGTAATATATTCCGATGGACATGGGAAGGTTTACTGTAACCTGTGGACCTTCATCTTGACGATGAAGCACAGAAATTGCGTCGGATATGAATACAACAGGCACCGTGCCGACTTCTCTCCGGGAGAGTAATGCTTCTAACTATCTGAACTTTGATTCGTTCCTGGGATTCCAGTAATAGATTCCGATGGACATGGGAATTTTTACTGTAACCTGTGGACCTTCATCTTGAAGATGAAACACAGAAATTGCGTCGGAATTTAATACAACAGGCACCATGCCGACTTCTGTCCGGGAGAGTAATACTTCTAACTGTCTCTGCTTTGATTCTTTCCTGGGGTGCCAGTAATAGATTCCGATGGACATGGGAAGGTTTGCTGTAACCTGTGGACCTTCATCTTGACGATGAAGCACAGAAATTGCGTCGGAATTGAATACAACAGGCACCATGCTGACTTCTCTCCGGGAGAGTAATGCTTCTCACTATCTGTGCTTTGATTCGTTCCTGGGATTCCAGTAATAGATTCCGATGGACATGGGAAGGTTCACTGAACCTGTGGACCTTCATCTTGACGATGAAACACAGAAATTGCGTCGGAATTTAATACAACAGGCAACATGCTGACTTCTCTCCAGGAGAGTAATGCTTCTAACTGTCTCTGCTTTGCGTCGGAAATGAATACAACAGGCACCATGCTGACTTATCACCGGGAGAGTAAGGTGTCTAACTATCTGTGCTTTGATTCGTTCCTGGGATTCCAGTAATAGATTCCGATGGACATGGGAAGGTTTACTGTAACCTGTGGAACTTCATCTTGACGATGAAACACAGAAATTGCGTCGGAATTGAATACAACAGGCACCATGCTGACTTCTCTCCGGGAGAGTAATGCTTCTAACTATCTGTGCTTTGATTCGTTCCTGGGATGCCAGTTATATATTCCGATGGACATGGGAAGGTTTACTGTAACCTGTGGACCTTCATCTTGACGATGAAACACAGAAATTGCGTCGGAATTGAATACAACAGTCAGCATGCTGACTTCTCTCCGGGAGAGTAATGCTTCAAACTATCTGTGCTTTGATTCTTTCCTGGGATGCCAGTAATATATTCCGATGGACATGGGAAGGTTTACTGTAACCTGTGGACCTTCGTCTTGACGATGAAACACAGAAATTGCGTCGGAATTGAATACAACAGGCACCATGCTGACTTCTCTCCGGGAGAGTAATGCTTCTAACTATCTGTGCTTTGATTCGTTCCTGGGATTCCAGTAATAGATTCCAATGGACATGGGAAGGTTTACTGTAACCTGTGGACCTTCAACGTGACGATGAAACACAGAAATTGCGTCGGAATTGAATACAACAGGCACCATGCCGACTTCTGTCCGGGAGAGTAATGCTTCTCACTATCTGTGCTTTGATTCGTTCCTGGGATTCCAGTAATGGATTCCGATGGACATGGGAAGGTTTACTGTAACCTGTGGACCTTCATCTTGACGATGAAACACAGAAATTGCGTCGGAATTTAATACAACAGGCAACATGCTGACTTCTCTCCAGGAGAGTAATGCTTCTAACTGTCTCTGCCTTGATTCTTTCCTGGGATGCCAGTAGTAGATTCCGATGGACATGGGAAGGTTTACTGTAACCTGTGGACCTTCATCTTGACGATGAAACACAGAAATTGCGTCGGAATTGAATAATCCAGGCACCATGCTGACTTTTTTCCGGGATAGTAATGCTTCTAACTATCTGTGCTTTGATTCTTTCCTGGAATGCCAGTAATATATTCCGATGGACATGGGAAGGTTTACTGTAACCTGTGGACCTTCATCCTGACGATGAAACACAGAAATTGCGTCGGAATTGAATACAACAGGCACCATGCTGACTTCTCTCCGGGAGAGTAATGCTTCTAACTATCTGTGCTTTGATTCGTTCCTGGGATTCCAGTAATAGATTCCGATGGACATGGGAAGGTTTGCTGTAACCTGCGGACCTTCATCTTGACGATGAAACACAGAAATTGCGTCGGAATTGAATACAACAGGCACCATGCTGACTTCTCTCCGGGAGAGTAATGCTTCTAACTATCTGTGCTTTGATTCGTTCCTGGGACGCCAGTAATATTTTCCGATGGACATGGGCAGGTTTACTGTAACCTGTGGACCTTCATCTTGACGATGAAACACAGAAATTGCGTCGGAATTGAATACAACAGGCACCATGCTGACTTCTCTCCTTGAGAGTAATGCTTCTCACTATCTGTGCTTTGATTCGTTCCTCGGATTCCAGTAATAGATTCCGATGGACATGGGAAGGTTTACTGTAACCTGTGGACCTTCATCTTGACGAAGAAACACAGAAATTGCGTCGGAATTGAATACAACAGGCACCATGCTGACTTTTCTCCGGGAGAGTAATGCTTCTAACTATCTGTGCTTTGATTCGTTCCTGGGATGCCAGTTATATATTCCGATGGACATGGGAAGGTTTACTGTAACCTGTGGACCTTCATCTTGACGATGAAACACAGAAATTGCGTCGGAATTGAATACAACAGGCACCATGCTGACTTCTCTCCGGGAGAGTAATGCATCTATCTATCTGTGCTTTGATTCGTTCCTGGGATTCCAGTAATTGATTCCGATGGACATGGGAAGGTTTACTGTAACCTGTGGACCTTCATCTTGACGATGAAACACAGAAATTGCGTCGGAATTTAATACAACAGGCACCATGCCGACTTCTGTCCGGGAGAGTAATACTTCTAACTGTCTCTGCTTTGATTCTTTCCTGGGGTGCCAGTAATAGATTCCGATGGACATGGGAAGGTTTGCTGTAACCTGTGGACCTTCATCTTGACGATGAAGCACAGAAATTGCGTCGGAATTGAATACAACAGGCACCATGCTGACTTCTCTCCGGGAGAGTAATGCTTCTCACTATCTGTGCTTTGATTCGTTCCTGGGATTCCAGTAATAGATTCCGATGGACATGGGAAGGTTCACTGAACCTGTGGACCTTCATCTTGACGATGAAACACAGAAATTGCGTCGGAATTTAATACAACAGGCAACATGCTGACTTCTCTCCAGGAGAGTAATGCTTCTAACTGTCTCTGCTTTGCGTCGGAAATGAATACAACAGGCACCATGCTGACTTATCACCGGGAGAGTAATGTGTCTAACTATCTGTGCTTTGATTCGTTCCTGGGATTCCAGTAATAGATTCCGATGGACATGGGAAGGTTTACTGTAACCTGTGGAACTTCATCTTGACGATGAAACACAGAAATTGCGTCGGAATTGAATACAACAGGCACCATGCTGACTTCTCTCCGGGAGAGTAATGCTTCTAACTATCTGTGCTTTGATTCGTTCCTGGGATGCCAGTTATATATTCCGATGGACATGGGAAGGTTTACTGTAACCTGTGGACCTTCATCTTGACGATGAAACACAGAAATTGCGTCGGAATTGAATACAACAGTCACCATGCTGACTTCTCTCCGGGAGAGTAATGCTTCAAACTATCTGTGCTTTGATTCTTTCCTGGGATGCCAGTAATATATTCCGATGGACATGGGAAGGTTTACTGTAACCTGTGGACCTTCGTCTTGACGATGAAACACAGAAATTGCGTCGGAATTGAATACAACAGGGACCATGCTGACTTCTCTCCTTGAGAGTAATGCTTCTAACTATCTGTGCTTTGATTCGTTCCTGGGATTCCAGTAATAGATTCCAATGGACATGGGAAGGTTTACTGTAACCTGTGGACCTTCAACGTGACGATGAAACACAGAAATTGCGTCGGAATTGAATACAACAGGCACCATGCCGACTTCTGTCCGGGAGAGTAATGCTTCTCACTATCTGTGCTTTGATTCGTTCCTGGGATTCCAGTAATGGATTCCGATGGACATGGGAAGGTTTACTGTAACCTGTGGACCTTCATCTTGACGATGAAACACAGAAATTGCGTCGGAATTTAATACAACAGGCAACATGCTGACTTCTCTCCAGGAGAGTAATGCTTCTAACTGTCTCTGCCTTGATTCTTTCCTGGGATGCCAGTAGTAGATTCCGATGGACATGGGAAGGTTTACTGTAACCTGTGGACCTTCATCTTGACGATGAAACACAGAAATTGCGTCGGAATTGAATAATCCAGGCACCATGCTGACTTTTTTCCGGGATAGTAATGCTTCTAACTATCTGTGCTTTGATTCTTTCCTGGAATGCCAGTAATATATTCCGATGGACATGGGAAGGTTTACTGTAACCTGTGGACCTTCATCCTGACGATGAAACACAGAAATTGCGTCGGAATTGAATACAACAGGCACCATGCTGACTTCTCTCCGGGAGAGTAATGCTTCTAACTATCTGTGCTTTGATTCGTTCCTGGGATTCCAGTAATAGATTCCGATGGACATGGGAAGGTTTGCTGTAACCTGCGGACCTTCATCTTGACGATGAAACACAGAAATTGCGTCGGAATTGAATACAACAGGCACCATGCTGACTTCTCTCCGGGAGAGTAATGCTTCTAACTATCTGTGCTTTGATTCGTTCCTGGGACGCCAGTAATATTTTCCGATGGACATGGGCAGGTTTACTGTAACCTGTGGACCTTCATCTTGACGATGAAACACAGAAATTGCGTCGGAATTGAATACAACAGGCACCATGCTGACTTCTCTCCTTGAGAGTAATGCTTCTCACTATCTGTGCTTTGATTCGTTCCTCGGATTCCAGTAATAGATTCCGATGGACATGGGAAGGTTTACTGTAACCTGTGGACCTTCATCTTGACGAAGAAACACAGAAATTGCGTCGGAATTGAATACAACAGGCACCATGCTGACTTTTCTCCGGGAGAGTAATGCTTCTAACTATCTGTGCTTTGATTCGTTCCTGGGATGCCAGTTATATATTCCGATGGACATGGGAAGGTTTACTGTAACCTGTGGACCTTCATCTTGACGATGAAACACAGAAATTGCGTCGGAATTGAATACAACAGGCACCATGCTGACTTCTCTCCGGGAGAGTAATGCATCTATCTATCTGTGCTTTGATTCGTTCCTGGGATTCCAGTAATTGATTCCGATGGACATGGGAAGGTTTACTGTAACCTGTGGACCTTCATCTTGACGATGAAACACAGAAATTGCGTCGGAATTGAATACAACAGGCACCATGCTGACTTTTCTCCTTGAGAGTAATGCTTCTCACTATCTGTGCTTTGATTCGTTCCTCGGATTCCAGTAATAGATTCCGATGGACATGGGAAGGTTTACTGTAACCTGTGGACCTTCATCTTGACGATGAAATACAGAAATTGCGTCGGAATTGAATACAACAGTCACCATGCTGGCTTCTCTCCGGGAGAGTAATGCTTCTAACTATCTGTGCTTTGATTCTTTCCTGGGATGCCAGTAATATATTCCGATGGACATGGGAAGGTTTACTGTAACCTGTGGACCTTCATCTTGACGATGAAACACAGAAATTGCGTCAGAATTGAATACAACAGGCACCATGCTGACTTCACTCCGGGAGAGTAATGCTTCTAACAATCTGTGCTTTGATTCGTTCCTGGGATGCCAGTAATATATTCCGATGGACATGGGAAGGTTTACTGTAACCTGTGGACCTTCATCTTGACGATGAAACACAGAAATTGCGTCGGAATTGAATACAACAGGCACCATGCCGACTTTTCTCCGGGAGAGTAATGCTTCCAACTATCTGTGCTTTGATTCGGTCCTGGGATTCCAGTAATAGACTCCGATGGACACGGGAAGGTTTACTGTAACCTGTGGACCTTCATCTTGACGATGAAGCACAGAAATTGCGTCGGATATGAATTCAACAGGCACGATGCCGACTTCTCTCCGGGAGAGTAATGCTTCTAACTATCTGTGCTTTGATTCGTTCCTGGGATTCCAGTAATAGATTCCGATGGACATGGGAATTTTTACTGTAACCTGTGGACCTTCATCTTGAAGATGAAACACAGAAATTGCGTCGGAATTTAATACAACAGGCACCATGCCGACTTCTGTCCGGGAGAGTAATACTTCTAACTGTCTCTGCTTTGATTCTTTCCTGGGGTGCCAGTAATAGATTCCGATGGACATGGGAAGGTTTGCTGTAACCTGTGGACCTTCATCTTGACGATGAAGCACAGAAATTGCGTCGGAATTGAATACAACAGGCACCATGCTGACTTCTCTCCGGGAGAGTAAAGCTTCTCACTATCTGTGCTTTGATTCGTTCCTGGGATTCCAGTAATAGATTCCGATGGACATGGGAAGGTTCACTGAACCTGTGGACCTTCATCTTGACGATGAAACACAGAAATTGCGTCGGAATTTAATACAACAGGCAACATGCTGACTTCTCTCCAGGAGAGTAATGCTTCTAACTGTCTCTGCTTTGCGTCGGAAATGAATACAACAGGCACCATGCTGACTTATCACCGGGAGAGTAATGCTTCCAACTATCTGTGCTTTGATTCGTTCCTGGGATTCCAGTAATAGATTCCGATGGACATGGGAAGGTTTACTGTAACCTGTGGACCTTCAACGTGACGATGAAACACAGAAATTGCGTCGGAATTGAATACAACAGGCACCATGCCGACTTCTATCCGGGACAGTAATGCTTCTCACTATCTGTGCTTTGATTTGTTCCTGGGATTCCAGCAATAGATTCCGATGGACATGGGAAGGTTTACTGTAACCTGTGGACCTTCATCTTGACGATGAAACACAGAAATTGCGTCGGAATTTAATACAACAGGCAACATGCTGACTTCTCTCCAGGAGAGTAATGCTTCTAACTGTCTCTGCCTTGATTCTTTCCTGGGATGCCAGTAATAGATTCCGATGGACATGGGAAGGTTTACTGTAACCTGTGGACCTTCATCTTGACGATGAAACACAGAAATTGCGTCGGAATTGAATAATCCAGGCACCATGCTGACTTTTTTCCGGGAGAGTAATGCTTCTAACTATCTGTGCTTTGATTCTTTCCTGGAATGCCAGTAATATATTCCGATGGACATGGGAAGGTTTACTGTAACCTGTGGACCTTCATCCTGACGATGAAACACAGAAATTGCGTCGGAATTGAATACAACAGGCACCATGCTGACTTCTCTCCGGGAGAGTAATGCTTCTAACTATCTGTGCTTTGATTCGTTCCTGGGATGCCAGTAATATATTCCGATGGACGGGGAAGGTTTACTGTAACCTGTGGACCTTCATCTTGACGATGAAACACAGAAATTGCGTCGGAATTGAATACAACAGTCACCATGCTGACTTTTTTCCGGGAGAGTAATGCTTCTAACTATCTGTGCTTTGATTCTTTCCTGGAATGCCAGTAATATATTCCGATGGACATGGGAAGGTTTACTGTAACCTGTGGACCTTCATCCTGACGTTGAAACACAGAAATTGGGTCGGAATTGAATGCAACAGGCACCATGCTGACTTCTCTCCGGGAAAGTAATGCTTCTAACTATCTGTGCTTTGATTCGTTCCTGGGATTCCAGTAATAGATTCCGATGGACATGGGAAGGTTTACTGTAACCTGTGGACATTCAACGTGACGATGAAGCACAGAAATTGCGTCGGAATTGAATACAACGGGCACCATGCCGACTTCTCTCCGGGAGAGTAATGCTTCTAACTATCTGTGCTTTGATTCGTTCCTGGGATTCCAGTAATAGATTCCGATGGACATGCGAAGGTTTACTGTAACCTTTGGACCTTCATCTTGACGATGAAGCACAGAAATTGCGTCGGATATGAATACAACAGGCACCATGCCGACTTCTCTCCGGGAGAGTAATGCTTCTATCTATCTGTGCTTTGATTCGTTCCTGGGATTCCAGTAATAGATTCCGATGGACATGGGAAGGTTTACTGTAACCTGTGGACCTTCATCTTGACGATGAAACGCAGAAATTGCGTCGGAATTGAATACAACAGGCACCATGCTGACTTCTCTCCGGGAGAGTAATGCTTCTAACTATCTGTGCTTTGATTCGTTATTGGGATGCCAGTAATAGATTCCGATGGACATGGGAAGGTTTACTGTAACCTGTGGACCTTCATCTTGACGATGAAACACAGAAATTGCGTCGGAATTGAATACAACAGGCACCATGCTGACTTCTCTCCGGGAGAGGAATGTTTCTATCTACCTGTGCTTTGATTCGTTCCTGGGATGCCAGTAATAGATTCCGATGAACATGGGAAGGTTTACTGTAACCTGTGGACCTTCATCTTGACGATGAAACACAGAAATTGCGTCGGAATTGAATACAACAGGCACCATGCTGACTTCTCTCCGGGAGAGTAATGCTTCTAACTATCTGTGCTTTGATTCGTTCCTGGGATGCCAGTAATATATTCCGATGGACATGGGAAGGTTTACTGTAAACTGTGGACCTTCATCTTGCCGATGAAACACAGAAATTGCGTCGGAATTGAATACAACAGGCACCATGCTGACTTCTCTCCGGGAGAGTAATGCTTCTAATTATCTGTGCTTTGATTCGTTCCTGGGATTCCAGTAATTGATTCCGATGGACATGGTATAAAATAAATAAAATAAAATCAAATAAAATAAAATATTAATTATTTTTATCTGTCTGATTGGCTCTCCTATGAGTCGTCAGGTTTTGATTATTCGGTATCAGACGCTTGACAATGGCTTTTTCGTAAAGGCAATGTTACTCGTAGTTGACCGTGAAATAAAACTGAAATAATCGGACTTCGTAATTAAATCGTTTCCAAAGACTGCTGCGGTAGGTGCGGACTCAAATCTAAATCTCAATATTAGAATAATTTGCCAGCCATGTCAATACGTCGTACAGAGGTGACTGTCTACTAAACATAAAAATTACACAGTTAGTTAAATCAGATATATTCAATGAATAAGCCAACAGTTCATAATCCTACTTACTTTTATAAATATAAATTCTTTACAGAATCGAGTGCCTAGTATGGTTGCAACTCGCAGTAATTTTCTATATCATGAAATATGGCGGTGTGCCAGACAATAAACTAAAATACGTGCTTCTCGCACCACTTCAACGAGAGCTCTTCCTTTTTTTAATCAAACATACGAGTATCGTAATTCTGCTTTTGTTTTATCAGCGACACAGCGCTGCAGTTGTGTGCCATAGGCTTTATTTATTTGTCACTGATTATTTATTTAATTAATATCTCGCGTTTCCGAGGAAACTCACGCTCGGCATGCAAATGTGCCTTTATATTGCCCCCTGAATTGCGAGGCGAAAGGACACACCTGCAGGCGAGCAATTCACCTAAAGGCACAAGAAAATCTAAGTTATCTACAACTACTTACATGACTTACATTATACTGTATATTATACACAAAATTTGAATGACGCGCGTGCGCCGAAAAAGTTCTTATGTTGGCAAAACAGAGTGCGCGCATGCGCAGAAGCGTCTGTGTAACTACGGCACTGCCGTTATTTCGTAAATTTAGATCACGCGGCACAGTATTGCAGTTCATATTGTTCGTGTGCGCGCGCATTTCTTAGTCGTTGCACAAAGAAAATATTCCACCAAGATTACATATGAAGACTACATTCTATGACAGGTAACTTAGTTTTAAAATTACAATATTTGTTATAATACAATACAACTTTAGATTGTTGAATGTTCTTAGTTACATAGCATTGCAATGAAATGCTTCAAAGAAAAATGTCCGTATTTTTCAGGTGCGTTGACCTATACACATGGTGTCGTTATCACAGTTCATATTCATCTGCTGCACAATAATTTTTTACAGGTTAGTATCGTCGTGGTAAAGTTTTTTTGATCACAGTAACATCGTTGTATAACAACGTGATTGACACATAAGCATGTCCATTTCCTATTTCCATTATAGTCGTTGTGATGCAGTTCGTTGTGACAAAAAGCATTGTTTATTACAGATCAGACGTGACCCGTCGAGTAATTAGTCCATATGCAGTTCGTTTTCGATATTCCGTGGAAGCTTGGTTGCAGAACCTCGGACGGCACATAGCTGGCGTCGATCCTTGGACAGTCCAGGTAAGCGTGTCCGTCACATTTCGAGAACATTTCATTCCCTGAAGTTCCAACCAAAATTCTTCCACCCGTCGTGTTGTTTTCTGGACAGGCACTTTATGTCCATTTAATCCAGTTAACATCTTGAAGTTGGGTACTGTAGTAATGTCGCTTGACGATGCACGAATTATCCACTTCACATATTCAGTTTTTTTTTTTTTAAATATAGCTCACCTAAATGTTCGTGGTTACTCATCGAAGAAATCGTTCATCGCGTTAACAAAGGTACGATGCATCATGAATGTCATTAACAGTTTCTTTCACATAGGTTTCTGCGTAGTTGCAGACTTAGTAATGTACGTTAATGTCCGTGAATAGTGGTTCACTACGCAATTTTTTTTTTTTTTTTTTTTTTTTTTAAAAAGTTTTTCACATTTTGGCACTCGTTATCGTTCAAATTTTCACACAGTAACAGTTACATTATACATCAGTTTAAAAAAAACATAAGTAATAATACATACACACGTCACATATTTTCTTAGCATAAACATAATACAGTTGCACATAAACATGTTTACATCATCATTACATAGCTATAGGTTATTACATTGTGTCATATTTGATTACATGAATTGCAGATATTTACATCCTCTTTAGCGGTTTTGCTGGGATATTATCGATGTTTTTTGTGATGTCATCTGAAATTAAGATAGGTTAGACACAACATTCATTACATCAGTAGGCAAGACCAGGCGTTTTCACTACTCAATAAATATTCAAAATAGTAAGAGAGAGAAAATGTTCGATTCCTCGCGTTTTGTGCGTGTGTGTAGAGTGTCTGTGTGGCCTTGACTACTGGTAGATGCTTTTCTTGCTGAGAGATGTGCGTCTAATCTATTTCTCGAAGTAAAAGATCGCTTCACAGATGACGTCTGTCGGTTCGTCAGGTGTCATAGCAAGTCAGTGGTACCTACAGTCACAAATGTTCCGTGAAAAATTTATATATCATTCACTGCTACGTAATCATAAATTTTACTTTAATATTCAGTCTTCTCGGTGGAACCGCGGCGTTGAAAGAAAAGTTCTTCTGTCTTCAACTGCGACTCTGGAACGCTGAAATGAAAATTTCTATACTACTTATTATCTGTGTTGTAGCAACAGAGTTTTTCGAGTTGCTTAGCAATATTTTGATGGGTATGACTTTTACATTATTCAGCATGAAATGCTCTAAGATCTCGGTGTGCGTATAGCCCAATAATTTTGTTAGTTCTACGATGTTGTAACAGATACGCACCAGGGTGCGGTATGTTAACAATTATATAAGGTCCTTCATATAGCAGACGCCACTTAGCGTTGCGTCGTTTGAGTGCAACAGATTTATGATGAGTACGAAGTAGTACAAGCATTCCTACCTCGAATTTTTGTTTTCTTTTTATTATGTTTCTGTGATGTTTGTTTCGTATCTGTGCGTGATGTGTCAGCGTAGTCAATACTTCTTTTATTTTCTGTTCAGGTGTGATTTCCTTGTCTGACAACTTAGGTAATGGTTCTATCCACTGATCGTTCTGTTTGCAATTGAACATGATCTCGTTAGGTGTGTAATTTGTATCGTAAATATTTAAGTTATTGTGTACGTCTTCGAAAAGACTTAGGTAGGACACCCAATTAGTATGTTTTGATGAAATATAGGTCCTCATGAATCGATTTAATTCTCGGAAAAGTCTCTCAGTCGCGTTACATTGTGGACTAAACCTCGAAATAAATATACTTTTAATGTTATTGTCCTTCAAGAAATTTCTCCATTTGTACCCAGAGTAGTATGCTGCATTATCTGACAGAATTGCTTTAGGTTTTCCCACGTGCGTCATACTCGAATGTATATTGGTTTCTGAACTGTACATTTTGACTGATATTTTCGTTACATTCAGACTGTGGTTGATCGGTGAATTGTCTCATGGGTGCAGTGACGGATTGTACTGCGTCACTAATCAGCTGTTTGTTATTAGTGATGTATTCCGCTACGGAGTCGTGCACAATTGTTGGTAAATTTTCACGTATGCATCTATCAAAATGTTTGTCTTTGTTCTCTAGCCAATCATGAAATTCTTTATTAATATTTTGAAAATGAGCTGTGGCATCAGATTGTAAGATGTCAGTCAGGTGTTGTTCAACATCGTCAAATTTATTCTGCACGTCAGTAATTCGTTTTTCAAGGTTGTCGTGTACTGAAGGATATGTTTGAATTTGTTCAGTAAGAGCTTCACACGTGACATTAAGGTTTTTTAATTGTTTCTGTAAAAGTGCTACGTCATTTGTAGTCTTTTCTTGTCTCGTATTAAGCTTGGAAAATTTCGTACTGAGTTCAGTCATCTGTTCGGTCAGTGTGGCGTCTATAAGTTCCACACGTTTACACAAAGTGTCATTACATGCCTTGATTGCTATGAGATCAGATTTAATTTCGTCATTTTGTGTCTTTAACTGTTCATTTTGTGTCTTTAAGGTTGCCATGTTTTCCGCGTTCTGCATCCTTAAGGTTGCCATATTTTCTGCGTTTTGTTTCATTAGCATTTGTAACATGTTGGCAATGTTTACTGTTTGCAAGGTCTCTGCCCCCGCCGCGTCATTAGACGTGACGTCATGTATTAACATGGGCTCTGACTGAGACTTTGAAATTTTTGTGGTGGACGGCCTATTGTCAAAATTTTCGTTGACACTTGCGTCAATATTTGATGTATCGTCACTACCGGTTGCTGTCGTAAAGTCATTTTCTAACATTTGTCTCTCGTCCGAGTCGGATTGCGTCTGAATAGTATGTCTTTGCTGTTCCATCTTTGCGTATTGTTTTCTAGTTATTACCATGCCACACGTGATATATATATTTCAAGAAATTAATGTTTGACACTGGTTTTAAAATAAAATGCAGTTGAGCATGAATCGGTCGTAGCAACAATGGCTGTCTGTTAATTTAAAAATATAAACTGAATTTGAGATTATTGGTAATGGCTGCTGGCCATGTTACATGATATCGTACAGAAGTCGGCCATATTGTACACTCGTGTATTGGTATTGTTGCATACGTTATTGTTTAAGGAAAAATACTGAGAATGGAATTTATCACTGAAACTGTTATGCGGAAAAGAAACACTACAGAATTTTACTGAAAAGCTAATACACTGAATTATACGTCTGGTCAAGCCTGCTAATGCAAAGATGCTGCGTCTTACCTTATTTTGCTGGAAGCTTCTTTGCGTCTTCCCGCAAAATTTTATAATTGGCAAATATCTTCTGATTTTTTTATTTCTCATATAGTCAAGTCCAGAACCAGAAGGTTGATTTTTCACATGAAACAAAGAGAACAATGTAACAAATGACAAAATAACAAGTCCTGTCACGGTCGCCAATATAAAATAAATAAAATAAAATCAAATAAAATAAAATATTAATTATTTTTATCTGTCTGATTGGCTCTCCTATGAGTCGTCAGGTTTTGATTATTCGGTATCAGACGCTTGACAATGGCTTTTTCGTAAAGGCAATGTTACTCGTAGTTGACCGTGAAATAAAACTGAAATAATCGGACTTCGTAATTAAATCGTTTCCAAAGACTGCTGCGGTAGGTGCGGACTCAAATCTAAATCTCAATATTAGAATAATTTGCCAGCCATGTCAATACGTCGTACAGAGGTGACTGTCTACTAAACATAAAAATTACACAGTTAGTTAAATCAGATATATTCAATGAATAAGCCTACAGTTCATAATCCTACTTACTTTTATAAATATAAATTCTTTACAGAATCGAGTGCCTAGTATGGTTGCAACTCGCAGTAATTTTCTATATCATGAAATATGGCGGTGTGCCAGACAATAAACTAAAATACGTGCTTCTCGCACCACTTCAACGAGAGCTCTTCCTTTTTTTAATCAAACATACGAGTATCGTAATTCTGCTTTTGTTTTATCAGCGACACAGCGCTGCAGTTGTGTGCCATAGGCTTTATTTATTTGTCACTGATTATTTATTTAATTAATATCTCGCGTTTCCGAGGAAACTCACGCTCGGCATGCAAATGTGCCTTTATAATGGGAAGGTTTACTGTAACCTGTGGACCTTCATCTTGACGATGAAACACAGAAATTGCGTCGGAATTGAATACAACAGGCACCATGCTGACTTCTCTCCGGGAGAGTAATGCTTCTAACTATCTGTGCTTTGATTCGTTCCTGGGATGCCAGTAATAGATTCCGATGGACATGGGAAGGTTTACTGTAACCTGTGGACCTTCAACGTGACGATGAAGCACAGAAATTGCGTCCGAATTGAATACAACAGGCACCATGCCGACTTCTGTCCGGGAGAGTAATGCTTCTAACTATCTGTGCATTGTTTCTTTCCTGGGATGCCAGTAATATATTCCGATGGACATGGGAAGGTTTACTGTAACCTGTGGACCTTCATCTTGACGATGAAACACAGAAATTGCGTCGGAATTGAATACAACAGGCACCATGCCGACTTCTCTCCGGGAGAGTAATGCTTCCAACTATCTGTGCTTTGATTCGTTCCTGGGATTCCAGTAATAGACTCCGATGGACATGGGAAGGTTTACTGTAACCTGTGGACCTTCATCTTGACGATGAAACACAGAAATTGCGTCGGAATTGAATACAACAGGCACCATGCTGACTTCTCTCCGGGAGAGTAATGCTTCTAACTATCTGTGCTTTGATTCGTTCCTGGGATGCCAGTAATAGATTCCGATGGACATGGGAAGGTTTACTGTAACCTGTGGTCCTTCAACATGACGATGAAGCACAGAAATTGCGTCGGAATTGAATACAACAGGCACCATGCCGACTTCTCTCCGGGAGAGTAATGCTTCTAACTATCTGTGCTTTGATTCTTTCCTGGGAAGCCAGTAATAGATTCCGATGGACATGGGAAGGTTTACTGTAACCTGTGGACCTTTATCTTGACGATGAAACACAGAAATTGCGTCGGAATTGAATACAACAGGCACCATGCTGACTTCTCTCCGGGAGAGTAATGCTTCTAACTATCTGCGCTTTGATTCGTTCCTGGGATTCCAGTAATAGATTCCGATGGACATGGGAAGGTTTACTGTAACCTGTGGACATTCAACGTGACGATGAAGCACAGAAATTGCGTCGGAATTGAATACAACAGGCACCATGCCGACTTCTCTCCGGGAGAGTAATGCTTGTAACTATCTGCGCTTTGATTCGTTCCTGGGATTCCAGTAATTGATTCCGATGGACATGGGAAGGTCTACTGTAACCTGTGGACCTTCATCGTGACGATGAAACACAGAAATTGCGTCGGAATTGAATACAACAGGCACCATGCTGACTTCTCTCCGGGAGAGTAATGCTTCTAACTATCTGTGCTTTGATTCGTTCCTGGGATGCCAGTAATAGATTCCGATGGACATGGGAAGGTTTACTGTAACCTGTGGACATTCAACGTGACGATGAAGCACAGAAATTGCGTCGGAATTGAATACAACAGGCACCATGCCGACTTCTCTCCGGGAGAGTAATGCTTGTAACTATCTGCGCTTTGATTCGTTCCTGGGATTCCAGTAATAGATTCCGATGGACATGGGAAGGTTTACTGTAACCTTTGGACCTTCATCTTGACGATGAAGCACAGAAATTGCGTCGGATATGAATACAACAGGCACCATGCCGACTTCTCTCCGGGATAGTAATGCTTCTAACTATCTGTGCTTTGATTCGTTCCTGGGATTCCAATAATAGATTCCGATGGACATGGGAAGGTTTACTGTAACCTGTGGACCTTCATCTTGACGATGAAACACAGAAATTGCGTCGGAATTTAATACCACAGGCACCATGCCGACTTCTGTCCGGGAGAGTAATGCTTCTAACTGTCTCTGCTTCGATTCTTTCCTGGGATGCCAGTAACAGATTCCAATGGACATGGGAAAGTTTACTGTAACCTGTGGACCTTTATCTTGACGATGAAACACAGAAATTGCGTCGGAATTGAATACAACAGGCACCATGCTGACTTCTCTCCGGGAGAGTAATGCTCCTAACTATCTGTGCTTTGATTCGTTCCTGGGATTCCAGTAATAGATTCCGATGAACATGGGAAGGTTTACTGTAACCTGTGGACCTTCAACGTGACGATGAAGCACTGAAATTGCGTCGGAATTGAATGCAACAAGCACCATGCCGACTTCTCTCCGGGAGAGTAATGCTTCTAACTATCTGTGCTTTGATTCGTTCCTGGGATTCCAGTAATTGATTCCGATGGACATGGGAAGGTTTACTGTAACCTGTGGACCTTCATCTTGACGATGAAACACAGAAATTGCGTCGGAATTGAATACAACAGGCACCATGCTGACTTCTCTCCGGGAGAGTAATGCTTCTAACTATCTGTGCTTTGATTCGTTTCTGGGATGCCAGTAATAGATTCCGATGGACATGGGAAGGTTTACTGTAACCTGTGGACCTTCAACGTGACGATGAAACACAGAAATTGCGTCCGAATTGAATACAACAGGCACCATGCCGACTTCTGTCCGGGAGAGTAATGCTTCTAACTGTATCTGCTTTGATTCTTTCCTGGGATGCCAATAATAGATTCCGATGGACATGGGAAGGTTTACTGTAACCTGTGGACCTTCAACGTGACGATGAAGCACAGAAATTGCGTCGGAATTGAATGCAACAGGCACCATGCTGACTTCTCTACGGGAGAGTAATGCTTCTAACTATCTGTGCATTGTTTCTTTCCTGGGATGCCAGTAATATATTCCGATGGACATGGGAAGGTTTACTGTAACCTGTGGACCTTCATCTTGACGATGAAACACAGAAATTGCGTCGGAATTGAATACAACAGGCACCATGCCAACTTCTCTCCGGGAGAGTAATGCTTCCAACTATCTGTGCTTTGATTCGTTCCTGGGATTACAGTAATAGACTCCGATGGACATGGGAAGGTTTACTGTAACCTGTGGACCTTCATCTTGACGATGAAACACAGAAATTGCGTCGGAATTGAATACAACAGGCACCATGCTGACTTCTCTCCCGGAGAGTAATGCTTCTAACTATCTGTGCTTTGATTCGTTCCTGGGATGCCAGTAATAGATTCCGATGGACATGGGAAGGTTTACTGTAACCTGTGGTCCTTCAACATGACGATGAAGCACAGAAATTGCGTCGGAATTGAATACAACAGGCACCATGCCGACTTCTCTCCGGGAGAGTAATGCTTCTAACTATCTGTGCTTTGATTCTTTCCTGGGATGCCAGTAATAGATTCCGATGGACATGGGAAGGTTTACTGTAACCTGTGGACCTTTATCTTGACGATGAAACACAGAAATTGCGTCGGAATTGAATACAACAGGCACCATGCTGACTTCTCTCCGGGAGAGTAATGCTTCTAACTATCTGCGCTTTGATTCGTTCCTGGGATTCCAGTAATAGATTCCGATGGAAATGGGAAGGTTTACTGTAACCTGTGGACATTCAACGTGACGATGAAGCACAGAAATTGCGTCGGAATTGAATACAACAGGCACCATGCTGACTACTCTCCGGGAGAGTAATGCTTCTAACTATCTGTGCTTTGATTCGTTCCTGGGATGCCAGTAATAGATTCCGATGGACATGGGTAGGTTTACTGTAACCTGTGGACCTTCAACGTGACGATGAAACACAGAAATTGCGTCCGAATTGAATACAACTGGCACCATGCCGACTTCTGTCCGGGAGAGTAATGCTTCCAACTGTATCTGCTTTGATTCTTTCCTGGGATGCCAATAATAGATTCCGATGGACATGGGAAGGTTTACTGTAACCTGTGGACCTTCAACGTGACGATGAAGCACAGAAATTGCGTCGGAATTGAATACAACAGGCACCATGCTGACTTCTCTCCGGGAGAGTAATGCTTCTAACTATCTGTGCATTGTTTCTTTCCTGGGATGCCAGTAATATAATCCGATGGACATGGGAAGGTTTACTGTAACCTGTGGACCTTCATCTTGACGATGAAACACAGAAATTGCGTCGGAATTGAATACAACAGGCACCATGCCGACTTCTCTCCGGGAGAGTAATGCTTCCAACTATCTGTGCTTTGATTCGTTCCTGGGATTCCAGTAATAGACTCCGATGGACATGGGAAGGTTTACTGTAACCTGTGGACCTTCAACATAACGATGAAGCACAGAAATTGCGTCGGAATTGAATACAACAGGCACCATGCGGACTTCTCTCCGGGAGAGTAATGCTTCTAACTATCTGTGCTTTGATTCTTTCCTGGGATGGCAGTAATAGATTCCGATGGACATGGGAAGGTTTACTGTAACCTGTGGACCTTTATCTTGACGATGAAACACAGAAATTGCGTCGGAATTGAATACAACAGGCACCATGCTGACTTCTCTCCGGGAGAGTAATGCTTCTAACTATCTGCGCTTTGATTCGTTCCTGCGATTCCAGTAATAGATTCCGATGGACATGGGAAGGTTTACTGTAACCTGTGGACATTCAACGTGACGATGAAGCACAGAAATTGCGTCGGAATTGAATACAACAGGCACCATGCCGACTTCTCTCCGGGAGAGTAATGCTTGTAACTATCTGCGCTTTGATTCGTTCCTTGGATTCCAGTAATAGATTCCGATGGACATGGGAAGGTTTACTGTAACCTTTGGACCTTCATCTTGACGATGAAGCACAGAAATTGCGTCGGATATGAATACAACAGGCACCATGCCGACTTCTCTCCGGGATAGTAATGCTTCTAACTATCTGTGCTTTGATTCGTTCCTGGGATTCCAGTAATAGATTCCGATGGACATGGGAAGGTTTACTGTAACCTGTGGACCTTCATCTTGACGATGAAACACTGAAATTGCGTCGGAATTTAATACCACAGGCACCATGCCGACTTCCGTCCGGGAGAGTAATGCTTCTAACTGTCTCTGCTTCGATTCTTTCCTGGGGTGCCAGTAATAGATTCCGATGGACTTGGGAAGGTTTGCTGTAACCTGTGGACCTTCATCTTGACGATGAAGAACAGAAATTGCGTCGGAATTGAATACAACAGGCACCATGCTGACTTCTCTCCGCGAGAGTAATGCTTGTAACTATCTGTGCTTTGATTCGTTCCTGGGATTCCGGTAATAGATTCCGATGGACATGGGAGTGTTTACTCTATCCTGTGGACCTTCGACGTGACGATGAAACACAGAAATTGCGTCGGAATTGAATACAACAGGCACCATGCCGACTTCTGTCCGGGAGAGTAATACTTCTAACTGTCTCTGCTTTGATTCTTTCCTGGGATGCCAGTAAATGATTCCGATGGACATGGGAAAGTTTACTGTAACCTGTGGACCTTTATCTTGACGATGAAACACAGAAATTGCGTCGGAATTGAATACAACAGGCACCATGCTGACTTCTCTCCGGGAGAGTAATGCTTCTAACTATCTGTGCTTTGATTCGTTCCTGGGATTCCAGTAATAGATTCCGATGAACATGGGAAGGTTTACTGTAACCTGTGGACCTTCAATGTGACGATGAAGCACTGAAATTGCGTCGGAAGTGAATGCAACAAGCACCATGCCGACTTCTCTCCGGGAGAGTAATGCTTCTAACTATCTGTGCTTTGATTCGTTCCTGGGATTCCAGTAATAGATTCCGATGGACATGGGAAGGTTTACTGTAACCTTTGGACCTTCATCTTGACGATGAAGCACAGAAATTGCGTCGGATGTGAATACAACAGGCACCATGCCAACTTCTCTCCGGGAGAGTAATGCTTCTAACTATCTGTGCATTGATTCGTTCCTGGGATTCCAGTAATAAATTCCGATGGACATGGGAAGGTTTACTGTAACCTGTGGACCTTCATCTTGACGATGAAACACAGAAATTGCGTCGGAATTGAATACAACAGGCACCATGCCGACTTCTGTCCGGGAGAGTAATACTTCTAACTGTCTCTGCTTTGATTCTTTCCTGGGATGCCAATAATAGATTTCGACGGACATGGGAAGGTTTACTGTAACCTGTGGACCTTCAACGTGACGATGAAGCACAGAAATTGCGTCGGAATTAAATACAACAAGCACCATGCCGACATCTCTCCGGGAGAGTAATGCTTCCAGCTATCTGTGCTTTGATTCGTTCCTGGGATTCCAGTAATAGATTTCTATGGACATGGGAAGGTTTACTGTAACCTGCGGACCTTCATCTTGACGATGGAACACAGAAATTGCGTCGGAATTGAATACAACAGGCACCATGCTGACTTCTGTCCGGGAGAGTAATACTTCTAATTGTCTCTGCTTTGAATCGTTCCTGCGATGCCAGTAATAGATTCCGATGGACATGAGAAGGTTTACTGTAACCTGTGGACCTTCATCTTGACGATGAAGCACAGAAATTGCGTCGGAAGTGAATACAGCAGGCACCATGCTGACTTCTCTCCGGGAGAGTAATGCTTTTAACTATCTGTGCTATGATTCGTTCCTGGGATTCCAGTAATAGATTTCGATGGACATGGGAAGGTTTACTGTAACCTGTGGACCTTCATCTTGACGATGAAACACAGAAATTGCGTCGGAATTGAATACAACAGTCACCATGCTGACTTCTCTCCGGGAGAGTAATGCTTCTAACTATCTGTGCTTTGATTCGTTCCTGGGATTCCAGTAATAGATTTCGATGGACATGGGAAGGTTTACTGTAACCTGTGGACCTTCAACGTGACGATGAAGCACAGAAATTGCGTCAAAATTGAATACAACAGGCACCATGCCGACTTCTCTCCGGGAGAGTAATGCTTCTAACTATCTGTGCTTTGATTCGTTCCTGGGATTCCAGTAATAGATTCCGATGGGCATGGGAAGGTTTACTGTAACCTTTGGACCTTCATCTTGACGATGAAGCACAGAAATTGCGTCGAATATGAATACAACCGGCACCATGCCGACTTCTCTCCGGGAGAGTAATGCTTCTAACTATCTGTGCTTTGATTCGTTCCTGGGATTCCAGTAATAGATTCCGATGGACATGGGAAGGTTTACTGTAACCTGTGGACCTTCATCGTGACGATGAAACACAGAAATTGCGTCGAAATTGAATACAACAGGAACCATGCCGACTTCTGTCCGGGAGAGTAATTCTTCTAACTGTCTCTGCTTTGATTCTTTCCTGGGATGCCAGTAACAGATTCCGATGGACATGGGAAGGTGTACTGTAACCTGTGGACCTTCATCTTGACGATGAAACACAGAAATTGCGTCGGAATTGAATACAGCAGGCAACATGCTGACTTCTCTCCGGGATAGTAATGCTTCTAACTATCTGTGCTTTGATTCGTTCCTGGGATTCCAGTAATAGATTCCGATGGACATGGGAAGGTTTACTGTAACCTGTGGACCTTCAACGTGACGATGAAACACAGAAATTGCGTCGGAATTGAATACAACAGGCACCATGCCGACTTCTGTCCGGGAGAGTAATGCTTCTAACTGTCTCTGCTTTGATTCTTTCCTGGGATGCCAATAATAGATTCCGATGGACATGGGAAGGTTGACTGTAACCTGTGGACCTTCAACGTGACGATGAAGCACAGAAATTGCGTCGGAATTGAATACAACAGGCACCATGCCGACATCTCTCCCAGAGAGTAATGCTTCTATCTATCTGTGCTTTGATTCGTTCCTGGGATTCCAGTAATAGATTTCGATGGACATGGGAAGGTTTACTGTAACCTGTGGACCTTCATCTTGGCGATGAAACACAGAAATTGCGTCGGAATTGAATACAACAGGCACCATGCTGACTTCTGTCCGGGAGAGTAATACTTCTAACTGTCTCTGCTTTGATTCTTTCCTGGGATGCCAGTAATAGATTCCGATGGACATGAGAAGGTTTACTGTAACCTGTGGACCTTCGTCTTGACGATGAAGCACAGAAATTGCGTCGGAATTGAATACAGCAGGCACCATGCTGTCTTCTCTCCGGGATAGTAATGCTTTTAACTATCTGTGCTATGATTCGTTCCTGGGATTCCAGTAATAGATTCGGATGGACATGGGAAGGTTTACTGTAACTTGTGGACCTTCAACGTGACGATGAAACACAGAAATTGCGTCGGAATTGAATACAACAGGCACAATGCCGACTTCTGTCCAGGAGAGTAATGCTTCTAACTGTCTCTGCTTTGATTCTTTCCTGGGATGCCAGTAATAGATTCCGATGGACATGGGAAGGTTTACTGTAACCTGTGGACCCTCAACGTGACGATGAAGCACAGAAATTGCGTCGGAATTGAATACTACAGGCACCATGCCGACATCTCTCCGGGAGAGTAATGCTTCTAACTATCTGTGCTTTGATTCGTTCCTTGGATTCCAGTAATAGATTTCGATGGACATGCGAAGGTTTACTGTAACCTGTGGACCTTCATCATGACTATGAAACACAGAAATTGCGTCGGAATTGAATACAACAGGCACCATGACGACTTCTGTCCGGGAGAGTAATACTTCTAACTGTCTCTGCTTTGATTCTTTCCTGGGATGCCAGTAATAGATTCCGATGGACATGAGAAGGTTTACTGTAACCTGTGGACCTTCATCTTGACGATGAAGCACAGAAATTGCGTCAGAATAGAATACAACAGGCACCATGCTGACTTCTCTCCGGGAGAGTAATGCTTTTAACTATCTGTGCTATGATTCGTTCCTGGGATTCCAGTAATAGATCCCGATGGACATGGGAAGGTTTACTGTAACCTGTGAACCTTCAACGTGACGATGAAACACAGAAATTGCGTCAGAGTCGAATACAACAGGCACCATGCCGACTTCTGTCCGGGAGAGTAATACTTCTAACTGTCTCTGCTTTGATTCTTTCCTGGGATGCCAGTAATAGATTCCGATGGACATGGGAAGGTTTACTGTAACCTGTGGACCTTCAACGTGACGATGAAGCACAGAAATGGCGTCGGAATTGAATACAACAGGCACCATGCTGACTTCTCTCCGGGAGAGTAATGCTTCTAACTATCTGTGCTTTGATTCTTTCCTGGGATGCCAGTAATAGATTCCTGTGGACCTTCAACGTGACGATGAAGCACAGAAATTGCGTCGGTATTGAATACAACAGGCACCATGCCGACTTCCCTCCAGGAGAGTAATGCTTCTAACTATCTGTGCTTTGATTCGTTCCTGGGATTCCAGTAATAGATTCCGATGGACATGGGAAGGTTTACTGGAACCTGTGGACCTTCAACGTGACGATGAAGCACAGACATTGCGTCGGAATTGAATACAACAGGCACCATGGTGACTTCTCTCCGGGAGAGTAATGCTTCTAACTGTCCCTGCTTTGATGCTTTCCTGGGATGCCAGTAATAGATTGCGATGGACATGGGAAGGTTTACTGTAACCTGTGGACCTTCATCTTGACGATGAAGCACAGAAATTGCGCCGGAATTGAATACAACAGGCACCATGCTGACTTCTCTCCGGGAGAGTAATGCTTCAAACTATGTGTGCTTTGATTCGTTCCTGGGATTCCAGTAAGAGATTCCGATGGACATGGGAAGGTTTACTGTAACCTGTGGACCTTCAACGTGACGATGAAGCACAGACATTGCGTCGGAATTGAATACAACAGCCACCATGCCGACTTCACTCCGGGAGAGTAATGTTTCTAACTATCTGTGCTTTGATTCGTTCCTGGGATTCCAGTAATAGATTCCGATGGACATGGGAAGGTTTACTGTAACCTGTGGACCTTCATCTTCACGATGAAGCACAGAAATTGCGTCGGAATTGAATACAACAGGCACCATGCTGACTTCTCTCCGGGAGAGTAATGCTTCTAACTATCTGTGCTTTGATTCGTTCCTGGGATTCCAGTAATAGATTCCGATGGACATGGGAAGGTTTACTGTAACCTGTGGACCTTCAACGTGACGATGAAGCACAGAAATTGCGTCGGTATTGAATACAACAGGCACCATGCCGACTTCTCTCCGGGAGAGTAATGCTTCTAACTATCTGTGCTTTGATTCGTTCCTGGGATTCCAGTAATAAATTCCGATGGACGTGGGAGGATTTACTGTAACCTGTGGACCTTCAACGTGACGATGAAGCACAGAAATTGCGACGGAATTGAATACAACAGGCACCATGCTATCTTCTCTCCGGGAGAGTAATGCTTCTAACTATCTGTGCTTTGATTCGTTCCTGGGATTCCAGTAATAGATTCCGATGGACATGGGAAGGTTTACTGTAACCTGTGGACCTTCATCTTGACGATGAAACACAGAAATTGCGTCGGAATTGAATACAACAGGCACCATGCCGACTTCTCTCCGGGAGTGTAGTGCTTCTAACTATCTGTGCATTGATTCTATCCTGGGATTCCAGTAATAGATTCCGATGGACATGGGTAGGTTTACTGTAACCTGTGGACCTTCAACTTGACGATGAAACACAGAAATTGCGTCAGAAACGAATACAACAGGCACCATGCCGACTTCTGTCCGGGAGAGTAATACTTCTAACTGTCTCTGCTTTGATTCTTTCCTGGGATGCCAGTAATAGATTCCCATGGACATGGGAAGGTTTACTGTAACCTGTGGACCTTCAACGTGACGATGAAACACAGAAATGGCGTCGGAATTGAATACAACAGGCACCATGCCGACTTCTCTCCGGGAGAGTAATGCTTCTAACTATCTGTGCTTTGATTCTTTCCTGGGATGCCAGTAATAGATTCCTGTGGACCTTCAACGTGACGATGAAGCACAGAAATTGCGTCGATATTGAATACAACAGGCACCATGCCGACCTCCCTCCGGGAGAGTAATGCTTCTAACTATCTGTGCTTTGATTCGTTCCTGGGATTCCAGTAATAGATTCCGATGGACATGGGAAGGTTTACTGTAACCTGTGGACCTTCAACGTGACGATGAAGCACAGAAATTGCGTCGGAATTGAATACAACAGGCACCATGCCGATTTCTCTCCGGGAGAGTAATGCTTCTAACTGTCCCTGCTTTGATTCTTTCCTGGGATGCCAGTAATAGATTGCGATGGACATGGGAAGGTTTACTGTAACCTGTGGACCTTCATCTTGACGATGAAGCACAGAAATTGCGCCGGTATTGAATACAACAGGCACCGTGCTGACTTCTCTCCGGGAGGGTAATGCTTCTAACTATGTGTGCTTTGATTCGTTCCTGGGATTCCAGTAATAGATTCCGATGGACATGGGAAGATTTACTGTAACCTGTGGACGTTCAACGTGACGATGAAGCACAGACATTGCGTCGGAATCGAATACAACAGGCACCATGCCGACTTCTCTCCGGGAGAGTAATGCTTCTAACTATCTGTGCTTTGATTCGTTCCTGGGATTCCAGTAATAGATTCCGATGGACATGGGAAGGTTTACTGTAACCTGTGGCCCTTCAACGTGACGATGAAGCACAGAAATTGCGTCGGAATTGAATACAACAGGCACCATGCCGACTTCTCTCCGGGAGAGTAATGTATCTAACTGTCTCTGCTTTGATTCTTTCCTGGGATGCCAGTAATAGATTCCGATGGACATGGGAAGGTTTACTGTAACCTGTGGACCTTCATCTTAACGATGAAGCACAGAAATTGCGTCGGAATTGAATATAACAGGCACCATGCTGACTTCTTTCCGGGAGAGTAATGCTTCTAATTATCTGTGCTTTGATTCGTTCCTGGGATTCCAGTAATAGATTCCGATGGACATGGGACGGTTTACTGTAACCTGTGGACCTTCAACGTGACGATGAAGCACAGAAATTGCGTCGGTATTGAATACAACAGGCGCCATGCCGACTTCTCTCCGGGAGAGTAATGCTTCTAACTATCTGTGCTATGATTCGTTCCTGGGATTCCAGTAATAGATTCCGATGGACATGGGAAGGTTTACTGTAACCTGTGGACCTTCATCTTGACGATGAAACACAGAAATTGCGTCGGTATTTAATACCACAGGCACCATGCCGACTTCTGTCCGGGAGAGTAATACTTCTAACTGTCTCTGCTTTGATTCTTTCCTGGGGTGCCAGTAATAGATTCCGATGGACATGGGAAGGTTTGCTGTAACCTGTGGAACTTCATCTTGACGATGAAGCACAGAAATTGCGTCGGAATTGAATACAACAGGCACCATGCTGACTTCTCTCCGGGAGAGTAATGCTTGTAACTATCTGTGCTTTGATTCGTTCCTGGGATTCCAGTAATAGATTCCGATGGACATGGGAATGTTTACTGTATCCTGTGGACCTTCAACGTGATGATGAAACACAGAAATTGCGTCGGAATTGAATACAACAGGCACCATGCCGACTTCTGTCCGGGAGAGTAATACTTCTAACTGTCTCTGCTTTGATTCTTTCCTGGGATACCAGTAACAGATTCCGATGGACATGGGAAGGTTTACTGTAACCTGTGGACCTTTATTTTGACGATGAAACACAGAAATTGCGTCGGAATTGAATACAGCAGGCACCTTGCTGACTTCTCTCCGGGAGAGTAATGCTTCTAACTATCTGTGCTTTGATTCGTTCCTGGGATTCCAGTAATAGATTCCGATGGACATGGGAAGGTTTACTGTAACCTGTGGACCTTCATCTTGACGATGAAACACAGAAATTGCGTCGGAATTTAATACAACAGGCACCATGCCGACTTCTGTCCGGGAGAGTAATACTTCTAACTGTCTCTGCTTTGATTCTTTCCTGGGGTGCCAGTAATAGATTCCGATGGACATGGGAAGGTTTGCTGTAACCTGTGGACCTTCATCTTGACGATGAAGCACAGAAATTGCGTCGGAATTGCATACAACAGGCACCATGCTGACTTCTGTCCGGGAGAGTAATACTTCTAACTGTCTCTGCTTTGATTCTTTCCTGGGATGCCAGTAATAGATTCCGATGGACATGAGAAGGTTTACTGTAACCTGTGGACCTTCATCTTGACGATGAAGCACAGAAATTGCGTCGGAATTGAATACAGCGGGCACCATGCTGACTTCTCTCCGGGAGAGTAATGCTTTTAACTATCTGTGCTATGATTCGTTCCTGGGATTCCAGTAATAGATTTCGATGGACATGGGAAGGTTTACTGTAACCTGTGGACCTTCATCTTGACGATGAAACACAGAAATTGCGTCGGAATTGAATACAACAGGCACCATGCCGACTTCTGTCCGGGAGAGTAATACTTCTAACTGTCTCTGCTTTGATTCTTTCCTGGGATGCCAGTAATAGATTCCGATGGACATGAGAAGGTTTACTGTAACCTGTGGACCTTCATCTTGACGATGAAGCACAGAAATTGCGTCGGAGTTGAATGCAGCAGGCACCATGCTGACTTCTCTCCGGGAGAGTAATGCTTTTAACTATCTGTGCTATGATTCGTTCCTGGGATTCCAGTATAGATTCCGATGGACATGGGAAGGTTTACTGTAACCTGTGGACCTTCAACGTGACGATGAAGCACAGAAATTGCGTCGGAATTGAATAACCCAGGCACCATGCTGACTTCTCTCCGGGAGAGTAATGCTTCTAACTATCTGTGCTTTGATTCGTTCCTGGGATTCCAGTAATAGATTCCGATGGACATGGGAAGGATTACTGTAACCTGTGGACCTTCAACGTGACGATGAAGCACAGAAATTGCGTCGGAATTGAATACAACAGGCACCATGCCGACTTCTCTCCGGGAGAGTAATGCTTCTAACTATCTGTGCTTTGATTCGTTCCTGGGATTCCAGTAATAGATTCCGATGGACATGGGAAGGTTTACTGTAACCTGTGGACCTTCAACGTGACGATGAAGCACAGAAATTGCGTCGGAATTTAATACAACAGGCACCATGCCGACTTCTCTCCGGGAGAGTAATGCTTCTAACTATCTGTGCTTTGATTCGTTCCTGGGATTCCAGTAATAGATTCCGATGGACATGGGAAGGTTTACTGTAACCTTTGGACCTTCATCTTGACGATGAAGCAAAGAAATTGCGTGGGATATGAATACAACAGGCACCATGCCGACTTCTCTCCGGGAGAGTAATGCTTCTAACTATCTGTGCTTTGATTCGTTCCTGGGATTCCAGTAATAGATTCCGATGGACATGGGAAGGTTTACTGTAACCTGTGGACCTTCATCTTGACGATGAAACACAGAAATTGCGTCGGAATTTAATACAACAGGCACCATGCCGACTTCTGTCCGGGAGAGTAATACTTCTAACTGTCTCTGCTTTGATTCTTTCCTGGGGTGCCAGTTATAGATTCCGATGGACATGGGAAGGTTTGCTGTAACCTGTGGACCTTCAACGTGACGATGAAGCACAGAAATTGCGTCGGAATGGAATACAACAGGCACCATGCCGACATCTCTCCGGGAGAGTAATGATTCTAACTATCTGTGCTTTGATTCGTTCCTGGGATTCCAGTAATAGATTTCGATGGACATGGGGAGGTTTACTGTAACCTGTGGACCTTCATCTTGACGATGGATCACAGAAATTGCGTCGGAATTGAATACAACAGGCACCATGCTGACTTCTGTCCGGGAGAGTAATACTTCTAACTGTCTCTGCTTTGATTCCTTCCTGGGATGCCAGTAATAGATTCCGATGGACATGAGAAGGTTTACTGTAACCTGTGGACCTTCATCTTGACGTTGAAGCACAGAAATTGCGTCGGAATTGAATACAGCAGGCACCATGCTGACTTCTCTCCGGGAGAGTAATGCTTTTAACTATGTGTGCTATGATTCGTTCCTGGGATTCCAGTAATAGATTTCGATGGACATGGGAAGGTTTACTGTAACCTGTGGACCTTCATCTTGACGATGAAAAACAGAAATTGCGTCGGAATTGAATACAACAGGCACCATGCTGACTTCTGTCCGGGAGAGTAATACTTCTAACTGTCTCTGCATTGATTCTTTCCTGGGATGCCAGTAATAGATTCCGATGGACATGAGAAGGTTTACTGTAACCTGTGGTCCTTCATCTTGACGATGAAGCACAGAAATTGCGTCGGAATTGAATACAGCAGGCACCATGCTGACTTCTCTCCGGGAGAGTAATGCTTTTAACTATCTGTGCTAAGATTCGTTCCTGGGATTCCAGTATAGATTCCGATGGACATGGGAAGGTTTACTGTAACCTGTGGACCTTCAACGTGACGATGAAGCACAGAAATTGCGTCGGAATTGAATACAACAGGCACCATGCCGACTTCTCTCCGGGAGAGTAATGCTTCTAACTATCTGTGCTTTGATTCGTTCCTGGGATTCCAGTAATAGATTCCGATGGACATGGGAAGGTTTACTGTAACCTTTGGACCTTCATCTTTACGATGAAGCACAGAAATTGCGTAGAATATGAATACAACAGGCACCATGCCGACTTCTCTCCGGGAGGGTAATGCTTCTAACTATCTGTGCTTTGATTCGTTCCTGGGATTCCAGTAATAGATTCCGATGGACATGGGAAGGTTTACTGTAACCTGTGGACCTTCATCTTGACGATGAAACACAGAAATTGCGTCGGAATTGAATACAACAGGCACCATGGCGACTTCTGTCCGGGAGAGTAATACTTCTAACTGTCTCTGCTTTGATTCTTTCCTGGGGTGCCAGTAATAGATTCCGATGGACATGGGAAGGTTTACTGTAACCTGTGGACCTTCATCTTGACGATGAAGCACAGAAATTGCGTCGGAATTGAATACAGCAGGCAACATGCTGACTTCTCTCCGGGATAGTAATGCTTCTAACTATCTGTGCTTTGATTCGTTCCTGGGATTCCAGTAATAGATTCCGATGGACATGGGAAGGTTTACTGTAACCTGTGGACCTTCAACGTGACGATGAAACACAGAAATTGCGTCGGAATTGAATACAACAGGCACCATGCCGACTTCTGTCCGGGAGAGTAATGCTTCTAACTGTCTCTGCTTTGATTCTTTCCTGGGATGCCAATAATAGATTCCGATGGACATGGGAAGGTTTACTGTACCCTGTGGACCTTCAACGTGACGATGAAGCACAGAAATTGCGTCGGAATTGAATACAACAGGCACCATGCCGACATCTCTCCGGGAGAGTAATGCTTCTAACTATCTGTGCTTTGATTCGTTCCTGGGATTCCAGTAATAGATTTCGATGGACATGGGAATGTTTACTGTAACCTGTGGACCTTCATCTTGACGATGGAACACAGAAATTGCGTCGGAATTGCATACAACAGGCACCATGCTGACTTCTGTCCGGGAGAGTAATACTTCTAACTGTCTCTGCTTTGATTCTTTCCTGGGATGCCAGTAATAGATTCCGATGGACATGAGAAGGTTTACTGTAACCTGTGGACCTTCATCTTGACGATGAAGCACAGAAATTGCGTCGGAATTGAATACAGCGGGCACCATGCTGACTTCTCTCCGGGAGAGTAATGCTTTTAACTATCTGTGCTATGATTCGTTCCTGGGATTCCAGTAATAGATTTCGATGGACATGGGAAGGTTTACTGTAACCTGTGGACCTTCATCTTGACGATGAAACACAGAAATTGCGTCGGAATTGAATACAACAGGCACCATGCCGACTTCTGTCCGGGAGAGTAATACTTCTAACTGTCTCTGCTTTGATTCTTTCCTGGGATGCCAGTAATAGATTCCGATGGACATGAGAAGGTTTACTGTAACCTGTGGACCTTCATCTTGACGATGAAGCACAGAAATTGCGTCGGAATTGAATGCAGCAGGCACCATGCTGACTTCTCTCCGGGAGAGTAATGCTTTTAACTATCTGTGCTATGATTCGTTCCTGGGATTCCAGTATAGATTCCGATGGACATGGGAAGGTTTACTGTAACCTGTGGACCTTCAACGTGACGATGAAGCACAGAAATTGCGTCGGAATTGAATAACCCAGGCACCATGCTGACTTCTCTCCGGGAGAGTAATGCTTCTAACTATCTGTGCTTTGATTCGTTCCTGGGATTCCAGTAATAGATTCCGATGGACATGGGAAGGATTACTGTAACCTGTGGACCTTCAACGTGACGATGAAGCACTGAAATTGCGTCGGAATTGAATACAACAGGCACCATGCCGACTTCTCTCCGGGAGAGTAATGCTTCTAACTATCTGTGCTTTGATTCGTTCCTGGGATTCCAGTAATAGATTCCGATGGACATGGGAAGGTTTACTGTAACCTGTGGACCTTCAACGTGACGATGAAGCACAGAAATTGCGTCGGAATTTAATACAACAGGCACCATGCCGACTTCTCTCCGGGAGAGTAATGCTTCTAACTATCTGTGCTTTGATTCGTTCCTGGGATTCCAGTAATAGATTCCGATGGACATGGGAAGGTTTACTGTAACCTTTGGACCTTCATCTTGACGATGAAGCAAAGAAATTGCGTGGGATATGAATACAACAGGCACCATGCCGACTTCTCTCCGGGAGAGTAATGCTTCTAACTATCTGTGCTTTGATTCGTTCCTGGGATTCCAGTAATAGATTCCGATGGACATGGGAAGGTATACTGTAACCTGTGGACCTTCATCTTGACGATGAAACACAGAAATTGCGTCGGAATTTAATACAACAGGCACCATGCCGACTTCTGTCCGGGAGAGTAATACTTCTAACTGTCTCTGCTTTGATTCTTTCCTGGGGTGCCAGTTATAGATTCCGATGGACATGGGAAGGTTTGCTGTAACCTGTGGACCTTCAACGTGACGATGAAGCACAGAAATTGCGTCGGAATGGAATACAACAGGCACCATGCCGACATCTCTCCGGGAGAGTAATGATTCTAACTATCTGTGCTTTGATTCGTTCCTGGGATTCCAGTAATAGATTTCGATGGACATGGGGAGGTTTACTGTAACCTGTGGACCTTCATCTTGACGATGGAACACAGAAATTGCGTCGGAATTGAATACAACAGGCACCATGCTGACTTCTGTCCGGGAGAGTAATACTTCTAACTGTCTCTGCTTTGATTCCTTCCTGGGATGCCAGTAATAGATTCCGATGGACATGAGAAGGTTTACTGTAACCTGTGGACCTTCATCTTGACGTTGAAGCACAGAAATTGCGTCGGAATTGAATGCAGCAGGCACCATGCTGACTTCTCTCCGGGAGAGTAATGCTTTTAACTATGTGTGCTATGATTCGTTCCTGGGATTCCAGTAATAGATTTCGATGGACATGGGAAGGTTTACTGTAACCTGTGGACCTTCATCTTGACGATGAAAAACAGAAATTGCGTCGGAATTGAATACAACAGGCACCATGCTGACTTCTGTCCGGGAGAGTAATACTTCTAACTGTCTCTGCATTGATTCTTTCCTGGGATGCCAGTAATAGATTCCGATGGACATGAGAAGGTTTACTGTAACCTGTGGACCTTCATCTTGACGATGAAGCACAGAAATTGCGTCGGAATTGAATACAGCAGGCACCATGCTGACTTCTCTCCGGGAGAGTAATGCTTTTAACTATCTGTGCTAAGATTCGTTCCTGGGATTCCAGTATAGATTCCGATGGACATGGGAAGGTTTACTGTAACCTGTGGACCTTCAACGTGACGATGAAGCACAGAAATTGCGTCGGAATTGAATACAACAGGCACCATGCCGACTTCTCTCCGGGAGAGTAATGCTTCTAACTATCTGTGCTTTGATTCGTTCCTGGGATTCCAGTAATAGATTCCGATGGACATGGGAAGGTTTACTGTAACCTTTGGACCTTCATCTTTACGATGAAGCACAGAAATTGCGTAGAATATGAATACAACAGGCACCATGCCGACTTCTCTCCGGGAGGGTAATGCTTCTAACTATCTGTGCTTTGATTCGTTCCTGGGATTCCAGTAATAGATTCCGATGGAAATGGGAAGGTTTACTGTAACCTGTGGACCTTCATCTTGACGATGAAACACAGAAATTGCGTCGGAATTGAATACAACAGGCACCATGGCGACTTCTGTCCGGGAGAGTAATACTTCTAACTGTCTCTGCTTTGATTCTTTCCTGGGGTGCCAGTAATAGATTCCGATGGACATGGGAAGGTTTGCTGTAACCTGTGGACCTTCATCTTGACGATGAAGCACAGAAATTGCGTCGTAATTGAATACAACAGGCACCATGCTGACTTCTCTCCGGGAGAGTAATGCTTGTAACTATCTGTGCTTTGATTCGTTCCTGGGATTCCAGTAATAGATTCCGATGGACATGGGAAGGTTTAAGGTATCCTGTGGACCTTCAACGTGACGATGAAACACAGAAATTGCGTCGGAATTGAATACAACAGGCACCATGCCGACTTGTGTCCGGGAGAGTAATACTTCTAACTGTCTCTGCTTTTGATTCTTTCCTGGGATGCCAGTAACAGATTCCGATGGACATGGGAAGGTGTACTGTAATTTGTGGACCTTCATCTTGACGATGAAGCACAGAAATTGCGTCGGAATTGAATACAGAAGGCAACATGCTGACTTCTCTCCGGGATAGTAATGCTTCTAACTATCTGTGCTTTGATTCGTTCCTGGGATTCCAGTAATAGATTCCGATGGACATGGGAAGGTTTACTGTAACCTGTGGACCTTCAACGTGACGATGAAACACAGAAATTGCGTCGGAATTGAATACAACAGGCACCATGCCGACTTCTGTCCGGGAGAGTAATGCTTCTAACTGTCTCTGCTTTGATTCTTTCCTGGGATGCCAATAATAGATTCCGATGGACATGGGAAGGTTTACTGTAACCTGTGGACCTTCAACGTGACGATGAAGCACAGAAATTGCGTCGGAATTGAATACAACAGGCACCATGCCGACATCTCTCCGGGAGAGTAATGCTTCTAACTATCTGTGCTTTGATTCGTTCCTGGGATTCCAGTAATAGATTTCGATGGACATGGGAAGGTTTACTGTAACCTGTGGACCTTCATCTTGACGATGGAACACAGAAATTGCGTCGGAATTGAATACAACAGGCACCATGCTGACTTCTGTCCGGGAGAGTAATACTTCTAACTGTCTCTGCTTTGATTCTTTCCTGGGATGCCAGTAATAGATTCCGATGGACATGAGAAGGTTTACTGTAACCTGTGGACCTTCATCGTGACGATGAAGCACAGAAATTGCGTCGGAATTGAATACAACAGGCACCATGCCGACTTCTCTCCGGGAGAGTAATGCTTCTAACTATCTGTGCTTTGATTCGTTCCTGGGATTCCAGTAATAGATTCCGATGGACATGGGAAGGTTTACTGTAACCTGTGGACCTTCAACGTGACGATGAAGCACAGAAATTGCGTCGGAATTTAATACAACAGGCACCATGCCGACTTCTCTCCGGGAGAGTAATGCTTCTAACTATCTGTGCTTTGATTCGTTCCTGGGATTCCAGTAATAGATTCCGATGGACATGGGAAGGTTTACTGTAACCTTTGGACCTTCATCTTGACGATGAAGCACAGAAATTGCGTCGGATATGAATACAACAGGCACCATGCCGACTTCTCTCCGGGAGAGTAATGCTTCTAACTATCTGTGCTTTGATTCGTTCCTGGGATTCCAGTAATAGATTCCGATGGACATGGGAAGGTTTACTGTACCCTGTGGACCTTCATCTTGACGATGAAACACAGAAATTGCGTCGGAATTTAATACAACAGGCACCATGCCGACTTCTGTCCGGGAGAGTAATACTTCTAACTGTCTCTGCTTTGATTCTTTCCTGGGGTGCCAGTTATAGATTCCGATGGACATGGGAAGGTTTGCTGTAACCTGTGGACCTTCAACGTGACGATGAAGCACAGAAATTGCGTCGGAATGGAATACAACAGGCACCATGCCGACATCTCTCCGGGAGAGTAATGCTTCTAACTATCTGTGCTTTGATTCGTTCCTGGGATTCCAGTAATAGATTTCGATGGACATGGGGAGGTTTACTGTAACCTGTGGACCTTCATCTTGACGATGGAACACAGAAATTGCGTCGGAATTGAATACAACAGGCACCATGCTGACTTCTGTCCGGGAGAGTAATACTTCTAACTGTCTCTGCTTTGATTCCTTCCTGGGATGCCAGTAATAGATTCCGATGGACATGAGAAGGTTTACTGTAACCTGTGGACCTTCATCTTGACGTTGAAGCACAGAAATTGCGTCGGAATTGAATACAGCAGGCACCATGCTGACTTCTCTCCGGGAGAGTAATGCTTTTAACTATGTGTGCTATGATTCGTTCCTGGGATTCCAGTAATAGATTTCGATGGACATGGGAAGGTTTACTGTAACCTGTGGACCTTCATCTTGACGATGAAAAACAGAAATTGCGTCGGAATTGAATACAACAGGCACCATGCTGACTTCTGTCCGAGAGAGTAATACTTCTAACTGTCTCTGCATTGATTCTTTCCTGGGATGCCAGTAATAGATTCCGATGGACATGAGAAGGTTTACTGTAACCTGTGGACCTTCATCTTGACGATGAAGCACAGAAATTGCGTCGGAATTGAATACAGCAGGCACCATGCTGACTTCTCTCCGGGAGAGTAATGCTTTTAACTATCTGTGCTAAGATTCGTTCCTGGGATTCCAGTATAGATTCCGATGGACATGGGAAGGTTTACTGTAACCTGTGGACCTTCAACGTGACGATGAAGCACAGAAATTGCGTCGGAATTGAATACAACAGGCACCATGCCGACTTCTCTCCGGGAGAGTAATGCTTCTAACTATCTGTGCTTTGATTCGTTCCTGGGATTCCAGTAATAGATTCCGATGGACATGGGAAGGTTTACTGTAACCTTTGGACCTTCATCTTGACGATGAAGCACAGAAATTGCGTAGAATATGAATACAACAGGCACCATGCCGACTTCTCTCCGGGAGGGTAATGCTTCTAACTATCTGTGCTTTGATTCGTTCCTGGGACTCCAGTAATAGATTCCGATGGACATGGGAAGGTTTACTGTAACCTGTGGACCTTCATCTTGACGATGAAACACAGAAATTGCGTCGGAATTGAATACAACAGGCACCATGGCGACTTCTGTCCGGGAGAGTAATACTTCTAACTGTCTCTGCTTTGATTCTTTCCTGGGGTGCCAGTAATAGATTCCGATGGACATGGGAAGGTTTGCTGTAACCTGTGGACCTTCATCTTGACGTTGAAGCACAGAAATTGCGTCGGAATTGAATACAACAGGCACCATGCTGACTTCTCTCCGGGAGAGTAATGCTTGTAACTATCTGTGCTTTGATTCGTTCCTGGGATTCCAGTAATAGATTCCGATGGACATGGGAAGGTTTAAGGTATCCTGTGGACCTTCAACGTGACGATGAAACACAGAAATTGCGTCGGAATTGAATACAACAGGCACCATGCCGACTTCTGTCCGGGAGAGTAATACTTCTAACTGTCTCTGCTTTTGATTCTTTCCTGGGATGCCAGTAACAGATTCCGATGGACATGGGAAGGTGTACTGTAATTTGTGGACCTTCATCTTGACGATGAAGCACAGAAATTGCGTCGGAATTGAATACAGCAGGCAACATGCTGACTTCTCTCCGGGATAGTAATGCTTCTAACTATCTGTGCTTTGATTCGTTCCTGGGATTCCAGTAATAGATTCCGATGGACATGGGATGGTTTACTGTAACCTGTGGACCTTCAACGTGACGATGAAACACAGAAATTGCGTCGGAATTGAATACAACAGGCACCATGCCGACTTCTGTCCGGGAGAGTAATGCTTCTAACTGTCTCTGCTTTGATTCTTTCCTGGGATGCCAATAATAGATTCCGATGGACATGGGAAGGTTTACTGTAACCTGTGGACCTTCAACGTGACGATGAAGCACAGAAATTGCGTCGGAATTGAATACAACAGGCACCATGCCGACATCTCTCCGGGAGAGTAATGCTTCTAACTATCTGTGCTTTGATTCGTTCCTGGGATTCCAGTAATAGATTTCGATGGACATGGGAAGGTTTACTGTAACCTGTGGACCTTCATCTTGACGATGGAACACAGAAATTGCGTCGGAATTGAATACAACAGGCACCATGCTGACTTCTGTCCGGGAGAGTAATACTTCTAACTGTCTCTGCTTTGATTCTTTCCTGGGATGCCAGTAATAGATTCCGATGGACATGAGAAGGTTTACTGTAACCTGTGGACCTTCATCGTGACGATGAAGCACAGAAATTGCGTCGGAATTGAATTCAGCAGGCACCATGCTGACTTCTCTCCGGGAGAGTAATGCTTTTAACTATCTGTGCTATGATTCGCTCCTGGGATTCCAGTATAGATTCCGATGGACATGGGAAGCTTTACTGTAACCTGTGGACCTTCAACGTGACGATGAAGCACAGAAATTGCGTCGGAATTGAATACAACAGGCACCATGCTGACTTCTCTCCGGGAGAGTAATGCTTCTAACTATCTGTGCTTTGATTCGTTCCTGGGATTCCAGTAATAGATTCCGATGGACATGGGACGGTTTACTGTAACCTGTGGACCTTCAACGTGACGATGAAGCACAGAAATAGCGTCGGAATTGAATACAACAGGCACCATGCCGACTTCTCTCCGGGAGAGTAATGCTTCTAACTATCTGTGCTTTGATTCGTTCCTGGGATTCCAGTAATAGATTCCGATGGACATGGAAAGGTTTACTGTAACCTGTGGACCTTCAACGTGAGGATGAAGCACAGAAATTGCGTCGGAATTTAATACAACAGGCACCATGCCGACTTCTCTCCGGGAGAGTTATGCTTCTAACTGTCTCTGCTTTGATTCATTCCTGGGATGCCAGTAATAGATTCCGATGGACATGGGAAGGTTTACTGTAACCTGTGGACCTTCAACGTGACGATGAAGCACAGAAATTGCGTCGGAATGGAATACAACAGGCACCATGCCGACATCTCTCCGGGAGAGTAATGCTTCTAACTATCTGTGCTTTGATTCGTTCCTGGGATTCCAGTAATAGGTTTCGATGGACATGGGAAGGTTTACTGTAACCGGTGGACCTTCATCTTGACGATGAAACACAGAAATTGGGTCGGAATTGAATACAACAGGCACCATGCTGACTTCTGTCCGAGAGAGTAATACTTCTAACTGTCTCTGCTTTGATTCTTTCCTGGGATGCCAGTAATAGATTCCGATGGACATGAGAAGGTTTACTGTAACCTGTGGACCTTCATCTTGACGATGAAGCATAGAAATTGCGTCGGATTTGAATACAGCAGGCACCATGCTGGCTTCTCTCCGGGAGAGTAATGCTTTTAACTATCTGTGCTATGATTCGTTCCTGGGATTCCAGTATAGATTCCGATGGACATGGGAAGGTTTACTGTAACCTGTGGACCTTCAACGTGACGATGAAGCACAGAAATTGCGTCGGAATTAAATACAACAGGCACCATGCCGACTTCTCTCCGGGAGAGTAATGCTTCTAACTATCTGTGCTTTGATTCGTTCCTGGGATTCCAGTAATAGATTCCGATGGACATGGGAAGGTTTACTGTAACCTTTGGACCTTCATCTTGACGATGAAGCACAGAAATTGCGTCGAATATGAATACAACAGGCACCATGACGACTTCTCTCCGGGAGAGTAATGCTTGTAACTATCTGTGCTTTGATTCGTTCCTGGGATTCCAGTAATAGGTTTCGATGGACATGGGAAGGTTTACTGTAACCGGTGGACCTTCATCTTGACGATGAAACACAGAAATTGGGTCGGAATTGAATACAACAGGCACCATGCTGACTTCTGTCCGAGAGAGTAATACTTCTAACTGTCTCTGCTTTGATTCTTTCCTGGGGTGCCAGTAATAGATTCCGATGGACATGGGAAGGTTTGCTGTAACCTGTGGACCTTCATCTTGTCGATGAAGCACAGAAATTGCGTCGGAATTGAATACAACAGGCACCATGCTGACTTCTCTCCGGGAGAGTAATGCTTGTAACTATCTGTGCTTTGATTCGTTCCTGGGATTCCAGTAATAGATTCCGATGGACATGGGAATGTTTACTGTATCCTGTGGACCTTCACCGTGACGATGAAACACAGAAATTGCGTCGGAATTGAATACAACAGGCACCATGCCGACTTCTGTCCGGGAGAGTAATACTTCTAACTGTCTCTGCTTTGATTCTTTCCTGGGATGCCAGTAACAGATTCCAATGGACATGGGAAGGTGTACTGTAATTTGTGGACCTTCATCTTGACGATGAAGCACAGAAATTGCGTCGGAATTGAATACAGCAGGCAACATGCTGACTTCTCTCTGGGATAGTAATGCTTCTAACTATCTGTGCTTTGATTCGTTCCTGGGATTCCAGTAATAGATTCCGATGGACATGGGAAGGTTTACTGTAACCTGTGGACCTTCAACGTGTCGATGAAACACAGAAATTGCGTCGGAATTGAATACAACAGGCACCATGCCGACTTCTGTCCGGGAGAGTAATGCTTCTAACTGTCTCTGCTTTGATTCTTTCCTGGGATGCCAATAATAGATTCCGATGGACATGGGAAGGTTTACTGTAACCTGTGGACCTTCAACGTGACGATGAAGCACAGAAATTGCGTCGGAATTGAATACAACAGGCACCATGCCGACATCTCTCCGGGAGAGTAATGCTTCTAACTATCTGTGCTTTGATTCGTTCCTGGGATTCCAGTAATAGTTTCCGATGGACATGAGAAGGTTTACTGTAACCTGTGTACACTCATCTTGACGATGAAGCACAGAAATTGCGTCGGAATTGAATACAGCAGGCACCATGCTGACTTCTCTCCGGGAGAGTAATGCTTTTAACTATCTGTGCCATGATTCGTTCCTGGGATTCCAGTAATAGATTTCGATGGACATGGGAAGGTTTACTGTAACCTGTGGACCTTCATCTTGACGATGAAACACAGAAATTGCGTCGGAAATGAATACAACAGGCACCATGCTGACTTCTGTCCGGGAGAGTAATACTTCTAACTGTCTCTGCTTTGATTCTTTCCTGGGATGCCAGTAATAGATTCCGATGGACATGAGATGGTTTACTGTAACCTGTGGACCTTCATCTTGACGATGAGGCACAGAAATTGCGTCGGAATTGAATACAGCAGGCACCATGCTGACTTCTCTCCGGGAGAGTAATGCTTTTAACTATCTGTGCTATGATTCGTTCCTGGGATTCCAGTATAGATTCCGATGGACATGGGAAGGTTTACTGTAACCTGTGGACCTTCAACGTGACGATGAAGCACAAAAATTGCGTCGGAATTGAATACAACAGGCACCATGCTGACTTCTCTCCGGGAGAGTAATGCTTCTAACTATCTGTGCTTTGATTCGTTCCTGGGATTCCAGTAATAGATTCCGATGGACATGGGAAGGTTTACTGTAACCTGTGGACCTTCAACGTGACGATGAAGCACAGAAATTGCGTCGGAATTGAATACAACAGGCACCATGCCGACTTCTCTCCGGGAGAGTAATGTTTCTATCTATCTGTGCTTTGATTCGTTCCTGGGATTCCAGTAATAGATTGCGATGGACATGGGAAGGTTTACTGTAACCTGTGGACCTTCAACGTGACGATGAAGCACAGAAATTGCGTCGGAATTTAATACAACAGGCACCATGCCGACTTCTCTCCGGGAGAGTAATGCTTTGATTCGTTCCTGGGATTCCAGTAATAGATTCCGATGGACATGGGAAGGTTTACTGTAACCTTTGGACCTTCATCTTGACGATGAAGCACAGAAATTGCGTCGGAATTGAATACAGCAGGCAACATGCTGACTTCTCTCCGGGATAGTAATGCTTCTAACTATCTGTGCTTTGATTCGTTCCTGGGATTCCAGTAATAGATTCCGATGGACATGGGAAGGTTTACTGTAACCTGTGGACCTTCAACGTGACGATGAAACACAGAAATTGCGTCGGAATTGAATACAGCAGGCACCATGCCGACTTCTGTCCGGGAGAGTAATGCTTCTAACTGTCTCTGCTTTGTTTCTTTCCTGGGATGCCAATAATAGATTCCGATGGACATGGGAAGGTTTACTGTAACCTGTGGACCTTCAACGTGACGATGAAGCACAGAAATTGCGTCGGAATGGAATACAACAGGCACCATGCCGACATCTCTCCGGGAGAGTAATGCTTCTAACTATCTGTGCTTTGATTCGTTCCTGGGATTCCAGTAATAGATTTCGAAGGACATGGGAAGGTTTACTGTAACCTGTGGACCTTCATCTTGACGATGGAACTCTGAAATTGCGTCGGAATTGAATACAACAGGCACCATGCTGACTTCTGTCCGGGAGAGTAATACTTCTAACTGTCTCTGCTTTGATTCTTTCCTGGGGTGCCAGTAATAGATTCCGATGGACATGGGAAGGATTGCTGTAACCTGTGGACCTTCATCTTGACGATGAGGCACAGAAATTGCGTCGGAATTGAATACAACAGGCACCATGCTGACTTCTCTCCGGGAGAGTAATGCTTGTAACTATCTGTGCTTTGATTCGTTCCTGGGATTCCAGTAATAGATTCCGATGGACATGGGAATGTTTACTGTATCCTGTGGACCTTCAACGTGACGATGAAACACAGAAATTGCGTCGGAATTGAATACAACAGGCACCATGCCGTCTTCTGTCCGGGAGAGTAATACTTCTAACCGTCTCTGCTTTGATTCTTTCCTGGGATGCCAGTAACAGATTCCGATGGACATGGGAAGGTGTACTGTAATTTGTGGACCTTCATCTTGACGATGAAGCACAGAAATTGCGTCGGAATTGAATATAGCATTCAACATGCTGACTTCTCTCCGGGATAGTAATGCTTCTAACTATCTGTGCTTTGATTCGTTCCTGGGATTCCAGTAATAGATTCCGATGGACATGGGAAGGTTTACTGTAACCTGTGGACCTTCAACGTGACGATGAAACACAGAAATTGCGTCGGAATTGAATACAACAGGCACCATGCCGACTTCTGTCCGGGAGAGTAATGCTTCTAACTGTCTCTGCTTTGATTCTTTCCTGGGATGCCAATAATAGATTCCGATCTACATGGGAAGGTTTACTGTAACCTGTGGACCTTCAACGTGACGATGAAGCACAGAAATTGCGTCGGAATTGAATACAACAGGCACCATGCCGACATCTCTCCGGGAGAGTAATGCTTCTAACTATCTGTGCTTTGATTCGTTCCTGGGATTTCAGTAATAGATTTCGATGGACATGGGAAGGTTTACTGTAACCTGTGGACCTTCATCTTGACGATGGAACACAGAAATTGCGTCGGAGTTGAATACAACAGGCACCATGCTGACTTCTGTCCGGGAGAGTAATACTTCTAACTGTCTCTGCTTTGATTCTTTCCTGGGATGCCAGTAATAGATTCCGATGGACATGGGAAGGTTTACTGTAACCTTTGGACCTTCATCTTGACGATGAAGCACAGAAATTGCGTCGAATATGAATACAACAGGCACCATGCCGACTTCTCTCCGGGAGAGTAATGCTTCTAACTATCTGTGCTTTGATTCGTTCCTGGGATTCCAGTAATAGATTTCGATGGACATGGGAAGGTTTACTGTAACCTGTGGACCTTCATATTGACGATGGAACACAGAAATTGCGTCGGAATTGAATACAACAGGCACCATGCTGACTTCACTCCGGGAGAGTAATGCTTCTAACTGTCTCTGCTTTGATTCTTTCCTGGGATGCCAGTAATAGATTCCGATGGACATGAGAAGGTTTACTGTAACCTGTGGACCTTCATCTTGACGATGAAGCACAGAAATTGCGTCGAAATTGAATACAGCAGGCACCATGCTGACTTCTCTCCGGGAGAGTAATGCTTTTAACTATCTGTGCTATGATTCGTTCCTGGGATTCCAGTAATAGATTCGGATGGACATGGGAAGGTTTACTGTAACCTGTGGACCTTTAACGTGACTTTGAAACACAGAAATTGCGTCGGAATTGAATACAACAGGCACCATGCCGACTTCTGTCCAGGAGAGTAATGCTTCTAACTGTCTCTGCTTTGATTCTTTCCTGGGATGCCAGTAATAGATTCCGATGGACATTGGAAGGTTTACTGTAACCTGTGGACCTTCAACGTGACGATGAATCACAGAAATTGCGTCGGAATTGAATACAACAGGCACCATGCCGACTTCCCTCCGGGAGGGTAATGCTTCTAACTATCTGTGCTATGATTCGTTCCTGGGATTCCAGTTGTAGATTCCGATGGACATGGGAAGGTTTACTGTAACCTGTGGACCTTCAACGTGACGATGAAGCACAGACATTGCGTCGGAATTGAATACAACAGGCACCATGCCGACTTCTCTCCGGGAGAGTAATGTTTCTAACCATCTGTGCTTTGATTCGTTCCTGGGATTCCAGTAATAGACTCCGATGGACATGGGAAGGTTTACTGTAAACTGTGGACCTTCAACGCGACGATGAAGCAGAGAAATTGCGTCGGAATTGAATACAACAGGCACCATTCCGACTTCTCTCCGGGAGAGTAATGTATCTAACTGTCTCTGCTTTGATTCTTTCCTGGGATGCCAGTAATAGATTCCGATGGACATGGGAAGGTTTACTGTAACCTGTGGACCTTCATCTTAACGATCAAGCACAGAAATTGCGTCGGAATTGAATATAACAGGCACCATGCTGACTTCTTTCCGGGAGAGTAATGATTCTAACTATCTGTGCTTTGATTCGTTCCTGGGATTCCAGTAATAGATTCCGATCGACATGGGACGGTTTACTGTAACCTGTGGACCTTCAACGTGACGATGAAGCACAGAAATTGCGTCGGAATTGAATACAACATGCACCATGCCGACATCTCTCCGGGAGAGTAATGCTTCCAACTGTCTGTGCTTTGATTCGTTCCTGGGATTCCAGTAATAGATTCCGATGGACATGGGAAGGTTTACTGTAACCAGTGGACCTTCATCTTGACGATGAAGTACAGAAATTGCGTCGGAATTGAATACAACAGGCACCATGCTGACTTTTCTCCGGGACAGTAATGCTTCTAATTATCTGTGCTTTGATTCGTTCCTGGGATTCCAGTAATAGATTCCGATGGACACGAGAAGGTTTGCTGCAACCTGTGGACCTTCAACGTGACGATGAAGCACAGAAATTGCGTCAGAATTGAATACAACAGGCACCATGCCGACTTCCCTCCGGGAGGGTAATGCTTCTAACTATCTGTGCTATGATTCGTTCCTGGGATTCCAGTAATTGATTCCGATGGACGTGGGAAGGTTTACTGTAACCTGTGGACCTTCAACGTGACGATGAAGTGCAGACATTGCGTCGGAATTGAATGCAACAGGCACCATGCCGACTTCTCTCCGGGAGAGTAATGCTTCTAACTGTCCCTGCTTTGATTCTTTCCTGGGATGCCAGTAATAGATTGCGATGGACATGGGAAGGTTTACTGTAACCTGTGGACCTTCATCTTGACGATGAAGCACAGAAATTGCGCCGGAATTGAATACAACAGGCACCATGCTGACTTCTCTCCGGGAGAGTAATGCTTCTAACTATGTGTGCTTTGATTCGTTCCTGGGATTCCAGTAGTAGATTCCGATGGACATGGGAAGGTTTACTGTAACCTGTGGACCTTCAACGTGACGATGAAGCACAGACATTGCGTCGGAATTGAATACAACAGGCACCATGCCGACTTCTCTCCGGGAGAGTAATGTTTCTAACTATCTGAGTTTTGATTCGATCATGGGATTCCAGTAATAGATTCCGATGGACATGGGAAGGTTTACTGTAAACTGTGGACCTTCAACGCGACGATGAAGCACAGAAATTGCGTCGGAATTGAATACAACAGGCACCATTCCGACTTCTCTCCGGGAGAGTAATGTATCTAACTGTCTCTGCTTTGATTCTTTCCTGGGATGCCAGTAATAGATTCCGATGGACATGGGAAGGTATACTGTAACCTGTGGACCTTCATCTTAACGATGAAGCACAGAAATTGCGTCGGAATTGAATATAACAGGCACCATGCTGACTTCTTTCCGGGAGAGTAATGATTCTAACTATCTGTGCTTTGATTCGTTCCTGGGATTCCAGTAATAGATTCCGATTGACATGGGACGGTTTACTATAACCTGTGGACCTTCAACGTGACGATGAAGCACAGAAATTGCGTCGGAATTGAATACAACATGCACCACGCCGACATCTCTCCGGGAGAGTAATGCTTCCAACTGTCTGTGGTTTGATTCGTTCCTGGGATTCCAGTAGTAGATTCCGATGGACATGGGAAGGTTTACTGTAACCAGTGTACCTTCATCTTGACGATGAAGTACAGAAATTGCGTCGGAATTGAATACAACAGGCACCATGCTGTCTTTTCTCCGGGACAGTAATGCTTCTAATTATCTGTGCCTTGATTCGTTCCTGGGATTCCAGTAATAGATTCCGATGGACACGAGAAGGTTTGCTGTAACCTGTGGACCTTCAACGTGACGATGAAGCACAGAAATTGCGTCAGAATTGAATACAACAGGCACCATGCCGACTTCTCTCCGGGAGAGTAATGCTTCTAACTGTCTCTGCTTTGATTCTTTCCTGGGATGCCAGTAATAGATTCCGATGGACATGGGAAGGTTAACTGTAACCTGTGGACCTTCATCTTGACGATGAAGCACAGAAATTGCGTCGGAATTGAATACAACATTCACCATGCTGACTTCTCTTCGGGAGAGTATTGCTTCTAACTATCTGTGCTTTGATTCGTTCCTGGGATTCCAGTAATAGATTCCGATGGACATGGGAAGGTTTACTGTAACCTGTCGACCTTCAACGTGACGATGAAGCACAGAAATTGCGTCGGTATTGAATACAACAGCCACCATGCCGACTACTCTCTGGGAGAGTAATGCTTCTAACTATCTGTGCTTTGATTCGTTCCTGGGATTCCAGTAATAAATTCCGATGGACGTGGGAAGGTTTACTGTAACCTATGGACCTTCAACGTGACGATGAAGCACAGAAATTGCGTCGGAATTGAATACAACCGGAACCATGCGCGCTTCTCTCCGGGAGAGTGATGCTTCTAACTGTCTCTGCTTTGATTCTTTCCTGCGATGCCAGTAATAGATTCCGATGGACATGGGGAGGTTTACTGTAACCTGTGGACCTTCAGCGTGACGATGAAACACAGAAATGGCGTCGGAATTGAATACAACAGGCACCATGCCGACTTCTCTCCGGGAGAGTAATGCTTCTAACTATCTGTGCTTTGATTCTTTCCTGGGATGCCAGTAATAGATTCCTGTGGACCTTCATCTTGACGATGAAACACAGAAATTGCGTCGGAATTGAATACAACAGGCACCATGCCGACTTCTCTCCGGGAGAGCAATGCTTCTAACTATCTGTGCATTGATTCTTTCCTGGGATTCCAGTAATAGATTCCGATGGACATGGGAAGGTTTACTGTAACCTGTGGACCTTCATCTTGGCGATGAAACACAGAAATTGCGTCGGAATTGAATACAACAGGCAACATGCTGACTTCTGTCCGGGAGAGTAATACTTCTAACTGTCTCTGCTTTGATTCTTTCCTGGGATGCCAGTATTAGATTCCGATGGACATGAGAAGGTTTACTGTAACCTGTGGACCTTCATCTTGACGATGAAGCACAGAAATTGCGTCGGAATTGAATACAGCAGGCACCATGCTGACTTCTCTCCGGGAGAGTAATGCTTTTAACTATCTGTGCTATGATTCGTTCCTGGGATTCCAGTAATACATTCGGATGGACATGGGAAGGTTTACTGTAACCTGTGGACCTTCAACGTGACGATGAAACACAGAAATTGCGTCGGAATTGAATACAACAGGCACCATGCCGACTTCTGTCCAGGAGAGTAATGCTTCTAACTGTCTCTGCTTTGATTCTTTCCTGGGATGCCAGTAATAGATTCCGATGGACATTGGAAAGTTTACTGTAACCTGTGGACCTTCAACGTGACGATGAATCACAGAAATTGCGTCGGAATTGAATACAACAGGCACCATGCCGACATCTCTCCGGGAGAGTAATGCTTCTAACTATCTGTGATTTGATTCTATCCTGGGATGCCAGTGATAGATTCCTGTGGACCTTCAACGTGACGATGAAGCACAGAAATTACGTCGGTATTGAATACAACAGGCACCATGCCGACTTCCCTCCGGGAGGGTAATGCTTCTAACTATCTGTGCTATGATTCGTTCCTGGGATTCCAGTAGTAGATTCCGATGGACATGGGAAGGTTTACTGTAACCTGTGGACCTTCAACGTGACGATGAAGCACAGACATTGCGTCGGAATTGAATACAACAGGCACCATGCCGACTTCTCTCCGGGAGAGTAATGTTTCTAACTATCTGTGCTTTGATTCGTTCCTGGGATTCCAGTAATAGATTCCGATGGACATGGGAAGGTTTACTGTAAACTGTGGACCTTCAACGCGACGATGAAGCACAGAAATTGCGTCGGAATTGAATACAACAGGCACCATTCCGACTTCTCTCCGGGAGAGTAATGTATCTAACTGTCTCTGCTTTGATTCTTTCCTGGGATGCCAGTAATAGATTCCGATGGACATGGGAAGGTTTACTGTAACCTGTGGACCTTCATCTTAACGATGAAGCACAGAAATTGCGTCGGAATTGAATATAACAGGCACCATGCTGACTTCTTTCCGGGAGAGTAATGATTCTAACTATCTGTGCTTTGATTCGTTCCTGGGATTCCATTAATAGATTCCGATTGACATGGGACGGTTTACTGTAACCTGTGGACCTTCAACGTGACGATGAAGCACAGAAATTGCGTCGGAATTGAATACAACATGCACCATGCCGACATCTCTCCGGGAGAGTAATGCTTCCAACTGTCTGTGCTTTGATTCGTTCCTGGGATTCCAGTAATAGATTCCGATGGACATGGGAAGGTTTACTGTAACCAGTGGACCTTCATCTTGACGATGAAGTACAGAAATTGCGTCGGAATTGAATACAACAGGCACCATGCTGACCTTTCTCCGGGACAGTAATGCTTCTAATTATCTGTGCTTTGATTCGTTCCTGGGAGTCCAGTAATAGATTCCGATGGACACGAGAAGGTTTGCTGTTACCTGTGGACCTTCAACGTGACGATGAAGCACAGAAATTGCGTCAGAATTGAATACAACAGGCACCATGCCGACTTCTCTCCGGGAGAGTAATGCTTCTAACTGTCTCTGCTTTGATTCTTTCCTGGGATGCCAGTAATAGAATCCGATGGACATGCGTAGGTTAACTGTAACCTGTGGACCTTCATCTTGACGATGAAGCACAGAAATTGCGTCGGAATTGAATACAACAGGCACCATGCTGACTTCTCTTCGGGAGAGTATTGCTTCTAACTATCTGTGCTTTGATTCGTTCCTGGGATTCCAGTAATAGATTCCGATGGACATGGGAAGGTTTACTGTAACCTGTGGACCTTCAACGTGACGATGAAGCACAGAAATTGCGTCGGTATTGAATACAACAGGCACCATGCCGACTTCTCTCTGGGAGAGTAATGCTTCTAACTATCTGTGCTTTGATACGTTCCTGGAATTCCAGTAATAAATTCCGATGGACGTGGGACGGTTTACTGTAACCCATGGACCTTCAACGTGACGATGAAGCACAGAAATTGCGTCGGAATTGAATACAACAGGAACCATGCCGACTTCTCTCCGGGAGAGTAATGCTTCTAACTGTCTCTGCTTTGATTCTTTCCTGGGATGCCAGTAATAGATTCCGATGGACATGGGAAGGTTTACTGTAACCTGTGGACCTTCAGCGTGACGATGATACACAGAAATGGCGTCGGAATTGAATACAACAGGCACCATGCCGACTTCTCTCCGGGAGAGTAAAGCTTCTAACTATCTGTGCTTTGATTCTTTCCTGGGATGCCAGTAATAGATTCCTGTGGACCTTCATCTTGACGATGAAACACAGAAATTGCGTCGGAATTGAATACAACAGGCACCATGCCGACTTCTCTCCGGGAGAGTAATACTTCTAACTGTCTCTGCTTTGATTCTTTCCTGGGATGCCAGTAATACATTCCGATGGACATGGGAAGGTTTACTGTAACCTGTGGACCTTCAACGTGACGATGAAACACAGAAATTGCGTCGGAATTGAACACAACAGGCACCATGCCGACTTCTGTCCGGGAGAGTAATACTTCTAACTGTCTCTGCTTTGATTCTTTCCTGGGATGCCAGTAATAGATTCCGATGGACATGGGAAGGTTTACTGTAACCTGTGGACCTTCAACGTGACGATGAAACACAGAAATTGCGTCAGAATCGAATACAACAGACACCATGCCGACTTCTGTCCGGGAGAGTAATACTTCTAACTGTCTCTGCTTTGATTCTTTCCTGGGATTCCAGTAATAGATTCCGATGGACATGGGAAGATTTACTGTAACCTGTGGACCTTCAACGTGACGATGAAGCACAGACATTGCGTCGGAATTGAATACAACGGGCACCATGCCGACTTCTCTCCGGGAGAGTAATGCTTCTCACTATCTGTGCTTTGATTCGTTCCTGGGATTCCAGTAATAGATTCCGATGGACATGGGAAGGTTTACTGTAACCTGTGGACCTTCAACGTGACGATGAAACACAGAAATTGCGTCGGAATTGAATACAACAGGCACCATGCCGACTTCTCTCCGGGAGAGTAATGCTTCTAACTATCTGTGCTTTGATTCTTTCCTGGGATGCCAGTAATAGTTTCCTGTGGACCTTCAACGTGACGATGAAGCACAGAAATTGCGTCGGTATTGAATACAACAGGCACCATGACGACTTCCCTCCGGGAGAGTAATGCTTCTAACTATCTGTGCTTTGATTCGTTCCTGGGATTCCAGTAATAGATTCCGATGGACATGGGAAGGTTTACTGTAACCTGTGGACCTTCAACGTGACGATGAAGCACAGAAATTGCGTCGGAATTGAATACAACAGGCACCATGCCGACTTCTCTCCGGGTGTGTAACGCTTCTAACTGTCCCTGCTTTGATTCTTTCTTGGGATGCCAGTAATAGATTGCGATGGACATGGGAAGGTTTACTGTAACCTGTGGACCATCATCTTGACGATGAAGCACAGAAATTGCGTCGGTATTGAATACAACAGGCACCATGACGACTTCCCTCCGGGAGAGTAATGCTTCTAACTATCTGTGCTTTGATTCGTTCCTGGGATTCCAGTAATAGATTCCGATGGACATGGGAAGGTTTACTGTAACCTGTGGACCTTTCTTCGTGACGATGAAGCACAGAAATTGCGCCGGAATTGAATACAACAGGCACCATGCTGACTTCTCTCCGGGAGAGTAATGCTTCTAACTATGTGTGCTTTGATTCGTTCCTGGGATTCCAGTAATAGATTCCGATGGACATGGGAAGGTTTACTGTAACCTGTGGACCTTCAACGTGACGATGAAGCACAGAAATTGCGCCGGAATTGAATACAACAGGCACCATGCCGACTTCTCTCCGGGAGAGTAATGTATCTAACTGTCTCTGCATTGATTCTTTCCTGGGATGCCAGTAATAGATTCCGATGGACATGGGAAGGTTTACTGTAACTTGTGGACCTTCATCTTAATGATGAAGCACAGAAATTGCGTCGGAATTGAATATAACAGGCACCATGTTGACTTCTTTCCGGGAGAGTAATGCTTCTAACTATCTGTGCTTTGATTCGTTCCTGGGATTCGAGTAATAGATTCCGATGGACATGGGACGGTTTACTGTAACCTGTGGACCTTCAACGTGGCGATGAAGTACAGAAACTGCGTCGGAATTGAATACAACATGCACCAAGCTGACTTCTCTCCGGGAGAGTAATGCTTCTAACTGTCCCTGCTTTGATTCTTTCCTGGGATTCCAGTAATAGATTCCGATGGACATGAGAAGGTTTACTGTAACCTGTGGACCTTCAACGTGACGATGAAGCACAAAAATTGCGTCAGAATTGAATACCACAGGCACCATGCCGACTTCTCTCCGCGAGAGTAATGCTTCTAACTGTCTCTGCTTTGATTCTTTCCTGGGATGCCAGTAATAGATTCCGATGGACATGGGAAGGTTTACTGTAACCTGTGGACCTTCATCTTGACGATGAAGCACAGAAACTGCGTCGGAATTGAATACAACAGGCACCATGCTGACTTCTCTCCGGGAGAGTAATGCTTCTAACTATCTGTGCTTTGATTCTTTCCTGGGATTCCAGTAATAGATTCCGATGGACATGGGAACGTTTATTGTAACCTGTGGACTTTCAACGTGACGATGAAACACAGAATTTGCGTCGGAATTGAATACAACAGGCACCATGCCGACTTCTCTCCGGGAGAGTAATGCTTCTAACTATCTGTGCTTTGATTCGTTCCTGGGATTCCAGTAATAGATTCCGATGGACATGGGAAGGTTAACTGTAACCTGTGGACCTTCATATTGACGATGATTGTGCTTTGATTCGTTCCTGGGATTCCAGTAATAGATTCCGATGGACATGGGAAGGTTTACTGTAACCTGTGGACCTTCAACGCGACAATGAAGCACAGAAATTGCGTCGGAATTGAATACAACAGGCACCATGCCGACTTCTCTCCGGGAGAATAATGTATCTAACTGTCTCTGCTTTGATTCTTTCCTGGGATGCCAGTAATAGATTCCGATGGACATGGGAAGGTTTACTGTAACCTGTGGACCTTCATCTTAACGATGAAGCACAGAAATTGCGTCGGAATTGAATATAACAGGCACCATGCTGACTTCTTTCCGGGAGAGTAATGCTTCTAACTATCTGTGCTTTGATTCGTTCCTGGGATTCCAGTAATAGATTCCGATGGACATGGGAAGGTTTACTGTAACCTGTGGACCTTCAACGTGACGATGAGGCACAGAAATTGCGTCGGAATTGAATACAACATGCACCATGCCGACTTCACTCCGGGAGAGTAATGCTTCTAACTATCTGTGCTTTGATTCGTTCCTGGGACTCCAGTAATAGATTCCGATGGAAATGGGAAGGTTTACTGTAACCAGTGGACCTTCATCCTGACGATCAAGTACAGAAATTGCGTCGGAATTGAATACAACAGGCACCATGCTGACTTCTCTCCGGGAGAGTAATGCTTCTAACTATCTGTGCTTTGATTCGTTCCTGGGATTCCAGTAATAGATTCCGATGGATATGAGAATGTTTACTGTAACCTGTGGACCTTCAACGTGACGATGAAGCACAGAAATTGCGTCAGAATTGAATACAACAGGCACCATGCCGACTTCTCTCCGGGAGAGTAATGCTTCCAACTTCTCTGCTTTGATTCTTTCCTGGGATGCCAATAATAGATTCCGATGGACATGGGAAGGTTTACTGTAACCTGTGGACCTTCATCTTGACGATGAAGCACAGAAATTGCGTCGGAATTGAATACAACAGGCACCATGCTGACTTCTCTCCGGGAGAGTAATGCTTCTAACTATCTGTGCTTTGATTCGTTCCTGGGATTCCAGTAATAGATTCCGATGGACATGGGAAGGTTTACTGTAACCTGTGGACCTTCAACGTGACGATGAAGCACAGAAATTGCGTCAGTATTGAATACAACAGGCACCATGCCGACTTCTCTCCGGGAGAGTAATGCTTCTAACTATCTGTGCTTTGATTCGTTCCTGGGATTCCAGTAATAGATTCTGATGGACGTGGGAAGGTTTACTGTAACCTGTGGACCTTCAACGTGACGATGAAACACAGAAATTGCGTCGGAATTGAATACAACAGGCACCATGCTAACTTCTCTCCGGGAGAGTAATGCTTCTAACTATCTGTGCTTTGATTCGTTCCTGGGATTCCAGTAATAGTTTCCGATGGACATTGGAAGGTTTACTGTAACCTGTGGACCTTCAACGTGACGATGAAGCACAGAAATTGCGTCGGAATTGAATACAACAGGCACCATGCTAACTTCTCTCCGGGAGAGTAATGCTTCTAACTATCTGTGCTTTGATTCGTTCCTGGGATTCCAGTAATAGATTCCGATGGACATGCGAAGGTTTACTGTAACCTGTGGACCTTCATCTTGACGATGAAACACAGAAATTGCGTCGGAATTGAATACAACAGGCACCATGCTGACTTCTCTCCGGCAGTGTAATGCTTCTAACTATCTGTGCTTTGATTCGTTCCTGGGATTCCAGTAATAGATTCCGATGGACATGGGAAGGTTTACTGTAACCTGTGGACCTTCAACGTGACGATGAAGCACAGAAATTGCGTCGGAATTGAATACAACAGGCACCATGCCGACTTCTCTCCGGGAGAGTAATACTTCTAACTGTCCCTGCTTTGATTCGTTCCTGGGATGCCAGTAATAGATTGCGATGGACATGGGAAGGTTTACTGTAACCTGTGGACCTTCATCTTGACGATGAAGCACAGAAATTGCGCCGCAATTGAATACAACAGGCACCATGCTGACTTCTCTCCGGGACAGTAATGCTTCTAACTATGTGTGCTTTGATTCGTTCCTGGGATTCCAGTAATAGATTCCGATGGACATGGGAAGGTTTACTGTAACCTGTGGACCTTCAACGTGACGATGAAGCACAGAAATTGCGTCGGAATTGAATACAACATGCACCATGCCGACTTCTCTCCGGGAGAGTAATGCTTCTAACTGTCTCTGCTTTGATTCCTTCCTGGGATGCCAGTAATAGATTGCGATGGACATGGGAAGGTTTACTGTAACCTGTGGACCTTCATCTTGACGATGAAGCACAGAAATTGCGCCGCAATTGAATACAACAGGCACCATGCTGACTTCGCTCCGGGAGAGTAATGCTTCTAACTATGTGTGCTTTGATTCGTTCCTGGGATTCCAGTAATAGATTCCGATGGACATGGGAAGGTTTACTGTAACCTGTGGACCTTCAACGTGACGATGAACCACAGACATTGCGTCAGAATTGAATACAACAGGCACCATGCCGACTTCTCTCCGGGAGAGTAACGCTTCTAACTATCTGTGCTTTGATTCGTTCCTGGGTTTCCAGTAATAGATTCCGATGGACATGGGAAGGTTTACTGTAACCTGTGGACCTTCAACTCGACGATGAAGCACAGAAATTGCGTCGGAATTGAATACAACAGGCACCATGCCGACTTCTCTCCGGGAGAGTAATGTATCTAACTGTCTCTGCTTTGATTCTTTCCTGGGATGCCAGTAATAGATTCCGATGGACATGGGAAGGTTTACTGTAACCTGTGGACCTTCATCTTAACGATGAAGCACAGAAATTGCGTCGGAATTGAATACAACAGGCACCATGCTGACTTCCCTCCGGGAGAGTAATGCTTCTAACAATCTGTGCTTTGATTCGTTCCTGGGATTCCAGTAATAGTTTCCGATGGACATGGGAAGGTTTACTGTAACCTGAGGACCTTCAACGTGACGATGAAGCACAGAAATTGCGTCGGAATTGAATACAACAGGCACCATGCTAACTTCTCTCCGGGAGAGTAATGCTTCTAACTATCTGTGCTTTGATTCGTTCCTGGGATTCCAGTAATAGATGTAATAGATTCCGATGGACATGGGAAGGTTTACTGTAACCTGTGGACCTTCAACGCGACGATGAAGCACAGAAATTGCGTCGGAATTGAATACAACAGGCACCATGCCGAATTCTCTCCGGGAGAGTAAAGTATCTAAATGTCTCTGCTTTGATACTTTCCTGGGATGCCAGTAATAGATTACGATGGACATGGGAAGGTTTACTGTAACCTATGGACCTTCATCTTAACGATGGAGCACAGAAATTGCGTCGGAATTGAATATAACAGGCACCATGCTGACTTCTTTCCGGGAGAGTAATGCTTCTAACTATCTGTGCTTTGATTCGTTCCTGGGATTCCAGTAATAGATTCCGATGGACATGGGAAGGTTTACTGTAACCTGTGGACCTTCAACATGACGATGAAGCACGGAAATTGCGTCGGAATTGAATACAACATGCACCATGCCGACTTCTCTCCGGGAGAGTAATGCTTCTAACTATCTGTGCTTTGATTCGTTTCTGGGATTCCAGTAATAGATTCCGATGGACATGGGAAGGTTTACTGTAACCAGTGGACCTTCATCTTGACGATGAAGTACAGAAATTGCGTCGGAATTGAATACAACAGGCACCATGCTGACTTCTCTCCGGGAGAGTAATGCTTCTAACTATCTGTGCTTTGATTCGTTAGTGGGATTCCAGTAATTGATTCCGATGGACATGAGAAGGTTTACTGTAACCTGTGGACCTTCAACGTGACGATGAAGCACAGAAATTGCGTCAGAATTGAATACAACAGGCACCATGCCGACTTCTCTCCGGGAGAGTAATGCTTCTAACTGTCTCTGCTTTGATTGTTTCCTGGGATGCCAGTAATAGATTCCGATGGACATGGGAAGCTTTACTGTAACCTGTGGACCTTCAACTCGACGATGAAGCACAGAAATTGCGACGGAATTGAATACAACAGGCACCATGCCGACTTCTCTCCGGGAGAGTAATGTATCTAACTGTCTCTGCTTTGATTCTATCCTGGGATGCCAGTAATAGATTCCGATGGACATGGGAAGGTTTACTGTAACCTGTGGACCTTCATCTTAACGATGAAGCACAGAAATTGCGTCGGAATTGAATACAACAGGCACCATGCTGACTTCTCTCCGGGAGAGTAATGCTTCTAACAATCTGTGCTTTGATTCGTTCCTGGGATTCCGGTAATAGTTTCCGATGGACATGGGAAGGTTTACTGTAACCTGAGGACCTTCAACGTGACGATGAAGCACAGAAATTGCGTCGGAATTGAATACAACAGGCACCATGCTAACTTCTCTCCGGGAGAGTAATGCTTGTAACTATCTGTGCTTTGATTCGTTCCTGGGATTCCAGTAATAGATTCCGATGGACATGGGAAGGTTTACTGTAACCTGTGGACCTTCATCTTGACGATGAAACACAGAAATTGCGTCGGAATTGAATACAACAGGCACCATGCTGACTTCTCTCCGGGAGTGTATTGCTTCTAAATATCTGTGCTTTGATTCGTTCCTGGGATTCCAGTAATAGATTCCGATGGACATGGGAAGGTTTACTGTAACCTGTGGACCTTCAACGTGACGATGAAGCACAGAAATTGCGTCGGAATTGAATACAACAGGCACCATGCCGACTTCTCTCCGGGAGAGTAATACTTCTAACTGTCCCTGCTTTGATTCGTTCCTGGGATGCCAGTAATAGATTGCGATAGACATGGGAAGGTTTACTGTAACCTGTGGACCTTCATCTTGACGATGAAGCACAGAAATTGCGCCGCAATTGAATACAACAGGCACCATGCTGACTTCTCTCCGGGACAGTAATAATTCTAACTATGTGTGCTTTGATTCGTTCCTGGGATTCCAGTAATAGATTCCGATGGACATGGGAAGGTTTACTGTAACCTGTGGACCTTCAACGCGACGATGAAGCACAGAAATTGCGTCGGAATTGAATACAACAGGCACCATGCCGAATTCTCTCCGGGAGAGTAATGTATCTAAATGTCTCTGCTTTGATTCTTTCCTGGGATGCCAGTAATAGATTCCGATGGACATGGGAAGGTTTACTGTAACCTATGGACCTTCATCGTAACGATGGAGCACAGAAATTGCGTCGGAATTGAATATAACAGGCACCATGCTGGCTTCTCTCCGGGAGAGTAATGCTTCTAACTATCTGTGCTTTGATTCGTTAGTGGGATTCCAGTAATTGATTCCGATGGACATGAGAAGGTTTACTGTAACCTGTGGACCTTCAACGTGACGATGAAGCACAGAAATTGCGTCAGAATTGAATACAACAGGCACCATGCCGACTTCTTTCCGGGAGAGTAATGCTTCTAACTGTCTCTGCTTTGATTCTTTCCTGGGATGCCAGTAATAGATTGCGATGGACATGGGAAGGTTTACTGTAACCTGTGGACCTTCATCTTGACGATGAAGCACAGAAATTGCGCCGCAATTGAATACAACAGGCACCATGCTGACGTCGCTCCGGGAGAGTAATGCTTCTAACTATGTGTGCTTTGATTCGTTCCTGGGATTCCAGTAATAGATTCCGATGGACATGGGAAGGTTTACTGTAACCTGTGGACCTTCAACGTGACGATGAACCACAGACATTGCGTCGGAATTGAATACAACAGGCACCATGCCGACTTCTCTCCGGGAGAGTAATGCTTCTAACTATCTGTGCTTTGATTCGTTCCTGGGTTTCCAGTAATAGATTCCGATGGACATGGGAAGGTTTACTGTAACCTGTGGACCTTCAACTCGACGATGAAGCACAGAAATTGCGTCGGAATTGAATACAACAGGCACCATGCCGACTTCTCTCCGGGAGAGTAATGTATCTAACTGTCTCTGCTTTGATTCTTTCCTGGGATGCCAGTAATAGATTCCGATGGACATGGGAAGGTTTACTGTAACCTGTGGACCTTCATCTTAACGATGAAGCACAGAAATTGCGTCGGAATTGAATACAACAGGCACCATGCTGACTTCTCTCCGGGAGAGTAATGCTTCTAACAATCTGTGCTTTGATTCGTTCCTGGGATTCCAGTAATAGTTTCCGATGGACATGGGAAGGTTTACTGTAACCTGTGGACCTTCAACGTGACGATGAAGCACAGAAATTGCGTCGGAATTGAATACAACAGGCACCATGCTAACTTCTCTCCGGGAGAGTAATGCTTCTAACTATCTGTGCTTTGATTCGTTCCTGGGATTCCAGTAATAGATTCCGATGGACATGGGAAGGTTTACTGTAACCTGCGGACCTTCATCTTGACGATGAAGCACAGAAATTGCGTCGGAATTGAATACAACAGGCACCATGCCGAATTCTCCCCGGGAGAGTAATGTATCTAAATGTCTCTGCTTTGATTCTTTCCTGGGATGCCAGTAATAGATTCCGATGGACATGGGAAGGTTTACTGTAACCTATGGACCTTCATCTTAACGATGGAGCACAGAAATTGCGTCGGAATTGAATATAACAGGCACCATGCTGACTTCTTTCCGGGAGAGTAATGCTTCTAACTATCTGTGCTTTGATTCGTTCCTGGGATTCCAGTAATAGATTCCGATGGACATGGGAAGGTGTACTGTAACCTGTGGACCTTCAACGTGACGATTAGGCACAGAAATTGCGTCGGAATTGAATACAACATGCACCATGCCGACTTCTCTCCGGGAGAGTAATGCTTCTAACTATCTGTGCTTTGATTCGTTTCTGTGATTCCAGTAATAGATTCCGATGGACATGGGAAGGTTTACTGTAACCAGTGGACCTTCATCTTGACGATGAAGTACAGAAATTGCGTCGGAATTGAATACAACAGGCACCATGCTGACTTCTCTCCGGGAGAGTAATGCTTCTAACTATCTGTGCTTTGATTCGTTCCTGGGATACCAGTAATAGATTCCGATGGGCATGAGAAGGTTTACTGTAACCTGTGGACCTTCAACGTGACGATTAAGCACAGAAATTGCGTCAGAATTGAATACAACAGGCACCATGCCGACTTCTCTCCGGGAGAGTAATGCTTCTAACTGTCTCTGCTTTGATTCTTTCCTGGGATGCCAGTAATAGATTGCGATGGACATGGGAAGGTTTACTGTAACCTGTTGACCTTCATCTTGACGATGAAGCACAGAAATTGCGCCGCAATTGAATACAACAGGCACCATGCTGACTTCTCTCCGGGAGAGTAATGCTTCTAACTATGTGTGCTTTGATTCGTTCCTGGGATTCCAGTAATAGATTCCGATGGACATGAGAAGGTTTACTGTATCCTGTGGACTTTTAACGTGACGATGAAGCACAGAAATTGCGTCAGAATTGAATACAACAGGCACCATGCCGACTTCTCTCCGGGAGAGTAATGCTTCTAACTGTCTCTGCTTTGATTCTTTCCTGGGATGCCAGTAATAGATTCCGATGGACATGGGAAGGTTTACTGTAACCAGTGGACCTTCATCTTGACGATGAAGCACAGAAATTGCGTCGGAATTGAATACAACAGGCACCATGCTGACTTCTCTCCGGGAGAGTAATGCTTCTAACTATCTGTGCTTTGATTCGTTCCTGGGATTCCAGTAATAGATTCCGATGGACATGGGAAGGTTTACTGTAACCTGTGGACCATCAACGTGACGATGGAGCACAGAAATTGCGTCGGTATTGAATACAACAGGCACCATGCCGACTTCTCTCCGGGAGAGTAATGCTTCTAACTATCTGTGCTTTGATTCGTTCCTGGGATCCCAGTAATAGATTCCGATGGACGTGGGAAGGTTTTCTGTAACCTGTGGACCTTCAACGTGACGATGAAGCACAGAAATTGCGTCGGAATTGAATACAACAGGCACCATGCGGACTTCCCTCCGGGAGAGTAGAGCTTCTAACTGTCTCCGCTTTGATTCTTTCCTGGGATGCCAGTAATAGATTCCGATGGACATGGGAAGGTTTACTGTCACCTGTGGACCATCAACGTGACGATGGAGCACAGAAATTGCGTCGGTATTGAATACAACAGGCACCATGCCGACTTCTCTCCGGGAGAGTAATGCTTCTAACTATCTGTGCTTTGATTCGTTCCTGGGATTCCAGTAATAGATTCCGATGGACATGGGAAGGTTTACTGTAACCTGTGGACCTTCAACGCGACGATGAAGCACAGAAATTGCGTCGGAATTGAATACAACAGGCACCATGCCGACTTCTCTCCGGGAGAGTAATATATCTAACTGTCTCTGCTTTGATTCTTTCCTGGGATGCCAGTAATAGATTCCGATGGACATGGGAAGGTTTACTGTAACCTGTGGACCTTCATCTTAACGATGAAGCACAGAAATTGCGTCGGAATTGAATATAACAGGCACCATGCTGACTTCATTCCGGGAGAGTAATGCTTCTAACTATCTGTGCTTTGATTCGTTCCTGGGATTCCAGTAATAGATTCCGATGGACATGGGAAGGTCTACTGTAACCTGTGGACCTTCCCGTGACGATGAAGCACAGAAATTGCGTCGGAATTGAATACAACATGCACCATGCCGAATTCTCTCCGGGAGAGTAATGCTTCTAACTATCTGTGCTTTGATTCGTTCCTGGGATTCCAGTAATAGATTCCGATGGACATGGGAAGGTTTACTGTAACCAGTGGATCTTCGTCTTGACGATGACATACAGAAATTGCGTCGGATTTGAATACAACAGGCACCATGCTGTCTTCATTCCGGGAGAGTAATGCTTTTAACTATCTGAGCATTGATTCGTTCCTGGGATTCCAGTAATAGATTCCGATGGACATGAGAAGGTTTACTGTATCCTGTGGACTTTTAACGTGACGATGAAGCACAGAAATTGCGTCAGAATTGAATACAACAGGCACCATGCCGACTTCTCTCCGGGAGAGTAATGCTTCTAACTATCTGTGCTTTGATTCGTTCCTGGGATTCCAGTAATAGATTCCGATGGACATGGGAAGGTTTACTGTAACCTGTGGACCTTCAACTCGACGATGAAGCACAGAAATTGCGTCGGAATTGAATACAACAGGCACCATGCTAACTTCTCTCCGGGAGAGTAATGCTTCTAACTATCTGTGCTTTGATTCGTTCCTGGGATTCCAGTAATAGATTCCGATGGACATGGGAAGGTTTACTGTAACCTGCGGACCTTCATCTTGACGATGAAGCACAGAAATTGCGTCGGAATTGAATACAACAGGCACCATGCCGTATTCTCCCCGGGAGAGTAATGTATCTAAATGTCTCTGCTTTGATTCTTTCCTGGGATGCCAGTAATAGATTCCGATGGACATGGGAAGGTTTACTGTAACCTATGGACCTTCATCTTAACGATGGAGCACAGAAATTGCGTCGGAATTGAATATAACAGGCACCATGCTGACTTCTTTCCGGGAGAGTAATGCTTCTAACTATCTGTGCTTTGATTCGTTCCTGGGATTCCAGTAATAGATTCCGATGGACATGGGAAGGTTTACTGTAACCTGTGGACCTTCAACGTGACGATTAGGCACAGAAATTGCGTCGGAATTGAATACAACATGCACCATGCCGACTTCTCTCCGGGAGAGTAATGCTTCTAACTATCTGTGCTTTGATTCGTTTCTGTGATTCCAGTAATAGATTCCGATGGACATGGGAAGGTTTACTGTAACCAGTGGACCTTCATCTTGACGATGAAGTACAGAAATTGCGTCGGAATTGAATACAACAGGCACCATGCTGACTTCTCTCCGGGAGAGTAATGCTTCTAACTATCTGTGCTTTGATTCGTTCCTGGGATTCCAGTAATAGATTCCGATGGGCATGAGAAGGTTTACTGTAACCTGTGGACCTTCAACGTGACGATGAAGCACAGAAATTGCGTCAGAATTGAATACAACAGGCACCATGCCGACTTCTCTCCGGGAGAGTAATGCTTCTAACTGTCTCTGCTTTGATTCTTTCCTGGGATGCCAGTAATAGATTGCGATGGACATGGGAAGGTTTACTGTAACCTGTTGACCTTCATCTTGACGATGAAGCACAGAAATTGCGCCGCAATTGAATACAACAGGCACCATGCTGACTTCTCTCCGGGAGAGTAATGCTTCTAACTATGTGTGCTTTGATTCGTTCCTGGGATTCCAGTAATAGATTCCAATGGACATGAGAAGGTTTACTGTATCCTGTGGACTTTTAACGTGACGATGAAGCACAGAAATTGCGTCAGAATTGAATACAACAGGCACCATGCCGACTTCTCTCCGGGAGAGTAATGCTTCTAACTGTCTCTGCTTTGATTCTTTCCTGGGATGCCAGTAATAAATTCCGATGGACATGGGAAGGTTTACTGTAACCAGTGGACCTTCATCTTGACGATGAAGCACAGAAATTGCGTCGGAATTGAATACAACAGGCACCATGCTGACTTCTCTCCGGGAGAGTAATGCTTCTAACTATCTGTGCTTTGATTCGTTCCTGGGATTCCAGTAATAGATTCCGATGGACATGGGAAGGTTTACTGTAACCTGTGGACCATCAACGTGACGATGGAGCACAGAAATTGCGTCGGTATTGAATACAACAGGCACCATGCCGACTTCTCTCCGGGAGAGTAATGCTTCTAACTATCTGTGCTTTGATTCGTTCCTGGGATTCCAGTAATAGATTCCGATGGACGTGGGAAGGTTTTCTGTAACCTGTGGACCTTCAACGTGACGATGAAGCGCAGAAATTGCGTCGGAATTGAATACAACAGGCACGATGCGGACTTCCCTCCGGGAGAGTAGAGCTTCTAACTGTCTCCGCTTTGATTCTTTCCTGGGATGCCAGTAATAGATTCCGATGGACATGGGAAGGTTTACTGTCACCTGTGGACCATCAACGTGACGATGGAGCACAGAAATTGCGTCGGTATTGAATACAACAGGCACCATGCCGACTTCTCTCCGGGAGAGTAAAGCTTCTAACTATCTGTGCTTTGATTCGTTCCTGGGATTCCAGTAATAGATTCCGATGGACATGGGAAGGTTTACTGTAACCTGTGGACCTTCGACGCGACGATGAAGCACAGAAATTGCGTCGGAATTGAATACAACAGGCACCATGCCGACTTCTCTCCGGGAGAGTAATGTATCTAACTGTCTCTGCTTTGATTCTTTCCTGGGATGCCAGTAATAGATTCCGATGGACATGGGAAGGTTTACTGTAACCTGTGGACCTTCAACGCGACGATGAAGCACAGAAATTGCGTCGGAATTGAATACAACAGGCACCATGCCGACTTCTCTCCGGGAGAGTAATATATCTAACTGTCTCTGCTTTGATTCTTTCCTGGGATGCCAGTAATAGATTCCGATGGACATGGGAAGGTTTACTGTAACCTGTGGACCTTCATCTTAACGATGAAGCACAGAAATTGCGTCGGAATTGAATATAACAGGCACCATGCTGACTTCATTCCGGGAGAGTAATGCTTCTAACTATCTGTGCTTTGATTCGTTCCTGGGATTCCAGTAATAGATTCCGATGGACATGGGAAGGTTTACTGTAACCTGTGGACCTTCCCGTGACGATGAAGCACAGAAATTGCGTCGGAATTGAATACAACATGCACCATGCCGAATTCTCTCCGGGAGAGTAATGCTTCTAACTATCTGTGCTTTGATTCGTTCCTGGGATTCCAGTAATAGATTCCGATGGACATGGGAAGGTTTACTGTAACCAGTGGATCTTCGTCTTGACGATGACATACAGAAATTGCGTCGGATTTGAATACAACAGGCACCATGCTGACTTCATTCCGGGAGAGTAATGCTTTTAACTATCTGAGCATTGATTCGTTCCTGGGATTCCAGTAATAGATTCCGATGGACATGAGAAGGTTCACTGTATCCTGTGGACTTTTAACGTGACGATGAAGCACAGAAATTGCGTCAGAATTGAATACAACAGGCACCATGCCGACTTCTCTCCGGGAGAGTAATGCTTCTAACTATCTGTGCTTTGATTCGTTCCTGGGATTCCAGTAATAGATTCCGATGGACATGGGAAGGTTTACTGTAACCTGTGGACCTTCAACTCGACGATGAAGCACAGAAATTGCGTCGGAATTGAATACAACAGGCACCATGCCGACTTCTCTCCGGGAGAGTAATGTATCTAACTGTCTCTGTTTTGATTCTTTCCTGGGATGCCAGTAATAGATTCCGATGGACATGGGAAGGTTTACTGTAACCTGTGGACCTTCATCTTAACGATGAAGCACAGAAATTGCGTCGGAATTGAATACAACAGGCACCATGCTGACTTCTCTCCGGGAGAGTAATGCTTCTAACAATCTGTGCTTTGATTCGTTCCTGGGATTCCAGTAATAGTTTCCGATGGACATGGGAAGGTTTACTGTAACCTGTGGACCTTCAACGTGACGATGAAGCACAGAAATTGCGTCGGAATTGAATACAACAGGCACCATGCTAACTTCTCTCCGGGAGAGTAATGCTTCTAACTATCTGTGCTTTGATTCGTTCCTGGGATTCCAGTAATAGATTCCGATGGACATGGGAAGGTTTACTGTAACCTGCGGACCTTCATCTTGACGATGAAGCACAGAAATTGCGTCGGAATTGAATACAACAGGCACCATGCCGTATTCTCCCCGGGAGAGTAATGTATCTAAATGTCTCTGCTTTGATTCTTTCCTGGGATGCCAGTAATAGATTCCGATGGACATGGGAAGGTTTACTGTAACCTATGGACCTTCATCTTAACGATGGAGCACAGAAATTGCGTCGGAATTGAATATAACAGGCACCATGCTGACTTCTTTCCGGGAGAGTAATGCTTCTAACTATCTGTGCTTTGATTCGTTCCTGGGATTCCAGTAATAGATTCCGATGGACATGGGAAGGTTTACTGTAACCTGTGGACCTTCAACGTGACGATTAGGCACAGAAATTGCGTCGGAATTGAATACAACATGCACCATGCCGACTTCTCTCCGGGAGAGTAATGCTTCTAACTATCTGTGCTTTGATTCGTTTCTGTGATTCCAGTAATAGATTCCGATGGACATGGGAAGGTTTACTGTAACCAGTGGACCTTCATCTTGACGATGAAGTACAGAAATTGCGTCGGAATTGAATACAACAGGCACCATGCTGACTTCTCTCCGGGAGAGTAATGCTTCTAACTATCTGTGCTTTGATTCGTTCCTGGGATTCCAGTAATAGATTCCGATGGGCATGAGAAGGTTTACTGTAACCTGTGGACCTTCAACGTGACGATGAAGCACAGAAATTGCGTCAGAATTGAATACAACAGGCACCATGCCGACTTCTCTCCGGGAGAGTAATGCTTCTAACTGTCTCTGCTTTGATTCTTTCCTGGGATGCCAGTAATAGATTGCGATGGACATGGGAAGGTTTACTGTAACCTGTTGACCTTCATCTTGACGATGAAGCACAGAAATTGCGCCGCAATTGAATACAACAGGCACCATGCTGACTTCTCTCCGGGAGAGTAATGCTTCTAACTATGTGTGCTTTGATTCGTTCCTGGGATTCCAGTAATAGATTCCAATGGACATGAGAAGGTTTACTGTATCCTGTGGACTTTTAACGTGACGATGAAGCACAGAAATTGCGTCAGAATTGAATACAACAGGCACCATGCCGACTTCTCTCCGGGAGAGTAATGCTTCTAACTGTCTCTGCTTTGATTCTTTCCTGGGATGCCAGTAATAAATTCCGATGGACATGGGAAGGTTTACTGTAACCAGTGGACCTTCATCTTGACGATGAAGCACAGAAATTGCGTCGGAATTGAATACAACAGGCACCATGCTGACTTCTCTCCGGGAGAGTAATGCTTCTAACTATCTGTGCTTTGATTCGTTCCTGGGATTCCAGTAATAGATTCCGATGGACATGGGAAGGTTTACTGTAACCTGTGGACCATCAACGTGACGATGGAGCACAGAAATTGCGTCGGTATTGAATACAACAGGCACCATGCCGACTTCTCTCCGGGAGAGTAATGCTTCTAACTATCTGTGCTTTGATTCGTTCCTGGGATTCCAGTAATAGATTCCGATGGACGTGGGAAGGTTTTCTGTAACCTGTGGACCTTCAACGTGACGATGAAGCACAGAAATTGCGTCGGAATTGAATACAACAGGCACCATGCGGACTTCCCTCCGGGAGAGTAGAGCTTCTAACTGTCTCCGCTTTGATTCTTTCCTGGGATGCCAGTAATAGATTCCGATGGACATGGGAAGGTTTACTGTCACCTGTGGACCATCAACGTGACGATGGAGCACAGAAATTGCGTCGGTATTGAATACAACAGGCACCATGCCGACTTCTCTCCGGGAGAGTAAAGCTTCTAACTATCTGTGCTTTGATTCGTTCCTGGGATTCCAGTAATAGATTCCGATGGACATGGGAAGGTTTACTGTAACCTGTGGACCTTCGACGCGACGATGAAGCACAGAAATTGCGTCGGAATTGAATACAACAGGCACCATGCCGACTTCTCTCCGGGAGAGTAATGTATCTAACTGTCTCTGCTTTGATTCTTTCCTGGGATGCCAGTAATAGATTCCGATGGACATGGGAAGGTTTACTGTAACCTGTGGACCTTCATCTTAACGATGAAGCACAGAAATTGCGTCGGAATTGAATATAACAGGCACCATGCTGACTTCATTCCGGGAGAGTAATGCTTCTAACTATCTGTGCTTTGATTCGTTCCTGGGATTCCAGTAATAGATTCCGATGGACATGGGAAAGTTTACTGTAACCTGTGGACCTTCAACGTGACGATGAAGCACAGAAATTGCGTCGGAATTGAATACAACATGCACCATGCCGAATTCTCTCCGGGAGAGTAATGCTTCTAACTATCTGTGCTTTGATTCGTTCCTGGGATTCCAGTAATAGATTCCGATGGACATGGGAAGGTTTACTGTAACCAGTGGATCTTCGTCTTGATGATGACATACAGAAATTGCGTCGGAATTGAATACAACAGGCACCATGCTGACTTCTCTCCGGGAGAGTAATGCTTTTAACTATCTGAGCATTGATTCGTTCCTGGGATTCCAGTAATAGATTCCGATGGACATGAGAAGGTTTACTGTATCCTGTGGACTTTTAACGTGACGATGAAGCACAGAAATTGCGTCAGAATTGAATACAACAGGCACCATGCCGACTTCTCTCCGGGAGAGTAATGCTTCTAACTGTCTCTGCTTTGATTCTTTCCTGGGATGCCAGTAATAGATTCCGATGGACATGGGAAGGTTTACTGTAACCAGTGGACCTTCATCTTGACGATGAAGCACAGAAATTGCGTCGGAATTGAATACAACAGGCACCATGCTGACTTCTCTCCGGGAGAGTAATGCTTCTAACTATGTGTGCTTTGATTCGTTCCTGGGATTCCAGTAATAGATTCCGATGGACATGAGAAGGTTTACTGTATCCTGTGGACTTTTAACGTGACGATGAAGCACAGAAATTGCGTCAGAATTGAATACAACAGGCACCATGCCGACTTCTCTCCGGGAGAGTAATGCTTCTAACTGTCTCTGCTTTGATTCTTTCCTGGGATGCCAGTAATAGATTCCGATGGACATGGGAAGGTTTACTGTAACCAGTGGACCTTCATCTTGACGATGAAGCACAGAAATTGCGTCGGAATTGAATACAACAGGCACCATGCTGACTTCTCTCCGGGAGAGTAATGCTTCTAACAATCTGTGCTTTGATTCGTTCCTTGGATTCCAGTAATAGATTCCGATGGACATGGGAAGGTCTACTGTAACCTGTGGACCATCAACGTGACGATGGAGCACAGAAATTGCGTCGGTATTGAATACAACAGGCACCATGCCGACTTCTCTCCGGGAGAGTAATGCTTCTAACTATCTGTGCTTTGATTCGTTCCTGGGATTCCAGTAATAGATTTCGATGGACATGGGAAGGTTTACTGTAACCTGTGGACCTTCATCTTGACGATGAAACACACAAATAGCGTCGGAATTGAATACAACATGCACCATGCCGACTTCTCTCAGGGAGAGTAATGCTTCTAACTATCTGTGCATTGATTCTTTCCTGGGATTCCAGTAATAGATTCCGATGGACATGGGAAGGTTTACTGTAACCTGTGGACCTTCAACGTGACGATGAAACACAGAGATTGCGTCGGAATTGAATACAACAGGCACCATGCCGACTTCTCTCCGGGAGAGTAATGCTTCTAACTATCTGTGCTATGATTCGTTCCTGGGATTCCAGTAATAGATTCCGATGGACATGGGAAGGTTTACTGTAACCTGTGGACCTTCATCTTGACGATTAAACACAGAAATTGCGTCGGAATTGAATACAACTGGCACCATGCCGACTTATCTCCAGGAGAGTAATGCTTCTAACTGTCTCTGCTCTGATTCTTTCCTGGGATTCCAGTAATACATTCCGATTGACATGGGAAGGTTTACTGTAACCTGTGGACCTTCATCTTGACGATGAAACACAGAAATTGCGTCGGAATTGAATACAACAGGCACCATGCTGACTTCTCTCCGGGAGAGTAATGCTTCTAACAATCTGTGCTTTGATTCGTTCCTGGGATTCCAGTAATAGTTTCCGATGGACATGGGAAGGTTTACTGTAACCTGTGGACCTTCAACGTGACGATGAAGCACAGAAATTGCGTCGGAATTGAATACAACAGGCACCATGCTAACTTCTCTCCGGGAGAGTAATGCTTCTAACTATCTGTGCTTTGATTCGTTCCTGGGATTCCAGTAATAGATTCCGATGGACATGGGAAGGTTTACTGTAACCTGTGGACCTTCATCTTGACGATGAAGCACAGAAATTGCGTCGGAATTGAATACAACAAGCACCATGCTGACCTCTCTCCGGGAGAGTAATGCTTCTAACTATCTGTGCTTTGATTCGTTCCTGGGATTCCAGTAATAGATTCCGATGGACATGGGGAGGTTTACTGTAACCTGTGGACCTTCAACGTGACGATGAAACACAGAAATTGCGTCGGAATTGAATACAACAGGCACCATGCTGACTTCTCTCCGGGAGAGTAATGCTTCTAACTATCTGTGCTTTGATTCGTTCCTAGGATTCCAGTAATAGATTCCGATGGACATGGGAAGGTTTACTGTAACCTGTGGACCTTCATCTTGTCGATGAAACACAGAAATTGCGTCGGAATTGAATACAACAGGCACCATGCTGACTTCTCTCCGGGAGAGTAATGCTTCTAACTATCTGTGCTTTTATTCGTTCCTGGGATTCCAGTAATAGATTCCAATGGACATGGGGATGTTTACTGTAACCTGTGGACCTTCAACGTGACGATGAAACACAGAAATTGCGTCGGAATTGAATACAACAGGCACCATGCCGACTTCTCTCCGGGAGAGTAATGCTTCTAACTGTCTCTGTTTGATTCTTTCCTGGGATGAACGTAATAGATTCCGATGGACATAGGAAGGTTTACTGTAACCTGTGGACCTTCAACGTGACGATGAACCACAGAAATTGCGTCGGAATTGAATACAACAGGCACCATGCCGACTTCTCTCCGGGAGAGTAATGCTTCTAATTATCTGTGCTTTGATTCGTTCCTGGGATTCCAGTAATAGATTCCGATGGACATGGGAAGGTTTACTGTAACCTGTGGACCTTCATCTTGACGATTAAACACAGAAATTGCGTCGGAATTGAATACAACAGGCACCATGCTGACTTCTCTCCGGGAGAGTAATGCTTCTAACTATCTGTGCTTTTATTCATTCCTGGGATGCCAGTAATAGATTCCGATGGACATGGGAAGGTTTACTGTAACCTGTTTACCTTCATCTTGACGATGAAACACAGAAAATGCGTCGGAATTGAATACAACAGGCACCATGCTGACTTCTCTCCGGGAGAGTAATGCTTCTAACTATCTGTGCTTTGATTCGTTCCTGGGATTCTAGTAATAGATGCCGATGGACATGGGAAGGTTTACTGTAACCTGTGGACCCTCATCTTGACGATGAAACACAGAAATTGCGTCGGAATTGAATACAGCAGGCACCATGCTGTCTTCTCTCCGGGAGAGTAATGCTTCTAACTATCTGTGCTTTGATTCGTTCCTGGGATTCCAGTAATAGATTCCGATGGACATGGGTAGGTTAACTGTAGCCTGTGGACCTTCATCTTGACGATGAAACACAGACATTGCGTCGGAATTGAATACAACAGGCACCATGCTGACTTGTCTCCGGGAGAGTAATGCTTCTAACTATCTGTGCTTTGATTCGCTCCTGGGATTCCAGTAATAGATTCCGATGGACATGGGAAGGTGTACTGTAACCTGTGGACCTTCAACTTGATGATGAAGCACAGAAATTGCGTCGGAATTGAATACAGCAGGCACCATGCCGACTTCCTGCGGGAGAGTAATGCTTCTAACCATCTGTGCTTTGCTTCGTTCCTGGGATTCCAGTAACAGATTCCGATGGACATGGGAAGGTTTACTGTAACCTGTGGACCTTCATCTTGACGATGAAACACAGAAATTGCGTCGGAATTGAATACAACAGGCACCATGCTGACTTCTCTGCGGGAGAGTAATGCTTCTAACCATCTGTGCTTTGATTCGTTCCTGGGATTCCAGTAATAGATTCCGATGGACATGGGAAGGTTTACTGTAACCTGTGGACCTTCATCTTGACGATGAAACACAGAAATTGCGTCGGAATTGAATACAGCAGGCACCATGCTGACTTCTCTCCGGGAGAGTAATGCTTCTAACTATGTGTGCTTTGATTCGTTCCTGGGATTCCAGTAATAGATTCCGATGGACATGGGAAGGTTTACTGTAACCTGTGGACCTTCATCTTGACGATGAAACGCAGAAATTGCGTCGGAATTGAATACAACAGGCACCATGCTGACTTCTCTCCGGGAGAGTAATGCTTCTAACTATCTGTGCTTTGATTGGATCCTGGGATTCCAGTAATAGATTCCGATGGACATGGGAAGGTGTACTGTAACCTGTGGACCTTCAACGTGACGATGAAGCACAGAAATTGCGTCGGAATGAATACAACAGGCACCATGCTGACTTCTCTCCTGGAGAGTAATGCTTCTAACCAACTGTGCTTTGATTCGTTCCTGGGATTCCAGTAATAGATTCCGATGGACATGGGAAGGTTTACTGTAACCTGTGGACCTTCATCTTGACGATGAAACACAGAAATTGCGTCGGAATTGAATACAGCAGGCACCATGCTGACTTCTCTCCGGGAGAGTAATGCTTCTAACTATCTGTGCTTTGATTCGTTCCTGGGATTCCAGTAATAGATTCCGATGGACATGGGTAGGTTTACTGTAACCTGTGGACCTTCATCTTGACGATGAAACACAGACATTGCGTCGGAATTGAAGACAACAGGCACTACGCTGACTTGTCTCCGGGAGAATAATGCTTCTAACTATCTGTGCTTTGATTCGTTCCTGGGATTCCAGTAATAGATTCCGATGGACATGGCAAGGTTTACTGTAACCTGTGGACGTTCTTCTTGACGATGAAACACAGAAATTGCGTCGGAATTGAATACAGCAAGCACCATGCTGACTTATCTCCGGGAGAGTAATGCTTCTAACTATCTGTGCTTTGATTCGTTCCTGGGATTCCAGTAATAGATTCCGATGGACGTGGGAAGGTGTACTGTAACCTGTGGACCTTCAACGTGACGATAAAGCACAGAGATTGCGTCGGAATTGAATACAACAGGCACCATGCCGACTTCTCTCCGGGAGAGTAATGCTTCTAACCATCTGTGCTTTGAATCGTTCCAGGGATTCCAGTAATAGATTCCGATGGACATGGGAAGGTTTACTGTAACCTTTGGATCTTCATCTTGAAGATGAAACACAGAAATTGCGTCGGAATTGAATACAGCAGGCACCATGCCGACTTCTCTCCGGGAGAGTAATGCTTCTAACTATCTGTGCTTTGATTCGTTCATGGGATTCCAGTAATAGTTTCCGATGGACATGGGAAGGTTTACTGTAACCTGTGGACCTTCATCTTGACGATGAAACACAGAAATTGCGTCGGAATTGAATACAACAGGCACCATGCTGACTTCTCTCCGGGAGAGTAATGCTTCTAACTATCTGTGCTTTGATTCGTTCCTGGGATTCCAGTAATAGATTCCGATGGACATGGGAAGGTTTTCTGTAACCTGTGGACCTTCATCTTGACGATGAAACACAGAAATTGCGTCGGAATTGAATACAACATGCACCATGCCGAATTCTCTCCGGGAGAGTAATGCTTCTAACTATCTGTGCTTTGATTCGTTCCTGGGATTCCAGTAATAGATTCCGATGGACATGGGAAGGTTTACTGTAACCAGTGGACCTTCGTCTTGACGATGAAATACAGAAATTGCGTCGGAATTGAATACAACAGGCACCATGCTGACTTCTCTCCGGGAGAGTAATGCTTTTAACTATCTGAGCATTGATTCGTTCCTGGGATTCCAGTAATAGATTCCGATGGACATGAGAAGGTTTACTGTATCCTGTGGACTTTTAACGTGACGATGAAGCACAGAAATTGCGTCAGAATTGAATACAACAGGCACCATGCCGACTTCTCTCCGGGAGAGTAATGCTTCTAACTGTCTCTGCTTTGATTCTTTCCTGGGATGCCAGTAATAGATTCCGATGGACATGGGAAAGTTTACTGTAACCAGTGGACCTTCATCTTGACGATGAAGCACAGAAATTGCGTCGGAATTGAATACAACAGGCACCATGCTGACTTCTCTCCGGGAGAGTAATGCTTCTAACTATCTGTGCTTTGATTCGTTCCTGGGATTCCAGTAATAGATTCCGATGGACATGGGAAGGTTTACTGTAGCCTGTGGACCATCAACGTGACGATGGAGCACAGAAATTGCGTCGGTATTGAATACAACAGGCACCATGCCGACTTCTCTCCGGGAGAGTAATGCTTCTAACTATCAGTGCTTTGATTCGTTCCTGGGATTCCAGTAATAGATTCCGATGGACGTGGGAAGGTTTTCTGTAACCTGTGGACCTTCAACGTGACGATGAAGCACAGAAATTGCGTCGGAATTGAATACAACAGGCACCATGCAGACTTCTCTCCGGGAGAGTAGAGCTTCTAACTGTCTCCGCTTTGATTCTTTCCTGGGATGCCAGTAATAGATTCCGATGGACATGGGAAGGTTTACTGTAACCTGTGGACCATCAACGTGACGATGGAGCACAGAAATTGCGTCGGTATTGAATACAACAGGCACCATGCCGACTTCTCTCCGGGAGAGTAATGCTTCTAACTATCTGTGTTTTGATTCGTTCCTGGGATTCCAGTAATAGATTTCGATGGACATGGGAAGGTTTACTGTAACCTGTGGACCTTCATCTTGACGATGAAACACACAAATTGCGTCGGAATTGAATACAACATGCACCATGCCGACTTCTCTCAGGCAGAGTAATGCTTCTAACTATCTGTGCATTGATTCTTTCCTGGGATTCCAGTAATAGATTCCGATGGACATGGGAAGGTTTACTGTAACCTGTGGACCTTCAACGTGACGATGAAACACAGAGATTGCGTCGGAATTGAATACAACAGGCACCATGACGACTTCTCTCCGGGAGAGTAATGCTTCTAACTATCTGTGCTATGATTCGTTCCTGGGATTCCAGTAATAGATTCCGATGGACATGGGAAGGTTTACTGTAACCTGTGGACCTTCATCTTGACGATTAAACACAGAAATTGCGTCGGAATTGAATACAACTGGCACCATGCCGACTTATCTCCAGGAGAGTAATGCTTCTAACTGTCTCTGCTCTGATTCTTTCCTGGGATTCCAGTAATACATTCCGATTGACATGTCAAGGTTTACTGTAACCTGTGGACCTTCATCTTGACGATGAAACACAGAAATTGCGTCGGAATTGAATACAACAGGCACCATGCTGACTTCTCTCCGGGAGAGTAATGCTTCTAACAATCTGTGCTTTGATTCGTTCCTGGGATTCCAGTAATAGTTTCCGATGGACATGGGAAGGTTTACTGTAACCTGTGGACCTTCAACGTGACGATGAAGCACAGAAATTGCGTCGGAATTGGATACAACAGGCACCATGCTAACTTCTCTCCGGGAGAGTAATGCTTCTAACTATCTGTGCTTTGATTCGTTCCTGGGATTCCAGTAATAGATTCCGATGGACATGGGAAGGTTTACTGTAACCTGTGGACCTTCATCTTGACGATGAAGCACAGAAATTGCGTCGGAATTGAATACAACAAGCACCATGCTGACTTCTCTCCGGAAGAGTAATGCTTCTAACTATCTGTGCTTTGATTCGTTCCTGGGATTCCAGTAATAGATTCCGATGGACATGGGAAGGTTTACTGTAACCTGTGGACCTTCAACGTGACGATGAAACACAGAAATTGCGTCGGAATTGAATACAACAGGCACCATGCTGACTTCTCTCCGGGAGAGTAATGCTTCTAACTATCTGAGCTTTGATTCGTTCCTGGGATTCCAGTAATAGATTCCGATGGACATGGGAAGGTTTACTGTAACCTGTGGGCCTTCATCTTGTCGATGAAACACAGAAATTGCGTCGGAATTGAATACAACAGGCACCATGGTGACTTCTCTCCGGGGGGGTAATGCTTGTAACTATCTGTGCTTTTATTCGTTCCTGGGATTCCAGTGATAGATTCCAATGGACATGGGGAGGTTTACTGTAACCTGTGGACCTTCAACGTGACGATGAAACACAGAAATTGCGTCGGAATTGAATACAACAGGCACCATGCTGACTTGTCTCCGGGAGAGTTATGCTTCTAACTATCTGTGCTTTGATTCGCTCCTGGGATTCCAGTAATAGATTCCGATGGACATGGGAAGGTGTACTGTAACCTGTGGACCTTCAACTTGATGATGAAGCACAGAAATTGCGTCGGAATTGAATACAGCAGGCACCATGCCGACTTCCTGCGGGAGAGTAATGCTTCTAACCATCTGTGCTTTGCTTCGTTCCTGGGATTCCAGTAATAGATTCCGATGGACATGGGAAGGCTTACTGTAACCTGTGGACCTTCATCTTGACGATGAAACACAGAAATTGCGTCGGAATTGAATACAACAGGCACCATGCTGACTTCTCTGCGGGAGAGTAATGCTTCTAACCATCTGTGCTTTGATTCGTTCCTGGGATTCCAGTAATAGATTCCGATGGACATGGGAAGGTTTACTGTAACCTGTGGACCTTCATCTTGACGATGAAACACAGAAATTGCGTCGGAATTGAATACAGCAGGCACCATGCTGACTTCTCTCCGGGAGAGTAATGCTTCTAACTATGTGTGCTTTGATTCGTTCCTGGGATTCCAGTAATAGATTCCGATGGACATGGGAAGGTTTACTGTAACCTGTGGACCTTCATCTTGACGATGAAACGCAGAAATTGCGTCGGAATTGAATACAACAGGCACCATGCTGACTTCTCTCCGGGAGAGTAATGCTTCTAACTATCTGTGCTTTGATTCGATCCTGGGATTCCAGTAATAGATTCCGATGGACATGTGAAGGTGTACTGTAACCTGTGGACCTTCAACGTGACGATGAAGCACAGAAATTGCGTCGGAATTGAATACAACAGGCACCATGCTGACTTCTCTCCTGGAGAGTAATGCTTCTAACCATCTGTGCTTTGATTCGTTCCTGGGATTCCAGTAGTAGATTCCGATGGACATGGGAAGGTTTACTGTAACCTGTGGACCTTCATCTTGACGATGAAACACAGAAATTGCGTCGGAATTGAATACAGCAGGCACCATGCTGACTTCTCTCCGGGAGAGTAATGCTTCTAACTATCTGTGCTTTGATTCGTTCCTGGGATTCCAGTAATAGATTCCGATGGACATGGGTAGGTTTACTGTAACCTGTGGACCTTCATCTTGACGATGAAACACAGACATTGCGTCGGAATTGAAGACAACAGGCACTACGCTGACTTGTCTCCGGGAGAATAATGCTTCTAACTAACTGTGCTTTGATTCGTTCCTGGGATTCCAGTAATAGATTCCGATGGACATGGCAAGGTTTACTGTAACCTGTGGACGTTCTTGTTGACGATGAAACACAGAAATTGCGTCGGAATTGAATACAGCAGGCACCATGCTGACTTCTCTCCGGGAGAGTAATGCTTCTAACTATCTGTGCTTTGATTCGTTCCTGGGATTCCAGTAATAGATTCCGATGGACGTGGGAAGGTGTACTGTAACCTGTGGACCTTCAACGTGACGATAAAGCACAGAGATTGCGTCGGAATTGAATACAACAGGCACCATGCCGACTTCTCTCCGGGAGAGTAATGCTTCTAACCATCTGTGCTTTGAATCGTTCCTGGGATTCCAGTAATAGATTCCGATGGACATGGGAAGGTTTACTGTAACCTTTGGACCTTCATCTTGTCGATGAAACACAGAAATTGCGTCGGAATTGAATACAACAGGCACCATGGTGACTTCTCTCCGGGAGAGTAATGTTTCTAACTATCTGTGCTTTTATTCGTTCCTGGGAGTCCAGTAATAGATTCCAATGGACATGGGGAGGTTTACTGTAACCTGTGGACCTTCAACGTGACGATGAAACACAGAAATTGCGTCGGAATTGAATACAACAGGCACCATGCCGACTTCTCTCCGGGAGAGTAATGCTTCTAACTGTCTCTGTTTGATTCTTTCCTGGGATGAACGTAATAGATTCCGATGGACATAGGAAGGTTTACTGTAACCTGTGGACCTTCAACGTGACTATGAACCACAGAAATTGCGTCGGAATTGAATACAACAGGCACCATGCCGACTTCTCTCCGGGAGAGTAATGCTTCTAATTATCTGTGCTTTGATTCGTTCCTGGGATTCCAGTAATAGATTCCGATGGACATGGGAAGGTTTACTGTAACCTGTGGACCTTCATCTTGACGATGAAACACAGATATTGCGTCGGAATTGAATACAACAGGCACCATGCTGACTTCTCTCCGGGAGAGTAATGCTTCTAACTATCTGTGCTTTTATTCGTTCCTGGGATGCCAGTAATAGATTCCGATGGACATGGGAAGGTTTACTGTAACCTGTTTACCTTCATCTTGACGATGAAACACAGAAAATGCGTCGGAATTGAATACAACAGGCACCATGCTGACTTCTCTCCGGGAGAGTAATGCTTCTAACTATCTGTGCTTTGATTCGTTCCTGGGATTCCAGTAATAGATTCCGATGGACATGGGAAGGTTTACTGTAACCTGTGGACCCTCATCTTGACGATGAAACACAGAAATTGCGTCGGAATTGAATACAGCAGGCACCATGCTGTCTTCTCTCCGGGAGAGTAATGCTTCTAACTATCTGTGCTTTGATTCGTTCCTGGGATTCCAGTAATAGATTCCGATGGACATGGGTAGGTTAACTGTAACCTGTGGACCTTCATCTTGACGATGAAACACAGACATTGCGTCGGAATTGAATACAACAGGCACCATGCTGACTTGTCTCCGGGAGAGTAATGCTTCTAACTATCTGTGCTTTGATTCGCTCCTGGGATTCCAGTAATAGATTCCGATGGACATGGGAAGGTGTACTGTAACCTGTGGACCTTCAACTTGATGATGAAGCACAGAAATTGCGTCGGAATTGAATACAGCAGGCACCATGCCGACTTCCTGCGGGAGAGTAATGCTTCTAACCATCTGTGCTTTGCTTCGTTCCTGGGATTCCAGTAATAGATTCCGATGGACATGGGAAGGTTTACTGTAACCTGTGGACCTTCATCTTGACGATGAAACACAGAAATTGCGTCGGAATTGAATACAACAGGCACCATGCTGACTTCTCTGCGGGAGAGTAATGCTTCTAACCATCTGTGCTTTGATTCGTTCCTGGGATTCCAGTAATAGATTCCGATGGACATGGGAAGGTTTACTGTAACCTGTGGACCTTCATCTTGACGATGAAACACAGAAATTGCGTCGGAATTGAATACAGCAGGCACCATGCTGACTTCTCTCCGGGAGAGTAATGCTTCTAACTATGTGTGCTTTGATTCGTTCCTGGGATTCCAGTAATAGATTCCGATGGACATGGGAAGGTTTACTGTAACCTGTGGACCTTCATCTTGACGATGAAACGCAGAAATTGCGTCGGAATTGAATACAACAGGCACCATGCAGACTTCTCTCCGGGAGAGTAATGCTTCTAACTATCTGTGCTTTGATTCGATCCTGGGATTCCAGTAATAGATTCCGATGGACATGGGAAGGTGTACTGTAACCTGTGGACCTTCAACGTGACGATGAAGCACAGAAATTGCGTCGGAATTGAATACAACAGGCACCATGCTGACTTCTCTCCTGGAGAGTAATGCTTCTAACCATCTGTGCTTTGATTCGTTCCTGGGATTCCAGTAATAGATTCCGATGGACATGGGAAGGTTTACTGTAACCTGTGGACCTTCATCTTGACGATGAAACACAGAAATTGCGTCGGAATTGAATACAGCATTCACCATGCTGACTTCTCTCCGGGAGAGTAATGCTTCTAACTATCTGTGCTTTGATTCGTTCCTGGGATTCCAGTAATAGATTCCGATGGACATGGGTAGGTTTACTGTAACCTGTGGACCTTCATCTTGACGATGAAACACAGACATTGCGTCGGAATTGAATACAACAGGCACCATGCTGACTTCTCTCCGGGAGTGTAATGCTTCTAACTATCTGTGCTTTGATTCGTTCCTGGGATTCCAGTAATAGATTCCGATGGACATGGGAAGGTTTTCTGTAACCTGTGGACCTTCATCTTGACGATGAAACACAGAAATTGCGTCCTAATTGAATACAACAGGCACCATGTTGGCTTCTCTCCGGGAGAGTAATGCTTCTAACTATCTGTGCTTTGATTCGTTCCTGGGATTCCAGTAATAGATTCCGATGGATATGGGAAGGTTTTCTCTAATCTGTGGACCTTATTCTTGACGATGAAACACATAAATTGCATCGGAATTGAATACAACAGGCACCATGCTGACTTCTCTCCGGGAGAGTAATCCTTCTAACTATATGTGCTTTGATTCGTTCCTGGGATTCCAGTAATAGATTCCGATGGACATTGGAAGGTTTTCTGTAACCTGTGGACCTTCATCTTGACGATGAAGCACAGAAATTGCGTCGGAATTGAATACAACAGGCACCATGCCGACTTCTCTCCGGGAGAGTAATGCTTCTATCTATCTGTGCTTTGATTCGTTCCTGGGATACCAGTAATAGATTCCGATGGACATGGGAAGGTTTTCTGTAACCTGTGGACCTTCATCTTGACGATGAAACACAGAAATTGCGTCGGAATTGAATACAACAGGCACCATGCCGACTTCTCTCCGGGAGAGTAGTGCTTCTAAATATCTGTGCTTTGATTCGTTCCTGGGATTCCAGTAATAGATTCCGATGGACATGGGAAGGTTTACTGTAACCTGTGGACCTTCATCTTGACGATGAAACACAGAAATTGCGTCGGAATGGAATGCAAAAGGCACCATGCTGACTTCTCTCCGGGAGAGTAATGCTTCTATCTATCTGCGCTTTGATTCGTTCCTGGGATTCCAGTAATAGATTCCGATGGACATGGGAAGGTTTACTGGTCCCTGTGGACCTTCATCTTGACGATGAAACACATAAATTGCGTCGGAATTGAATACAACAGGCACCATGCTGACTTCTCTCCGGGAGAGTAATGCTTCTAACTATCTGTGCTTTTATTCGTTCCTGGGATGCCAGTAATTGATTCCGATGGACATGGGAAGGTTTACTGTAACCTGTGGACCTTCATCTTGACGATGAAACACATAAATTGCGTCGGAATTGAATACAACAGGCACCATGCTGACTTCTCTGCGGGAGAGTAATGCTTCTAACCATCTGTGCTTTGATTCGTTCCTGGGATTCCAGTAATAGATTCCGATGGACATGGGAAGGTTTACTGTAACCTGTGGACCTTCATCTTGACGATGAAACACAGAAATTGCGTCGGAATTGAATACAGCAGGCACCATGCTGACTTCTCTCCGGGAGAGTAATGCTTCTAACTATGTGTGCTTTGATTCGTTCCTGGGATTCTAGTAATAGATTCCGATGGACATGGGAAGGTTTGCTGTAACCTGTGGACCTTCATCTTGACGATGAAACACAGAAATTGCGTCGGAATTGAATACAACAGGCACCATGCTGACTTGTCTCCGGGAGAGTAATGCTTCTAACTATCTGTGCTTTGATTCGCTCCTGGGATTCCAGTAATAGATTCCGATGGACATGGGAAGGTGTACTGTAACCTGTGGACCTTCAACTTGATGATGAAGCACAGAAATTGCGTCGGAATTGAATACAGCAGGCACCATGCCGACTTCCTGCGGGAGAGTAATGCTTCTAACCATCTGTGCTTTGCTTCGTTCCTGGGATTCCAGTAATAGATTCCGATGGACATGGGGAGGTTTACTGTAACCTGTGGACCTTCATCTTGACGATGAAACACAGAAATTGCGTCGGAATTGAATACAGCAGGCACCATGCTCACTTCTCTCCGGGAGAGTAATGCTTCTAACTATCTGTGCTTTGATTCGTTCCTGGGATTCCAGTAATAGATTCCGATGGACATGGGTAGGTTTACTGTAACCTGTGGACCTTCATCTTGACGATGAAACACAGACATTGCGTCGGAATTGAAGACAACAGGCACTACGCTGACTTGTCTCCGGGAGAATAATGCTTCTAACTATCTGTGCTTTGATTCGTTCCTGGGATTCCAGTAATAGATTCCGATGGACATGGCAAGGTTTACTGTAACCTGTGGACGTTCTTCTTGACGATGAAACACAGAAATTGCGTCGGAATTGAATACAGCAGGCACCATGCTGACTTCTCTCCGGGAGAGTAATGCTTCTAACTATCTGTGCTTTGATTCGTTCCTGGGATTCCAGTAACAGATTCCGATGGACGTGGGAAGGTGTACTGTAACCTGTGGACCTTCAACGTGACGATGAAGCACCGAGATTGCGTCGGAATTGAATACAACAGGCACCATGCCGACTTCTCTCCGGGAGAGTAATGCTTCTAACCATCTGTGCTTTGAATCGTTCCTGGGATTCCAGTAATAGATTCCGATGGACATGGGAAGGTTTTCTCTAATCTGTGGACCTTAATCTTGACGATGAAACACATAAATTGCATCGGAATTGAATACAACAGGCACCATGCTGACTTCTCTCCGGGAGAGTAATCCTTCTAACTATATGTGCTTTGATTCGTTCCTGGGATTCCAGTAATAGATTCCGATGGACATTGGAAGGTTTTCTGTAACCTGTGGACCTTCATCTTGACGATGAAGCACAGAAATTGCGTCGGAATTGAATACAACAGGCACCATGCCGACTTCTCTCCGGAAGAGTAATGCTTCTATCTATCTGTGCTTTGATTCGTTCCTGGGATTCCAGTAATAGATTCCGATGGACATGGGAAGGTTTTCTGTAACCTGTGGACCTTCATCTTGACGATGAAACACAGAAATTGCGTCGGAATTGAATACAACAGGCACCATGCCGACTTCTCTCCGGGAGAGTAGTGCTTCTAAATATCTGTGCTTTGATTCGTTCCTGGGATTCCAGTAATAGATTCCGATGGACATGGGAAGGTTTACTGTAACCTGTGGACCTTCATCTTGACGATGAAACACAGAAATTGCGTCGGAATGGAATACAAAAGGCACCATGCTGACTTCTCTCCGGGAGAGTAATGCTTCTATGTATCTGCGCTTTGATTCGTTCCTGGGATTCCAGTAATAGATTCCGATGGAAATGGGAAGGTTTACTGGTCCCTGTGGACCTTCATCTTGACGATGAAACACATAAATTGCGTCGGAATTGAATACAACAGGCACCATGCTGACTTCCATCCGGGAGAGTATTGCTTCTAACTCTCTGTGCTTTGATTCGTTCCTGGGATTCCAGTAATAGATTCCGATGGACATGAGAAGGTTTACTGTAACCTGTGGACATTCATCTTGACGATGAAACACAGAATTTGCACCGGAATTGAATACAACAGGCACCATGCTGACTTCTCTCCGGGAGAGTAATGCTTCTAACTATATGTGCTTTGATTCGTTCCTGGGATTCCAGTAGTAGATTCCGATGGACATGGGAAGGTTTAAATAACCTGTAGACCTTCATCTCGACTATGAAACACAGAATTTGCGTCGGAATTGAATACAACAGGCACCATCCTGACTTCTCTCCGGGAGAGTAATGCTTCTAACTATCTGTGTTTTGATTCATTCCTGGGATTCCAGTAATAGATTCCGATGGACATGAGAAGGTTTACTGTAACCTGTGGACCTCCATCTTGACGATGAAACACAGAAATTGCGTCGGAATTGAATACAACAGGCACCATGCTGACTTCTCTCCAGGAGAGTAATGCTTCTATCTATCTGTGCTTTGATTCGTTCCTGGGATTCCAGTAATAGATTCCGATGGACATTGGAAGGTTTACTGGTCCCTGTGGACCTTCATCTTGACGATGAAACACATAAATTGCGTCGGAATTGAATACAACAGGCACCATGCTGACTTCTCTCCGGGAGAGTAATGCTTCTAACTATCTGTGCTTTGATTCGTTCCTGGGATTCCAGTAATAAATTCCGATGGACATGGGAAGGTTTACTGTAACCTGTGGACCTTCATCTTGACGATGAAACACAGAATTTTGCGTCGGAATTGAATACAACAGGCACCATGCTGACTTCTCTCCGGGAGAGTAATTCTTCTAACTATCTGTGCTTTAATTCGTTCCTGGGATTCCAGTAATAGATTCCGATGGACATGGGAAGGTTTTCTGTAACCTGTGGACCTTCATCTTCACGATGAAGCACGGAAATTGCGTCGGAATTGAATACAACAGGCACCATGCAGACTTCTCTCCGGGAGAGTAATGCTTCTAACTATCTGTGCTTTGATTCGTTCCTGGGATTCCAGTAATAGATTCCGATGGACATGGGAAGGTTTACTGTAACCTGTGGACCTTCAACGCGACGATGAAACACATAAATTGCGTCGGAATTGAATACAACAGGCACCATGCCGACTTCTCTCCGGGAGAGTAATGCTTCTAACTATCTGTGCTTTGATTCGTTCCTGGGATTCCAGTAATAGATTCCGATGGACATGGAAGGGTTTACTGTAACCTGTGGACCTTCGTCTTGACGCTGAAACACATAAATTGCGTCGGAATTGAATACAACATGCACCATGCTGACTTCACTCCGGGAGAGTAATGCTTCTAACTATCTGTGCTTCTATTCGTTCCTGGGATTCCAGTAATAGATTCCGATGGACATGGGAAGGTTTTCTGTAACCTGGGGACCTTCAACGTGACGATGAAGCACAGAAATTGCGTCGGAATTGAATACAACAGGCACCATGCCGACTTCTCTCCGGGAGAGTAATGCTTCTAACCATCTGTGCTTTGATTCGTTCCTGGGATTCCAGTAATAGATTCCGATGGACATGGGAAGGTTTACTGTAACCTGTGGACCTTGAACGCGACGATGAAACACATAAATTGCGTCGGAATTGAATACAACAGGCACCATGCCGGCTTTTCTCCGGGAGAGTAATGCTTCTAACTATCTGTGCTTTGATTCGTTCCTGGGATTCCAGTAATAGATTCCGATGGACATGGGAAGGTTTACTGTAACCTGTGGACCTTCATCTTGACGATGAAACACAGAAATTGCGTCGGAATTGAATACAACAGGCACCATGCTGACTTCTCTCCGGGAGAGTAATGCTTCTAACTATCTGTGCTTTGATTCGTTTCTGGGATTCCAGTAATGGATTCCGATGGGCATGGGATGGTTTACCGTAACCAGTAGACGTTCAACGTGAAGATGAAGCACAAAAAATTGCGTCGGAATTTAATACAACAGGCACCATCCCGACTTCTCTCCGGGAGAGTAATGCTTCTAACTATCTGTGCATTGATTCCTTCCTGGGATTCCAGTAATAGATTCCGATGGACATGGGAAAGTTTACTGTAACCTGTGGACCTTCAACTTGACGATGAAACACATAAATTGCGTAGGAATTTAATACAACAGGCACCATCCCGACTTCTCTCCGGGAGATTAATGCTTCTAACTATCTGAGCATTGATTCGTTCCTGGGGTTCCAGTAATAGATTCCGATGGACATGGGAAGGTTTACTGTAACCTGTGGACCTTCAACGTCACGATGAAGCACAAAAAATTTCGTCGGAATTGAATACAACAGGCACCATGCCGACTTCTCTCCGGGAGAGTAATGCTTCTAACTATCTGTGCTTTGATTCGTTCCTGGGATTCCAGTAATAGATTCCGATGGACATGGGAAGGTTTACTGGTCCCTGTGGACCTTCATCTTGACGATGAAACACATAAATTGCGTCGGAATTGAATACAACAGGCACCATGCTGACTTCCATCCGGGAGGTAATGCTTCTAACTATCTGTGCTTTGATTCGTTCCTGGGATTCCAGTAATAGATTCCGATGGACATGAGAAGGTTTACTGTAACCTGTGGACCTTCATCTTGACGATGAAACACAGAAATTGCGTCGGAATTGAATACAACAGGCACCATGCTGACTTCTCTCCAGGAGAGTAATGCTTCTATCTATCTGTGCTTTGATTCGTTCCTGGGATTCCAGTAATAGATTCCGATGGACATTGGAAGGTTTACTGGTCCCTGTGGACCTTCATCTTGACGATGAAACACATAAATTGCGTCGGAATTGAATACAACAGGCACCATGCTGACTTCTCTCCGGGAGAGTAATGCTTCTAACTATATGTGCTTTGATTCGTTCCTGGGATTCCAGTAATAGATTCTGATGGACATGGGAAGGTTTAAATAACCAGTGGACCTTCATCTTGACTATGAAACACAGAATTTGCGTCGGAATTGAATACAACAGGCACCATGCTGACTTCTCTCCAGGAGAGTAATGCTTCTATCTATCTGTGCTTTGATTCGTTCCTGGGATTCCAGTAATAGATTCCGATGGACATTGGAAGGTTTACTGGTCCCTGTGGACCTTCATCTTGACGATGAAACACATAAATTGCGTCGGAATTGAATACAACAGGCACCATGCTGACTTCTCTCCGGGAGAGTAATGCTTCTAACTATCTGTGCTTTGATTCGTTTCTGGGATTCCAGTAATAAATTCCGATGGACATGGGAAAGTTTACTGTAACCTGTGGACCTTCATCTTGACGATGAAACACAGAATTTGCGTCGGAATTGAATACAACAGGCACCATGCTGACTTCTCTCCGGGAGAGTATTTCTTCAAACTATCTGTGCTTTGATTCGTTCCTGGGATTCCAGTAATAGATTCCGATGGACATGGGAAGGTTTTCTGTAACCTGTAGACCTTCATCTTGACGATGAAGCACAGAAATTGCGTCGGAATTGAATACAACAGGCACCATGCTGACTTCTCTCCGGGAGAGTAATGCTTCTAACTATCTGTGCTTTGATTCGTTCCTGGGATTCCAGAAATAGATTCCGATGGACATGGGAAGGTTTACTGTAACCTGTGGACCTTCAACGCGACGATGAAACACATAAATTGCGTCGGAATTGAATACAACAGGCACCATGCCGACTCTCTCCGGGAGAGTAATGCTTCTAACTATCTGTGCTTTGATTCGTTCCTGGGATTCCAGTAATAGATTCCGATGGACATGGAAGGGTTTACTGTAACCTGTGGACCTTCGTCTTGACGCTGAAACACATAAATTGCGTCGGAACTGAATACAACATGCACCATGCTGACTTCTCTCCGGGAGAGTAATGCTTCTAACTATCTGTGCTTCTATTCGTTCCTGGGATTCCAGTAATAGATTCCGATGGACATGGGAAGGTTTTCTGTAACCTGGGGACCTTCAACGTGACGATGAAGCACAGAAATTGCGTCGGAATTGAATACAACAGGCACCATGCCGACTTCTCTCCGGGAGAGTAATGCTTCTAACCATCTGTGCTTTGATTCGTTACTGGGATTCCAGTAATAGATTCCGATGGACATGGGAAGGTTTACTGTAACCTGTGGACCTTGAACGCGACGATGAAACACATAAATTGCGTCGGAATTGAATACAACAGGCACCATGCCGGCTTCTCTCCGGGAGAGTAATGCTTCTAACTATCTGTGCTTTGATTCGTTCCTGGGATTCCAGTAATAGATTCCGATGGACATGGGAAGGTTTACTGTAACCTGTGGACCTTCAACGTGACGACGAAGCACAGAAATTGCGTCGGAATTGAATACAACTGGCACCATGCCGACTTCTCTGCGGGAGAGTAATCCTTCTAACTATCTGTGCTTTGATTCGTTCCCGGGATTCCAGTAATAGATTCCGATGGACATGGGAAGGTTTTCTGTAACCTGTGGACCTTCATCATGACGATGAAACACAGAAATTGCGTCGGAATTGAATACAACAGGCACCATGCCGACTTCTCTCCGGGTTAGTAACGCTTCTAATTATCTGTGCTTTGATTCGTTCCTGGGATTCCAGTAATAGATTCCGATGGACATGGGAAGGTTTACTGTAACCTGTGGACCTTCAACGTGACGATGAAACACATAAATTGCGTCGGAATTAAATACAACAGGCACCATGCCGGCTTCTCTCCGGGAGAGTAATGCTTCTAACTATCTGTGCTTTGATTCGTTCCTGGGATTCCAGTAATAGATTCCGATGGACATGGGAAGGTTTACTGTAACCTGTGGACCTTCATCTTGACGATTAAACACAGAAATTGCGTCGGAATTGAATACAACAGGCACCATGCTGACTTCTCTCCGGGAGAGTAATGCTTCTAACTATCTGTGCTTTGATTCGTTCCTGGGATTCCAGTAATAGATTCCGATGGACATGGGAAGGTTTACTGGAACCTGTGGACCTTCAACGTGACGATGAAGCACAGAAATTGCGTCGGAATTGAATACAACTGGCACCATGCCGACTTCTCTGCGGGAGAGTAATCCTTCTAACTATCTGTGCTTTGATTCGTTCCCGGGATTCCAGTAATAGATTCCGATGGACATGGGAAGGTTTTCTGTAACCTGTGGACCTTCATCATGACGATGAAACACAGAAATTGCGTCGGAATTGAATACAACAGGCACCATGCCGACTTCTCTCCGGGTTAGTAACGCTTCTAATTATCTGTGCTTTGATTCGTTCCTGGGATTCCAGTAATAGATTCCGATGGACATGGGAAGGTTTACTGTAACCTGTGGACCTTCAACGTGACGATGAAACACATAAATTGCGTCGGAATTAAATACAACAGGCACCATGCCGGCTTCTCTCCGGGAGAGTAATGCTTCTAACTATCTGTGCTTTGATTCGTTCCTGGGATTCCAGTAATAGATTCCGATGGACATGGGAAGGTTTACTGTAACCTGTGGACCTTCATCTTGACGATTAAACACAGAAATAGCGTCGGAATTGAATACAACAGGCACCATGCTGACTTCTCTCCGGGAGAGTAATGCTTCTAACTATCTGTGCTTTGATTCGTTTCTGGGATTCCAGTAATGGATTCCGATGGACATGGGGTGGTTTACCGTAACCTGTAGACGTTCAACGTGAAGATGAAGCACAAAAAATTGCGTCGGAATTTAATACAACAGGCACCATCCCGACTTCTCTCCGGGAGAGTAATGCTTCTAACTATCTGTGCTTTGATTCCTTCCTGGGATTCCAGTAATAGATTCCGATGGACATGGGAAGGTTTACTGTAACCTGTGGACCTTCAGCTTGACGATGAAACACATAAATTGCGTCGGAATTTAATACAACAGGCACCATCCCGACTTCTCTCCGGGAGAGTAATGCTTCTAACTATCTGAGCATTGATTCGTTCCTGGGGTTCCAGTAATAGATTCCGATGGACATGGAAAGGTTTACTGTAACCTGTGGACCTTCAACGTCACGATGAAGCACAAAAAATTGCGTCGGAATTGAATACATCAGGCACCATGCCGACTTCTCTCCGGGAGAGTAATGCTTCTAACTATCTGTGCTTTGATTCGTTCCTGGGATTCCAGTAATAGATTCCGATGGACATGGGAAGGTTTACTGTAACCTGTGGACCTTCAACGTGACGATGAAACACATAAATTGCGTCGGAATTAAATACAACAGGCACCATGCCGGCTTCTCTCCGGGAGAGTAATGCTTCTAACTATCTGTGCTTTGATTCGTTCCTGGGATTCCAGTAATAGATTCCGATGGACATGGGAAGGTTTACTGTAACCTGTGGACCTTCACCGTGACGATGAAGCACAAGAAATTGCGTCGGATTTAAATACAACAGGCACCATGCCGACTTCTCTCCGGGAGAGTAATGCTTCTAACTGTCTCTGCTTTGATTCTTTCCTGGGATGCCAGTAATAGATTCCGATGGACATGGGAAGGTTTACTGTAACCTGTGGACCTTCATCGTGACGATGAAACACAGAAATTGCATCGGAATTGAATACAACAGGCACCATGCTGACTTCTCTCCGGGAGAGTAATGCTTCTAACTATCTGTGCTTTGATTCGTTCCTGGGATTCCAGTAATAGATTCCGATCGACATGGGAAGGTTTACTGTAACATGTGGACCTTCATCTTGACGACGAAACACAGAAATTTCGTCGGAATTGAATACAACAGGCACCATGCTGACTTCTCTCCGGGAGAGTAATGCTACTAACTATCAGTGCTTTGATTCGTTCCTGGGATTCCAGTAATAGATTCCGATGGACATGGGAAGGTTTACTGTAACCTGTGGACCTTCAACGTGACGATGAAGCACAGAAACTGCGTCGGTATTGAATACAACATGCACCATGCCGACTTCTCTCCGGGAGAGTAATGCTTCTAACTATCTGTGCTTTGATTCGTCCCTGGGATACCAGTAATAGATTCCGATGGACATGGGAATGTATACTGTAACCTTTGGACCTTCAACTTAACGATGAAACACAGAAATTGCGTCGTAATTGAATACAACAGGCGCAATGCTGACTTCTCTCCGGGAGAGTAATGCTTCTAACTATCTGTGCTTTGATTCGTTCCTGGGATTCCAGAAATAGATTCCGATGGACATGGGAAGGTTTACTGTAACCTGTGGACCTTCAACGTGACGATGAAGCACAGAAATTGCGTCGGAATTGAATACAACATGCACCATGCCGACTTCTCTCCGGCAGACTAATGCTTCTAACTATCTGTGCTTTGATTCGTTCCTGAGATTCCAATAATAGATTCCGATGGACATGGGAATGTATACTGTAACCTTTGGACCTTCAACTTAATGATGAAACACAGAAATTGCGTCGTAATTGAATACAACAGGCACTATTCCGACTTCTGTCAGGAAGAGTAATACTTCCAACTGTCCCTGCTTTGATTCTTTCCTGGGATGCCAGTAATAGATTCCGATGGACATGGGAAGGTTTAATGTAACCTGTGGACCTTCAACGTGACGATGAAGCACAGAAATTGCGTCGGAATTGAATACAACAGGCACCATGCCGACTTCTCTCCGAGAGAGTAATGCTTCTAACTATCTGTGCTTTGATTCTTTCCTGGGATTCCAGTAATAGATTCCGATGGACATGGGAAGGTTTACTGTAACCTGTGGACCTTCAACGTGACGATGAAGCACAGAAATTGCGTCGGAATTGAATACAACACGCAGCATGCCGACTTCTCTCCGGGAGAGTTATGCCTCTAACTATCTGTGCTTTGATTCGTTCCTGGGATTCCAGTAATAGATTCCGATGTACATGGGAATGTATACTGTAACCTTTGGACCTTCAACTTAACGATGAAACATAGAAAGTGCGTCGGAATTGAATACAACAGGCACCATGCAGACTTCTCTCCGGGAGAGTAATGCTTCTAACTGTCTCTGCTTTGATTCTTTCCTGGGATGCCAGTTATAGATTCCGATGGACATGGGAAGGATTACTGTAACCTGTGATCCTTCATCTTGACGATGAAACACATAAAATGCGTCGGAATTGAATACAACAGGCACCATGCTGACTTCTCTCCGGGAGAGTAATTCTTCTAACTATCTGTGCTTTGATTCGTTCCTGGGATTCCAGTAATAGATTACGATGGACATGGGAAGGTTTACTGTAACCTGTGGACCTTCACCGTGACGATGAAGCACAAGAAATTGCGTCGGATTTAAATACAACAGGCACCATTCCGACTTCTCTCCGGGAGAGTAATGCTTCTAACTATCTGTGCTTTATTCGTTCCTGGGATTCCAGTGATAAATTCCGATGGACATGGGAAGGTTTACTGTAACCTGTGGACCTTCAACGTGACGATGAAACACATAAATTGCGTCGGAATTGAATACAACAGGCACCATGCCGACTTCTCTCCGGGAGAGTAATGCTTCTATCTGTGCTTTGATTCGTTCCTTTGATTCCAGTAATAGATTCCGATGGACATAGGAACGTTTACTGTAACCTGTGGACCTTCAACGTGACGATGAAGCACAGAAATAGCGTCGGAATTGAATACAACAGGTACCATGCCGACTTCTCTCCGTGAGAGTAATTCTTCTAACTATCTGTGCTTTGATTCGTTCCTGGTATTCCAGTAATAGATTCCGATGGACATGGGAAGGTTTACTGTAACCTGTGGACCTTCAACGTGTCGATGAAGCACAGAAATTGCGTCGGAATTGAATACAACAGGCACCATGCAGACTTCTCTCCGGGAGAGTAATGCTTCTAACTGTCTCTGCTTTGATTCTTTCCTGGGATGCCAGTTATAGATTCTGATGGACATTGGAAGTTTTACTGTAACCTGTGGACCTTCATCTTGACGATGAAACACAGAAATTGCGTCGGAATTGAATACAACAGGCGCAATGCTGACTTCTCTCCGGGAGAGTAATGCTTCTAACTATCTGTGCTCTGATTCGTTCCTGGGATTCCAGAAATAGATTCCGATGGACATGGGAAGGTTTACTGTAACCTGTGGACCTTCAACGTGACGATGAAGCACAGAAATTGCGTCGGAATTGAATACAACATGCACCATGCCGACTTCTCTCCGGCAGACTCATGCTTCTAACTATCTGTGCTTTGATTCGTTCCTGGGATTCCAATAATAGATTCCGATGGACATGGGAATGTATACTGTAACCTTTGGACCTTCAACTTAATGATGAAACACAGAAATTGCGTCGTAATTGAATACAACAGGCACTATTCCGACTTCTGTCAGGAAGAGTAATACTTCTAACTGTCCCTGCTTTGATTCTTTCCTGGGATGCCAGTAATAGATTCCGATGGACATGGGAAGGTTTAATGTAACCTGTGGACCTTCAACGTGACGATGAAGCACAGAAATTGCGTCGGAATTGAATACAACAGGCACCATGCCGACTTCTCTCCGGGAGAGTAATGCTTCTAACTATCTGTGCTTTGATTCTTTCCTGGGATTCCAGTAATAGATTCCGATGGACATGGGATTGTTTACTGTAACCTGTGGACCTTCATCTTGACGATGAAACACAGAAATTGCGTCGGAATAGAATACAACAGGCACCATGCTGACTTCTCCGCGGGAGAGTAATGCTTCTAACTATCTGTGCTCTGATTCGTTCCTGGGATTCCAGTAATAGATTCCGATGGACATGGGATGGTTTACTGTAACCTGTGGACCTTCAACGTGACGATGAAGCACAGAAATTGCGTCGGAATTGAATACAACACGCAGCATGCCGACTTCTCTCCGGGAGAGTTATGCCTCTAACTATCTGTGCTTTGATTCGTTCCTGGGATTCCAGTAATAGATTCCGATGGACATGGGAATGTATACTGTAACCTTTGGACCTTCAACTTAACGATGAAACACAGAAATTGCGTCGTAATTGAATACAACAGGCACCAAGCCGACTTCTGTCCGGGAGAGTAATAATTCTAACTGTCTCTGCTTTGATTCTTTCCTGGGATGCCAGTAATAGATTCCGATGGACATGGGAAGGTTTACTGTAACCTGTGGACCTTCAACGTGACGATGAAGCACAGAAATTGCGTCGGAATTGAATACAACAGGCACCATGCCGACTTCTGTCCGGGAGAGTAATACTTCTAACTGTCTCTGCTTTGATTCTTTCCTGGGATGCCAGTAATAGATTCCGATGGACATGTGAAGGATTACTGTAACCTGTGGACTTTCAACTTGACGATGAAGCACAGAAATTGCGTCGGAATTGAATACAACAGGCACCATGCAGACTTCTCTCCGGGAGAGTAATGCTTCTAACTGTCTCTGCTTTGATTCTTTCCTGGGATGCCAGTTATAGATTCCGATGGACATGGGAAGGTTTACTGTAACCTGTGGACCTTCATCTTGACGAAGATACACAGAAATTGCGTCGGAATTGAATACACCAGGCGCAATGATGACTTCTCTCCGGAAGTGTAATACTTCTAACTATCTGTGATTTGATTCGTTCCTGGGATTCCAGAAACAGATTCCGATGGACATGGGAAGGTTTACTGTAACCTGTGGACCTTCAACATGAAGATGAAGCACAGAAATAGCGTCGGAATTGAATACAACATGCACCATGACGACTTCTCTCCGGCAGAGTAATGCTTCTAACTATCTGTGCCTTGATTGGTTCCTGGGATTCCAGTAATAGATTCCGATGGGCATGGGAATGTATACTGTAACCTTTGGACCTTCAACTTAACGAAGAAGCACAGCAATTTCGTCGTAATTGAATACAACAGGCACCATGCCGACATCTGTCCGGGAGAGTAATAGTTGTAACTGTCTCTGCTTTGATTCTTTCCTGGGCTGCCAGAAAATAGATTCCGATGGACATGGGAAGGTTTACTGTAACCTGTGGACCTTCAACGTGACGATGAAGCACAGAAATTGCGTCGGAATTGAATACGACAGGCACCATGCTGACTTCTCTCTGGGAGAGTAATGCTTCTAACTATCTGTGCTTTGATTCGTTCCTGGGATTCCAGTAATAGATTCCGATGGACATGGGAAGGTTTACTGTAACCTGTGGACCTTCATCTTGACGATGAAACACAGAAATTGCGTCGGAATTGAATACAACAGGCACCATGCTGACTTCTCTGCGGGAGAGTAATGCTTCTAACTATCTGTGCTCTGATTCGTTCCTCGGATTCCAGTAATAGATTCCGATGGACATGGGAAGGTTCACTGTAACCTGTGGACCTTCAACGTGACGATGAAGCACAGAAATTGCGTTGGAATTGAATACAACAGGCACCATGCCGACTTCTGTCCGGGAGAGTAATACTTCTAACTGTCTCTGCTTAGATTCTTTCCTGGGATGCCAGTAATAGATTAATATGGACTTGGGAAGGTTTACTGTAACCTGTGGACCTTCAACGTGACGATGAAGCACAGAAATTGCGTCGTAATTGAATACAACATGCACCATGCCTACTTCTCTCCGGGAGAGTAATGCTTCTAACTATCTGTGCTTTGATTCGTTCCTGGGATTCCAGTAATAGATTCCGATGGACATGGGAATGTATACTGTAACCTTTGGACCTTCAACTTAACGATGAAACACAGAAATTGCGTCGTAATTGAATGTAACAGGCACCATGCCGACTTCTGTCCGGGAGAGTAATACTTCTAACTGTCTCTGCTTTGATTCTTTCCTGGGATGCCTGTAATAGATTCCGATGGACATGGGAAGGTTTACTGTAACCTGTGGACCTTCAACGTGACGATGATGCACAGAAATTGCGTCGGAATTGAATACAACAGGCACCATGCTGACTTCTCTCCGGTAGAGTAATGCTTCTAACTATGTGTGCTTTGATTCGTTCCTGGGATTCCAGTAATAGATTCCGATGGACATGGGAAGGTTTACTGTAACCTGTGGACCTTCAACGTGACGATGAAGCACAGAAATTGCGTCGGAATTGAATACAACATACACCATGCCGACTTCTCTCCGGGAGAGTAATGCTTCTAACTATCTGTGTTTTGATTCGTTCCTGGGATTCCAGTAATAGATTCCGATGGACATGGGAATGTATACTGTAACCTGTGGACCTTCAACTTAACGAAGAAACACAGAAAATGCGTCGGAATTGAATACAACAGTCACCATGCCGACTCCTGTCCGGGAGAGTAATACTTCTAACTGTCTCTGATTTGATTCTTTCCTGGGATGCCAGTAATAGATTCCGATGGACATGGGAAGGTTTACTGTAACCTGTGGCCCTTCATCGTGACCATGAAGCACAGAAATTGCTTCGGAATTGAATACAACATGCACCATGCCGACTTCTCTCCGGGAGAGTAATGCTTCTAACTATCTGTGCTTTGATTCGTTCCTGGGATTCCAGTAATAGATTCCGATGGACATGGGAATGTATACTGTAACCTTTGGACCTTCAACTTAACGATGAAACACAGAAATTGCGTCGGAATTGACTACAACAGGCACCATGCCGACATCTGTCCGGGAGAGTAATGCTTCTAACTGTCTCTGCTTTGATTCTTTCCTGGGATGCCAGTAATAGATTCCGATGGAAATGGAAGGTTTACTGTAACATGTGGACCTTCAACGTGACAATGAAGCACAGAAATTGTGTCGGAATTGAATACAACAGGCACCATGCTGACTTCTCTCCGGGAGAGTAATGCTTCTAACTATCTGGGCTTTGATTCGTTCCTGGGATTCCAGTAATAGATTCCGATGGACATGGGAAGGTTTACTGTAACCTGTGGAACTTCATCTTGACGATGAAACACAGAAATTGCGTCGGAATTGAATACAACAGGCACCATGCCGACTTCTGTCCGGGAGAGTAATACTTCTAACTGTCTCTGCTTTGATTCTTTCCTGGGATGCCAGTAATAGATTCCCATGGACATGGGAAGGTTTACTGTAACCTGTGGACCTTCAACGTGACGATGAAGCACAGAAATTGCGTCGGAATTGAATACAACATGCACCATGCCGACTTCTCTCCGGGAGAGTAATGCCTCTAACTATCTGTGCTTTGACTCGTTCCTGGGATTCCAGTAATAGATTCCGATGGACATGGGAAGGTTTACTGTAACCTTTGGACCTTCAACTTAACGATGAAACACAGAAATTGCGTCGGAATTGAATACAACAGGCACCATGCCGACTTCTGTCCGGGAGAGTAATACTTCTAACTGTCTCTGCTTTGATTCTTTCCTGGGATGCCAGTAATAGATTCCGATGGTAATGGGAAGGTTTACTGTAACCTGTGGACCTTCAACGTGACGATGAAGCACAGAAATTGCGTCGGAATTGAATACAACATGCACCATGCCGACTTCTCTCCGGGAGTGTAATGCTTCTAACTATCTGTGCTTTGATTCGTTCCTGGGATTCCAGTAAGAGATTCCGATGGACATGGGAATGTATACTGTAACCTTTGGACCTTCAACTTAACGATGAAACACAGAAATTGCGTCGGAATTGAATACAACATGCACCATGCCGACTTCTCTCCGGAAGAGTAATGCTTCCAACTATCTGTGCTTTGATTCGTTCCTGGGATTCCAGTAATAGCTTCCGATGGACATGGGAAGGTTTACTGTAACCTTCGGACCTTCAACATAACGATGAAACACAGAAATTGCGTCGGAATTGAATACAACAGGCCCCATGCCGACTTCTGTCCCGGAGATTAATACTTCTAACTGTCTCTGCTTTGATTCTTTCCTGGGATGCCAGTAATAGATTCCAATGGACATGGGAAGGTTTACCGTAACCTGTGGACCTTCAACGTGACGATGAAGCACAGAAATTGCGTCGGAATTGAATACAACATACACCATGCCGACTTCTCTCCGGGAGAGTAATGCTTCTAACTATCTGTGTTTTGATTCGTTCCTGGGATTCCAGTAATAGATTCCGATGGACATGGGAATGTATACTGTAACCTGTGGACCTTCAACTTAACGAAGAAACACAGAAAATGCGTCGGAATTGAATACAACAGTCACCATGCCGACTCCTGTCCGGGAGAGTAATACTTCTAACTGTCTCTGATTTGATTCTTTCCTGGGATGCCAGTAATAGATTCCGATGGACATGGGAAGGTTTACTGTAACCTGTGGCCCTTCATCGTGACCATGAAGCACAGAAATTGCTTCGGAATTGAATACAACATGCACCATGCCGACTTCTCTCCGGGAGAGTAATGCTTCTAACTATCTGTGCTTTGATTCGTTCCTGGGATTCCAGTAATAGATTCCGATGGACATGGGAATGTATACTGTAACCTTTGGACCTTCAACTTAACGATGAAACACAGAAATTGCGTCGGAATTGACTACAACAGGCACCATGCCGACATCTGTCCGGGAGAGTAATGCTTCTAACTGTCTCTGCTTTGATTCTTTCCTGGGATGCCAGTAATAGATTCCGATGGAAATGGAAGGTTTACTGTAACATGTGGACCTTCAACGTGACAATGAAGCACAGAAATTGTGTCGGAATTGAATACAACAGGCACCATGCTGACTTCTCTCCGGGAGAGTAATGCTTCTAACTGTCTCTGCTTTGATTCTTTCCTGGGATGCCAGTAATAGATTCCGATGGTAATGGGAAGGTTTACTGTAACCTGTGGAACTTCATCTTGACGATGAAACACAGAAATTGCGTCGGAATTGAATACAACAGGCACCATGCCGACTTCTGTCCGGGAGAGTAATACTTCTAACTGTCTCTGCTTTGATTCTTTCCTGGGATGCCAGTAATAGATTCCCATGGACATGGGAAGGTTTACTGTAACCTGTGGACCTTCAACGTGACGATGAAGCACAGAAATTGCGTCGGAATTGAATACAACATGCACCATGCCGACTTCTCTCCGGGAGAGTAATGCCTCTAACTATCTGTGCTTTGACTCGTTCCTGGGATTCCAGTAATAGATTCCGATGGACGTGGGAAGGTTTACTGTAACCTTTGGACCTTCAACTTAACGATGAAACACAGAAATTGCGTCGGAATTGAATACAACAGGAACCATGCCGACTTCTGTCCGGGAGAGTAATACTTCTAACTGTCTCTGCTTTGATTCTTTCCTGGGATGCCAGTAATAGATTCCGATGGTAATGGGAAGGTTTACTGTAACCTGTGGACCTTCAACGTGACGATGAAGCACAGAAATTGCGTCGGAATTGAATACAACATGCACCATGCCGACTTCTCTCCGGGAGTGTAATGCTTCTAACTATCTGTGCTTTGATTCGTTCCTGGGATTCCAGTAAGAGATTCCGATGGACATGGGAATGTATACTGTAACCTTTGGACCTTCAACTTAACGATGAAACACAGAAATTGCGTCGGAATTGAATACAACATGCACCATGCCGACTTCTCTCCGGAAGAGTAATGCTTCCAACTATCTGTGCTTTGATTCGTTCCTGGGATTCCAGTAATAGCTTCCGATGGACATGGGAAGGTTTACTGTAACCTTCGGACCTTCAACATAACGATGAAACACAGAAATTGCGTCGGAATTGAATACAACAGGCCCCATGCCGACTTCTGTCCCGGAGATTAATACTTCTAACTGTCTCTGCTTTGATTCTTTCCTGGGATGCCAGTAATAGATTCCAATGGACATGGGAAGGTTTACCGTAACCAGTGGACCTTCAACGTGACGATGAAGCACAGAAATTGCGTCGTAATTGAATACAACATGCACCATGCCGACTTCTCTCCGGGAGAGTAATGCTTCTAACTATCTGTGCTTTGATTCGTTCCTGGGATTCCAGTAATAGATTCCGATGGACATGGGAATGTATACTGTAACCTTTGGACCTTCAACTTAACGATGAAACACAGAAATTGCGTCGTAATTGAATGCAACAGGCACCATGCCGACTTCTGTCCGGGAGATTAATACTTCTAACTGTCTCTGCTTTGATTCTTTCCTGGGATGCCAGTAATAGATTCCGATGGACATGCAAGGTTTACTGTAACCTGTGGACCTTCAACGTGACGATGATGCACAGAAATTGCGTCGGAATGGAATACAACAGGCACCATGCTGACTTCTCTCCGGTAGAGTAATGCTTCTAACTATGTGTGCTTTGATTCGTTCCTGGGATTCCAGTAATAGATTCCGATGGACATGGGAAGGTTTACTGTAACCTGTGGACCTTCAACGTGACGATGAAGCACAGATATTGCGTCGGAATTGAATACAACATACACCATGCCGACTTCTCTCCGGGAGAGTAATGCTTCTAACTATCTGTGCTTTGATTCGTTCCTGGGATTCCAGTAATAGATTCCGATGGACATGGGAATGTATACTGTAACCTTTGGACCTTCAACTTAACAATGAAACACAGAAATTGCGTCGGAATTGAATACAACAGGCACCATGCCGACATCTGTCCGGGAGAGTAATGCTTCTAACTGTCTCTGCTTTGATTCTTTCCTGGGATGCCAGTAATAGATTCCGATGGAAATGGGAAGGTTTACTGTAACATGTGGACCTTCAACGTGACAATGAAGCACAGAAATTGTGTCGGAATTGAATACAACAGGCACCATGCTGACTTCTCTCCGGGAGAATAATGCTTCTAACTATCTGTGCTTTGATTCGTTCCTGGGATTCCAGTAATAGATTCCGATGGACATGGGAAGGTTTACTGTAACCTGTGGAACTTCATCTTGACGATGAAACACAGAAATTGCGTCGGAATTGAATACAACAGGCACCATGCCGACTTCTCTCCGGGAGAGTAATACTTCTAACTGTCTCTGCTTTGGTTCTTTCCTGGAATGCCAGTAATAGATTCCGATGGACATGGGAAGGTTTACTGTAACCTGTGGACCTTCAACGTGACGATGAAGCAAAGAAATTGCGTCGGAATTGAATAAAACATGCACCATGCCGACTTCTCTTCGGGAGAGTAATGCTTCTAACTATCTGTGATTTGATTCGTTCCTGGGATTCCAGTAATAGATTCCGATGGACAGGGGGATGTATACTGTAACCTTTGGACCTTCAACTTAACGATGAAACACAGAAATTGCGTCGGAATTGAATACAACAGGCACCATGCGACTTCTGTGATGGAGAGTAATACTTCTAACTGTCTCTGCTTTGATTCTTTCCTGGGATGCCAGTAATAGATTCCGATGGACATGGGAAGGTTTACTGTAACCTGTGGACCTTCAACGTGACGATGTAGCACAGAAATTGCGTCGGAATTGAATACAACATGCACCATGCCGACTTCTCTCCTTGAGAGTAATGCCTCTAACTATCTGTGCTTTGACTCGTTCCTGGGATTCCAGTAATAGATTCCGATGGACATGGGAAGGTTTACTGTAACCTTTGGACCTTCAACTTAACGATGAAACACAGAAATTGCGTCGGAATTGAATACAACAGGCACCATGCCGACTTCTGTCCGGGAGAGTAATACTTCTAACTGTCTCTGCTTTGATTCTTTTCTTGGATGCCAGTAATAGATTCCGATGGTAATGGGAAGGTTTACTGTAACCTGTGGACCTTCAACGTGACGATGAAGCACAGAAATTGCGTCGGAATTGAATACAACATGCACCATGCCGACTTCTCTCCGGGAGAGTAATGCTTCTAACTATCTGTGCTTTGATTCGTTCCTGGGATTCCAGTAAGAGATTCCGATGGACATTGGAATGTATACTGTAACCTTTGGGCCTTCAACTTAACGATGAAACACAGAAATTGCGTCGGAATTGAATACAACAGGTACCATGCCGACATCTGTCCGGGAGAGTAATGCTTCTAACTGTCTCTGCCTTGATTCTTTCCTGGGATTCCAGTAATAGATTCCGATGGACATGGGAAGGCTTACTGTAACCTGTGGACCTTCATCTTGACGATGAAACACAGAAATTGCGACGGAATTGAATACAACAGGCACCATGCCGACTTCTGTCCGGGAGAGTAATACTTCTAACTGTCTCTGCTTTGATTCTTTCCTGGGATGCCAGTAATAGATTCCGATGGACATGGGAAGGTTTACTGTAACCTGTGGACCTTCAACGTGACGATGAAGCACAGGAATTGCGTCGGATTTGAATACGACAGGCACCATGCTGACTTCTCTCCGGGTGAGTAATGCTTCTAACTACCTGTGCTTTGATTCGTTCCTGGGAATCCACTAATACATTCCGATGGACATGGGAAGGTTTACTGTAACCTGTGGACCTTCATCTTGACGATGAAACACAGAAATTGCGTCGGAATTGAATACAACAGGCACCATGCTGACTTCTCTCCTGGAGAGTAATGCTTCTAACTATCTGTGCTTTGATTCGTTCCTGGGATTCCAGAAATAGATTCCGATGGACATGGGAAGGTTTACTGTAACCTGTGGACCTTCATCTTGCCGATGAAACACAGAAATTGCGTCGGAATGGAATACAACAGGCACCATGCCGGCTTCTGTCCGGGAGAGAAATACTTCTAACTGTCTGTGCTTTGATTCTTTGCTGGGATGCCAGTAATAGATTCCGATGGACATGGGAAGGTTTACTGTAACCTGTGGACCTTCAACGTGCCGATGAAGCACAGAAATTGCGTCGGAATTGAATACAACAGGCACCATACCGACTTCTGTCCGGGAGAGTAATGCTTCTAACTGTCTGTGCGTTGATTCTTTCCTGGGATTCCAGTAATAGATTCCGAAGAACATGGGAAAGTTTACTGTAACCTGTGGACCTTCATCTTGACGATGAAACACAGAAATAGCGTCGGAATTGAATACAACAGGCACCATGCTGACCTCTCTCCGGGAGAGTAGTGCTTCCAACTATCTGTGCTTTGATTCGTTCCTGAGATTCCAGTAATAGATTCCGATGGACGTGGGAAGGTTTACTGTAACCTGTGGACCTTCAACGTGACGATGAAGCACAGAAATTGAGTCGGAATTGAATACAACAGGCACCATGCCGACTTCTGTCCGGGAGAGTAATGCTTCCAACTATCTGTGCTTTGATTCGTTCCTGGGATTCCGGTAATAAATTCCGATGGACATGGGAAGGTTTACTGGAACCTGTGGACCTTCAACGTGACGATGAAGCACAGAAATTGCGTCGGAATTGAATACAACAGGCACCATGCCGACTTCTGTCCGGGAGAGTAATGCTTCTAACTGTCTGTGCTATGATTCTTTCCTGGGATTCCAGTAATAGATTCCGATGGACATGGGAAGGTTTACTGTAACCTGTGGACCTTGAACGTGACGATGAAGCACAGAAATTGCGTCGGAATTAAATACAACAGGCACCATGCAGACTTCTGTCCGGGAGAGTAAAGCTTTTAACTATCTGTGCTTTGATTCGTTCCTGGCATTCCAGTAATAGATTCAGATGGACATGGGAATGTATACTGTAACCTTTGGACCTTCAACTTAACGATGAAACACAGAAATTGCGTCGGAATTGAATACAACAGGCACCAACCCGACTTCTGTCCGGGAGAGTAATACTTCTAACTGTCTCTGCCTTGATTCTTTCCTGGGATGCCAGTAATACATTCCGATGGACATGGGAAGGTTTACTGTATCCTGTGGACCTTCAACGTGACGATGAAGCACAGAAATTGCGTCGGAATTGAATACAACAGGCACCATGCTGACTTCTATCCGGGAGAGTAATGCTTCTAACTATCTGTGCTTTGATTCGTTCCTGGGATTCCAGTAATAAATTCCGATGGACATGGGAAGGTTTACTGTAACCTGTGGACCTTCATCTTGACGATGATACACAGAAATTGCGTCGGAATTGAATACAACAGGCACCATGCCGACTTCTGTCCGGGAGAGTAATGCTTCTAACTGTCTCTGCTTTGATTCTTTCCTGGGATGCCAGTAATAGATTCCGATGGACATGGGAAGGTTTACTGTAACCTGTGGACCTTCAACGTGACGACGAAGCACAGGAATTGCGTCGGAATCGAATACAACAGGCACCATGCTGACTTCTCTCCGGGAGAGTAATGCTTCTAACCATCTGTGCTTTGATTCGTTCCTGGGATGCCAGTAATAAATTCCGATGGACATGGGAAGGTTTACTGTAACCTGTGGACCTTCATCTTGACGATGAAACACAGAAATTGCGTCGGAATTGAATGCAACATGCACCATGCCGACTTCTCTCCGGGAGAGTAATGCTTCTAACTATCTGTGCTTTGATTCGTTCATGGGATTCCAGTAATAGATTCCGATGGACATGGGAATGTATACTGTAACCTCTGGACCTTCAATTTAACGATGAAACACAGAAATTGGGTCGGAATTGAATACAACAGGCACCATGCCGACTACTGTCCGGGAGAGTAATACATCTAACTATCTCTGCTTTGATTCTTTCCTCTGACGCCAGTAATAGATTCCGATGGACATGGGAAGGTTTACTGTAACCTGTGGACCTTCAACGTGACGATGAAGCACAGAAATTGCGTCGGAATCGAATACAACAGGCACCATGCTGACTTCTCTCCGGGAGAGTAATGCTTCTAACTATCTGTGCTTTGATTCGTTCCTGGGATTCCAGTAATAGATTCCGATGGACATGGGAAGGTTTACTGTAACCTGTGGACCTTCATCTAGACGATGAAACACAGAAATTGCGTCGGAATTGAATACAACAGGCACCATGCCGACTTCTGTCCGGGAGAGTAATGCTTCTAACTGTCTCTGCTTTGATTCTTTCCTGGGATTCCAGTAATAGATTCCGATGGACATGGGAAGGCTTACTGTAACCTGTGGACCTTCATCTTGACGATGAAACACAGAAATTCCGACGGAATTGAATACAACAGGCACCATGCCGACTTCTGTCCGGGAAAGTAATACTTCTAACTGTCTCTGCTTTGATTCTTTCCTGGGATGCCAGTAATAGATTCCGATGGACATGGGAAGGTTTACTGTAACCTGTGGACCTTCAACGTTACGATGAAGCACAGGAATTGCGTCGGATTTGAATACAACAGGCACCACGCTGACTTCTCTCCGGGAGAGTAATGCTTCTAACTATCTGTGCTTTGATTCGTTCCTGGGATTCCAGTAATACATTCCGATGGACATGGGAAGGTTTACTGTAACCTGTGGACCTTCATCTTGACGATGAAACACAGAAATTGCGTCGGAATTGAATACAACAGGCACCATGCTGACTTCTCTCCGGGAGAGTAATGCTTCTAACTATCTGTGCTTTGATTCGTTCCTGGGATTCCAGTAATAGATTCCGATGGACATGGGAAGGTTTACTGTAACCTGTGGACCTTCATCTTGCCGATGAAACACAGAAATTGCGTCGGAATGGAATACAAAAGGCACCATGCCGGCTTCTGTCCGGGAGAGTAATACTTCAAACTGTCTGTGCTTTGATTCTTTGCTGGGATGCCAGTAATAGATTCCGATGGACATGGGAAGGTATACTGTAACCTGTGGACCTTCAACGTGCCGATGAAGCACAGAAATTGCGTCGGAATTGAATACAACAGGCACCATGCTGACTCCTATCCGGGAGAGTAATGCTTCTAACTATCTGTGTTTTGATTCGTTCCTGGGATTCCAGTAATAGATTCCGATATAAATGGGAAGGTTTACTGTAACCTGTGGACCTTCATCTTGACGATGATACACAGAAATTGCGTCGGAATTGAATACAACAGGCACCATGCCGACTTCTGTCCGGGAGAGTAATGCTTCTAACTGTCTCTGCTTTGATTCTTTCCTGGGATTCCAGTAATAGATTCCGATGGACATGGGAAGGCTTACTGTAACCTGTGGACCTTCATCTTGACGATGAAACACAGAAATTGCGACGGAATTGAATACAACAGGCACCATGCCGACTTCTGTATGGGTGAGTAATACTTCTAACTGTCTTTGCTTTGACTCTTTCCTGGGATGCCAGTAATAGATTCCGATGGACATGGGAAGGTTTACTGTAACCTGTGGACTTTCAACGTGACGACGAAGCACAGGAATTGCGTCGGAATTGAATACAACAGGCACCATGCTGACTTCTCTCCGGGAGAGTAATGCTTCTAACCATCTGTGCTTTGACTCGTTCCTGGGATGCCAGTAATAGATTCCGATGGACATGGGAAGGTTTACTGTAACCTGTGGACCTTCATCTTGACGATGAAACACAGAAATTGCGTCGGAATTGAATACAACATGCACCATGCCGACTTCTCTCCGGGAGAGTAATGCTTCTAACTATCTGTGCTTTGATTCGTTCCTGGGATTCCAGTAATAGATTCCGATGGACATGGGAATGTATACTGTAACCTCTGGACCTTCAATTTAACGATGAAACACAGAAATTGGTTCGGAATTGAATACAACAGGCACCATGCCGACTTCTGTCCGGGAGAGTAATACATCTAACTGTCTCTGCTTTGATTCTTTCCTCTGACGCCAGTAATAGATTCCGATGGACATGGGAAGGTTTACTGTAACCTGTGGACCTTCAACGTGACAATGAAGCACAGAAATTGCGTCGGAATCGAATACAACAGGCACCATGCTGACTTCTCTCCGGGAGAGTAATGCTTCTAACTATCTGTGCTTGGATTCGTTCCTGGGATTCCAGTAATAGATTCCGATGGACATGGGAAGGTTTACTGTAACCTGTGGACCTTCATCTTGACGATGAAACACAGAAATTGCGTCGGAATTGAATACATCATTCACCATGCCGACTTCTGTCCGGGAGAGTAATGCTTCTAACTGTCTCTGCTTTGATTCTTTCCTGGGATTCCAGTAATAGATTCCGATGGACATGGGAAGGCTTACTGTAACCTGTGGACCTTCATCTTGACGATGAAACACAGATATTCCGACGGAATTGAATACAACAGGCTCCATGCCGACTTCTGTCCGGGAGAGTAATACTTCTAACTGTCTCTGCTTTGATTCTTTCCTGGGATGCCAGTAATAGATTCCGATGGACATGGGAAGGTTTACTGTAACCTGTGGACCTTCAACGTGACGATGAAGCACAGGAATTGCGTCGGATCTGAATACAACAGGCACCATGCTGACTTCCCTCCGGGAGAGTAATGCTTCTCACTATCTGTGCTTTGATTCTCTCCTGGGATTCCAGTATTACATTCCGATGGACATGGGAAGGTTTACTGTAACCTGTGGACCTTCATCTTGACGAAGAAACACAGAAATTGCGTCGGAATTGAATACAACAGGCACCATGCTGACTTCTCTCCGGGAGAGTAATGCTTCTAACTATCTGTGCTGTGATTCGTTCCTGGGATTCCAGTAATAGATTCCGATGGACATGGGAGGGTTTACTGTAACCTGTGGACCTTCATCTTGCCGATGAAACACAGAAATTGCGTCGGAATGGAATACAACAGGCACCATGCCGGCTTCTGTCCGGGAGAGTAATACTTCTAACTGTCTGTGCTTTGATTCTTTGCTGGGTTGCCAGTAATAGATTCCGATGGACATGGGAAGGTTTACTGTAACCTGTGGACCTTCAACGTGACGATGAAGCACAGAAATTGCGTCGGAATTGAATACAACAGGCACCATGCCGACTTCTGTCCGTTAGAGTAATGCTTCTAACTGTCTGTGCTTTGATTCTTTCCTGGGATTCCAGTAATAGATTCCGAAGAACATGGGAAAGTTTACTGTAACCTGTGGACCTTCATCTTGACGATGAAACACAGAAATTGCGTCGGAATTAAATACAACAGGCACCATGCCGACTTCTGTCCGGGAGAGTAATGCTTTTAACTATCTGTGCTTTGATTCGTTCCTGGGATTCCAGTAATAGATTCAGATGGACATGGGAATGTATACTGTAACCTTTGGACCTTCAACTTAACGATGAAACACAGAAATTGCGTCGGAATTGAATACAACAGGCACCATCCCGACTTCTGTCCGGGAGAGTAATACTTCTAACTGTCTCTGCTTTGATTCTTTCCTGGGATGCCAGTAATACATTCCGATGGACATGGGAAGGTTTACTGTAACCTGTGGACCTTCAACGTGACGATGAAGCACAGAAATTGCGTCGGAATTGAATACAACAGGCACCATGCTGACTTCTATCCAGGAGAGTAATGCTTCTAACTATCTGTGCTTTGATTCGTTCCTGGGATTCCAGTAATAGATTCCGATGGACATGGGAAGGTTTACTGTAACCTGTGGACCTTCATCTTGACGATGATACACAGAAATTGCGTCGGAATTGAATACAACAGGCACCATGCCGACTTCTGTCCGGGAGAGTAATGCTTCTAACTGTCTCTCCTTTGATTCTTTCCTGGGATTCCAGTAATAGATTCCGATGGACATGGAAAGGCTTACTGTAACCTGTGGACCTTCATCTTGACGATGAAACACAGAAATTGCGACGGAATTGAATACAACAGGCAGCATGCCGACTTCTGTCCGGGAGAGTAATACTTCTAACTGTCTTTGCTTTGATTCTTTCCTGGGATGCCAGTAATAGATTCCGATGGACATGGGAAGGTTTACTGTAACCTGTGGACCTTCAACGTGACGACGAAGCACAGGAATTGCGTCGGAATTGAATACAACAGGCACCATGCTGACTTCTCTCCGGGAGAGTAATGCTTCTAACCATCTGCGATTTGATTCGTTCCTGGGATGCCAGTAATAGATTCCGATGGACATGGGAAGGTTTACTGTAACCTGTGGATATTCATCTTGACGATGAAACACAGAAATTGCGTCGGAATTGAATACAACATGCACCATACCGTCTTCTCTCCGGGAGAGTAATGCTTCTAACTATCTGTGCTTTGATTCGTTCCTGGGATTCCAGTAATAGATTCCGATGGACATGGGAATGTATACTGTACCCTCTGGACCTTCAATTTAACGATGAAACACAGAAATTGGGTCGGAATTGAATACAACAGGCACCATTCCGACTTCTGTCCGGGAGAGTAATACATCTAACTGTCTCTGCTTTGATTCTTTCCTCTGACGCCAGTAATAGATTCCGATGGACATAAGAAGGTTTACTGTAACCTGTGGACCTTCAACGTGACGATGAAGCACAGAAATTGCGTCGGAATCGAATACAACAGGCACCATGCTGACTTCTCTATGGGAGAGTAATGCTTCTAACTATCTGTGCTTTGATTCGTTCCTGGGATTCCAGTAATAGATTCCGATGGACATGGGAAGGTTAACTTTAACCTGTGGACCTTCATCTTGACGATGAAACACAGAAATTGTGTCGGAATTGAATACAACAGGCACCATGCTGACTTCTCTCCGGGAGAGTAATGCTTCTAACTATCTGTGCTTTGATTCGTTCCTGGGATTCCAGTAATAGATTCCGATGGACATGGGAAGGTTTACTGTAACCTGTGGACCTTCATCTTGACGATGAAACACAAAAATTGCGTCGGAATTGAATACAACAGGCACCATGCTGACTTCTCTCCGGGAGAGTAGTGCTTCTAACTATCTGTGCTTTGATTCGTTCCTGGGATTCCAGTAATAGATTCCGATGGACATGGGAAGGTTTACTGTAACCTGTGGACCTTCAACGTGACGATGAAGCACAGAAATTGCGTCGGAATTGAATACAACATGCACCATGCCGACTTCTCTCCGGGAGAGTAATGCTTCTAACTATCTGTGCTTTGATTCGTTCCTGGGATTCCAGTAATAGATTCCGATGGACATGGGAATGTATACTGTAACCTGTGGACCTTCAACTTAACGATGAAACACAGAAATTGCGTCGGAATTGAATACAACAGGCACCATGCCGACTTCTGTCCGGGAGAGTAATACTTCCAACTGTCTCTGCTTTGATTCTTTCCTCTGACGCCAGTAATAGATTCCGATGGACATGGGAAGGTGTACTGTAACCTATGGACCTTCAACGAGACGATGAAGCACAGAAATTGCGTCGGAATTGAATACAACAGGCACCATGCTGACTTCTCTCCGGGAGAGTAATGCTTCTAACTATCTGTGCTTTGATTCGTTCCTGGGATTCTAGAAATAGATTCCGATGGACATGGGAAGGTTTACTGTAACCTGTGGACCTTCATCTTGACGATGAAACACAAAAATTGCGTCGGAATTGAATACAACAGGCACCATGCTGACTTCTCTCCGGGAGAGTAATGCTTCTAACTATCTGTGCTTTGATTCGTTCCTGGGATTCCAGTAATAGATTCCGATGGACATGGGAAGGTTTACTGTAACCTGTGGACCTTCATCTTGACGATGAAACACAGAAATTGCGTCGGAATGGAATACAACAGGCACCATGCCGGTTTCTGTCCGGGAGAGTAATACTTCTAACTGTTTCTGCTTTGATTCTTTGCTGGGATGCCAGTAATAGATTCCGATGGACATGGGAAGGTTTACTGTAACCTGTGGACCTTCAACGTGACGATGAAGCACAGAAATTGCGTCGGAATTGAATACAACAGGCACCATGCCGACTTCTATCCGGGAGAGTAATGCTACTAACTGTTTGTGCTTTGATTCTTTCCTGGGATTCCAGTTATAGATTCCGAAGAAAATGGGAAAGTTTACTGTAACCTGTGGACCTTCATCTTGACGATGAAACACAGAAATTGCGTCGGAATTGAATACAACAGGCACCGTGCTGACTCCTCTCCGGGAGAGTATTGCTTCCAACTATCTGTGCCTTGATTCGTTCCTGGGATTCCAGTAATAGATTCCGATGGACATGGGAAGGTTTACTGTAACCTGTGGACCTTCAACGTGACGGACAAGCACAGAAATTGCGTCGGAAATGAATACAACAGGCACCATGCCGACTTCTGTCCGGGAGAGTAATGCTTCTAACTATCTGTGCTTTGATTCGTTCCTGGGATTCCAGTAATAGATTCCGCTGGACATGGGAATGTATACTGCATCCTTTGGACCTTCAACGTAACGATGAAACACAGAAATTGCGTCGGAATTGAATACAACAGGCACCAACCCGACTTCTGTCCGGGAGAGTAATACTTCTAACTGTCTCTGCTTTGATTCTTTCCTGGGATGCCAGTAATAGATTCCGATGGACGTAGGAAGGTTTACTGTAACCTGCGGACCTTAAACGTGACGATGAAGCACAGAAATTGCGTCGGAATTGAATACAACAGGCACCATGCTGACTTCTCTCCGGGAGAGTAATGCTTCTAACTATCTGTGCTTTGATTCGTTCCTGGGATTCCAGTAATACATTCCGATGGACATGGGATGGTTTACTGTAACCTTTGGACCTTCATCTTGACGATGAAACACAGAAATTGCGTCGGAATTGAATACAACAGGCACCATGCTGACTTCTCTCCGGGAGAGTAATGCATCTAACTATCTGTGCTTTGATTCGTTCCTGGGATTCCAGTAATAGATTCCGATGGACATGGGAAGGTTTACTGTAACCTGCGGACCTTCATCTTGCCGATGAAACACAGAAATTGCGTCGGAATGGAATACAACAGTTACCATGCCGGCTTCTGTCCGGGAGAGTAATACTTCTAACTGTCTGTGCTTTGATTCTTTGCTGGGATCCCAGTAATAGATTCCGATGGACATGCGAAAGGTTTACTGTAACCTGTGGACCTTCATCTTGACGATGAAACACAGAAATTGCGACGGAATTGAATACAACAGGCACCATGCCGACTTCTGTCCGGGAGAGTAATACTTCTAACTGTCTCTGCTTTGATTCTTTCCTGGGATGGCAGTAATAGATTCCGATGGACATGGGAAGGTTTACTGTAACCTGTGGACCTTCAACGTGACGATGATGCACAGGAATTGCGTCGGAATTGAATACAACAGGCACCATGCTGACTTCTCTCCGGGAGAGTAATGCTTCTAACTATCTGTGCTTTGATTCGTTCCTGGGATTCCAGTAATACATTCCGATGGACATGGGAAGGTTTACTGTAACCTGTGGACCTTCATCTTGACGATGAAACACAGAAATTGCGTCGGAATTGAATACAACACGCACCATGCCGACTTCTGTCCGGGAGAGTAATACTTCTAACTGTGTCTGCTATGATTCTTTCCTGGGATGCCAGTAATAGATTCCGATGGACATGGGAAGGTTTACTGTAACCTGTGGACCTTCAACGTGACGATGAAGCACAGAAATTGAGTCGGAATTGAATACAACAGGCACCATGCTGACTTCTCTCCGGGAGAGCAATGCTTCTAACTATCTGTGCTTTGATTCGTTCCTGGGATTCCAGTAATAGATTCCGATGGACATGGGAAGGTTTACTGTAACCTGTGGACCTTCAACGTGACGATGAAGCACAGAAATTGCGTCGGAATTGAATACAATATGTACCATGCCGACTTCCCTCCGGGAGAGTAATGCTTCTAACTATCTGTGCTTTGATTCGTTCCTGGGATTCCAGTAATAGATTCCGATGGACATGGGAAGGTTTACTGTAACCTGTGGACCGTCAATTTAACGATGAAACACAGAAATTGGGTCGGAATTGAATACAACAGGCACCATTCCGACTTCTGTCCGAGAGAGTAATACATCTAACTGTCTCTGCTTTGATTCTTTCCTCTGACGCCAGTAATAGATTCCGATGGACATGGGAAGGTTTACTGTAAACTGTTGACCTTCATCTTGACGATGAAACACAGAAATTGCGTCGGAATTGAATACAACAGGCATCATGCTGACTTCTCTCCGGGAGAGTAATGCTTCTAACTATCTGTGCTTTGATTCGTTCCTGGGATTCCAGTAATAGATTCCGATGGACATAGAAGGTTTACTGTAACTTGTGGACCTTCAACGTGACGATGAAGAACAGAAATTGCGTCGGAATTGAATACAACAGGCACCGTGCTGACTTCTCTCCGGGAGAGTATTGCTTCCAACTATCTGTGCCTTGATTCGTTCCTGGGATTCCAGTAATAGATTCCGATGGACATGGGAAGGTTTACTGTAACCTGTGGACCTTCAACGTGACGATCAAGCACAGAAATTGCGTCGGAATTGAATACAACAGGCACCATGCCGACTTCTGTCCGGGAGAGTAATGCTTCTAACTATCTGTGCTTTGATTCGTTCCTTTGATTCCAGTAATAGATTCCGATGGACATGGGAATGTATACTGCATCCTTTGGACCTTCAACTTAACGATGAAGCACAGAAATTGCGTCGGAATTGAATACAACAGGCACCAACCCGACTTCTGTCCGGGAGAGTAATACTTCTAACTGTCTCTGCTTTGATTCTTTCCTGGGATGCCAGTAATAGATTCCGATGGACGTAGGAAGGTTTACTGTAACCTGCGGACCTTCAACGTGACGATGAAGCACAGAAATTGCTTCGGAATTGAATACAACAGGCACCATGCTGACTTCTCTCAGGGAGAGTAATGCTTCTAACTATCTGTGCTTTGATTCGTTCCTGGGATTCCAGTAATACATTCCGATGGACATGGGAAGAATTACTGTAACCTTTGGACCTTCATCTTGACGATGAAACACAGAAATTGCGTCGGAATTCAATACAACAGGCACCATGCTGACTTCTCTCCGGGAGAGTAGTGCATCTAACTATCTGTGCTTTGATTCGTTCCTGGGATTCCAGTAATAGATTCCGATGGACATGGGAAGGTTTACTGTAACCTGCGGACCTTCATCTTGCCGGTGAAACACAGAAATTGCGTCGGAATGGAATACAACAGTTACCATGCCGGCATCTGTCCGGGAGAGTAATACTTCTAACTGTCTGTGCTTTGATTCTTTGCTGGGATCCCAGTAATAGATTCCGATGGACATGCGAAAGGTTTACTGTAACCTGTGGACCTACAACGTGACGATGAAGCACAGAAATTGCGTCGGAATTGAATACAACATGCACCATGCCGACTTCTCTCCGGGAGAGTAATGCTTCTAACTATCTGTGCTTTGATTCGTTCCTGGGATTCCAGTAATAGATTCCAATGGAGATGGGAATGTATACTGTAACCTTTGGACCTTCAACTTAACGATGAAACGCAGAAATTGCGTCGGAATTGAATACAAGAGGCACCATGCCGACTTGTGTCCGGGAGAGTAATACTTCTAACTGTGTCTGCTTTGATTCTTTCCTGGGATGCCAGTAATAGATTCCGATGGACTTGGGAAGGTTTACTGTAAGCTGTGGACCTTCAACGTGACGATCAAGCACAGAAATTGCGTCGGAATTGAATACAACAGGCACCATGCCGACTTCTGTCCGGGAGAGTAATGCTTCTAACTATCTGTGCTTTGATTCGTTCCTGGGATTCCAGTAATAGATTCCGATGGACATGGGAATGTATACTGCATCCTTTGGACCTTCAACTTAACGATGAAACACAGAAATTGCGTCGGAATTGAATACAACAGGCACCAACCCGACTTCTGTCCGGGAGAGTAATACTTCTAACTGTCTCTGCTTTGATTCTTTCCTGGGATGCCAGTAATAGATTCCGATGGACGTAGGAAGGTTTACTGTAACCTGCGGACCTTCAACGTGACGATGAAGCACAGAAATTGCGTCGGAATTGAATACAACAGGCACCATGCTGACATCTCTCCGGGAGAGTAATGCTTCTAACTATCTGTGCTTTGATTCGTTCTTGGGATTCCAGTAATAAATTCCGATGGACATGGGAAGCTTTACTGTATCCTGTGGACCTTCATCTTGACGATGAAACACAGAAATTGCGTCGGAATTGAATACAACAGGCACCATGCCGACTTCTGTCCGGGAGAGTAATGCTTCTAACTGTCTCTGCTTTGATTCTTTCCTGGGATTCCAGTAATAGATTCCGATGGACATGGGAAGGCTTACTGTAACCTGTGGACCTTCATCTTGACGATGAAACACAGAAATTGCGACGGAATTGAATACAACAGGCACCATGCCGACTTCTGTCCGGGAGAGTAATACTTCTAACTGTCTCTGCTTTGATTCTTTCCTGGGATGGCAGTTGTGACATTACAGCCTTTATCACTGCGATTTTTAACATGTAAAAGTTTTTTTTCTGTGTTTGCGTCAGTATGTGCGAACTTCTAACATATACCAATGAATGTTGTAACCAGATATCTTTGCCGCGCTCCTGAAAAGCGCAGAATATCACGATAGCTATAAACTGTTATACGCTGCTATCGATCAGTAAAAAAAACAAAACCGATGCACTTATGTTTCAAAATAACAATTGCCAGTTTTTACTTCTGCAGGGAGCCGCGTCGCTGTCTAGCTCTTCTGTGAATGTGTTGCGAGTCGGACGCAAAAGTATTGTGCTCCATCTGATATAATCATTTTTATTGTAAAGTTAAGAGTTTAAGTGATTAAAAATATATGTAGCCACAAACAAGCGAGAATGTATATCGTGAAAATTTCGCTCCACCGCCACAATGGGTGGCCATGTTAATGTAAGTTTCCGTTTCATATTATAGTACTTGAAGCCTTGAAGTTTATTTAATTTCAAAGAAAATCTCTCAACCTTATTTTCATTAATTATACTTATGATAATCCTTCCTGTTTAAAAGATTTATGCAGCTTATGATCCAGCGTGTGTTCTGTCGGAACAGGAGGCTGTCGTGACGACATCGCTATAGTATTTATTCCAAGTTCTTTCAGTTCCGTTTATATGTTCGTACAAATCCAATCAGTTGGTCCCTTAGGTTTCTTTCATGTAACTTCCGTCTGTTTTCTCCGCGCTATCTTCCTCCGAAAAAAAATTTCTGTTCATTTTCTTTAGTAATTTTCGATATCGCGAAGGAGAAAAGACAGCCGCCTCCTGCTCCGAACGGAACACTACGACTTTTCTAACGTCGGAGAGTACCGCACGAATTTTCCGCTAAAAGGTAATAGAGTTTCTTAAAGCTGGATCAATTACACATGTTGCTGCTGTTCTCCGACAAATCTGGTGTGATTAATAGTAATTTATTCTGTCACGACAAAAAGAACCAATTTTATTTTTACCAAAGCAACAAAGCTTTCAATTAAATTACTAAGAAGAAAAAAAAAAAATCATACCAGATCTGGCGCCCGAACAGGGACTTGACTAAAATATTGAATGTGTCACGGTACTAATATATGATTGTCTTATTTCATGTATCGCTCTTTGGAACCCACTGCTGCATAAAATTATGGATGAGCAATAAATATACGCAATCTTGAAGGACGCGGTATTCAAACAAATATCTTGGGATTTAATAAGACGCAGATTTGCAGTTTTGAAGACAACGCCGAGTGAGTACCAAATTTTCGTTTGCCATAGTTCTGTCTAAAGAGTAGCTCATTGACCTTCAAATTCGACCTCACTCTATCCTTTCTGTAGCTTAACGTAAAAAAAAACATTTTTTTTTTCTACGTAAATATTTGAACATTTTCTGTAACCTTTTGCTTGGCCTATTTGTTTTATACTGTAGTTAGTATTCTCGTGTAAGTTCAAGATGGATGCCATTTCAGTCTTTTCTGTGTAACAGCGTTGGCAATCAATTGTTTCAACGGCGTTGACTCCATCTTGTCTTTTTGCTACAGACGTGTGTCAGTTATTACCCACGTAACATTAGACATTTGACGAACGCGTCGCGACTTTAACTTGCGCGGCAAGAATAATTGACAATCAGAATTTCAGTTGGCAGTACCCATTTTAAGTTGGCAATAGTTGAATTTCATTATGGCGGACGGACAATCGAGCGCGAACTCTGCAGACGAAAGCGACGGCACTGTTAACAAACATTACCGACTCCGCTCACGCGGAACGACGGCCAGGACAGACGACAGACAAGAGGTAGCTAACGTGGACGACACTCAGCAGGAAACACCCACCTCCCCGATAACGGTATCAGTTGACATTGTCAAAATGTTACAGGAATTGATATTAGACAGACAGGAGAGGGAACAGCGCGAACGTGATCGCGAACAACGTGAGAAAGACAGAGACAAGTTTTTATCAGAGCTGAAAACGGATATGACAACACAGATAGAGTCGAATAAGGGTGACGTCACGGCACAGATAGATACGGTTAAGGGTGACGTCAGGGCACAGATAGAGTCGGTTAAGGGTGACGTCGCGGCACAGATAGAGTCGGTTAAGGGTGACGTCAGGGCACAGATAGAGTCGGTTAAGGGTGACGTCGCGGCACAGATAGAGTCGGTTAAGGGTGACGTCACGGCACAGATAGATTCGGTTAAGGGTGACGTCACGGCACAGATAGATTCGGTTAAGGGTGACGTCACCGAGCAAGTAACCACTTTGACAACCCAGATAAGCACTCTGAATAACAAAATTGAGAACATCGGTCAGAATCTCACAACTCAAATCGAAGCGTGTCGCAAAGAAACCGATTCGGTAAAACTTGCGTATAAAACAGTTGCACGACAGGTAGACGAGTTAGCGACAGCGGTAGCCACTGTAGAATCAAAAGTAAGTGCAATGGCGAATGACATTTCGGACCGAACTATTGACGAAAGAGTTAACAGTAGTGTTGCTTCGCACACTAAAGCACTTACCGAACATTACAAAGAATGGATTGATGTACAAGAGAAGCTAGTTGAGGAGAAGGTGACACGTGACTTGAAAGATGTTGTTAAATCCGCAACCTTAGACATATTATCTGCACCCGGCAGTTCAGGAGACACTGTTTGTACTGAACTAGGCCAAATTAGACGAGTGTTTACCCGGGATTTGCCGGAATGGCGGAAGCAAGTAACAGATGAGATATCCGACCTGAAACAGCAAATTCAAACACTACAGTATGATAACCAGAGTGACGGGAGACACTCACTACCTTCTGAGCCAGATGAACATCAATACCAGACAACACAACAACACAACACACCACAGTACATTCCGCGACTGAAAAATGAATTTAACGATTCACACAACAACAACACTGAACAATTGACACTCACAACCCTCATGAAAGAGGAGAGTGTATTGAAACACAGAGTTTTTCAACCATTCCAACCGGAAAAGCGAAATATTCATCCAGTCGTTTTCCTAAAGAACTTTTCAGGAGTCTTTCCAGCTGCCTGGAATGACAAACAGAGAATACAATTCATTACCGGATACATACAAGGAGAAAGTGCTATATGGGGAACCGAGATGGTTGATAAGTGCAAAACATTTAGCGAGTTTGAGAAAAACTTTTTAAGCAAATTTTGGAGCGCAGGTGTTCAGCAACGCCTACGCAAAGAGGTCTATAACGCCGAACCTTTCCATTCGAACAGTGGCGGACTTCGCCGGTACTTTGAGAAGTACTTGAGAAAGATACAATATTGGGACACTCCCATAACAACAAAAGATGTTATTATGATCCTTAAGTCAAAACTACCCATTTCCATACGCGAGAAATTAGTGAACGTGTCAGAGGAAGATCAGGACGCATTTTTATCCGTCCTTGATTCGCTCGATCTTATACACGAAGACGCGCGTGCGAATGCTAACCGTAAGAACAACAACGCAGGCACGTATTCGAATGGAAACGGTAGTAATGGAAATGGTTCACACGAAACACAATACGGAAACAAACAGTACAATAACCGCAATAGAGGCCGAAACAATGGTTACCGTAATGGTAAACACAAAAACAAGCATTACGGCAACCAACGGTACAATCCAATATACAACACGCAACAACAGTATTACGGGAATGCCCCATACCAATCAAACAATAACGGTAGTAACTTCTACGAGAATGGGAACAAATACAAGGGTAAACGTTGCAACAATCAAAATTGCGGAGGTCAGCTACCTCCACCACAACCCTATGGGCAGCCACAACACCAGCAACAACAGCAATACACGCCTCAGCAACAACCATTCATGCGACAACAACAGTACACGGCACCACAACAGGACTTTAGATACAATAACAATAAACCAAGAAAACAATACAATCCACCGGTATATTTTACGCAGGCAAGTAATGTACCGATTTTTCAGCCTGGTAATCAAGTGCATTACCAACAAGGGTTTGATACAAATCAACAAACACAATGGGTAAAAAACCAGCGAGAATGGTCAAGTGATGTGACAGAAGAATCAAATCAGTCGCATCACAAGAAAGCGGAAAACTAAAGGCAGCACCTTTTCGCCTCCTTGGGGATGCTGCGGGACATAATGGGGGCAAACTCGACCTTGAACGACTTAACGTAATACGTTATGATCGCGACACTGACTTGAGAGACGATTTGTTGCAGGAAAATATTGAGACAGACTTGAATGACGTATGGGAAGACGAAGTACAAGCAATGACTAAAATTTACATAGCCAATACACCAATAGATGCTATTATTGATACTGGTGCAAATGTAAATGCTTTATCACTATGTATGTTTAAGAAAGTTTCTGCAGGGATGAAAATTTTAACGTTACCAGTACAAGGTTGTTCAGTAACAGGAGCGGTAGGATCTTTATCACAGCGAGTCAATTTGCAAGCTCAGGTACCGATAAGGATTAATTCTACTTCTTTCATGTGTGTATTTCTAGTAGTTAAGAATTTGTCAGTGTCATGCTTATTAGGAATGGAGTTCCTGAGGAAGAATAAGGCAGTGATTGATATAGAAAAGGGTATCTGTACAATCCGAGTAGGTGAACAGGAGGTAACGCTGCAATTGTTGCGCGGCAAGGTCAAAAGAGTCAACACTGAGCACAAAGTTAAGGTACGGAGACTGGTACAGCGAATGTTTTTGAACCAAGCACACATGACAAGACAGGGTAACAGTTGGACGGATTTTGATACTGATGACGGACTTCCGACTAGAGAAGAGATTTTGAATAAAGTAAGCGAATCAAGTGAACTTGATTACATACAAAGGCAAGATTTACTGCACTTACTTATGAGGTATCTTCATGTCTTTTCTTCGAAACCTGGAGTAATACGTGACTACGAATATGACATGAAGGTCGCTCCCCATTCTACTTTTTGCAAGACAACGTACTCTGTCCCGTATGCAAGGCGCGAGGCTGTGAAAAATGAAATACGTAAAATGCTTAAGTGGGAGATCATTGAACCGTCAGACTCACCTTACAGAAGTCCGTTATTGCCAGTTTTGAAGCAGGATGGTAGTGTACGTATAGTTTTGGATGCAAGAAACATAAATAAAATAATTATTCCAGTAAGAACTCGACCTGAGGCTATGGATGAACAATTACAAAGGTTTCATGGAGTAAAATTCCTCACATCCGTAGACTTGAGATCGAGCTACTGGCAGGTCAAGATGACATCACAGTCTCGAAAATATACAGCGTTTATATTTGCAGGTAGATCATACCAATTCAAAGTAGTTCCATTTGGTTTGAATGTGAGTTCAGGCGTATTCATAGCTGCACTTGATCATGTATTAGGACCTGAACTGTTGGATCGAGTAACAGTGTATGTTGATGACTTACTGATTGCTACGAAATCTTGGGAAGAACATTTAGACATAATAAGCAAAGTTTTCCAGAGGTTTGTTGACTATGGAGTCACAGCTAATCTACATAAGTCTAAATTTGGTAAAAGCGAGATTAAATTTTTAGGACATCTTGTATCATCACAGGGAATTACCCCAGATCCAGACAAACTAGCAGCTATTAAAAACTTTCCTGTGCCCTCTTCTAAACGCCAGTTGAAAGGCTTCCTCGGAATGACTTCCTTTTTCAGAAAGTTTATTTCGGACCAGTCGATGAACAGTCAAGCATTGCATGATCTTCTAAAGAAAAACACTCACTGGCATTGGACGCCAGAGTGTCAGACAGATTTTGATCGCATTAAACAAGCACTTCTTAACAGCAATATTTTGTTCCATCCAGACATGGATAAAGAATTCTGTATTTCGTCAGATGCTTCATTTCAGGGGCTTGGTTCTTGTTTGTTTCAAATAGAAGTAATTGATGGAAAAGAAGAGATAAGAGTTATCAGCTTTGCAAGTAGGGTTCTCACAGAATGTGAGAGGTCATACTCGGTGACAGAGTTGGAGGCTCTGGCCGTTGTATGGTCCTTTAAAAGGTTCAATTACTACATCCATGGTCGGAAAATTAAGGTCTTTTCTGATCACCAAGCTCTTAGTTTCTTGCTCTCGTGTAAACTTCTTCATCCTCGTCTTACACGATGGAGTCTCTTCTTGCAAGAGTATGATTTCGAAATAGTATACATCAAGGGTAAAAACAACATTATCGCGGATGCTTTGTCACGCATGCCGCAAGGACTTCCCGAGTCCAGTGAACTTATCGAGCAGATGTCTAACTACCGAATTCTTCTAATGAAAGACCCACTACATAGAAAGTATTTCCTTCAGCTCTGCAAGCAGATGCGCATACTCCAAGAAACAGATCCCAAATGGCGTAAGATCAAACAACTTCTTCTAACAAAACCCGATCACCACTTGTCCAAATTTTATAAACTACACAACGATGTTTTATTCCATCGAACTTCTCTCCTCTCTGGTAGATGGTGTGTGTGTATACCACACGCATACGTTGAACACCTTATCTGGTACACACATCTTTCCTGGGGTCATTATGGACCTGAAAAATGCAAACGAAAGATTTCTGCCTATTGCTATGTACCAAACTTGCACCATCGAATCCATAAGTTGTTAAGTACATGTCTTATCTGCCAGAAGGCAAAACCCTTCAACCATTCGAACCTAATTCCTCTGAATCCAATTATTACTGAGAGACCAAATCAAGTTCTGGCCCTTGATCTCGCCGGCCCCATGCCGCAAGGGAGGGGAGGGGTGAAATACCTAGTCGCATTGCTGGATCTTTTCACAAAACATGTGAGACTTTATGCAGTGAAATCATCCAGTGCACTTCCGATCATCCGTCGAATCGAACAAGACTATTTTCCTCGATTTGGCAAGCCGGAGGCCATTCTATCAGATAATGCATCGAATTTCACTGGCAGACAATGGCGCAATTTTCTTGCCAGACATGGCATCAAACAAATACTTATATCTCGTTTCAGACCGCAATCTAATCCCACCGAACGTATCTTCAAAGAGTTCAATAGATTCATTCGAACCTACATACCTAATAGACAAACCCGTTGGATTGACTTTGTATCTTCATTCGAGCAGATTGTCAACAATCTTCCACACTTCTCAACTGGATTTACACCTGCGGAACTAATGACGAGTCATCGGGAAAGAAATGAATGGTTAGATCCCATACCTAAAATTGTAGAACCAGAATTAGATTTAGATGCAAAACTTAGGCAAGCATTGGTATCCTTAGCTGTACAGGCGAATCTACGCAAGACGTCTTATGACAAGAAAGTATCTAAGGCCCTTACATATGATATTAATGAAAAGGTGCTTTTACGGACACATTTTAAGCCATCGAAGTTGTTGAAAAGAAATCGGAAATGGAGGCTATTGTACGACGGACCATTTGTAGTAATTAGAAAACCACATACAGGATGTTATCTAATGGCGGATCCAGCATCTGGCAGAATTAAAGGATTGTATCACCACCAGGATCTCAAGAAGTATAACGAGGCAAAGTAACGAGCAAAGGAACATTAGCCTAAGGTTTAACCTGCGAAACACTTCGGTATTCAAACACACCAATACGAGTACTCACACTTTGGCGAAAAACTATGGAGGTGATTGAAGATTTGATTTATTATGGCGTACGAAAAAGAAAGCACATTCCATTTGAGAGGATAGATTCTCAGTTAGTTTTAAGTTAGTCATAGGTGTAAGCAGTCCAAGTTGGCTGTTGGCATTGAGGAATGCCGTTATTGGTGAAAGGAGATACGGAAGGAAGTAGCAGATTGCCACCTTCCAACTCCAATGAATATATATATATATATATATATATATATATATATATATATATATATATATATATATATGAAATATTAGGTTAAGCAATTTCTTTTTCAGCCCTCAAGATGGAATGTTAGTCTTTAAGTGTACAGAGTACAGCCTATTGCGTGTAAACTGTGCGTTATTGTAACACCGCCATGAACTATACCTTTTGTTAGCGCGATCTTTAGAATTAAACAGATTTGTGTAGCCAAGTGTTTGAACTGTCAAAAGCAGTAAATAACAGATAGAGTATCACGTAGTATTTGATAGTTTTCAGGAGATTCAATCTCAGATTCAAAATATCATCTACGAACAGTAAGCCTCATAAAGATTTAATAGCTAAGCAACAAAGCATTTCCTTTATTGTGTTTTACAACAGCTGTTAGGTCATGTAGTCGAGAGTGCCACTACATCGAAACATATACGTCGTACTGACAAGCCTGGAGTATTCCTGATGGTAAATGTTTCTTCTTTAAACATGTAAGATGCACTAAAGTAATTAGCTATTTCACAGCCAAGCCCGACAATCGCCCAGAAGGAAGCGTGATAAACTAGAAAGCTGTCACCAGATATGACTCACATTATAATAATAAAACTAAGATCTGATATTAGATTAAAGAATAGCCACTTGAAGGCACACGTGACGCATGTCATGCATCTAAGGTAAAAAAAAAATATCCTAGTGTAGTTGTGCTAGAATTTGTATATGTATATAGTATATTTATGTTCATATTTGATCCTCTCCTCTTCCTCTTCCCCATCCTATCCCATTAAAAAAAAATTGAGGATTAGAATTTGACAGGCTCATCTGAGTGCTCTTTAGACGGTTGAAGTGGAAACGAAATTTGTGGGAGAGATCCGTTAGCGAAAGTTTTGTTCTAATCGCGTATCGCGAGTAGCAATGTTGAGAGATTATAATACATCCCGCGAGTAGCACTTGCAGCCAGTAACTTTATGAAGCATGAATCTTCCGGAGAGAAATGCATGAGTATGCTCGACCAGTAGAGACAGAATTTGTTCAATCTGTGCTCTACATAAACAGTGACACTAAATTTTGAAGAGAAACGAAATAACAAGCTGCTTAAAAGATTTGTTTTAAGAACAATTTTACCTTTGTAAAAGGGAGAGAGAATAACCGAAATAATCGTGCCTTGATGCACAAGTAGTGGTATTCAATACGCTAATCCGGCGTGGCGTGACTGAAAAGGTTAACAGAATTTGTGACTGTAAGCAAACTTAAGAAATGTATGTATCTATGTATGCAATTTATGGACATTGTTTAATCTTGTAATGTATTTACCTGTGAGTAACTTGAACTGTGAACTTTGAAATCGCAATGTGAGATGGGAGATGTGAATTTGCAGACACTCTAAGACGTTCTAAACAAAATGCGAGTGATAAAGTGTACAAAATACGTGTGCAGTGACATGTGTACACGCAAGTGCAGGTAGTGACAGCGATCGCAGCAAAGCATTTTGCAAACTATATGTAAAACGTTGACTTCACTTACCTGTGTGTAAGCAGCATGGCGGGTCGCAGGGACTGTCGTGTGAAATCCTCGAAACAGACGGTGGTATTTTCTACCCAAGTTTTCGATACGCCGATCGACGATGGAGAAAGGACACTAGACGTGTGTTTCCGCGTGTTCTCATTTTAGCAGAGCGCGAGTGACACACGTTAAACTTCATACGAGCATACACGAGCGCGTGTTGCACTGGACTAGTAATCGGCAACAGTGCGGAGCTGCTTGCAATTGGACTCAACAATTAACATTTGAAACACAACCGACGCGCGCGCTGTGGAGGCGTGTCATTGACCTTAGAATGTTTTCCGTCTCACAACTACGCAAGAGACATTGCTAAAGCTATCACAGTGAAACTTAATTATGAACTTTATTTATTCTGTAAAACGAGAAGTCTTAGCTTCAAATTAATTTCCATTTTAATCAGTCACGTCGGATATTTTGCGATAGATAGTTAAATAAAGACAAGGCATTACTGAGCACTGAAACGTTAACTGGAGGGGAAGGTTATCAATCCTGTCCAGAATCCTATAAAACCTTTACCTGTAAGTCTACATTATAGCACGAACCTAACACAGGTTTCTTTCTGTTTATTTGCATGTAAACGACATGACGCTTGATGCGAGACACCAGAGAGGCAACACGAGCGAACACAAAAAAAAAAGGACGCTACCCAGGGTCGTGACCTCTCGGACGACGCCGCTCACCGAACGAGAATAGACGTTGCAGACTCCGGTTAAGTGAGCGCGTGACAAATAAAAGTGTACAGTGTAGTGTCAAGTGAAACGTCCTGATTAACAACGACATTCTAAAAGAATCTAATGAAACGGATAAAAAAAACATTACGAGACCAAACAGGTCACAGACAATTTTAGAGGACTGTTTAAGTAATTATTTCAATGCATCTGTGTATGTTTGTCTACTGACATGTTTTGTTTTCTATATAGAGTATTATTCATTTATCTTTGTGTGTGTTAGACTTAAGATTGTTTTTTTTTTTCATATTTTGTTTCACCGTAACAGCAATTAAGATGACAGTGCAAGGACACCTTACAATGAACTGAGAGAAGTGCCAAAGTGCACAAAAGACACTGAAAGACTATTTGTTTTCATAACTGTACTGGAAGCATAAAATAACTAGATGACAAACTCATTCCAATTTTATGTTAGAACGAAAGTAAACAGATGATAAAACACAGTAATGTCTTGAAACTACATGTGAGTCCTGATGATCCTTCCGGAATCATCATGCCTCACATGGGAGGCATTGTGACATTACAGCCTTTATCACTGCGATTTTTAACATGTAAAAGTTTTTTTTCTGTATTTGCGTCAGTATGTGCGAACTTCTAACATATACCAATGAATGTTGTAACCAGATATCTTTGCCGCGCTCCTGAAAAGCGCAGAATATCACGATAGCTATAAACTGTTATACGCTGCTATCGATCAGTAAAAAAAAAAAAAACCGATGCACTTATGTTTCAAAATAACAATTGCCAGTTTTTACTTCTGCAGGGAGCCGCGTCGCTGTCTAGCTCTTCTGTGAATGTGTTGCGAGTCGGACGCAAAAGTATTGTGCTCCATCTGATATAATCATTTTTATTGTAAAGTTAAGAGTTTAAGTGATTAAAAATATATGTAGCCACAAACAAGCGAGAATGTATATCGTGAAAAATTCGCTCCACCGCCACAATGGGTGGCCATGTTAATGTAAGTTTCCGTTTCATATTATAATACTTGAAGCCTTGAAGTTTATTTAATTTCAAAGAAAATTTCTCAACCTTATTTTCATTAATTATACTTATGATAATCCTTCCTGTTTAAAAGATTTATGCAGCATATGATCCAGCGTGTGTTCTGTCGGAACAGGAGGCTGTCGTGACGACACCGCTATAGTATTTACTCCAAGTTCTTTCAGTTCCGTTTATATGTTCGTACAAATCCAATCAGTTGGTCCCTTAGGTTTCTTTCATGTAACTTCCGTCTGTTTTCTCCGCGCGATCTTCCTCCGAAAAAAAATTTCTGTTCATTTTCTTTAGTAATTTTCGATATCGCGAAGGAGAAAAGACAGCCGCCTCCTGCTCCGAACGGAACACTACGACTTTTCTAACGTCGGAGAGTACCGCACGAATTTTCCGCTAAAAGGTAATAGAGTTTCTTAAAGCTGGATCAATTACACATGTTGCTGCTGTTCTCCGACAAATCTGGTGTGATTAATAGTAATTTATTCTGTCACGACAAAAAGAACCAATTTTATTTTTACCAAAGCAACAAAGCTTTCAATTAAATTACTAAGAAGAAAAAAAAAAATCATACCAGACAGTAATAGATTCCGATGGACATGGGAAGGTTTACTGTAACCTGTGGACCTTCAACGTGACGATGAAGCACAGGAATTGCGTCGGAATTGAATACAACAGGCACCATGCTGACTTCTCTCCGGGAGAGTAATGCTTCTAACTATCTGTGCTTTGATTCGTTCCTGGGATTCCAGTAATACATTCCGATGGACATGGAAAGGTTTACTGTAACCTGTGGACCTTCATCTTGACGATGAAACACAGAAATTGCGTCGGAATTGAATACAACACGCACCATGCCGACTTCTGTCCGGGAGAGTAATACTTCTAACTGTGTCTGCTTTGATTCTTTCCTGGGATGCCAGTAATAGATTCCGATGGATATGGGAAGGTTTACTGTAACCTGTGGACCTTCAACGTGACGATGAAGCACAGAAATTGAGTCGGAATTGAATACAACAGGCACCATGCTGACTTCTCTCCGGGAGAGCAATGCTTCTAACTATCTGTGCTTTGATTCGTTCCTGGGATTCCAGTAATAGATTCCGATGGACATGGGAATGTATACTGTAACCTGTGGACCTTCAACTTAACCATGAAACACAGAAATTGCGTCGGAATTTAATACAACAGGCACCATGCCGACTTCTGTCCGGGAGAGTAATACTTCCAACTGTCTCTGCTTTGATTCTTTCCTCTGACGCCAGTAATAGATTCCGATGGACATGGGAAGGTGTACTGTAACCTATGGACCTTCAACGAGACGATGAAGCACAGAAATTGCGTCGGAATTGAATACAACAGGCACCATGCCGACTTCTCTCCGGGAGAGGAATGCTTCTAACTATCTGTGCTTTGATTCGTTCGTGGGATTCCAGTAATAGATTCCAATGGACATGGGAAGGTTTACTGTAACCTGTGGACCTTCATCTTGACGATGAAACACAGAAATTGCGTCGGAATGGAATACAACAGGCACCATGCCGGCTTCTGTCCGGGAGAGTAATACTTCTAACTGTTTCTGCTTTGATTCTTTGCTGGGATGCCAGTAATAGATTCCGATGGACATGGGAAGGTTTACTGTAACCTGTGGACCTTCAACGTGACGATGAAGCACAGAAATTGCGTCGGAATTGAATACAACAGGCACCATGCCGACTTCTATCCGGGAGAGTAATGCTTCTAACTGTCTGTGCTTTGATTCTTTCCTGGGATTCCAGTAATAGATTCCGAAGAAAATAGGAAAGTTTACTGTAACCTGTGGACCTTCATCTTGACGATGAAACACAGAAATTGCGTCGGAATTGAACACAACAGGCACCGTGCTGACTTCTCTCCGGGAGAGTATTGCTTCCAACTATCTGTGCCTTGATTCGTTCCTGGGATTCCAGTAACAGATTCCGATGGACATGGGAAAGTTTACTGTAACCTGTGGACCTTCAACGTGACGGACAAGCACAGAAATTGCGTCGGAATTGAATACAACAGGCACCATGCCGACTTCTGTCCGGGAGAGTAATGCTTCTAACTATCTGTGCTTTGATTCGTTCCTGGGATTCCAGTAATAGATTCCGATGGACATGGGAATGTATACTGCATCCTTTGGACCTTTAACTTAACGATGAAACACAGAAATTGCGTCGGAATTGAATACAACAGGCACCAACCCGACTTCTGTCCGGGAGAGTAATACTTCTAACTGTCTCTGCTTTGATTCTTTCCTGGGATGCCAGTAATAGATTCCGATGGACGTAGGAAGGTTTACTGTAACCTGCGGACCTTCAACGTGACGATGAAGCACAGAAATTGCGTCGGAATTGAATACAACAGGCACCATGCTGACTTCTCTCCGGGAGAGTAATGCTTCTAACTATCTGTGCTTTGATTCGTTCCTGGGATTCCAGTAATAGATTCCGATGGACATAGGAAGGTTTACTGTAACCTGTGGACCTTCAACGTGACGATGAAGCACTGAAATTGCGTCGGAATTGAATACAACAGGCACCATGCCGACTTCTCTCCGGGAGAGTAATGCTTCTAACTATCTGTGCTTTGATTCGTTCCTGGGATTCCAATAATAGATTCCGATGGACATGGGAAGGTTTACTGTTACCTGTGGACCTTCATCTTGACGATGAAACACAGAAATTGCGTCGGAATTGAGTACAACAGGCACCATGCTGACTTCTCTCCGGGAGAGTAATGCTTCTAACTATCTGTGCTTTGATTCGTTCCTGGGATGCCAGTAATAGATTCCGATGGACATGGGAAGGTTTACTGTAACCTGTTGACCTTCATCTTGACGATGAAGCACAGAAATTGCGTCGGAATTGAATACAACAGGCACCATGCTGACTTCTCTCCGGGAGAGTAATGCTTCTAACTATCTGTGCTTTGATTGGTTCCTGGGATTCCAGTAATAGATTCCGATGGACATGGGAAGGTTTACTGTAACCTGTGGACCTTCATCTTGACGATGAAACACAGAAATTGCATCGGAATTGAATACAACAGGCACCATGCTGACTTCTCTCCGGGAGAGTAATGCTTCTAACTATCCGTGCTTTGATTCGTTCCTGGGATTCCAGTAATAGATTCCGATGGACATGGGAAGGTTTACTGTAACCTGTGGACCTCCAACGTGACGATGAAGCACAGAAATCGCGTCGGAATTGTATACAACAGGCACCATGCAGACTTCTGTACGGGAGAGTAATACTTCTAACGGTCTCTGTTTTGATTCTTTCCTGGGATGCCAGTAATAGATTCCGATGGACATGGGAAGGTTTACTGTAACCTGTGGACCTTCAACGTGACGATGAAGCACAGAAATTGAGTCGGAATTGAATACAACAGGCACCATGCTGACTTCTCTCCGGGAGAGCAATGCTTCTAACTATCTGTGCTTTGATTCGTTCCTGGGATTCCAGTAATAGATTCCGATGGACATGGGAATGTATACTGTAACCTGTGGACCTTCAACTTAACGATGAAACACAGAAATTGCGTCGGAATTGAATACAACAGGCACCATGCCGACTTCTGTCCGGGAGAGTAATACTTCCAACTGTCTCTGTTTTGATTCTTTCCTCTGACGCCAGTAATAGATTCCGATGGACATGGGAAGGTGTACTGTAACCTATGGACCTTCAACGAGACGATGAAGCACAGAAATTGCGTTGGAATTGAATACAACAGGCACCATGCCGACTTCTCTCCGGGAGAGGAATGCTTCTAACTATCTGTGCTTTGATTCGTTCGTGGGATTCCAGTAATAGATTCCAATGGACATGGGAAGGTTTACTGTAACCTGTGGACCTTCATCTTGACGATGAAACACAGAAATTGCGTCGGAATGGAATACAACAGGCACCATGCCGGCTTCTGTCCGGGAGAGTAATACTTCTAACTGTTTCTGCTTTGATTCTTTGCTGGGATGCCAGTAATAGATTCCGATGGACATGGGAAGGTTCACTGTAACCTGTGGACCTTCAACGTGACGATGAAGCACAGAAATTGCGTCGGAATTGAATACAACAGGCACCATGCTGACTTCTCTCCGGGAGAGTAATGCTTCTAACTATCTGTGCTTTGATTCGTTCCTGGGATTCCAATAATAGATTCCGATGGACATGGGAAGGTTTACTGTTACCTGTGGACCTTCATCTTGACGATGAAACACAGAAATTGCGTCGGAATTGAGTACAACAGGCACCATGCTGACTTCTCTCCGGGAGAGTAATGCTTCTAACTATCTGTGCTTTGATTCGTTCCTGGGATGCCAGTAATACATTCCGATGGACATGGGAAGGTTTACTGTAACCTGTTGACCTTCATCTTGACGATGAAGCACAGAAATTGCGTCGGAATTGAATACAACAGGCACCATGCTGACTTCTCTCCGGGAGAGTAATGCTTCTAACTATCTGTGCTTTGATTGGTTCCTGGGATTCCAGTAATAGATTCCGATGGACATGGGAAGGTTTACTGTAACCTGTGGACCTTCATCTTGACGATGAAACACAGAAATTGCATCGGAATTGAATACAACAGGCACCATGCTGACTTCTCTCCGGGAGAGTAATGCTTCTAACTATCCGGGCTTTGATTCGTTCCTGGGATTCCAGTAATAGATTCCGATGGACATGGGAAGGTTTACTGTAACCTGTGGACCTTCAACGTGACGATGAAGCACAGAAATCGCGTCGGAATTGTATACAACAGGCACCATGCAGACTTCTGTACGGGAGAGTAATACTTCTAACTGTCTCTGTTTTGATTCTTTCCTGGGATGCCAGTAATAGATTCCGATGGACATGGGAAGGTTTACTGTAACCTGTGGACCTTCAACGTGACGATGAAGCACAGAAATTGCGTCGGAATTGAATACAACAGGCACCATGCTGACTTCTCTCCGGGAGAGTAATCCTTCTAACTATCTGTGCTTTGATTCGTTCCTGGGATTCCAGTAATAGATTCCGATGGACGTGGGAAGGTTTACTGTAATCTGTGGACCTTCATCTTGACGATGAAACACAGAAATTGCTTCGGAATTGAATACACCATGCTCCATGCCGACTTCTCTCCGGGAGAGTAATCCTTCTAACTATCTGTGCTTTGATTCGTTCCTGGGATTCCAGTAATAGATTCCGAGGGACATGGGAATGTTTACTGTAACCTGTAGACCTTCATCTTGACGATGAAACACAGAAATTGCGTCGGAATTGAATACAACAGGCACCATGCCGACTTCTGTCCGGGAGAGTAATGCTTCCAACTGTCTCTGCTATGATTCTTTCCTGGGATGCCAGTAATTTATTCCGATGGACATGGGAAGGTTTACTGTATCCTGTGAACCTTAAACGTGACGAAGAAGCACAGAAATTGCGACGGAATTGAATACAACAGGCACCATGCCGACTTCTCTCCGGGAGAGTAATCCTTCTAACTATCTGTGCTTTGATTCTTTCCTGGGATGCCAGTAATAGATTCCGATGGACATGGGAACGTTTACTGTAACCTGTGGACCTTCATCTTGACGATGAAGCACAGAAATTGCGTCGGAATTGAATACAACTGTCACCATGCCGACTTCTGTCCGGGAGAGTAATACTTCCAACAGTCTCTGCTATGATTCTTTCCTGGGATGCCAGTAATTGATTCCGATGGACATGGGAAGGTTTACTGTATCCTGTGAACCTTAAACGTGACGAAGAAGGACAGAAATTGCGTCGGAATTGAATACAACAGGCACCATGCCGACTTCCCTCCGGGAGAGTAATGCTTCTAACTATCTGTGCTTTGATTAGTTCCTGGGATTCCAGTAATAGATTCCGATGGACATGGGAAGGTTTACTGTAACCTGTGGACCTTCAACGTGACGATGAAGCACAGAAATTGCGTCGCAATTGAATACAACATGCACCATGCCGACTTCTCTCCGGGAGAGTAATGCTTCTAACTATCTGTGCTTTGATTCGTTCCTGGGATTCCAGTAATAGATTCCGATGGACATGGGAAGGTTTACTGTAACCTGTGGACCTTCAACGTGACGATGAAGAACAGAAATTGCGTCGGAATTGAATACAACAGGCACCATGCCGACTTCTCTCCGGGAGAGTAATGCTTCTAACTATCTGTGCTTTGATTCGTTCCTGGGATTCCAGTAATTGACTCCGATGGACATGGGAAAGTTTACTGTAAACTGTTGACCTTCATCTTGACGATGAAACACAGAAATTGCGTCGGAATTGAATACAACAGGCATCATGCTGACTTCTCTCCGGGAGAGTAATGCTTCTAACTATCTGTGCTTTGATTCGTTCCTGGGATTCCAGTAATAGATTCCGATGGACATGGGACGGTTTACTGTAACTTGTGGACCTTCAACGTGACGATGAAGAACAGAAATTGCGTCGGAATTGAATACAACAGGCACCATGCCGACTTCTCTCCGGGAGAGTAATGCTTCTAACTATCTGTGCTTTGATTCATTCCTGGGATTCCAGTAATAGATTCCGATGGACATGGGAAGGTTTACTGTAATCTGTGGACCTTCATCTTGACGATGAAACACAGAAATTGCGTCAGAATTGAATACAACAGGCACCATGCCGACTTCTCTCCGGGAGAGTAATGCTCCTAACTATCTGTGCTTTGATTCGTTCCTGGGATTCCAGTAATAGATTCCGATGGACATGGGAAGTTTTACTGTAACCTGTGGACCTTCAACTTGACGATGAAACACAGAAATTGCGTCGGAATTGAATAAAACAGGTACCATGCCGACTTCTTTCCGGGAGAGTAATGCTTCTAACTATCTGTGCTTTGATGCGTTCCTGGGATTCCAGTAATAGATTCCGATGGACATGGGAAGGTGTACTGTAACTTGTGGACCTTCATCTTGACAATGAAACACAAAAATTGCGTCGGAATTGAATACAACAGGCATCATGCTGACTTCTCTCCGGGAGAGTAATGCTTCTAACTATCTGTGCTTTGATTCGTTATTGGGATTCCAGTAATAGATTCAGATGGACATGGGAAGGTTTACTGTAACCTGTGGACCATCATCTTGACGATGAAACACAGAAATTGCGTCGGAATTGAATACAACAGGCACCATGCTGACTTCTCTCCGGGAGAGTAATGCTTCTAACTATCTGTGCTTTGATTCTTTCCTGGGATTCCAGTAATAGATTCCGATGGACATAGGAAGGTTTACTGTAACCTGTGGACCTTCAACGTGACGATGAAGCACTGAAATTGCGTCGGAATTGAATACAACAGGCACCATGCCGACTTCTCTCCGGGAGAGTAATGCTTCTAACTATCTGTGCTTTGATTCGTTCCTGGGATTCCAATAATAGATTCCGATGGACATGGGAAGGTTTACCGTTACCTGTGGACCTTCATCTTGGCGATGAAACACAGAAATTGCGTCGGAATTGAGTACAACAGGCACCATGCTGACTTCTCTCCGGGAGAGTAATGCTTCTAACTATCTGTGCTTTGATTCGTTCCTGGGATGCCAGTAATAGATTCCGATGGACATGGGAAGGTTTACTGTAACCTGTGGACCTTCATCTTGACGATGAAACACAGAAATTGCGTCGGAATTGAATACAACAGGCACCATGCTGACTTCTCTCCGGGAGAGTAATGCTTCTAACTATCTGTGCTTTGATTCGTTCCTGGGATTCCAGTAATAGATTCCGATGGACATGGGAAGGTTTACTGTAACCTGTGGATCTTCAACGTGACGATGAAGCACAGAAATCGCGTCGGAATTGTATACAACAGGCACCATGCAGACTTCTGTACGGGAGAGTAATACTTCTAACTGTCTCTGTTTTGATTCTTTCCTGGGATGCCAGTAATAGATTCCGATGGACATGGGAAGGTTTACTGTAACCTGTGGACCTTCAACGTGACGATGAAGCACAGAAATTGCGTCGGAATTGAATACAACAGGCACCATGCTGACTTCTCTCCGGGAGAGTAATCCTTCTAACTATCTGTGCTTTGATTCGTTCCTGGGATTCCAGTAATAGATTCCGATTGACGTGGGAAGGTTTCCTGTAACCTGTGGACCTTCATTTTGACGATGAAACACAGAAATTGCGTCGGAATTGAATACACCATGCTCCATGCCGACTTCTCTCCGGGAGAGTAATCCTTCTAACTATCTGTGCTTTGATTCGTTCCTGGGATTCCAGTAATAGATTCCGATGGACGTGGGAAGGTTTCCTGTAACCTGTGGACCTTCATCTTGACGATGAAACACAGAAATTGCGTCGGAATTGAATACACCATGCTCCATGCCGACTTCTCTCCGGGAGAGTAATCCTTCTAACTATCTGTGCTTTGATTCGTTCCTGGGATTCCAGTAATAGATTCCGATGGACATGGGAACGTTTACTGTAACCTGTGGACCTTCATCTTGACGATGAAACACAGAAATTGCGTCGGAATTGAATACAACAGGCACCATGCCGACTTCTGTCCGGGAGAGTAATACTTCTAACTGTCTCTGCTATGATTCTTTCCTGGGATGCCAGTAATTGATTCCGATTGACATGGAAAGGTTTACTGTATCCTGTGGACCTTCAACGTGACGATGAAGCACAGAAATTGCGACGGAATTGAATACAACAGGCACCATGCCGACTTCTCTCCGGGAGAGTAATGCTTCTAACTATCTGTGCTTTGATTCGTTCCTGGGATTCCAGTAATAGATTCCGGTGGACATGGGAAGTTTTACTGTAACCTGTGGACCTTCAACTTGACGATGAAACACAGAAATTGCGTCGGAATTGAATAAAACAGGTACCATGCCGACTTCTTTCCGGGAGAGTAATGCTTCTAATTATCTGTGCTTTGATTCGTTCCTGGGATTCCAGTAATAGATTCCGATGGACATGGGAAGGTGTACTGTAACTTGTGGACCTTCATCTTGACAATGAAACACAAAAATTGCGTCGGAATTGAATACAACAGGCATCATGCTGACTTCTCTCCGGGAGAGTAATGCTCCTAACTACCTGTGCTTTGATTCGTTCCTGGGATGCCAGTAATAGATTCCGATGGACATGGGAAGGTTTACTGTAACCTGTGGACCTTCATCTTGACGATGAAACACAGAAATTGCGTCGGAATTGAATACAACAGGCACCATGCTGACTTCTCTCCGGGAGAGTAATGCTTCTAACTATCTGTGCTTTGATTCGTTCCTGGGATTCCAGTAATAGATTCCGATGGACATGGGAAGGTTTACTGTAACCTGTGGACCTTCATCTTGACGATGAAACACAGAAATTGCGTCGGAATTGAATACAACAGGCACCATGCTGACTTCTCTCCGGGAGAGTAATGCTTCTAACTATCCGTGCTTTGATTCGTTCCTGGGATTCCAGTAATAGATTCCGATGGACATGGGAAGGTTTACTGTAACCTGTGGATCTTCAACGTGACGATGAAGCACAGAAATCGCGTCGGAATTGTATACAACAGGCACCATGCAGACTTCTGTACGGGAGAGTAATACTTCTAACTGTCTCTGTTTTGATTCTTTCCTGGGATGCCAGTAATAGATTCCGATGGACATGGGAAGGTTTACTGTAACCTGTGGACCTTCAACGTGACGATGAAGCACAGAAATTGCGTCGGAATTGAATACAACAGGCACCATGCTGACTTCTCTCCGGGAGAGTAATCCTTCTAACTATCTGTGCTTTGATTCGTTCCTGGGATTCCAGTAATAGATTCCGATTGACGTGGGAAGGTTTCCTGTAACCTGTGGACCTTCATTTTGACGATGAAACACAGAAATTGCGTCGGAATTGAATACACCATGCTCCATGCCGACTTCTCTCCGGGAGAGTAATCCTTCTAACTATCTGTGCTTTGATTCGTTCCTGGGATTCCAGTAATAGATTCCGATGGACATGGGAAGGTTTACTGTATCCTGTGGACCTTCAACGTGACGATGAAGCACAGAAATTGCGACGGAATTGAATACAACAGGCACCATGCCGACTTCTCTCCGGGAGAGTAATGCTTCTAACTATCTGTGCTTTGATTCGTTCCTGGGATTCCAGTAATAGATTCCGATGGACATGGGAAGTTTTACTGTAACCTGTGGACCTTCAACTTGACGATGAAACACAGAAATTGCGTCGGAATTGAATACAACAGGCATCATGCTGACTTCTCTCCGGGAGAGTAATGCTTCTAACTATCTGTGTTTTGATTTATTCCTGGGATTCCAGTAATAGATTCCGATGGACATAGGAAGGTTTACTGTAACCTGTGGACCTTCAACGTGACGATGAAGCACTGAAATTGCGTCGGAATTGAATACAACAGGCACCATGCCGACTTCTCTCCGGGAGAGTAATGCTTCTAACTATCTGTGCTTTGATTCGTTCCTGGGATTCCAATAATAGATTCCGATGGACATGGGAAGGTTTACTGTTACCTGTGGACCTTCATCTTGACGATGAAACACAGAAATTGCGTCGGAATTGAGTACAACAGGCACCATGCTGACTTCTCTCCGGGAGAGTAATGCTTCTAACTATCTGTGCTTTGATTCGTTCCTGGGATGCCAGTAATAGATTCCGATGGACATGGGAAGGTTTACTGTAACCTGTGGACCTTCATCTTGTCGATGAAACACAGAAATTGCGTCGGAATTGAATACAACAGGCACCATGCTGACTTCTCTCCGGGAGAGTAATGCTTCTAACTATCTGTGCTTTGATTCGTTCCTGGGATTCCAGTAATAGATTCCGATGGACATGGGAAGGTTTACTGTAACCTGTGGACCTTCATCTTGACGATGAAACACAGAAATTGCGTCGGAATTGAATACAACAGGCACCATGCAGACTTCTCTCCGGGAGAGTAATGCTTCTAAGTATCCGTGCTTTGATTCGTTCCTGGGATTCCAGTAATAGATTCCGATGGACATGGGAAGGTTTACTGTAACCTGTGGACCTTCAACGTGACGCTGAAGCACAGAAATCGCGTCGGAATTGTATACAACCGGCACCATGCAGACTTCTGTACGGGAGAGTAATACTTCTAACTGTCTCTGTTTTGATTCTTTCCTGGGATGCCAGTAATAGATTCCGATGGACATGGGAACGTTTACTGTAACCTGTGGACCTTCAACGTGACGATGAAGCACAGAAATTGCGTCGGAATTGAATACAACAGGCACCATGCTGACTTCTCTCCGGGAGAGTAATCCTTCTAACTATCTGTGCTTTGATTCGTTCCTGGGATTCCAGTAATAGATTCCGATGGACGTGGGAAGGTTTACTGTAACCTGTGGACCTTCATCTTGACGATGAAGCACAGATATTGCGTCGGAATTGAATACAACAGGCACCATGCCGACTTCTGTCCGGGAGAGTAATACTTCTAACTGTCTCTGCTTTGATTCTTTCCTGGGATTCCAGTAATAGATTCCGATGGACATGGGAAGGTTTACTGTAACCTGTGGACCTTCATCTTGACGATGAAACACAGAAATTGCGTCGGAATTGAATACAACAGGCACCATGCTGACTTCTCTCCGGGAGAGTAATGCTTCTAACAATCTGTGCTTTGATTCGTTATTGGGATTCCAGTAATAGATTCCGATGGACATGGGAAGGTTTACTGTAACCTGTGGACCTTCATCTTGACGATGAAACACAGAAATTGCGTCGGAATTGAATACAACAGGCACCATGCTGACTTCTGTCCGGGAGAGTAATGCTTCTGACTATCTGTGCTTTGATTCTTTCCTGGGATTACAGTAATAGATTCCGATGGACATGGGAAGGTTTACTGTAACCTGTGGACCTTCAACGTGACGATGAAGAACAGAAATTGCGTCGGAATTGAATACAACAGGCACCATGCCGACTTCTCTCCGGGAGAGTAATGCTTCTAACTATCTATGCTTTGATTCGTTCCTGGGATTGCAGTAATAGATTCCGATGGACATGGGAAGGTTTACTGTTACCTGTGGACCTTCATCTTGACGATGAAACACAGAAATTGCGTCGGAATTGAGTACAACAGGCACCATGCTGACTTCTCTCCGGGAGAGTAATGCTTCTAACCATCTGTGCTTTGATTCGTTCCTGGGATGCCAGTAATAGATTCCGATGGACATGGGAAGGTTTACTGTAACCTGTGGACCTTCATCGTGACGATGAAACACAGAAATTGCGTCGGAATTGAATACAACAGGCACCATGCTGACTTCTCTCCGGGAGAGTAATGCTTCTAACTATCTGTGCTTTGATTCGTTCCTGGGATTCCAGTAATAGATTCCGATGGACATGGGAAGGTTTACTGTAACCTGTGGACCTTCATCTTGACGATGAAACACAGAAATTAAGTCGGAATTGAATACAACAGGCACCATGCTGACTTCTCTCCGGGAGAGTAATGCTTCTAACTATCTGTGCTTTGATTCGTTCCTGGGATTCCAGTAATAGATTCCGATGGACATGGGAAGGCTTACTGTAACCTGAGGACCTTCAACGTGACGATGAAGCACAGAAATTGCGTGGGAATTGAATACAACAGGCACCATGCAGACTTCTGTACGGGAGAGTAATACTTCTAACTGTCTCTATTTTGATTCTTTCCTGGGATGCCAGTAATAGGTTCCGATGGACATGGGAAGGTTTACTGTAACCTGTGGACCTTCAACGTGACGATGAAGCACAGAAATTGCGTCGGAATTGAATACAACAGGCACCATTCCGACTTCTCTCCGGGAGAGTAATCCTTCTAAATATCTGTGCTTTGATTCTTTCCTGGGATGCCAGTAATAGATTCCGATGGACATGGGAAGGTTTACTGTAACCTGTGGACCTTCATCTTGACGATGAAGCACAGAAATTGCGTCGGAATTGAATACAACAGGCACCATGCCGACTTCTGTCCGGGAGAGTAATACTTCTAACTGTCTCTGCTTTGATTCTTTCCTGGGATGCCAGTAATAGATTCCGGTGGACATGGGAAGGTTTACTGTAACCTGTGGACCTTCAACGTGACGATGAAGCACAGAAATTGCGTCGGAATTGAATACAACAGGCACCATGCCGACTTCTCTCCGGGAGAGTAATGCTTGTAACTATATGTGCTTTGATTCGTTCCTGGGATTCCAGTAATAGATTCCGATGGACATGGGAAGGTTTACTGTAACCTGTGGACCTTCAACGTGACGATGAAGCACAGAAATTGCGTCGGAATTGAATACAACATGCACCATGCCGACTTCTCCCCGGGAGAGTAATGCTTGTAACTATCTGTGCTCTGATTCGTTCCTGGGATTCCAGTAATGGATTCCGATGGACATGGGAAGGTTTACTGTAACCTGTGGACCTTCAACGTGACGATGAAGAACAGAAATTGCGTCGGAATTGAATACAACAGGCACCATGCCGACCTCTCTCCGGGAGAGTAATGCTTCTAACTATCTGTGCTTTGATTCGTTCCTGGGATTCCAGTAACAGCTTCCGATGGACATGGGAAGGTTTACTGTAACCTGTGGACCTTCATCTTGACGATGAAACACAGAAATTGCGTCGGAATTGAATACAACAGGCATCATGCTGACTTCTCTCCGGGAGAGTAATGCTTCTAACTATCTGTGCTTTGAATCGTTCCTGGGATTCCAGTAATAGATTCCGATTGACATGGGAAGGTTTACTGTAACCTGTGGCCCTTCAACGTGACGATGAAGAACAGAAATTGCGTCGGAATTGAATACAACAGGCACCATGCCGACTTCTCTCCGGGAGAGTAATGCTTCTAACTATCTGTGCTTTGATTCGGTCCTGGGATTCCAGTAATAGATTCCGATGGACATGGGAAGGTTTACTGTAACCTGTGGACCTTCGTATTGACGATGAAAGACAGAAATTGCGTCGGAATTGAATACAACAGGCACCATGCCGACTTCTCTCCGGGAGAGTAATGCTTCTAACTATCTGTGCTTTGATTCGTTCCTGGGATTCCAGTAATAGATTCCGATGGACATGGGAAGGTTTACTGTAACCTGTGGACCTTCAACTTGACGAATAAACACAGAAATTGCGTCGGAATTGAATAAAACAGGCACCATGCCGACTTCTCCCCGCGAGAGTAATGCTTCTAACTATCTGTGCTTTGATTTGTTCCTGGGATTCCAGTAATAGATTCCGATGGACATGGGAAGGTTTACTGTAACCTGTGGACCTTCATCTTGACAATGAAACACAGAAATTGCGTCGGAATTGAATACAACAGGCACTATGCTGACTTCTCTCCGGGAGAGTAATGCTTCTAACTATCTGTGCTTTGATTCGTTATTGGGATTCCAGTAATAGATTCCGATGGACATGGGAAGGTTTTCTGTAACCTGTGGACCTTCGTCTTGACGATGAAACACAGAAATTGCGTCGGAATTGAATACAACAGGCACCATGCTGACTTCTCTCCGGGAGAGTAATGCTTCTAACTATCTGTGCTTTGATTCTGTCCTGGGATGCCAGTAATAGATTCCGATGGACATGGGAAGGTTTACTGTAACCTGTGGACCTTCAACGTGACGATGAAACACAGAAATTGCGTCGGAATTGAATAAAACAGGCACCATGCCGACTTCTCCCCGCGAGAGTAATGCTTCTAACTATCTGTGCTTTGATTTGTTCCTGGGATTCCAGTAATAGATTCCGATGGACATGGGAAGGTTTACTGTAACCTGTGGACCTTCAACTTGACGATTAAACACAGAAATTGCGTCGGAATTGAATAAAACAGGCACCATGCCGACTTCTCCCCGCGAGAGTAATGCTTCTAACTATCTGTGCTTTGATTTGTTCCTGGGATTCCAGTAATAGATTCCGATGGACATGGGAAGGTTTACTGTAACCTGTGGACCTTCATCTTGACAATGAAACACAGAAATTGCGTCGGAATTGAATACAACAGGCACTATGCTGACTTCTCTCCGGGAGAGTAATGCTTCCAACTATCTGTGCTTTGATTCGTTATTGGGATTCCAGTAATAGATTCCGATGGACATGGGAAGGTTTACTGTAACCTGTGGACCTTCATCTTGACGATGAAACACAGAAATTTCGTTGGAATTGAATACAACAGGCACCATGCCGACTTCTCTCTGGGAGAGTAATGATTCTAACTATCTGTGCTTTGATTCTTTCCTGGGATGCCAGTAATAGATTCCGATGGACATGGGAAGGTTTACTGTAACCTGTGGACATTCAACGTGACGATGAAGCACAGAAATTGCGTCGGATTTGAATACAACAGGCACAATGCCGACTTCTCTCCGGGAGAGTAATGCTTCTAACTATCTGTGCTTTGATTCTTTCTTGGAATGCCAGTAATAGATTGCGATGGACATGGGAAGGTTTACTGTAACCTGTGGACCTTCAACTTGACGATTAAACACAGAAATTGCGTCGGAATTGAATAAAATAGGCACCATGCCGACTTCTCCCCGCGAGAGTAATGCTTGTAACTATATGTGCTTTGATTCGTTCCTGGGATTCCAGTAATAGATTCCGATGGACATGGGAAGGTTTACTGTAACCTGTGGACCTTCAACGTGACGATGAAGCACAGAAATTGCGTCGGAATTGAATACAACATGCACCATGCCGACTTCTCCCCGGGAGGGTAATGCTTGTAACTATCTGTGCTCTGATTCGTTCCTGGGATTCCAGTAATGGATTCCGATGGACATGGGAAGGTTTACTGTAACCTGTGGACCTTCAACGTGACGATGAAGAACAGAAATTGCGTCGGAATTGAATACAACAGGCACCATGACGACCTCTCTCCGGGAGAGTAATGCTTCTAACTATCTGTGCTTTGATTCGTTCCTGGGATTCCAGTAACAGCTTCCGATGGACATGGGAAGGTTTACTGTAACCTGTGGACCTTCATCTTGACGATGAAACACAGAAATTGCGTCGGAATTGAATACAACAGGCATCATGCTGACTTCTCTCCGGGAGAGTAATGCTTCTAACTATCTGTGCTTTGAATCGTTCCTGGGATTCCAGTAATAGATTCCGATTGACATGGGAAGGTTTACTGTAACCTGTGGCCCTTCAACGTGACGATGAAGAACAGAAATTGCGTCGGAATTGAATACAACAGGCACCATGCCGACTTCTCTCCGGGAGAGTAATGCTTCTAACTATCTGTGCTTTGATTCGGTCCTGGGATTCCAGTAATAGATTCCGATGGACATGGGAAGGTTTACTGTAACCTGTGGACCTTCGTATTGACGATGAAAGACAGAAATTGCGTCGGAATTGAATACAACAGGCACCATGCCGACTTCTCTCCGGGAGAGTAATGCTTCTAACTATCTGTGCTTTGATTCGTTCCTGGGATTCCAGTAATAGATTCCGATGGACATGGGAAGGTTTACTGTAACCTGTGGACCTTCAACTTGACGAATAAACACAGAAATTGCGTCGGAAGTGAATAAAACAGGCACCATGCCGACTTCTCCCCGCGAGAGTAATGCTTCTAACTATCTGTGCTTTGATTTGTTCCTGGGATTCCAGTAATAGATTCCGATGGACATGGGAAGGTTTACTGTAACCTGTGGACCTTCATCTTGACAATGAAACACAGAAATTGCGTCGGAATTGAATACAACAGGCACTATGCTGACTTCTCTCCGGGAGAGTAATGCTTCTAACTATCTGTGCTTTGATTCGTTATTGGGATTCCAGTAATAGATTCCGATGGACATGGGAAGGTTTTCTGTAACCTGTGGACCTTCATCTTGACGATGAAACACAGAAATTGCGTCGGAATTGAATACAACAGGCACCATGCTGACTTCTCTCCGGGAGAGTAATGCTTCTAACTATCTGTGCTTTGATTCTGTCCTGGGATGCCAGTAATAGATTCCGATGGACATGGGAAGGTTTACTGTAACCTGTGGACCTTCAACGTGACGATGAAACACAGAAATTGCGTCGGAATTGAATAAAACAGGCACCATGCCGACTTCTCCCAGCGAGAGTAATGCTTCTAACTATCTGTGCTTTGATTTGTTCCTGGGATTCCAGTAATAGATTCCGATGGACATGGGAAGGTTTACTGTAACCTGTGGACCTTCAACTTGACGATTAAACACAGAAATTGCGTTGGAATTGAATAAAACAGGCACCATGCCGACTTCTCCCCGCGAGAGTAATGCTTCTAACTATCTGTGCTTTGATTTGTTCCTGGGATTCCAGTAATAGATTCCGATGGACATGGGAAGGTTTACTGTAACCTGTGGACCTTCATCTTGACAATGAAACGCAGAAATTGCGTCGGAATTGAATACAACAGGCACTATGCTGACTTCTCTCCGGGAGAGTAATGCTTCTAACTATCTGTGCTTTGATTCGTTATTGGGATTCCAGTAATAGATTCCGATTGACATGGGAAGGTTTACTGTAACCTGTGGACCTTCATCTTGACGATGAAACACAGAAATTTCGTTGGAATTGAATACAACAGGCACCATGCTGACTTCTCTCTGGGAGAGTAATGATTCTAACTATCTGTGCTTTGATTCTTTCCTGGGATGCCAGTAATAGATTCCGATGGACATGGGAAGGTTTACTGTAACCTGTGGACATTCAACGTGACGATGAAGCACAGAAATTGCGTCGGATTTGAATACAACAGGCACAATGCCGACTCCTCTCCGGGAGAGTAATGCTTCTAACTATCTGTGCTTTGATTCTTTCTTGGAATGCCAGTAATAGATTGCGATGGACATGGGAAGGTTTACTGTAACCTGTGGACGTTCAACTTGACGATTAAACACAGAAATTGCGTCGGAATTGAATAAAATAGGCACCATGCCGACTTCTCCCCGCGAGAGTAATGCTTCTAACTATCTGTGCTTTGATTTGTTCCTGGGATTCCAGTAATAGATTCCGATGGACATAGGAAGGTTTACTGTAACCTGTGGACCTTCATCTTGACAATGAAACACAGAAATTGCGTCGGAATTGAATACAACAGGCACTATGCTGACTTCTCTCCGGGAGAGTAATGCTTCTAACTATCTGTGCTCTGATTCGTTCCTGGGATTCCAGTAATGGATTCCGATGGACATGGGAAGGTTTACTGTAACCTGTGGACCTTCAACGTGACGATGAAGAACAGAAATTGCGTCGGAATTGAATACAACAGGCACCATGCCGACCTCTCTCCGGGAGAGTAATGCTTCTAACTTTCTGTGCTTTGATTCGTTCCTGGGATTCCAGTAATAGATTCCGATGGACATGGGAAGATTTACTGTAACCTGTGGACCTTCATCTTGACGATGAAACACAGAAATTGCGTCGGAATTGAATACAACAGGCATCATGCTGACTTCTCTCCGGGAGAGTAATGCTTCTAACTATCTGTGCTTTGAATCGTTCCTGGGATTCCAGTAATAGATTCCGATGGACATGGGAAGGTTTACTGTAACCTGTGGCCCTTCAACGTGACGATGAAACACAGAAATTGCGTCGGAATTGAATACAACAGGCACCATGCTGACTTCTCTCCGGGAGAGTAATGCTTCTAACTGCTCTGCTTTGATTCGTTCCTGGGATTCCAGTAATAGATTCCGATGGACATGGGAAGGTTTACTTTAACCTGTGGACCTTCATCTTGACGATGAAACACAGAAATTGCGTCGGAATTGAATACAACAGGCACCATGCTGACTTCTCCCTGGGAGAGTAATGCTTCTAACTATCTGTGCTTTTATTCGCTCCTGGGATTCCAGTAATAGATTCCGATGAACATGGGAAGGTTTACTGTAACCTGTGGACCTTCACCTTGACGATGAAACACAGAAATTGCGTCGGAATTGAATACAACAGGCACCATGCTGACTTCTCTCCGGGAGAGTAATGCTTCTAACTATCTGAGCTTTGATTCTTTCCTGGGATGCCAGTAATAGATTCCGATGGACATGGGAAGGTTTGCTGTAACCTGTGGACCTTCATCTTGACAATGAAACACAGAAATTGCGTCGGAATTGAATACAACAGGCACTATGCTGACTTCTCTCCGGGAGAGTAATGCTTCTAACTATCTGTGCTTTGATTCGTTATTGGGATTCCAGTAATAGATTCCGATGGACATGGGAAGGTTTTCTGTAACCTGTGGACCTTCATCTTGACGATGAAACACAGAAATTGCGTCGGAATTGAATACAACAGGCACCATGCTGACTTCTCTCCGGGAGAGTAATGCTTCTAACTATCTGTGCTTTGATTCTGTCCTGGGATGCCAGTAATAGATTCCGATGGACATGGGAAGGTTTACTGTAACCTGTGGACCTTCAACGTGACGATGAAACACAGAAATTGCGTCGGAATTGAATAAAACAGGCACCATGCCGACTTCTCCCCGCGAGAGTAATGCTTCTAACTATCTGTGCTTTGATTTGTTCCTGGGATTCCAGTAATAGATTCCGATGGACATGGGAAGGTTTACTGTAACCTGTGGACCTTCAACTTGACGATTAAACACAGAAATTGCGTCGGAATTGAATAAAACAGGCACCATGCCGACTTCTCCCCGCGAGAGTAATGCTTCTAACTATCTGTGCTTTGATTTGTTCCTGGGATTCCAGTAATAGATTCCGATGGACATGGGAAGGTTTACTGTAACCTGTGGACCTTCATCTTGACAATGAAACACAGAAATTGCGTCGGAATTGAATACAACAGGCACTATGCTGACTTCTCTCCGGGAGAGTAATGCTTCTAACTATCTGTGCTTTGATTCGTTATTGGGATTCCAGTAATAGATTCCGATGGACATGGGAAGGTTTACTGTAACCTGTGGACCTTCATCTTGACGATGAAACACAGAAATTTCGTTGGAATTGAATACAACAGGCACCATGCCGACTTCTCTCTGGGAGAGTAATGATTCTAACTATCTGTGCTTTGATTCTTTCCTGGGATGCCAGTAATAGATTCCGATGGACATGGGAAGGTTTACTGTAACCTGTGGACATTCAACGTGACGATGAAGCACAGAAATTGCGTCGGATTTGAATACAACAGGCACAATGCCGACTTCTCTCCGGGAGAGTAATGCTTCTAACTATCTGTGCTTTGATTCTTTCTTGGAATGCCAGTAATAGATTGCGATGGACATGGGAAGGTTTACTGTAACCTGTGGACCTTCAACTTGACGATTAAACACAGAAATTGCGTCGGAATTGAATAAAATAGGCACCATGCCGACTTCTCCCCGCGAGAGTAATGCTTGTAACTATATGTGCTTTGATTCGTTCCTGGGATTCCAGTAATAGATTCCGATGGACATGGGAAGGTTTACTGTAACCTGTGGACCTTCAACGTGACGATGAAGCACAGAAATTGCGTCGGAATTCAATACAACATGCACCATGCCGACTTCTCCCCGGGAGGGTAATGCTTGTAACTATCTGTGCTCTGATTCGTTCCTGGGATTCCAGTAATGGATTCCGATGGACATGGGAAGGTTTACTGTAACCTGTGGACCTTCAACGTGACGATGAAGAACAGAAATTGCGTCGGAATTGAATACAACAGGCACCATGACGACCTCTCTCCGGGAGAGTAATGCTTCTAACTATCTGTGCTTTGATTCGTTCCTGGGATTCCAGTAACAGCTTCCGATGGACATGGGAAGGTTTACTGTAACCTGTGGACCTTCATCTTGACGATGAAACACAGAAATTGCGTCGGAAATGAATACAACAGGCATCATGCTGACTTCTCTCCGGGAGAGTAATGCTTCTAACTATCTGTGCTTTGAATCGTTCCTGGGATTCCAGTAATAGATTCCGATTGACATGGGAAGGTTTACTGTAACCTGTGGCCCTTCAACGTGACGATGAAGAACAGAAATTGCGTCGGAATTGAATACAACAGGCACCATGCCGACTTCTCTCCGGGAGAGTAATGCTTCTAACTATCTGTGCTTTGATTCGGTCCTGGGATTCCAGTAATAGATTCCGATGGACATGGGAAGGTTTACTGTAACCTGTGGACCTTCGTATTGACGATGAAAGACAGAAATTGCGTCGGAATTGAATACAACAGGCACCATGCCGACTTCTCTCCGGGAGAGTAATGCTTCTAACTATCTGTGCTTTGATTCGTTCCTGGGATTCCAGTAATAGATTCCGATGGACATGGGAAGGTTTACTGTAACCTGTGGACCTTCAACTTGACGAATAAACACAGAAATTGCGTCGGAAGTGAATAAAACAGGCACCATGCCGACTTCTCCCCGCGAGAGTAATGCTTCTAACTATCTGTGCTTTGATTTGTTCCTGGGATTCCAGTAATAGATTCCGATGGACATGGGAAGGTTTACTGTAACCTGTGGACCTTCATCTTGACAATGAAACACAGAAATTGCGTCGGAATTGAATACAACAGGCACTATGCTGACTTCTCTCCGGGAGAGTAATGCTTCTAACTATCTGTGCTTTGATTCGTTATTGGGATTCCAGTAATAGATTCCGATGGACATGGGAAGGTTTTCTGTAACCTGTGGACCTTCATCTTGACGATGAAACACAGAAATTGCGTCGGAATTGAATACAACAGGCACCATGCTGACTTCTCTCCGGGAGAGTAATGCTTCTAACTATCTGTGCTTTGATTCTGTCCTGGGATGCCAGTAATAGATTCCGATGGACATGGGAAGGTTTACTGTAACCTGTGGACCTTCAACGTGACGATGAAACACAGAAATTGCGTCGGAATTGAATAAAACAGGCACCATGCCGACTTCTCCCAGCGAGAGTAATGCTTCTAACTATCTGTGCTTTGATTTGTTCCTGGGATTCCAGTAATAGATTCCGATGGACATGGGAAGGTTTACTGTAACCTGTGGACCTTCAACTTGACGATTAAACACAGAAATTGCGTTGGAATTGAATAAAACAGGCACCATGCCGACTTCTCCCCGCGAGAGTAATGCTTCTAACTATCTGTGCTTTGATTTGTTCCTGGGATTCCAGTAATAGATTCCGATGGACATGGGAAGGTTTACTGTAACCTGTGGACCTTCATCTTGACAATGAAACACAGAAATTGCGTCGGAATTGAATACAACAGGCACTATGCTGACTTCTCTCCGGGAGAGTAATGCTTCTAACTATCTGTGCTTTGATTCGTTATTGGGATTCCAGTAATAGATTCCGATTGACATGGGAAGGTTTACTGTAACCTGTGGACCTTCATCTTGACGATGAAACACAGAAATTTCGTTGGAATTGAATACAACAGGCACCATGCTGACTTCTCTCTGGGAGAGTAATGATTCTAACTATCTGTGCTTTGATTCTTTCCTGGGATGCCAGTAATAGATTCCGATGGACATGGGAAGGTTTACTGTAACCTGTGGACATTCAACGTGACGATGAAGCACAGAAATTGCGTCGGATTTGAATACAACAGGCACAATGCCGACTCCTCTCCGGGAGAGTAATGCTTCTAACTATCTGTGCTTTGATTCTTTCTTGGAATGCCAGTAATAGATTGCGATGGACATGGGAAGGTTTACTGTAACCTGTGGACGTTCAACTTGACGATTAAACACAGAAATTGCGTCGGAATTGAATAAAATAGGCACCATGCCGACTTCTCCCCGCGAGAGTAATGCTTCTAACTATCTGTGCTTTGATTTGTTCCTGGGATTCCAGTAATAGATTCCGATGGACATAGGAAGGTTTACTGTAACCTGTGGACCTTCATCTTGACAATGAAACACAGAAATTGCGTCGGAATTGAATACAACAGGCACTATGCTGACTTCTCTCCGGGAGAGTAATGCTTCTAACTATCTGTGCTCTGATTCGTTCCTGGGATTCCAGTAATGGATTCCGATGGACATGGGAAGGTTTACTGTAACCTGTGGACCTTAAACGTGACGATGAAGAACAGAAATTGCGTCGGAATTGAATACAACAGGCACCATGCCGACCTCTCTCCGGGAGAGTAATGCTTCTAACTTTCTGTGCTTTGATTCGTTCCTGGGATTCCAGTAATAGATTCCGATGGACATGGGAAGATTTACTGTAACCTGTGGACCTTCATCTTGACGATGAAACACAGAAATTGCGTCGGAATTGAATACAACAGGCATCATGCTGACTTCTCTCCGGGAGAGTGATGCTTCTAACTATCTGTGCTTTGAATCGTTCCTGGGATTCCAGTAATAGATTCCGATGGACATGGGAAGGTTTACTGTAACCTGTGGCCCTTCAACGTGACGATGAAACACAGAAATTGCGTCGGAATTGAATACAACAGGCACCATGCTGACTTCTCTCCGGGAGAGTAATGCTTCTAACTGCTCTGCTTTGATTCGTTCCTGGGATTCCAGTAATAGATTCCGATGGACATGGGAAGGTTTACTTTAACCTGTGGACCTTCATCTTGACGATGAAACACAGAAATTGCGTCGGAATTGAATACAACAGGCACCATGCTGACTTCTCCCTGGGAGAGTAATGCTTCTAACTATCTGTGCTTTTATTCGCTCCTGGGATTCCAGTAATAGATTCCGATGAACATGGGAAGGTTTACTGTAACCTGTGGACCTTCACCTTGACGATGAAACACAGAAATTGCGTCGGAATTGAATACAACAGGCACCATGCTGACTTCTCTCCGGGAGAGTAATGCTTCTAACTATCTGTGCTTTGATTCTTTCCTGGGATGCCAGTAATAGATTCCGATGGACATGGGAAGGTTTACTGTAACCGGTGGACATTCAACGTGACGATGAAGCACAGAAATTGCGTCGGATTTGAATACAACAGGCACAATGCCGACTTCTCTCCGGGAGAGTAATGCTTCTAACTATCTGTGCTTTGATTCTTTCTTGGAATGCCAGTAATAGATTGCGATGGACATGGGAAGGCTTACTGTAACCTGTGGACCTTCATCTTGACGATGAAACACGGAAATTGCGTCGCAATTGAATACAACAGGCACCATGCCGACATCTCTCCGGGAGAGTAATACTTCTAACTGTCTCTGCTTTGATTCTTTCCTGGGATGCCAGTAATAGATTCCGATGGACATGGGAAGGTTTACTGTAACCTGTGGACCTTCATCTTGACGATGAAACACAGAAATTGCGTTGGAATTGAATACAACAGGCACCATGCCGACTTCTCTCCGGGAGAGTAATACTTCTAATTGTCTCTGCTTGAATCTTTCCTGGGATGCCAGTAATAGTTTCCGATGGACATGGGAAGGTTTACTGTAACCTGTGGACCTTCAACGTGACGATGAAGCACAGAAATTGCGTCGGAATAAAATACAACAGGCACCATGCTGACTTCTCTCCGGGAGAGTAATCCTACTAACTATCTGTGCTTTGATTCTTTCCTGGGAAGCCAGTAATAGATTCCGATGGACATGGGAATGTTTACTGTAACCTGTGGACCTTCATCTTGACGATGAAACACAGAAATTGCGTCGGAATTGAATACAACAGGCACCATGCCTACTTCTGTCCGGGAGAGTAATACTTCTAACTGTCTCTGCTTTCATTCTTTCCTGGGATGCCAGTAATGGATTCAGATGGACATGGGAAGGTTTACTGTAACCTGTGGACCTTCAACGTGACGATGAAGCACAGAAATTGCGTCGGATTTGAAAACCAATAGGCACCATGCCGACTTCTCTCCGGGAGAGTAATGCTTCTAACTATCTGTGCTCTGATTCTTTCTTGGAATGCCAGAAATAGATTCCGATGGACATGGGAAGGCTTACTGTAACCTTTGGACCTTCATCTTGACGGTGAAACACAGAAATTGCGTCGCAATTGAATACAACAGGCATCATGCCGACTTCTGTCCGGGAGAGTAATACTTCTAACTGTCTCTGCTTTGATTCTTTCCTGGGATGCCAGTAATAGATTTCGATGGACATGGGAATGTTTACTGTAACCTGTGGACCTTCATCTTGACGATGAAACCCAGAAATTGCGTCGGAATTGAATACAACAGGCACCATGCCGACTTCCCTCCGGGAGAGTAATACTTCTAATTGTCTCTGCTTTGATTCTTTCCTGGGATGCCAGTAATAGATTCCGATGGACATGGGAAGGTTTACTGTAACCTGTGGACCTTCAACGTGACGATGAAGCACTGAAATTGCGTCGGAATTGAATACAACAGGCACCATGCCGACTTCTCTCCGGGAGAGTAATCCTTCTAACTATCTGAGCTTTGATTCTTTCCTGGGATGCCAGTAATAGATTCCGATGGACATGGGAAGGTTTACTGTAACCTGTGGACCTTCAACGTGACGATGAAGAACAGAAATTGCGTCGGAATTGAATACAACAGGCACCATGCCGACCTCTCTCCGGGAGAGTAATGCTTCTAACTTTCTGTGCTTTGATTCGTTCCTGGGATTCCAGTAATAGATTCCGATGGACATGGGAAGATTTACTGTAACCTGTGGACCTTCATCTTGACGATGAAACACAGAAATTGCGTCGGAATTGAATACAACAGGCATCATGCTGACTTCTCTCCGGGAGAGTAATGCTTCTAACTATCTGTGCTTTGAATCGTTCCTGGGATTCCAGTAATAGATTCCGATGGACATGGGAAGGTTTACTGTATCCTGTGGCCCTTCAACGTGACGATGAAACACAGAAATTGCGTCGGAATTGAATACAACAGGCACCATGCTGACTTCTCTCCGGGAGAGTAATGCTTCTAACTGCTCTGCTTTGATTCGTTCCTGGGATTCCAGTAATAGATTCCGATGGACATGGGAAGGTTTACTTTAACCTGTGGACCTTCATCTTGACGATGAAACACAGAAATTGCGTCGGAATTGAATACAACAGGCACCATGCTGACTTCTCCCTGGGAGAGTAATGCTTCTAACTATCTGTGCTTTTATTCGCTCCTGGGATTCCAGTAATAGATTCCGATGAACATGGGAAGGTTTACTGTAACCTGTGGACCTTCACCTTGACGATGAAACACAGAAATTGCGTCGGAATTGAATACAACAGGCACCATGCTGACTTCTCTCCGGGAGAGTAATGCTTCTAACTATCTGTGCTTTGATTCTTTCCTGGGATGCCAGTAATAGATTCCGATGGACATGGGAAGGTTTACTGTAACCTGTGGACATTCAACGTGACGATGAAGCACAGAAATTGCGTCGGATTTGAATACAACAGGCACAATGCCGACTTCTCTCCGGGAGAGTTATGCTTCTAACTATCTGTGCTTTGATTCTTTCTTGGAATGCCAGTAATAGATTGCGATGGACATGGGAAGGCTTACTGTAACCTGTGGACCTTCATCTTGACGATGAAACACGGAAATTGCGTCGCAATTGAATACAACAGGCACCATGCCGACATCTCTCCGGGAGAGTAATACTTCTAACTGTCTCTGCTTTGATTCTTTCCTGGGATGCCAGTAATAGATTCCGATGGACATGGGAAGGTTTACTGTAACCTGTGGACCTTCATCTTGACGATGAAACACAGAAATTGCGTTGGAATTGAATACAACAGGCACCATGCCGACTTCTCTCCGGGAGAGTAATACTTCTAATTGTCTCTGCTTGAATCTTTCCTGGGATGCCAGTAATAGTTTCCGATGGACATGGGAAGGTTTACTGTAACCTGTGGACCTTCAACGTGACGATGAAGCACAGAAATTGCGTCGGAATAAAATACAACAGGCACCATGCTGACTTCTCTCCGGGAGAGTAATCCTACTAACTATCTGTGCTTTGATTCTTTCCTGGGAAGCCAGTAATAGATTCCGATGGACATGGGAATGTTTACTGTAACCTGTGGACCTTCATCTTGACGATGAAACACAGAAATTGCGTCGGAATTGAATACAACAGGCACCATGCCTACTTCTGTCCGGGAGAGTAATACTTCTAACTGTCTCTGCTTTCATTCTTTCCTGGGATGCCAGTAATGGATTCAGATGGACATGGGAAGGTTTACTGTAACCTGTGGACCTTCAACGTGACGATGAAGCACAGAAATTGCGTCGGATTTGAAAACCAATAGGCACCATGCCGACTTCTCTCCGGGAGAGTAATGCTTCTAACTATCTGTGCTCTGATTCTTTCTTGGAATGCCAGAAATAGATTCCGATGGACATGGGAAGGCTTACTGTAACCTGTGGACCTTCATCTTGACGGTGAAACACAGAAATTGCGTCGCAATTGAATACAACAGGCATCATGCCGACTTCTGTCCGGGAGAGTAATACTTCTAACTGTCTCTGCTTTGATTCTTTCCTGGGATGCCAGTAATAGATTTCGATGGACATGGGAATGTTTACTGTAACCTGTGGACCTTCATCTTGACGATGAAACCCAGAAATTGCGTCGGAATTGAATACAACAGGCACCATGCCGACTTCCCTCCGGGAGAGTAATACTTCTAATTGTCTCTGCTTTGATTCTTTCCTGGGATGCCAGTAATAGATTCCGATGGACATGGGAAGGTTTACTGTAACCTGTGGACCTTCAACGTGACGATGAAGCACTGAAATTGCGTCGGAATTGAATACAACAGGCACCATGCCGACCTCTCTCCGGGAGAGTAATGCTTCTAACTTTCTGTGCTTTGATTCGTTCCTGGGATTCCAGTAATAGATTCCGATGGACATGGGAAGATTTACTGTAACCTGTGGACCTTCATCTTGACGATGAAACACAGAAATTGCGTCGGAATTGAATACAACAGGCATCATGCTGACTTCTCTCCGGGAGAGTAATGCTTCTAACTATCTGTGCTTTGAATCGTTCCTGGGATTCCAGTAATAGATTCCGATGGACATGGGAAGGTTTACTGTAACCTGTGGCCCTTCAACGTGACGATGAAACACAGAAATTGCGTCGGAATTGAATACAACAGGCACCATGCTGACTTCTCTCCGGGAGAGTAATGCTTCTAACTGCTCTGCTTTGATTCGTTCCTGGGATTCCAGTAATAGATTCCGATGGACATGGGAAGGTTTACTTTAACCTGTGGACCTTCATCTTGACGATGAAACACAGAAATTGCGTCGGAATTGAATACAACAGGCACCATGCTGACTTCTCCCTGGGAGAGTAATGCTTCTAACTATCCGTGCTTTTATTCGCTCCTGGGATTCCAGTAATAGATTCCGATGAACATGGGAAGGTTTACTGTAACCTGTGGACCTTCACCTTGACGATGAAACACAGAAATTGCGTCGGAATTGAATACAACAGGCACCATGCTGACTTCTCTCCGGGAGAGTAATGCTTCTAACTATCTGTGCTTTGATTCTTTCCTGGGATGCCAGTAATAGATTCCGATGGACATGGGAAGGTTTACTGTAACCGGTGGACATTCAACGTGACGATGAAGCACAGAAATTGCGTCGGATTTGAATACAACAGGCACAATGCCGACTTCTCTCCGGGAGAGTAATGCTTCTAACTATCTGTGCTTTGATTCTTTCTTGGAATGCCAGTAATAGATTGCGATGGACATGGGAAGGCTTACTGTAACCTGTGGACCTTCATCTTGACGATGAAACACGGAAATTGCGTCGCAATTGAATACAACAGGCACCATGCCGACATCTCTCCGGGAGAGTAATACTTCTAACTGTCTCTGCTTTGATTCTTTCCTGGGATGCCAGTAATAGATTCCGATGGACATGGGAAGGTTTACTGTAACCTGTGGACCTTCATCTTGACGATGAAACACAGAAATTGCGTTGGAATTGAATACAACAGGCACCATGCCGACTTCTCTCCGGGAGAGTAATACTTCTAATTGTCTCTGCTTGAATCTTTCCTGGGATGCCAGTAATAGTTTCCGATGGACATGGGAAGGTTTACTGTAACCTGTGGACCTTCAACGTGACGATGAAGCACAGAAATTGCGTCGGAATAAAATACAACAGGCACCATGCTGACTTCTCTCCGGGAGAGTAATCCTACTAACTATCTGTGCTTTGATTCTTTCCTGGGAAGCCAGTAATAGATTCCGATGGACATGGGAATGTTTACTGTAACCTGTGGACCTTCATCTTGACGATGAAACACAGAAATTGCGTCGGAATTGAATACAACAGGCACCATGCCTACTTCTGTCCGGGAGAGTAATACTTCTAACTGTCTCTGCTTTCATTCTTTCCTGGGATGCCAGTAATGGATTCAGATGGACATGGGAAGGTTTACTGTAACCTGTGGACCTTCAACGTGACGATGAAGCACAGAAATTGCGTCGGATTTGAAAACCAATAGGCACCATGCCGACTTCTCTCCGGGAGAGTAATGCTTCTAACTATCTGTGCTCTGATTCTTTCTTGGAATGCCAGAAATAGATTCCGATGGACATGGGAAGGCTTACTGTAACCTTTGGACCTTCATCTTGACGGTGAAACACAGAAATTGCGTCGCAATTGAATACAACAGGCATCATGCCGACTTCTGTCCGGGAGAGTAATACTTCTAACTGTCTCTGCTTTGATTCTTTCCTGGGATGCCAGTAATAGATTTCGATGGACATGGGAATGTTTACTGTAACCTGTGGACCTTCATCTTGACGATGAAACCCAGAAATTGCGTCGGAATTGAATACAACAGGCACCATGCCGACTTCCCTCCGGGAGAGTAATACTTCTAATTGTCTCTGCTTTGATTCCTTCCTGGGATGCCAGTAATAGATTCCGATGGACATGGGAAGGTTTACTGTAACCTGTGGACCTTCAACGTGACGATGAAGCACTGAAATTGCGTCGGAATTGAATACAACAGGCACCATGCCGACTTCTCTCCGGGAGAGTAATCCTTCTAACTATCTGAGCTTTGATTCTTTCCTGGGATGCCAGTAATAGATTCCGATGGACATGGGAAGGTTTGCTGTAACCTGTGGACCTTCATCTTGACGATGAAACACAGAAATTGCGTCGGAATTGAATACTACAGGCAACTTGCCGACTTCTGTCCGGGAGATTAATACTTCTAACTGTCTCTGCTTTGATTCTTTCCTGGAATTCCAGTAATAGATTCCGATGGACATGGGAAGGTTTCCTGTAACCTGTGGACCTTCATCTTGACGATGAAACACAGAAATTGCGTCGGAATTGAATACAACAGGCACCATGCCGACTTCTCTTCGGGAGAGTAATGTTTCTAACTATCTGTGCTTTGATTCTTTCCTGGGATGCCAGTAATAGATTCCGATGGACATGGGAAGGTTTACTGTAACCTGTGGACCTTCAACGTGACGATGAAGAACAGAAATTGCGTCGGAATTGAATACAACAGGCACCATGCCGACCTCTCTCCGGGAGAGTAATGCTTCTAACTTTCTGTGCTTTGATTCGTTCCTGGGATTCCAGTAATAGATTCCGATGGACATGGGAAGATTTACTGTAACCTGTGGACCTTCATCTTGACGATGAAACACAGAAATTGCGTCGGAATTGAATACAACAGGCATCATGCTGACTTCTCTCCGGGAGAGTAATGCTTCTAACTATCTGTGCTTTGAATCGTTCCTGGGATTCCAGTAATAGATTCCGATGGACATGGGAAGGTTTACTGTATCCTGTGGCCCTTCAACGTGACGATGAAACACAGAAATTGCGTCGGAATTGAATACAACAGGCACCATGCTGACTTCTCTCCGGGAGAGTAATGCTTCTAACTGCTCTGCTTTGATTCGTTCCTGGGATTCCAGTAATAGATTCCGATGGACATGGGAAGGTTTACTTTAACCTGTGGACCTTCATCTTGACGATGAAACACAGAAATTGCGTCGGAATTGAATACAACAGGCACCATGCTGACTTCTCCCTGGGAGAGTAATGCTTCTAACTATCTGTGCTTTTATTCGCTCCTGGGATTCCAGTAATAGATTCCGATGAACATGGGAAGGTTTACTGTAACCTGTGGACCTTCACCTTGACGATGAAACACAGAAATTGCGTCGGAATTGAATACAACAGGCACCATGCTGACTTCTCTCCGGGAGAGTAATGCTTCTAACTATCTGTGCTTTGATTCTTTCCTGGGATGCCAGTAATAGATTCCGATGGACATGGGAAGGTTTACTGTAACCTGTGGACATTCAACGTGACGATGAAGCACAGAAATTGCGTCGGATTTGAATACAACAGGCACAATGCCGACTTCTCTCCGGGAGAGTTATGCTTCTAACTATCTGTGCTTTGATTCTTTCTTGGAATGCCAGTAATAGATTGCGATGGACATGGGAAGGCTTACTGTAACCTGTGGACCTTCATCTTGACGATGAAACACGGAAATTGCGTCGCAATTGAATACAACAGGCACCATGCCGACATCTCTCCGGGAGAGTAATACTTCTAACTGTCTCTGCTTTGATTCTTTCCTGGGATGCCAGTAATAGATTCCGATGGACATGGGAAGGTTTACTGTAACCTGTGGACCTTCATCTTGACGATGAAACACAGAAATTGCGTTGGAATTGAATACAACAGGCACCATGCCGACTTCTCTCCGGGAGAGTAATACTTCTAATTGTCTCTGCTTGAATCTTTCCTGGGATGCCAGTAATAGTTTCCGATGGACATGGGAAGGTTTACTGTAACCTGTGGACCTTCAACGTGACGATGAAGCACAGAAATTGCGTCGGAATAAAATACAACAGGCACCATGCTGACTTCTCTCCGGGAGAGTAATCCTACTAACTATCTGTGCTTTGATTCTTTCCTGGGAAGCCAGTAATAGATTCCGATGTACATGGGAATGTTTACTGTAACCTGTGGACCTTCATCTTGACGATGAAACACAGAAATTGCGTCGGAATTGAATACAACAGGCACCATGCCTACTTCTGTCCGGGAGAGTAATACTTCTAACTGTCTCTGCTTTCATTCTTTCCTGGGATGCCAGTAATGGATTCAGATGGACATGGGAAGGTTTACTGTAACCTGTGGACCTTCAACGTGACGATGAAGCACAGAAATTGCGTCGGATTTGAAAACCAATAGGCACCATGCCGACTTCTCTCCGGGAGAGTAATGCTTCTAACTATCTGTGCTCTGATTCTTTCTTGGAATGCCAGAAATAGATTCCGATGGACATGGGAAGGCTTACTGTAACCTGTGGACCTTCATCTTGACGGTGAAACACAGAAATTGCGTCGCAATTGAATACAACAGGCATCATGCCGACTTCTGTCCGGGAGAGTAATACTTCTAACTGTCTCTGCTTTGATTCTTTCCTGGGATGCCAGTAATAGATTTCGATGGACATGGGAATGTTTACTGTAACCTGTGGACCTACATCTTGACGATGAAACCCAGAAATTGCGTCGGAATTGAATACAACAGGCACCATGCCGACTTCCCTCCGGGAGAGTAATACTTCTAATTGTCTCTGCTTTGATTCTTTCCTGGGATGCCAGTAATAGATTCCGATGGACATGGGAAGGTTTACTGTAACCTGTGGACCTTCAACGTGACGATGAAGCACTGAAATTGCGTCGGAATTGAATACAACAGGCACCATGCCGACTTCTCTCCGGGAGAGTAATCCTTCTAACTATCTGAGCTTTGATTCTTTCCTGGGATGCCAGTAATAGATTCCGATGGACATGGGAAGGTTTGCTGTAACCTGTGGACCTTCATCTTGACGATGAAACACAGAAATTGCGTCGGAATTGAATACTACAGGCAACTTGCCGACTTCTGTCCGGGAGATTAATACTTCTAACTGTCTCTGCTTTGATTCTTTCCTGGAATTCCAGTAATAGATTCCGATGGACATGGGAAGGTTTCCTGTAACCTGTGGACCTTCATCTTGACGATGAAACACAGAAATTGCGTCGGAATTGAATACAACAGGCACCATGCCGACTTCTCTTCGGGAGAGTAATGTTTCTAACTATCTGTGCTTTGATTCTTTCCTGGGATGCCAGTAATAGATTCCGATGGACATGGGAAGGTTTACTGTAACCTGTGGACATTCAACGAGACGATGAAGCACAGAAATTGCGTCGGATTTGAATACAACAGGCACAATGCCGACTTCTCTCCGGGAGAGTAATGCTTCTAACTATCTGTGCTTTGATTCTTTCTTGGAATGCCAGTAATAGATTGCGATGGACATGGGAAGGTTTACTGTAACCTGTGGACCTTCAACTTGACGATTAAACACAGAAATTGCGTCGGAATTGAATAAAACAGGCACCATGCCGACTTCTCCCCGCGAGAGTAATGCTTCTAACTATCTGTGCTTTGATTTGTTCCTGAGATTCCAGTAATAGATTCCGATGGACATGGGAAGGTTTACTGTAACCTGTGGACCTTCATCTTGACAATGAAACACAGAAATTGCGTCGGAATTGAATACAACAGGCACTATGCTGACTTCTCTCCGGGAGAGTAATGCTTCTAACTATCTGTGCTCTGATTCGTTCCTGGGATTCCAGTAATGGATTCCGATGGACATGGGAAGGTTTTACTGTAACCTGTGGACCTTCAACGTGACGATGAAGAACAGAAATTGCGTCGGAATTGAATACAACAGGCACCATGCCGACCTCTCTCCGGGTGAGTAATGCTTCTAACTTTCTGTGCTTTGATTCGTTCCTGGGATTCCAGTAATAGATTCCGATGGACATGGGAAGGTTTACTGTAACCTGTGGACCTTCATCTTGACGATGAAACACAGAAATTGCGTCGGAATTGAATACAACAGGCATCATGCTGACTTCTCTCCGAGAGAGTAATGCTTCTAACTATCTGTGCTTTGAATCGTTCCTGGGATTCCAGTAATAGATTCCGATGGACATGGGAAGGTTTACTGTAACCTGTGGCCCTTCAACGTGACGATGAAACACAGAAATTGCGTCGGAATTGAATACAACAGGCACCATGCTGACTTTTCTCCGGGAGAGTAATGCTTCTAACTGCTCTGCTTTGATTCGCTCCTGGGATTCCTGTAATAGATTCCGATGGACATTGGAAGGTTTACTTTAACCTGTGGACCTTCATCTTGACGATGAAACACAGAAATTGCGTCGGAATTGAATACAACAGGCACCATGCTGACTTCTCCCTGGGAGTGTAATGCTTCTAACTATCTGTGCTTTTATTCGCTCCTGGGATTCCAGTAATAGATTCCGATGAACATGGGAAGTTTTACTGTAACCTGTGGACCTTCACCTTGACGATGAAACACAGAACTTGCGTCGGAATTGAATACAACAGGCACCATGCTGACTTTTCTCCGGGAGAGTAATGCTTCTAACTATCTGTGCTTTGATTCTTTCCTGGGATGCCAGTAATAGATTCCGATGGACATGAGAAGGTTTACTGTAACCTGTGGACATTCAACGTGACGATGAAGCACAGAAATTGCGTCGGATTTGAATACAACAGGCACAATGCCGACTTCTCTCCGGGAGAGTAATGCTTCTAACTATCTGTGCTTTGATTCTTTCTTGGAATGCCAGTAATAGATTGCGATGGACATGGGAAGGCTTACTGTAACCTGTGGACCTTCATCTTGACGATGAAACACAGAAATTGCGTCGCAATTGAATACAACAGGCACCATGCCGACATCTCTCCGGGAGAGTAATACTTCTAACTGTCTCTGCTTTGATTCTTTCCTGGGATGCCAGTAATAGATTCCGATGGACATGGGAAGGTTTACTGTAACCTGTGGACCTTCATCTTGACGATGAAACACAGAAATTGCGTTGGAATTGAATACAACAGGCACCATGCCGACTTCTCTCCGGGAGAGTAATACTTCTAATTGTCTCTGCTTGAATCTTTCCTGGGATGCCAGTAATAGTTTCCGATGGACATGGGAAGGTTTACTGTAACCTGTGGACCTTCAACGTGACGATGAAGCACAGAAATTGCGTCGGAAATAAAAAACAACAGGCACCATGCTGACTTCTCTCCGGGAGAGTAATCCTACTAACTATCTGTGCTTTGATTCTTTCCTGGGATGCCAGTAATAGATTCCGATGGACATGGGAATGTTTACTGTAACCTGTGGACCTACATCTTGACGATGAAACACAGAAATTGCGTCGGAATTGAATACAACAGGCACCATGCCGACTTCTGTCCGGGAGAGTAATACTTCTAACTGTCTCTGCTTTTATTCTTTCCTGGTGTGCCAGTAACCGATTCCGATGGACATGGGAAGGCTTACTGTAACCGGTGGACCTTCATCTTGACGATGAAACACAGAAATTGCGTCGCAATTGAATACAACAGGCACCATGCCGACTTCTGTCCGGGAGAGTAATATTTCTAACTGTCTCTGCTTTGATTCTTTCCTGGCATGCCAGTAATAGATTCCGATGGACATGGGAAGGTTTACTGTAACCTGTGGACCTTCATCTTGACGATGAAACACAGAAATTGCGTCGGAATTGAATACAACAGGCACCATGCCGACTTCTGTCCGGAAGAGTAATACTTCTAAGTGTCTCTGCTTTGATTCTTTCCTTGGATGCCAGTAATAGATTCCGATGGACATGGGAAGGTTTACTGTAACCTGTGGACCTTCATCTTGACGATGAAACACAGAAATTGCGTCGGAATTGAATACAACAGGCACCATGCCGACTTCTGTCCGCGAGAGTAATACTTCTAACGGTCTCTGCTTTTGATTCTTTCCTGGGATGCCAGTAATAGATTCCGATGGACATGGGAAGGTTTACTGTAACCTGTGGACCTTCAACGTGACGATGAAGCACTGAAATTGCGTCGGAATTGAATACAACAGGCACCATGCCGACTTCTCTCCGGGAGAGTAATCCTTCTAACTATCTGAGCTTTGATTCTTTCCTGGGATGCCAGTAATAGATTCCGATGGACATGGGAAGGTTTGCTGTAACCTGTGGACCTTCATCTTGACGATGAAACACAGAAATTGCGTCGGAATTGAATACTACAGGCAACTTGCCGATTTCTGTCCGGGAGATTAATACTTCTAACTGTCTCTGCTTTAATTCTTTCCTGGAATTCCAGTAATAGATTCCGATGGACATGGGAAGGTTTCCTGTAACCTGTGGACCTTCATCTTGACGATGAAACACAGAAATTGCGTCGGAATTGAATACAACAGGCACCATGCCGACTTCTCTTCGGGAGAGTAATGCTTCTAACTATCTGTGCTTTTGATTCGTTCCTGGGATGCCAGTAATAGATTCCGATGGCTATGGGAAGGTTTGCTGTAACCTGTGGACCTTCATCTTGACGATGAAATCAGAAATTGCGTCGGAATTGAATACTACAGGCACCATGCCGACTTGTGTCCGGGAGAGTAATACTTCTAACTGTCTCTGCTTTGATTCTTTCCTGGAATTCCAGTAATAGATTCCGATGGACATGGGAAGGTTTCCTGTAACCTGTGGACCTTCATCTTGACGATGATACACAGAAATTGCGTCGGAATTGAATACAACAGGCACCATGCCGACTTCTCTCCGGGAGAGTAATGCTTCTAACTATCTGTGCTTTGATTCGTTCCTGGGATGCCAGTAATAGATTCCGATGGACATGGGAAGGTTTACTGTAACCTGTGGACCTTCAACGTGACGATGAAGCACAGAAATTGCGTCGGAATTGAATACAACAGGCATCATGCCGACTTCTCTCCGGGAGAGTAATCCTTCTAACTATCTGTGCTTTGATTCTTTCCTGTAATGCCAGTAATAGATTACGATGGACATGGGAAGGTTTACTGTAACCTGTGGACCTTCATCTTGACGATGAAACACAGAAATTGCGTCGGAATTGAATACAACAGGCACCATGCCGACTTCTGTCTGGGGGAGTAATACTTCTAACTGTCTCTGCTTTTATTCTTTCCTGGGCTGCCAGTAACAGATTCCGATGGACATGGGAAGGCTTACTGTAACCTGTGGACCTTCATCTTGACGATGAAACACAGAAATTGCGTCGCAATTGAATACAACAGGCACCATGCCGACATCTCTCCGGGAGAGTAATACTTCTAACTGTCTCTGATTTGATTCTTTCCTGGGATGCCAGTAATAGATTCCGATGGACATGGGAAAGTTTACTGTAACCTGTGGACCTTCATCTTGACGATGAAACACAGAAATTGCGTTGGAATTGAATACAACAGGCACCATGCCGACTTCTCTCCGGGAGAGTAATACTTCTAATTGTCTCTGCTTGAATCTTTCCTGGGATGCCAGTAATAGTTTCCGATGGACATGGGAAGGTTTACTGTAACCTGTGGACCTTCAACGTGACGATGAAGCACAGAAATTGCGTCGGAAATAAAAAACAACAGGCACCATGCTGACTTCTCTCCGGGAGAGTAATCCTACTAACTATCTGTGCTTTGATTCTTTCCTGGGATGCCAGTAATAGATTCCGATGGACATGGGAATGTTTACTGTAACCTGTGGACCTTCATCTTGACGATGAAACACAGAAATTGCGTCGGAATTGAGTACAACAGGCACCATGCCTACTTCTGTCCGGGAGAGTAATACTTCTAACTGTCTCTGCTTTGATTCCTTCCTGGGATGCCAGTAATGGATTCAGATGGACATGGGAAGGTTTACTGTAACCTGTGGACCTTCAACGTGACGATGAAGCACAGAAATTGCGTCGGATTTGAATACAATAGGCACCATGCCGACTTCTCTCCGGGAGAGTAATGCTTCTAACTATCTGTGCTTTGATTCTTTCTTGGAATGCCAGTAATAGATTCCGATGGACATGGGAAGGCTTACTGTAACCTGTGGACCTTCATCTTGACGGTGAAACACAGAAATTGCGTCGCAATTGAATACAACAGGCATCATGCCGACTTCTGTCCGGGAGAGTAATACTTCTAACTGTCTCTGCTTTGATTCTTTCCTGGGATGCCAGTAATAGATTTCGATGGACATGGGAATGTTTACTGTAACCTGTGGACCTTCATCTTGACGATGAAACACAGAAATTGCGTCATAATTGAATACAACAGGCACCATGCCGACTTCTCTCCGGGAGAGTAATACTTCTAATTGTCTCTGCTTTGATTCTTTCCTGGGATGCCAGTAATAGATTCCGATGGACATGGGAAGGTTTACTGTAACCTGTGGAACTTCAACGTGACGATGAAGCACAGAAATTGCGTCGGAATTAAATACAACAGGCACCATGCCGACTTCTCTCCGGGAGAGTAATCCTTCTAACTATCTGTGCTTTGATTATTTCCTGGGATGCCAGTAATAGATTCCGATGGACATGGGAAGGTTTACTGTAACCTGTGGACCTTCATCTTGACGATGAAACACAGAAATTGCGTCGGAATTGAATACAACAGGCACCATGCCGACTTCTGTCCGGGAGAGTAATACTTCTAACTGTCTCTGCTTTTATTCTTTCCTGGTGTGCCAGTAACCGATTCCGATGGACATGGGAAGGCTTACTGTAACCGGTGGACCTTCATCTTGACGATGAAACACAGAAATTGCGTCGCAATTGAATACAACAGGCACCATGCCGACTTCTGTCCGGGAGAGTAATATTTCTAACTGTCTCTGCTTTGATTCTTTCCTGGCATGCCAGTAATAGATTCCGATGGACATGGGAAGGTTTACTGTAACCTGTGGACCTTCATCTTGACGATGAAACACAGAAATTGCGTCGGAATTGAATACAACAGGCACCATGCCGACTTCTGTCCGGAAGAGTAATACTTCTAAGTGTCTCTGCTTTGATTCTTTCCTTGGATGCCAGTAATAGATTCCGATGGACATGGGAAGGTTTACTGTAACCTGTGGACCTTCATCTTGACGATGAAACACAGAAATTGCGTCGGAATTGAATACAACAGGCACCATGCCGACTTCTGTCCGCGAGAGTAATACTTCTAACGGTCTCTGCTTTGATTCTTTCCTGGGATGCCAGTAATAGATTCCGATGGACATGGGAAGGTTTACTGTAACCTGTGGACCTTCAACGTGACGATGAAGCACTGAAATTGCGTCGGAATTGAATACAACAGGCACCATGCCGACTTCTCTCCGGGAGAGTAATCCTTCTAACTATCTGAGCTTTGATTCTTTCCTGGGATGCCAGTAATAGATTCCGATGGACATGGGAAGGTTTGCTGTAACCTGTGGACCTTCATCGTGACGATGAAACACAGAAATTGCGTCGGAATTGAATACTACAGGCAACTTGCCGATTTCTGTCCGGGAGATTAATACTTCTAACTGTCTCTGCTTTAATTCTTTCCTGGAATTCCAGTAATAGATTCCGATGGACATGGGAAGGTTTCCTGTAACCTGTGGACCTTCATCTTGACGATGAAACACAGAAATTGCGTCGGAATTGAATACAACAGGCACCATGCCGACTTCTCTTCGGGAGAGTAATGCTTCTAACTATCTGTGCTTTTGATTCGTTCCTGGGATGCCAGTAATAGATTCCGATGGACCTGGGAAGGTTTACTGTAACCTGTGGACCTTCAACGTGACGATGAAGCACAGAAATTGCGTCGGAATTGAATACAACAGGCACTATCCGACTTCTCTCCAGGAGAGTAATCCTTCTAACTATCTGTGCTTTGATTTTTTCCTGGGATGCCAGTAATAGATACCGATGGACATGGGAAGGTTTACTGTAACCTGTGGACCTTCAACGTGACGATGAAGCACAGAAATTGCGTCGGAATTGAATACAACAGGCACCATGCCGACTTCTCTCTGGGAGAGTAATCCTTCTGACTATCTGTGCTTTGATTCTTTCCTGGGATGCCAGCAATAGATTCTGATGGACATGGGAAGGTTTACTGTATCCTGTGGACCTTCATCTTGACGATGAAACACAGAAATTGCGTCGGAATTGAATACATTAGGCACCATGCCGACTTCTGTCCGGGAGAGTAATACTTCTAACTGTCTCTGCTTTGATTCTTTCATGGGATGCCAGTAATAGATTCCGATGGACATGGGAAGGTTTACTGTAACCTGTGGACCTTCAACGTGACGATGAAGCACAGAAATTGCGTCGGAATTGAATACAACAGGCACCATGCCGACTTCTCTCCGGGAGAGTAATCCTTCTAACTATCTGTGCTTTGATTCTTTCCTGTAATGCCAGTAATAGATTACGATGGACATGGGAAGGTTTACTGTAACCTGTGGACCTTCATCTTGACGATGAAACACAGAAATTGCGTCGGAATTGAATACAACAGGCACCATGCCGACTTCTGTCTCGGAGAGTAATACTTCTAACTGTCTCTGCTTTTATTCTTTCCTGGGCTGCAAGTAACAGATTCCGATGGACATGGGAGGGCTTACTGTAACGGGTGGACCTTCATCTTGACGATGAAACACAGACATTGCGTCGGAATTGAATACAACAGGCACCATGCCGACTTCTGTCCGGGAGAGTAATATTTCTAATTGTCTCTGCTCTGATTCTTTCCTGGGATGCCAGTAATAGATTCCGATGGACATGGGAAGGTTTACTGTAGCCTGTGGACCTTCGTCTTGACGATGAAAGACAGAAATTGCGTCGGAATTGAATACAACAGGCACCATGCCGAATTCTGTCCGGGAGAGTAATACTTCTAAATGTCTCTGCTTTGATTCTTTCCTGGGATGCCAGTAATAGATTCCGATGGCTATGGGAAGGTTTGCTGTAACCTGTGGACCTTCATCTTGACGATGAAATCAGAAATTGCGTCGGAATTGAATACTACAGGCACCATGCCGACTTGTGTCCGGGAGAGTAATACTTCTAACTGTCTCTGCTTTGATTCTTTCCTGGAATTCCAGTAATAGATTCCGATGGACATGGGAAGGTTTCCTGTAACCTGTGGACCTTCATCTTGACGATGATACACAGAAATTGCGTCGGAATTGAATACAACAGGCACCATGCCGACTTCTCTCCGGGAGAGTAATGCTTCTAACTATCTGTGCTTTGATTCGTTCCTGGGATGCCAGTAATAGATTCCGATGGACATGGGAAGGTTTACTGTAACCTGTGGACCTTCAACGTGACGATGAAGCACAGAAATTGCGTCGGAATTGAATACAACAGGCATCATGCCGACTTCTCTCCGGGAGAGTAATCCTTCTAACTATCTGTGCTTTGATTCTTTCCTGTAATGCCAGTAATAGATTACGATGGACATGGGAAGGTTTACTGTAACCTGTGGACCTTCATCTTGACGATGAAACACAGAAATTGCGTCGGAATTGAATACAACAGGCACCATGCCGACTTCTGTCTGGGGGAGTAATACTTCTAACTGTCTCTGCTTTTATTCTTTCCTGGGCTGCCAGTAACAGATTCCGATGGACATGGGAAGGCTTACTGTAACCGGTGGACCTTCATCTTGACGATGAAACACAGAAATTGCGTCGCAATTGAATACAACAGGCATCATGCCGACTTCTGTCCGGGAGAGTAATATTTCTAACTGTCTCTGCTTTGATTCTTTCCTGGGATGCCAGTAATAGATTCCGATGGACATGGGAAGGTTTACTGTAACCTGTGGACCTTCATCTTGACGATGAAACACAGAAATTGCGTCGGAATTGAATACAACAGGCACCATGCCGACTTCTGTCCGGGAGAGTAATACTTGAAAATGTCTCTGCTTTGATTCTTTCCTGGGATGCCAGTAATAGAATCCGATGGACATGGGAAGGTTTACTGTAACCTGTGGACCTTCATCTTGACGATGAAACACAGAAATTGCGTCAGAATTGAATACAACAGGCACCATGCCGACTTCTGTCCGCGAGAGTAATACTTCTAACTGTCTCTGCTTTGATTCTTTCCTGGGATGCCAGTAATAGATTCTGATGGACGTGGGAAGGTTTACTGTAACCTGTGAAGCTTCATCTTGACGATGAAAAACAGAAATTGCGTCGGAATTGAATACAACAGGCACCATGCCGACTTCTGCCCGGGAGAGTAATACTTCTAACTGTCTCTGCTTTGATTCTTTCCTGGGATGCCAGTAATAGATTCCGATGGACATGGGAAGGTTTGCTGTAACCTGTGGACCTTCGTCTTGACGATGAAACACAGAAATTGCGTCGGAATTGAATACTACAGGCACCATGCCGACTTCTCTCCGGGGGAGTAATACTTCTGACTGTCTCTGCTTTGATTCTTTCCTGGAATTCCAGTAATAGATTCCGATGGACATGGGAAGTTTTACCTCTAACCTGTGGACCTTCATCTTGACGATGAAGCACAGAAATTGCGTCGGAATTGAATACAACAGGCACCATGCCGACTTCTCTCCGGGAGAGTAATGCTTCTAACTATCTGTGCTTTGATTCGTTCCTGGGATGCCAGTAATAGATTCCGATGGACATGGGAAGGTTTACTGTAACCTGTGGACCTTCAACGTGACGATGAAGCACAGAAATTGCGTCGGAATTGAATACAACAGGCACCATGCCGACTTCTCTCCGGGAGAGTAATCCTTCTAACTATCTGTGCTTTGATTCTTTCCTGGGATGCCAGTAATAGATTCCGATGGACATGGGAAGGTTTACTGTAACCTGTGGACCTTCAACGTGACGATGAAGCACAGAAATTGCGTCGGAATTGAATACAACAGGCACCATGCCGACTTCTCTCCGGGAGAATAATCCTTCTAACTATCTGTTCTTTGATTCTTTCCTGGGATGCCAGTAATAGATTCCGATGGACATGGGAAGGTTTACTGTAACCTGTGGACCTTCATCTTGACGATGAAACACAGAAATTGCGTCGGAATTGAATACAACAGGCACCATGCCGACTTCTGTCCGGGAGAGTAATACTTCTAACTGTCTCTGCTTTGATTCTTTCATGGGACGCCAGTAATAGATTCCGATGGACATGGGAAGGTTTACTGTAACCTGTGGACCTTCAACGTGACGATGAAGCACAGAAATTGCGTCGGAATTGAATACAACAGGCACCATGCCCACTTCTCTCCGGGTAGTAATCCTTCTAACTATCTGTGCTTTGATTCTTTCCTGGGATTCCAGTAATAGATTCTGATGGACATGGGAAGGTTTACTGTAACCTGTGGACCTTCATCTTGACGATGAAGCACAGAAATTGCGTCGGAATTGAATACAACAGGCACCATACCGACTTCTGTCCGGGAGAGTAATACTTCTAACTTTCTCTGCTTTGATTCTTACCTGGGATGCCAGTAATAGATTCCGATGGACATGGGAAGGTTTACTGTAACCTCTGGACATTCAACGTCACGATGAAGCACAGAAATTGCGTCGGAATTGAATACAACAGGCACCATGCCGACTTCTCTCCGGGAGAGTAATGCTTCTAACTATCTGTGCTTTGATTCGTTCCTGGGATGCCAGTAATAGACTCCGATGGACATGGGAAGGTTTAGTGTAACCTGTGGACCTTCATCTTGACGATGAAACACAGAAATTGCGTCGGAATTGAATACTACGGGCACCATGCCGACTTCTCTCCGGGAGAGTAATACTTCTGACTGTCTCTGTTTTTGTTCTTTCCTGGAATTCCAGTAATAGATTCCGATGGACATGGGAAGGTTTCCTGTAACCTGTGGACCTTCATCTTGACGATGAAACACAGAAATTGCGTCGGAATTGAATACAACAGGCACCATGCCGACTTCTCTCCGGGAGAGTAATGCTTCTAACTATCTGTGCTTTGATTCGTTCCTGGGATGCCAGTAATAGATTCCGATGGACATGGGAAGGTTTACTGTAACCTGTGGACTTTCATCTTGACGATGAAGCACAGAAATTGCGTCGGAATTGAATACAACAGGCACCATACCGACTTCTGTCCGGGAGAGTAATACTTCTAACTTTCTCTGCTTTGATTCTTACCTGGGATGCCAGTAATAGATTCCGATGGACATGGGAAGGTTTACTGTAACCTCTGGACCTTCAACGTGACGATGAAGCACAGAAATTGCGTCGGAATTGAATACAACAGGCACCATGCCGACTTCTCTCCGGGAGAGTAATCCTTCTGACTATCTGTGATTTGATTCTTTCCTCTGATGCCAGTAATAGATTCCGATGGACATGGGAAGGTTTACTGTAACCTGTGGACCTTCATCTTGACGATGAAGCACAGAAATTGCGTCGGAATTGAATACAACAGGCACCATACCGACTTCTGTCCGGGAGAGTAATACTTCTAACTTTCTCTGCTTTGATTCTTACCTGGGATGCCAGTAATAGATTCCGATGGACATGGGAAGGTTTACTGTAACCTGTGGACCTTCAACGTGACGATGAAGCACAGAAATTGCGTCGGAATTGAATACAACAGGCACCATGCCGACTTCTCTCCGGGAGAGTAATCCTTCTGACTATCTGTGATTTGATTCTTTCCTGGGATGCCAGTAATAGATTCCGATGGACATGGGAAGGTTTACTGTAACCTGTGGACCTTCAACGTGACGATGAAGCACAGAAATTGCGTCGGAATTGAATACAACAGGCACCATGCCGACTTCTCTCCGGGAGAGTAATCCTTCTGACTATCTGTGCTTTGATTCTTTCCTGGGATGCCAGTAATAGATTCCGATGGACATGGGAAGGTTTACTGTAACCTGTGGACCTTCATCTTGACGATGAAGCACAGAAATTGCGTCGGAATTGAATACAACAGGCACCATACCGACTTCTGTCCGGGAGAGTAATACTTCTAACTTTCTCTGCCTTGATTCTTACCTGGGATGCCAGTAATAGATTCCGATGGACATGGGAAGGTTTACTGTAACCTGTGGACCTTCATCTTGACGATGAAGCACAGAAATTGCGTCGGAATTGAATACAACAGGCACCATACCGACTTCTGTCCGGGAGAGTAAAACTTCTAACTTTCTCTGCTTTGATTCTTACCTGGGATGCCAGTAATAGATTCCGATGGACATGGGAAGGTTTACTGTAACCTGTGGACCTTCATCTTGACGATGAAGCACAGAAATTGCGTCGGAATTGAATACAAAAGGCACCATACCGACTTCTGTCCGGGAGAGTAATACTTCTAACTTTCTCTGGTTTGATTCTTACCTGGGATGCCAGTAATAGATTCCGATGGACATGGGAAGGTTTACTGTAACCTCTGGACCTTCAACGTGACGATGAAGCACAGAAATTGCGTCGGAATTGAATACAACAGGCACCATGCCGACTTCTCTCCGGGAGAGTAATCCTTCTGACTATCTGTGATTTGATTCTTTCCTGGGATGCCAGTAATATATTCCGATGGACATGGGAAGGTTTACTGTAACCTCTGGACCTTCAACGTGACGATGAAGCACAGAAATTGCGTCGGAATTGAATACAACAGGCACCATGCCGACTTCTCTCCGGGAGAGTAATCCTTCTGACTATCTGTGCTTTGATTCTTTCCTGGGATGCCAGTAATAGATTCCGATGGACATGGGAAGGTTTACTGTAACCTGTGGACCTTCATCTTGACGATGAAGCACAGAAATTGCGTCGGAAGTGAATACAACAGGCACCATACCGACTTCTGTCCGGGAGAGTAATACTTCTAACTTTCTCTGCTTTGATTCTTACCTGGGATGCCAGTAATAGATTCCGATGGACATGGGAAGGTTTACTGTAACCTGTGGACCTTCAACGTGACGATGAAGCACAGAAATTGCGTCGGAATTGAATACAACAGGCACCATGCCGACTTCTCTCCGGGAGAGTAATCCTTCTGACTATCTGTGATTTGATTCTTTCCTATGATGCCAGTAATAGATTCCGATGGACGTGGGAAGGTTTACTGTAACCTGTGGACCTTCAACGTGACGATGAAGCACAGAAATTGCGTCGGAATTGAATACAACAGGCACCATGCCGACTTCTCTCCGGGAGAGTAATCCTTCTAACTATCTGTGCTTTGATTCTTTCCTGGGATGCCAGTAATAGATTCCGATGGACATGGGAAGGGTTACTGTAACCTGTGGACCTTCATCTTGACGATGAAACACAGAAATTGCGTCGGAATTGAATACAACAGGCACCATGCCGACTTCTGTCCGGGAGAGTAATACTTCTAACTGTCTCTGCTTTGATTCTTTCATGGGATGCCAGTAATATATTCCGATGGACATGGGAAGGTTTACTGTAACCTGTGGACCTTCAACGTGACGATGAAGCACAGAAATTGCGTCGGAATTGAATACAACAGGCACCATGCCGACTTCCCTCCGGGTAGTAATCCTTCTAACTATCTGTGCTTTTTCTTTCCTGGGATTCCAGTAATAGATTCCGATGGACATGGGAAGGTTTACTGTAACCTGTGGACCTTCATCTTGACGATGAAGCACAGAAATTGCGTCGGAATTGAATACAACAGGCACCATACCGACTTCTGTCCGGGAGAGTAATACTTGTAACTTTCTCTGCTTCGATTCTTTCCTGGGATGCCAGTAATAGATTCCGATGGACATGGGAAGGTTTACTGTAACCTCTGGACCTTCAACGTGACGATGAAGCACAGAAATTGCGTCGGAATTGAATACAACAGGCACCATGCCGACTTCTCTCCGGGAGAGTAATGCTTCTAACTATCTGTGCTTTGATTCGTTCCTGGGATGCCAGTAATTGATTCCGATGGACATGGGAAGTTTTACTGTAACCTGTGGACCTTCATCTTGACGATGAAACACAGAAATTGCGTCGGAATTGCATACTACAGGCACCATGCCAGCTTCTATCCGGGAGAGTAGTACTTCTAACTGTCTCTGCTTTGATTCTTTCCTGGGATGCCAGTAATAGATTCTGATGGGCATGGGAAGGTTTACTGTAACCTCTGGACCTTCAACGTGACGATGAAGCACAGAAATTGCGTCGGAATTGAATACAACAGGCACCATGCCGACTTCTCTCCGGGAGAGTAATGCTTCTAACTATCTGTGCTTTGATTCTTTCCTGGGATGCCAGTAATAGATTCCGATGGACATGGGAAGGTTTACTGTAACCTGTGGACCTTCATCTTGACGATGAAGCACAGAAATTGCGTCGGAATTGAATACAACAGGCACCATACCGACTTCTGTCCGGGAGAGTAATACTTCTAACTTTCTCTGCTTTGATTCTTACCTGGGATGCCAGTAATAGATTCCGATGGACATGGGAAGGTTTACTGTAACCTCTGGACCTTCAACGTGACGATGAAGCACAGAAATTGCGTCGGAATTGAATACAACAGGCACCATGCCGACTTCTCTCCGGGAGAGTAATGCTTCTAACTATCTGTGCTTTGATTCTTTCCTGGGATTCCAGTAATAGATTCCGATGGACATGGGAAGGTTTACTGTAACCTGTGGACCTTCATCTTGACGATGAAGCACAGAAATTGCGTCGGAATTGAATACAAACAGGCACCATACCGACTTCTGTCCGGGAGAGTAATACCTCTAACTTTCTCTGCTTTGATTCTTACCTGGGATGCCAGTAATAGATTCCGATGGACATGGGAAGGTTTACTGTAACCTCTGGACCTTCAACGTGACGATGAAGCACAGAAATTGCGTCGGAATTGAATACAACAGGCACCATGCCGACTTCTCTCCGGGAGAGTAATCCTTCTGACTATCTGTGATTTGATTCTTTCCTGGGATGCCAGTAATAGATTCCGATGGACATGGGAAGGTTTACTGTAACCTGTGGACCTTCAACGTGACGATGAAGCACAGAAATTGCGTCGGAATTGAATACAACAGGCACCATGCCGACTTCTCTCCGGGAGAGTAATCCTTCTAACTATCTGTGCTTTGATTCTTTCCTGGGATGCCAGTAATAGATTCCGATGGACATGGGAAGGGTTACTGTAACCTGTGGACCTTCATCTTGACGATGAAACACAGAAATTGCGTCGGAATTGAATACAACAGGCACCATGCCGACTTCTCTCCGGGAGAGTAATACTTCTAACTGTCTCTGCATTGATTCTTTCATGGGATGCCAGTAATATATTCCGATGGACATGGGAAGGTTTACTGTAACCTGTGGACCTTCAACGTGACGATGAAGCACAGAAATTGCGTCGGAATTGAATACAACAGGCACCATGCCGACTTCTCTCCGGGTAGTAATCCTTCTAACTATCTGTGCTTTGATTCTTTCCTGGGATTCCAGTAATAGATTCCGATGGACATGGGAAGGTTTACTGTAACCTGTGGACCTTCATCTTGACGATGAAGCACAGAAATTGCGTCGGAATTGAATACAACAGGCACCATACCGACTTCTGTCCGGGAGAGTAATACTTGTAACTTTCTCTGCTTTGATTCTTTCCTGGGATGCCAGTAATAGATTCCGATGGACATGGGAAGGTTTACTGTAACCTCTGGACCTTCAACGTGACGATGAAGCACAGAAATTGCGTCGGAATTGAATACAACAGGCACCATGCCGACTTCTCTCCGGGAGAGTAATGCTTCTAACTATCTGTGCTTTGATTCGTTCCTGGGATGCCAGTAATAGATTCCGATGGACATGGGAAGTTTTACTGTAACCTGTGGACCTTCATCTTGACGATGAAACACAGAAATTGCGTCGGAATTGCATACTACAGGCACCATGCCAGCTTCTATCCGGGAGAGTAGTACTTCTAACTGTCTCTGCTTTGATTCTTTCCTGGGATGCCAGTAATAGATTCTGATGGGCATGGGAAGGTTTACTGTAACCTCTGGAACTTCAACGTGACGATGAAGCACAGAAATTGCGTCGGAATTGAATACAACAGGCACCATGCCGACTTCTCTCCGGGAGAGTAATCCTTCTGACTATCTGTGCTTTGATTCTTTCCTGGGATGCCAGTAATAGATTCCGATGGACATGGGAAGGTTTACTGTAACCTGTGGACCTTCAACGTGACGATGAAGCACAGAAATTGCGTCGGAATTGAATACAACAGGCACCATGCCGACTTCTCTCCGGGAGAGTAATCCTTCTAACTATCTGTGCTTTGATTCTTTCCTGGGATGCCAGTAATAGATTCCGATGGACATGGGAAGGTTTACTGTAACCTGTGGACCTTCATCTTGACGATGAAACACAGAAATTTCGTTGGAATTGAATACAACAGGCACCATGCCGACTTTTCTCTGGGAGAGTAATGATTCTAACTATCTGTGCTTTGATTCGTTCCTGGGATTCCAGTAACAGATTCCGATGGACATGGGAAGGTTTACTGTAACCTGTGGTCCTTCATCTTGACGATGAAACACAGAAATTGCGTCGGAATTGAATACAACAGGCACCATGCTGACTTCTCTCCGGGAGAGTAATGCTTCTAACTGCTCTGATTTGATTCGTTCCTGGGATTCCAGTAATAGATTCCGATGGACATGGGAAGGTTTACATTAACCTGTGGACCTTCATCTTGACGATGAAACACAGAAATTGCGTCGGAATTGAGTACAACAGGCACCATGCTGACTTCTCCCTGGGAGAGTAATGCTTCTAACTATCTGTGCTTTTATTCGCTCCTGGGATTCCAGTAATAGATTCCGATGAACATGGGAAGGTTTACTGTAACCTGTGGACCTTCATCTTGACGATGAAACACAGAAATTGCGTCGGAATTGAATACAACAGGCACCATGCTGACTTCTCTCCGGGAGAGTAATGCTTCTAACTATCTGTGCTTTGATTCTTTCCTGGGATGCCAGTAATAGATTGCGATGGACATGGGAAGGTTTACTGTAACCTGTGGACCTTCAACGTGACGATGAAGCACAGAAATTGCGTCGGATTTGAAAATAACAGGCACAATGCCGGCTTCTCTCCGGGAGAGTAATGCTTGTAACTATCTGTGCTCTGATTCGTTCCTGGGATTCCAGTAATGGATTCCGATGGACATGGGATGGTTTACTGTAGCCTGTGGACCTTCAACGTGACGATGAAGAACAGAAATTGCGTCGGAATTGAATACAACAGGCACCATGCCGACCTCTCTCCGGGAGAGTAATGCTTCTAACTTTCTGTGCTTTGATTCGTTCCTGGGATTCCAGTAATAGATTCCGATGGACATGGGAAGGTTTACTGTAACCTGTGGACCTTCATCTTGACGATGAAACACAGAAATTGCGTCGGAATTGAATACAACAGGCATCATGCTGACTTCTCTCCGGGAGAGTAATGCTTCTAACTATCTGTGCTTTGAATCGTTCCTGTGATTCCAGTAATTGATTCCGATGGACATGGGAAGGTTTACTGTAACCTGTGGCCCTTCAACGTGACGATGAAACACAGAAATTGCGTCGGAATTGAATACAACAGGCACCATGCTGACTTCTCTCCGGGAGAGTAATGCTTCTAACTGCTCTGCTTTGATTCGTTCCTGGGATTCCAGTAATAGATTCCGATGGACATGGGAAGGTTTACTTTAACCTGTGGACCTTCATCTTGACGATGAAACACAGAAATTGCGTCGGAATTGAATACAACAGGCACAATGCTGACTTCTCCCTGGGAGAGTAATGCTTCTAACTATCTGTGCTTTTATTCGCTCCTGGGATTCCAGTAATAGATTCCGATGAACATGGGAAGGTTTACTGTAACCTGTGGACCTTCACCTTGACGATGAAACACAGAAATTGCGTCGGAATTGAATACAACAGGCACCATGCTGACTTCTCTCCGGGAGAGTAATGCTTCTAACTATCTGTGCTTTGATTCTTTCCTGGGATGCCAGTAATAGATTCCGATGGACATGGGAAGGTTTACTGTAACCTGTGGACATTCAACGTGACGATGAAGCACAGAAATTGCGTCGGATTTGAATACAACAGGCACAATGCCGACTTCTCTCCGGGAGAGTATGCTTCTAACTATCTGTGCTTTGATTCTTTCTTGGAATGCCAGTAATAGATTGCGATGGACATGGGAAGGCTTACTGTAACCTGTGGACCTTCATCTTGACGATGAAAGACAGAAATTGCGTCGCAATTGAATACAACAGGCACCATGCCGACATCTCTCCGGGAGAGTAATACTTCTAACTGTCTCTGCTTTGATTCTTTCCTGGGATGCCAGTAATAGATTCCGATGGACATGGGAAGGTTTACTGTAACCTGTGGACCTTCATCTTGACGATGAAACACAGAAATTGCGTTGGAATTGAATACAACAGGCACCATGCCGACTTCTCTCCGGGAGAGTAATACTTCTAATTGTCTCTGCTTGATTCTTTCCTGGGATGCCAGTAATAGTTTCCGATGGACATGGGAAGGTTTACTGTAACCTGTGGACCTTCAACGTGACGATGAAGCACAGAAATTGCGTCGGAATAAAATACAACAGGCACCATGCTGGCTTCTCTCCGGGAGAGTAATCCTACTAACTATCTGTGCTTTAATTCTTTCCTGGGATGCCAGTAATAGATTCCGATGGACATGGGAAGGTTTACTGTAACCTGTGGACCTTCATCTCGACGATGAAGCACAGAAATTGCGTCGGAATTGAATACAACAGGCACCATGCCTACTTCTGTCAGGGAGAGTAATACTTCTAACTGTCTCTGCTTTGATTCTTTCCTGGGATGCCAGTAATGGATTCAGATGGACATGGGAAGGTTTACTGTAACCTGTGGACCTTCAACGTGACGATGAAGCACAGAAATTGCGTCGGATTTGAATACAATAGGCACCATGCCGACTTCTCTCCGGGAGAGTAATGCTTCTAACTATCTGTGCTTTGATTCTTTCTTGGAATGCCAGTAATAGATTCCGATGGACATGCGAAGGCTTACTGTAACCTGTGGACCTTCATCTTGACGGTGAAACACAGAAATTGCGTCGCAATTGAATACAACAGGCATCATGCCGACTTCTGTCCGGGAGAGTAATACTTTTAACTGTCTCTGCTTTGATTCTTTCCTGGTATGCCAGGAATAGATTCCGATGGACATGGGAAGGTTTACTGTAACCTGTGGATCTTCATCTTGACGATGAAACACAGAAATTGCGTCGGAATTGAATACAACAGGCACCATGCCGACTTCTGTCCGGGAGAGTAATACTTCTAACTGTCTCTGCTTTTATTCTTTCCTGGTGTGCCAGTAACCGATTCCGATGGACATGGGAAGGCTTACTGTAACCGGTGGACCTTCATCTTGACGATGAAACACAGAAATTGCGTCGCAATTGAATACAACAGGCACCATGCCGACTTCTGTCCGGGAGAGTAATATTTCCAACTGTCTCTGCTTTGATTCTTTCCTGGCATGCCAGTAATAGATTCCGATGGACATGGGAAGGTTTACTGTAACCTGTGGACCTTCATCTTGACGATGAAACACAGAAATTGCGTCGGAATTGAATACAACAGGCACCATGCCGACTTCTGTCCGGAAGAGTAATACTTCTAAGTGTCTCTGCTTTGATTCTTTCCTTGGATGCCAGTAATAGATTCCGATGGACATGGGAAGGTTTACTGTAACCTGTGGACCTTCATCTTGACGATGAAACACAGAAATTGCGTCGGAATTGAATACAACAGGCACCATGCCGACTTCTGTCCGCGAGAGTAATACTTCTAACTGTCTCTGCTTTGATTCTTTCCTGGGATGCCAGTAATAGATTCCGATGGACATGGGAAGGTTTACTGTAACCTGTGGACCTTCAACGTGACGATGAAGCACTGAAATTGCGTCGGAATTGAATACAACATGCACCATGCCAACTTCTCTCCGGGAGAGTAATCCTTCTATTTATCTGAGGTTTGATTCTTTCCTGGGATGCCAGTAATAGATTCCGATGGACATGGGAAGGTTTACTGTAACCTGTGGACCTTCAACGTGACGATGAAGCATAGAAATTGCGTCGGAATTGAATACAACAGGCACCATGCCGACTTCTCTCCGGGAGAGTAATCCTTCTAACTATCTGTGCTTTGATTCTTTCCTGGGATGCCAGTAATAGATTCCGATGGACATGGGAAGGTTTGCTGTAACCTGTGGACCTTCATCTTGACGATGAAACACAGAAATTTCGTTGGAATTGAATACAACAGGCACCATGCCGACTTCTCTCTGGGAGAGTAATGATTCTAACTATCTGTGCTTTGATTCGTTCCTGGGATTCCAGTAACAGATTCCGATGGACATGGGAAGGTTTACTGTAACCTGTGGTCCTTCATCTTGACGATGAAACACAGAAATTGCGTCGGAATTGAATACAACAGGCACCATGCTGACTTCTCTCCGGGAGAGTAATGCTTCTAACTGCTCTGATTTGATTCGTTCCTGGGATTCCAGTAATAGATTCCGATGGACATGGCAAGGTTTACATTAACCTGTGGACCTTCATCTTGACGATGAAACACAGAAATTGCGTCGGAATTGAGTACAACAGGCACCATGCTGACTTCTCCCTGGGAGAGTAATGCTTCTAACTATCTGTGCTTTTATTCGCTCCTGGGATTCCAGTAATAGATTCCGATGAACATGGGAAGGTTTACTGTAACCTGTGGACCTTCATCTTGACGATGAAACACAGAAATTGCGTCGGAATTGAATACAACAGGCACCATGCTGACTTCTCCCCGGGAGAGTAATGCTTCTAACTATCTGTGCTTTGATTCTTTCCTGGGATGCCAGTAATAGATTGCGATGGACATGGGAAGGTTTACTGTAACCCGTGGACCTTCAACGTGACGATGAAGCACAGAAATTGCGTCGGATTTGAAAATAACAGGCACAATGCCGACTTCTCTCCGGGAGAGTAATGCTTGTAACTATCTGTGCTCTGATTCGTTCCTGGGATGCCAGTAATGGATTCCGATGGACATGGGATGGTTTACTGTAACCTGTGGACCTTCAACGTGACGATGAAGAACAGAAATTGCGTCGGAATTGAATACAACAGGCACCATGCCGACCTCTCTCCGGGAGAGTAATGCTTCTAACTTTCTGTGCTTTGATTCGTTCCTGGGATTCCAGTAATAGATTCCGATGGACATGGGAAGGTTTACTGTAACCTGTGGACCTTCATCTTGACGATGAAACACAGAAATTGCGTCGGAATTGAATACAACAGGCATCATGCTGACTTCTCTCCGGGAGAGTAATGCTTCTAATTATCTGTGCTTTGAATCGTTCCTGTGATTCCAGTAATAGATTCCGATGGACATGGGAAGGTTTACTGTAACCTGTGGCCCTTCAACGTGACGATGAAAGACAGAAATTGCGTCGGAATTGAATACAACAGGCACCATGCTGACTTCTCTCCGGGAGAGTAATGCTTCTAACTGCTCTGCTTTGATTCGTTCCTGGGATTCCAGTAATAGATTCCAATGGACATGGGAAGGTTTACTTTAACCTGTGGACCTTCATCTTGACGATGAAACACAGAAATTGCGTCGGAATTGAATACAACAGGCACCATGCTGACTTCTCCCTGGGAGAGTAATGCTTCTAACTATCTGTGCTTTTATTCGCTCCTGGGATTCCAGTAATAGATTCCGATGAACATGGGAAGGTTTACTGTAACCTGTGGACCTTCACCTTGACGATGAAACACAGAAATTGCGTCGGAATTGAATACAACAGGCACCATGCTGACTTCTCTCCGGGAGAGTAATGCTTCTAACTATCTGTGCTTTGATTCTTTCCTGGGATGCCAGTAATAGATTCCGATGGACATGGGAAGGTTTACTGTAACCTGTGGACATTCAACGTGACGATGAAGCACAGAAATTGCGTCGGATTTGAATACAACAGGCACAATGCCGACTTCTCTCCAGGAGAGTAATGCTTCTAACTATCTGTGCTTTGATTCTTTCTTGGAATGCCAGTAATAGATTGCGATGGACATGGGAAGGCTTACTGTAACCTGTGGACCTTCATCTTGACGATGAAAGACAGAAATTGCGTCGCAATTGAATACAACAGGCACCATGCCGACATCTCTCCGGGAGAGTAATACTTCTAACTGTCTCTGCTTTGATTCTTTCCTGGGATGCCAGTAATAGATTCCGATGGACATGGGAAGGTTTACTGTAACCTGTGGACCTTCATCTTGACGATGAAACACAGAAATTGCGTTGGAATTGAATACAACAGGCACCATGCCGACTTCTCTCCGGGAGAGTAATACTTCTAATTGTCTCTGCTTGATTCTTTCCTGGGATGCCAGTAATAGTTTCCGATGGACATGGGAAGGTTTACTGTAACCTGTGGACCTTCAACGTGACGATGAAGCACAGAAATTGCGTCGGAATAAAATACAACAGGCACCATGCTGACTTCTCTCCGGGAGAGTAATCCTACTAACTATCTGTGCTTTGATTCTTTCCTGGGATGCCAGTAATAGATTCCGATGGACATGGGAAGGTTTACTGTAACCTGTGGACCTTCATCTCGACGATGAAACACAGAAATTGCGTCGGAATTGAATACAACAGGCACCATGCCTACTTCTGTCCGGGAGAGTAATACTTCTAACTGTCTCTGCTTTGATTCTTTCCTGGGATGCCAGTAATGGATTCAGATGGACATGGGAAGGTTTACTGTAACCTGTGGACCTTCAACGTGACGATGAAGCACAGAAATTGCGTCGGATTTGAATACAATAGGCACCATGCCGACTTCTCTCCGGGAGAGTAATGCTTCTAACTATCTGTGCTTTGATTCTTTCTTGGAATGCCAGTAATAGATTCCGATGGACATGCGAAGGCTTACTGTAACCTGTGGACCTTCATCTTGACGGTGAAACACAGAAATTGCGTCGCAATTGAATACAACAGGCATCATGCCGACTTCTGTCCGGGAGAGTAATACTTCTAACTGTCTCTGCTTTGATTCTTTCCTGGTATGCCAGTAATAGATTCCGATGGACATGGGAAGGTTTACTGTAACCTGTGGATCTTCATCTTGACGATGAAACACAGAAATTGCGTCGGAATTGAATACAACAGGCACCAGGCCGACTTCTGTCCGGGAGAGTAATACTTCTAACTGTCTCTGCTCTTATTCTTTCCTGGTGTGCCAGTAACAGATTCCGATGGACATGGGAACGCTTACTGTAACCGGTGGACCTTCATCTTGACGATGAAACACAGAAATTGCGTCGCAATTGAATACAACAGGCACCATGCCGACTTCTGTCCGGGAGAGTAATATTTCTAACTGTCTCTGCTTTGATTCTTTCCTGGCATGCCAGTAATAGATTCCGATGGACATGGGAAGGTTTACTGTAACCTGTGGACCTTCATCTTGACGATGAAACACAGAAATTGCGTCGGAATTGAATACAACAGGCACCATGCCGACTTCTGTCCGGAAGAGTAATACTTCTAAGTGTCTCTGCTTTGATTCTTTCCTTGGATGCCAGTAATAGATTCCGATGGACATGGGAAGGTTTACTGTAACCTGTGGACCTTCATCTTGACGATGAAACACAGAAATTGCGTCGGAATTGAATACAACAGGCACCATGCCGACTTCTGTCCGCGAGAGTAATACTTCTAACTGTCTCTGCTTTGATTCTTTCCTGGGATGCCAGTAATAGATTCCGATGGACATGGGAAGGTTTACTGTAACCTGTGGACCTTCAACGTGACGATGAAGCACTGAAATTGCGTCGGAATTGAATACAACATGCACCATGCCAACTTCTCTCCGGGAGAGTAATCCTTCTATTTATCTGAGCTTTGATTCTTTCCTGGGATGCCAGTAATAGATTCCGATGGACATGGGAAGGTTTGCTGTAACCTGTGGACCTTCATCTTGACGATGAAACACAGAAATTGCGTCGGAATTGAATACTACAGGCAACTTGCCGACTTCTGTCCGGGAGATTAATACTTCTAACTGTCTCTGCTTTGATTCTTTCCTGGAATTCCAGTAATAGATTCGGACGGACATGGGAAGGTTTCCTGTAACCTGTGGACCTTCATCTTGACGATGAAACACAGAAATTGCGTCGGAATTGAATACAACAGGCACCATGCCGACTTCTCTTCGGGAGAGCAATGCTTCTAACTATCTGTGCTTTGATTCGTTCCTGGGATGCCAGTAACAGATTCCGATGGACATGGGAAGGTTTACTGTAACCTGTGGACCTTCAACGTGACGATGAAGCACAGAAATTGCGTCGGAATTGAATACAACAGGCACCATCCGACTTCTCTCCAGGAGAGTAATCCTTCTAACTATCTGTGCTTTGATTCTTTCCTGGGATGCCAGTAATAGATTCCGATGGACATGGGAAGGTTTACTGTAACCTGTGGACCTTCAACGTGACGATGAAGCACAGAAATTGCGTCGGAATTGAATACAACAGGCACCATGCCGACTTCTCTCCGGGAGAGTAATCCTTCTGACTATCTGTGCTTTGATTCTTTCCTGGGATGCCAGTAATAGATTCCGATGGACATGGGAAGGCTTACTGTAACCTGTGGACCTTCAACGTGACGATGAAGCACAGAAATTGCGTCGGAATTGAATACAACAGGCACCATGCTGACTTCTCTCCGGGAGAGTAATCCTTCTAACTATCTGTGCTTTGATTCGTTCCTGGGATTCCAGTAATAGATTCCGATGGACATGGGAAGGTTTACTGTAACCTGTGGACCTTTATCTTGACGAGGAAACACAAAAATTGCGTCGGAATTGAATACACCATGCACCATGCCGACTTCTCTCCGGGAGAGTAATCCTTCTAACTATCTGTGCTTTGATTCGTTCCTGGGATTCCAGTAATAGATTCCGATGGACATGGGAATGTTTACTGTAACCTGTGGACCTTCATCTTGACGATGAAACACAGAAATTGCGTCGGAATTGAATACAACAGGCACCATGCCGACTTCTGTCCGGGAGAGTAATACTTCTAACTGTCTCTGCTTTGATTCTTTCCTGGGATGCCAGTAATAGATTCCGATGGACATGGGAAGGTTTACTGTAACCTGTGGACCTTCAACGTGACGATGAAGCACAGAAATTGCGTCGGAATTGAATACAACAGGCACCATGCCGACTTCTCTCCGGGAGAGTAATCCTTCTAAATATCTGTGCTTTGATTCTTTCCTGGGATGCCAGTAATAGATTCCGATGGACATGGGAAGGTTTACTGTAACCTGTGGACCTTCATCTTGACGATGAAGCACAGAAATTGCGTCGGAATTGAATACAACAGGCACCATGCCGACTTCTGTCCGGGAGAGTAATACTTCTAACTGTCTCTGCTTTGATTCTTTCCTGGGATGCCAGTAATAGATTCCGGTGGACATGGGAAGGTTTACTGTAACCTGTGGACCTTCAACGTGACGATGAAGCACAGAAATTGCGTCGGAATTGAATACAACAGGCACCATGCCGACTTCTCTCCGGGAGAGTAATGCTTCTAACTATCTGTGCTTTGATTCGTTCCTGGGATTCCAGTAATAGATTCCGATGGACATGGGAAGGTTTACTGTAACCTGTGGACCTTCAACGTGACGATGAAGCACAGAAATTGCGTCGGAATTGAATACATTATGCACCATGCCGACTTCTCCCCGGGAGAGTAATGCTTGTAATTATCTGTGCTCTGATTCGTTCCTGGGATTCCAGTAATGGATTCCGATGGACATGGGACGGTTTACTGTAACCTGTGGACCTTCAACGTGACGATGAAGAACAGAAATTGCGTCGGAATTGAATACAACAGGCACCATGCCGACCTCTCTCCGGGAGAGTAATGCTTCTAACTATCTGTGCTTTGATTCGTTCCTGGGATTCCAGTAATAGCTTCCGATGGACATGGGAAGGTTTACTGTAACCTGTGCACCTTCATCTTGACGATGAAACACAGAAATTGCGTCGGAATTGAATACAACAGGCATCATGCTGACTTCTCTCCGGGAGAGTAATGCTTCTAACTATCTGTGCTTTGAATCGTTCCTGGGATTCCAGTAATAGATTCCGATTGACTTGGGAAGGTTTACTGTAACCTGTGGACCTTCAACGTGACGATGAAGAACAGAAATTGCGTCGGAATTGAATACAACAGGCACCATGCCGACTTCTCTCCGGGAGAGTAATGCTTCTAACTATCTGTGCTTTGATTCGTTCCTGGGATTCCAGTAATAGATTCCGATGGACATGGGAAGGTTTACTGTAACCTGTGGACCTTCGTATTGACGATGAAAGACAGAAATGGCGTCGGAATTGAATACAACAGGCACCATGCCGACTTCTCTCCGGGAGAGTAATGCTTCTAACTATCTGTGCTTTGATTCGTTCCTGGGATTCCAGTAATAGATTCCGATGGACATGGGAAGGTTTACTGTAACCTGTGGACCTTCAACTTGACGATTAAACACAGAAATTGCGTCGGAATTGAATAAAACAGGCACCATGCCGACTTCTCCCCGCAAGAGTAATGCTTCTAACTATCTGTGCTTTGATTTGTTCCTGGGATTCCAGTAATAGATTCCGATGGACATGGGAAGGTTTACTGTAACCTGTGGACCTTCATCTTGACAATGAAACACAGAAATTGCGTCGGAATTGAATACAACAGGCACTATGCTGACTTCTCTCCGGGAGAGTAATGCTTCTAACTATCTGTGCTTTGATTCGTTATTGGGATTCCAGTAATAGATTCCGATGGACATGGGAAGGTTTTCTGTAACCTGTGGACCTTCATCTTGACGATGAAACACAGAAATTGCGTCGGAATTGAATACAACAGGCACCATGCTGACTTCTCTCCGGGAGAGTAATGCTTCTAACTATCTGTGATTTGATTCTTTCCTGGGATGCCAGTAATAGATTCCGATGGACATGGGAAGGTTTACTGTAACCTGTGGACCTTCAACGTGACGATGAAACACAGAAATTGCGTCGGAATTGAATAAAACAGGCACCATGCCGACTTCTCCCCGCGAGAGTAATGCTTCTAACTATCTGTGCTTTGATTTGTTCCTGGGATTCCAGTAATAGATTCCGATGGACATGGGAAGGTTTACTGTAACCTGTGGACCTTCAACTTGACGATTAAACACAGAAATTGCGTCGGAATTGAATAAAACAGGCACCATGCCGACTTCTCCCCGCGAGAGTAATGCTTCTAACTATCTGTGCTTTGATTTGTTCCTGGGATTCCAGTAATAGATTCCGATGGACATTGGAAGGTTTACTGTAACCTGTGGACCTTCATCTTGACAATGAAACACAGAAATTGCGTCGGAATTGAATACAACAGGCACTATGCTGACTTCTCTACGGGAGAGTAATGCTTCTAACTATCTGTGCTTTGATTCGTTATTGGGATTCCAGTAATAGATTCCGATGGACATGGGAAGGTTTACTGTAACCTGTGGACCTTCATCTTGACGATGAAACACAGAAATTTCGTTGGAATTGAATACAACAGGCACCATGCCGACTTCTCTCTGGGAGAGTAATGATTCTAACTATCTGTGCTTTGATTCGTTCCTGGGATTCCAGTAACAGATTCCGATGGACATGGGAAGGTTTACTGTAACCTGTGGTCCTTCATCTTGACGATGAAACACAGAAATTGCGTCGGAATTGAATACAACAGGCACCATGCTGACTTCTCTCCGGAAGAGTAATGCTTCTAACTGCTCTGCTTTGATTCGTTCCTGGGATTCCAGTAATAGATTCCGATGGACATGGGAAGGTTTACTTTAACCTGTGGACCTTCATCTTGACGATGAAACACAGAAATTGCGTCGGAATTGAATACAACAGGCACTATGCTGACTTCTCTCCGGGAGAGTAATGCTTCTAACTATCTGTGCTTTGATTCTTTCCTGGGATGCCAGTAATAGATTGCGATGGACATGGGAAGGTTTACTGTAACCTGTGGACCTTCAACGTGACGGTGAAGCACAGAAATTGCGTCGGATTTGAATACAACAGGCACAATGCCGACTTCTCTACGGGAGAGTAATGCTTGTAACTATCTGTGCTCTGATTCGTTCCTGGGATTCCAGTAATGGATTCCGATGGACATGGGAAGGTTTACTGTAACCTGTGGACCTTCAACGTGACGATGAAGAACAGAAATTGCGTCGGAATTGAATACAACAGGCACCATGCCGACCTCTCTCCGGGAGAGTAATGCTTCTAACTTTCTGTGCTTTGATTCGTTCCTGGGATTCCAGTAATAGATTCCGATGGACATGGGAAGGTTTACTGTAACCTGTGGACCTTCATCTTGACGATGAAACACAGAAATTGCGTCGGAATTGAATACAACAGGCATCATGCTGCCTTCTCTCCGGGAGAGTAATGCTTCTAACTATCTGTGCTTTGAATCGTTCCTGGGATTCCAGTAATAGATTCCGATGGACATGGGAAGGTTTACTGTAACCTGTGGCCCTTCAACGTGACGATGAAACACAGAAATTGCGTCGGAATTGAATACAACAGGCACCATGCTGACTTCTCTCCGGGAGAGTAATGCTTCTAACTGCTCTGCTTTGATTCGTTCCTGGGATTCCAGTAATAGATTCCGATGGACATGGGAAGGTTTACGTTAACCTGTGGACCTTCATCTTGACGATGAAACACAGAAATTGCGTCGGAATTGAATACAACAGGCACCATGCTGACTTCTCCCTGGGAGAGTAATGCTTCTAACTATCTGTGCTTTTATTCGCTCCTGGGATTCCAGTAATAGATTCCGATGAACATGGGAAGGTTTACTGTAACCTGTGGACCTTCACCTTGACGATGAAACACAGAAATTGCGTCGGAATTGAATACAACAGGCACCATGCCGACTTCTCTCCGGGAGAGTAATCCTTCTGACTATCTGTGCTTTGATTCTTTCCTGGGATGCCAGTAATAGATTCCGATGGACATGGGAAGGCTTACTGTAACCTGTGGACCTTCAACGTGACGATGAAGCACAGAAATTGCGTCGGAATTGAATACAACAGGCACCATGCTGACTTCTCTCCGGGAGAGTAATCCTTCTAACTATCTGTGCTTTGATTCGTTCCTGGGATTCCAGTAATAGATTCCGATGGACATGGGAAGGTTTACTGTAACCTGTGGACCTTCATCTTGACGAGGAAACACAAAAATTGCGTCGGAATTGAATACAACAGGCACCATGCCGACTTCTCTCCGGGAGAGTAATCCTTCTAAATATCTGTGCTTTGATTCTTTCCTGGGATGCCAGTAATAGATTCCGATGGACATGGGAAGGTTTACTGTAACCTGTGGACCTTCATCTTGACGATGAAGCACAGAAATTGCGTCGGAATTGAATACAACAGGCACCATGCCGACTTCTGTCCGGGAGAGTAATACTTCTAACTGTCTCTGCTTTGATTCTTTCCTGGGATGCCAGTAATAGATTCCGGTGGACATGGGAAGGTTTACTGTAACCTGTGGACCTTCAACGTGACGATGAAGCACAGAAATTGCGTCGGAATTGAATACAACAGGCACCATGCCGACTTCTCTCCGGGAGAGTAATGCTTCTAACTATCTGTGCTTTGATTCGTTCCTGGGATTCCAGTAATAGATTCCGATGGACATGGGAAGGTTTACTGTAACCTGTGGACCTTCAACGTGACGATGAAGCACAGAAATTGCGTCGGAATTGAATACAACATGCACCATGCCGACTTCTCCCCGGGAGAGTAATGCTTGTAACTATCTGTGCTCTGATTCGTTCCTGGGATTCCAGTAATGGATTCCGATGGACATGGGACGGTTTACTGTAACCTGTGGACCTTCAACGTGACGATGAAGAACAGAAATTGCGTCGGAATTGAATACAACAGGCACCATGCCGACCTCTCTCCGGGAGAGTAATGCTTCTAACTATCTGTGCTTTGATTCGTTCCTGGGATTCCAGTAATAGCTTCCGATGGACATGGGAAGGTTTACTGTAACCTGTGCACCTTCATCTTGACGATGAAACACAGAAATTGCGTCGGAATTGAATACAACAGGCATCATGCTGACTTCTCTCCGGGAGAGTAATGCTTCTAACTATCTGTGCTTTGAATCGTTCCTGGGATTCCAGTAATAGATTCCGATTGACATGGGAAGGTTTACTGTAACCTGTGGCCCTTCAACGTGACGATGAAGAACAGAAATTGCGTCGGAATTGAATACAACAGGCACCATGCCGACTTCTCTCCGGGAGAGTAATGCTTCTAACTATCTGTGCTTTGATTCGTTCCTGGGATTCCAGTAATAGATTCCGATGGACATGGGAAGGTTTACTGTAACCTGTGGACCTTCGTATTGACGATGAAAGACAGAAATTGCGTCGGAATTGAATACAACAGGCACCATGCCGACTTCTCTCCGGGAGAGTAATGCTTCTAACTATCTGTGCTTTGACTTGTTCCTGGGATTCCAGTAATAGATTCCGATGGACATTGGAAGGTTTACTGTAACCTGTGGACCTTCATCTTGACAATGAAACACAGAAATTGCGTCGGAATTGAATACAACAGGCACTATGCTGACTTCTCTACGGGAGAGTAATGCTTCTAACTATCTGTGCTTTGATTCGTTATTGGGATTCCAGTAATAGATTCCGATGGACATGGGAAGGTTTACTGTAACCTGTGGACCTTCATCTTGACGATGAAACACAGAAATTTCGTTGGAATTGAATACAACAGGCACCATGCCGACTTCTCTCTGGGAGAGTAATGATTCTAACTATCTGTGCTTTGATTCGTTCCTGGGATTCCAGTAACAGATTCCGATGGACATGGGAAGGTTTACTGTAACCTGTGGTCCTTCATCTTGACGATGAAACACAGAAATTGCGTCGGAATTGAATACAACAGGCACCATGCTGACTTCTCTCCGGGAGAGTAATGCTTCTAACTGCTCTGCTTTGATTCGTTCCTGAGATTCCAGTAATAGATTCCGATGGACATGGGAAGGTTTACTTTAACCTGTGGACCTTCATCTTGACGATGAAACACAGAAATTGCGTCGGAATTGAATACAGCAGGCACTATGCTGACTTCTCTCCGGGAGAGTAATGCTTCTAACTATGTGTGCTTTGATTCTTTCCTGGGATGCCAGTAATAGATTGCGATGGACATGGGAAGGTTTACTGTAACCTGTGGACCTTCAACGTGACGGTGAAGCACAGAAATTGCGTCGGATTTGAATACAACAGGCACAATGCCGACTTCTCTCCGGGAGAGTAATGCTTGTAACTATCTGTGCTCTGATTCGTTCCTGGGATTCCAGTAATGGATTCCGATGGACATGGGAAGGTTTACTGTAACCTGTGGACCTTCAACGTGACGATGAAGAACAGAAATTGCGTCGGAATTGAATACAACAGGCACCATGCCGACCTCTCTCCGGGAGAGTAATGCTTCTAACTTTCTGTGCTTTGATTCGTTCCTGGGATTCCAGTAATAGATTCCGATGGACATGGGAAGGTTTACTGTAACCTGTGGACCTTCATCTTGACGATGAAACACAGAAATTGCGTCGGAATTGAATACAACAGGCATCATGCTGACTTCTCTCCGGGAGAGTAATGCTTCTAACTATCTGTGCTTTGAATCGTTCCTGGGATTCCAGTAATAGATTCCGATGGACATGGGAAGGTTTACTGTATCCTGTGGCCCTTCAACGTGACGATGAAACACAGAAATTGCGTCGGAATTGAATACAACAGGCACCATGCTGACTTCTCTCCGGGAGAGTAATGCTTCTAACTGCTCTGCTTTGATTCGTTCCTGGGATTCCAGTAATAGATTCCGATGGACATGGGAAGGTTTACGTTAACCTGTGGACCTTCATCTTGACGATGAAACACAGAAATTGCGTCGGAATTGAATACAACAGGCACCATGCTGACTTCTCCCTGGGAGAGTAATGCTTCTAACTATCTGTGCTTTTATTCGCTCCTGGGATTCCAGTAATAGATTCCGATGAACATGGGAAGGTTTACTGTAACCTGTGGACCTTCACCTTGACGATGAAACACAGAAATTGCGTCGGAATTGAATACAACAGGCACCATGCTGACTTCTCTCCGGGAGAGTATTGCTTCTAACTATCTGTGCTTTGATTCTTTCCTGGGATGCCAGTTATAGATTCCGATGGACATGGGAAGGCTTACTGTAACCTGTGGACCTTCATCTTGACGGTGAAACACAGAAATTGCGTCGCAATTGAATACAACAGGCATCATGCCGACTTCTGTCCGGGAGAGTAATACTTCTAACTGTCTCTGCTTTGATTCTTTCCTGGGATGCCAGTAATAGATTTCGATGGACATGGGAATGTTTACTGTAACCTGTGGACCTTCATCTTGACGATGAAACACAGAAATTGCGTCATAATTGAATACAACAGGCACCATGCCGACTTCTCTCCGGCAGAGTAATACTTCTAATTGTCTCTGCTTTGATTCTTTCCTGGGATGCCAGTAATAGATTCCGATGGACATGGGAAGGTTTACTGTAACCTGTGGAACTTCAACGTGACGATGAAGCACAGAAATTGCGTCGGAATTGAATACAACAGGCACCATGCCGACTTCTGTCCGCGAGAGTAATACTTCTAACGGTCTCTGCTTTGATTCTTTCCTGGGATGCCAGTAATAGATTCCGATGGATATGGGAAGGTTTACTGTAACCTGTGGACCTTCAACGTGACGATGAAGCACTGAAATTGCGTCGGAATTGAATACAACAGGCACCATGCCGACTTCTCTCCGGGAAAGTAATCCTTCTAACTATCTGAGCTTTGTTTCTTTCCTGGGATGCCAGTAATAGATTCCGATGGACATGGGAAGGATTGCTGTAACCTGTGGACCTTCATCTTCACGATGAAACACAGAAATTGCGTCGGAATTGAATACTACAGGCAACTTGCCGACTTCTGTCCGGGAGATTAATACTTCTAACTGTCTCTGCTTTGACTCTTTCCTGGAATTCCAGTAATAGATTCCGATGGACATGGGAAGGTTTCCTGTAACCTGTGGACCTTCATCTTGACGATGAAACACCGAAATTGCGTCGGAATTGAATACAACAGGCACCATGCCGACTTCTCTTCGGGAGAGTAATGCTTCTAACTATCTGTGCTTTGATTCGTTCCTGGGATGCCAGTAATAGATTCCGATGGACATGGGAAGGTTTACTGTAACCTGTGGACCTTCAACGTGACGATGAAGCACAGAAATTGCGTCGGAATTGAATACAACAGGCACCATCCGACTTCTCTCCAGGAGAGTAATCCTTCTAACTATCTGTGCTTTGATTCTTTCCTGGGATGCCAGTAATAGATTCCGATGGACATGGGAAGGTTTACTGTAACCTGTGGAACTTCAACGTGACGATGAAGCACAGAAATTGCGTCGGAATTAAATACAACAGGCACCATGCCGACTTCTCTCCGGGAGAGTAATCCTTCTAACTATCTGTGCTTTGATTATTTCCTGGGATGCCAGTAATAGATTCCGATGGACATGGGAAGGTTTACTGTAACCTGCGGACCTTCATCTTGACGATGAAACACAGAAATTGCGTCGGAATTGAATACAACAGGCACCATGCCGACTTCTGTCCGGAAGAGTAATACTTCTAAGTGTCTCTGCTTTGATTCTTTCCTTGGATGCCAGTAATAGATTCCGATGGACATGGGAAGGTTTACTGTAACCTGTGGACCTTCATCTTGACGATGAAACACAGAAATTGCGTCGGAATTGAATACAACAGGCACCATGCCGACTTCTGTCCGCGAGAGTAATACTTCTAACGGTCTCTGCTTTGATTCTTTCCTGGGATGCCAGTAATAGATTCCGATGGACATGGGAAGGTTTACTGTAACCTGTGGACCTTCAACGTGACGATGAAGCACTGAAATTGCGTCGGAATTGAATACAACAGGCACCATGCCGACTGCTCTCCGGGAGAGTAATCCTTCTAACTATCTGAGCTTTGATTCTTTCCTGGGATGCCAGTAATAGATTCCGATGGACATGGGAAGGTTTGCTGTAACCTGTGGACCTTCATCTTGACGATGAAACACAGAAATTGCGTCGGAATTGAATACTACAGGCAACTTGCCGACTTCTGTCCGGGAGATTAATACTTCTAACTGTCTCTGCTTTGATTCTTTCCTGGAATTCCAGTAATAGATTCCGATGGACATGGGAAGGTTTCCTGTAACCTGTGGACCTTCATCTTGACGATGAAACACCGAAATTGCGTCGAAATTGAATACAACAGGCACCATGCCGACTTCTCTTCGGGAGAGTAATGCTTCTAACTATCTGTGCTTTGATTCGTTCCTGGGATGCCAGTAATAGATTCCGATGGACATGGGAAGGTTTACTGTAACCTGTGGACCTTCATCTTGACGATGAAACACAGAAATTGCGTCGGAATTGAATACATTAGGCACCATGCCGACTTCTCTTCGGGAGAGTAATGCTTCTAACTATCTGTGCTTTGATTCGTTCCTGGGATGCCAGCAATAGATTCCGATGGACATGGGAAGGTTTACTGTATCCTGTGGACCTTCATCTTGACGATGAAACACAGAAATTGCGTCGGAATTGAATACATTAGGAACCATGCCGACTTCTGTCCGGGAGAGTAATACTTCTAACTGTCTCTGCTTTTATTCTTTCCTGGGCTGCCAGTAACAGATTCCGATGGACATGGGAAGGCTTACTGTAACGGGTGGACCTTCATCTTGACGATGAAACACAGACATTGCGTCGCAATTGAATACAACAGGCACCATGCCGACTTCTGTCCGGGAGAGTAATATTTCTAACTGTCTCTGCTCTGATTCTTTCCTGGGATGCCAGTAATAGATTCCGATGGACATGGGAAGGTTTACTGTAACCTGTGGACCTTCATCTTGACGATGAAACACAGAAATTGCGTCGGAATTGAATACAACAGGCACCATGCCGACTTCTGTCCGGGAGAGTAATACTTCTAAATGTCTCTGCTTTGATTCTTTCCTGGGATGCCAGTAATAGATTCCGATGGCTATGGGAAGGTTTGCTGTAACCTGTGGACCTTCATCTTGACGATGAAATCAGAAATTGCGTCGGAATTGAATACTACAGGCACCATGCCGACTTCTGTCCGGGAGAGTAATACATCTAACTGTCTCTGCTTTGATTCTTTCCTGGAATTCCAGTAATAGATTCCGATGGACATGGGAAGGTTTCCTGTAACCTGTGGACCTTCATCTTGACGATGAAACACCGAAATTGCGTCGGAATTGAATACAACAGGCACCATGCCGACTTCTCTCCGGGAGAGTAATATTTCTAACTGTCTCTGCTCTGATTCTTTCCTGGGATGCCAGTAATAGATTCCGATGGACATGGGAAGGTTTACTGTAACCTGTGGACCTTCATCTTGACGATGAAGCACAGAAATTGCGTCGGAATAAAATACAACAGGCACCATGCTGACTTCTCTCCGGGAGAGTAATCCTACTAACTATCTGTGCTTTGATTCTTTCCTGGGATGCCAGTTATAGATTCCGATGGACATGGGAAGGCTTACTGTAACCTGTGGACCTTCATCTTGACGGTGAAACACAGAAATTGCGTCGCAATTGAATACAACAGGCATCATGCCGACTTCTGTCCGGGAGAGTAATACTTCTAACTGTCTCTGCTTTGATTCTTTCCTGGGATGCCAGTAATAGATTTCGATGGACATGGGAATGTTTACTGTAACCTGTGGACCTTCATCTTGACGATGAAACACAGAAATTGCGTCATAATTGAATACAACAGGCACCATGCCGACTTCTCTCCGGGAGAGTAATACTTCTAATTGTCTCTGCTTTGATTCTTTCCTGGGATGCCAGTAATAGATTCCGATGGACATGGGAAGGTTTACTGTAACCTGTGGAACTTCAACGTGACGATGAAGCACAGAAATTGCGTCGGAATTAAATACAACAGGCACCATGCCGACTTCTCTCCGGGAGAGTAATCCTTCTAACTATCTGTGCTTTGATTATTTCCTGGGATGCCGGTAATAGATTCCGATGAACATGGGAAGGTTTACTGTAACCTGTGGACCTTCATCTTGACGATGAAACACAGAAATTGCGTCGGAATTGAATACAACAGGCACCATGCCGACTTCTGTCCGGAAGAGTAATACTTCTAAGTGTCTCTGCTTTGATTCTTTCCTTGGATGCCAGTAATAGATTCCGATGGACATGGGAAGGTTTACTGTAACCTGTGGACCTTCATCTTGACGATGAAACACAGAAATTGCGTCGGAATTGAATACAACAGGCACCATGCCGACTTCTGTCCGCGAGAGTAATACTTCTAACGGTCTCTGCTTTGATTCTTTCCTGGGATGCCAGTAATAGATTCCGATGGACATGGGAAGGTTTACTGTAACCTGTGGACCTTCAACGTGACGATGAAGCACTGAAATTGCGTCGGAATTGAATACAACAGGCACCATGCCGACTGCTCTCCGGGAGAGTAATCCTTCTAACTATCTGAGCTTTGATTCTTTCCTGGGATGCCAGTAATAGATTCCGATGGACATGGGAAGGTTTGCTGTAACCTGTGGACCTTCATCTTGACGATGAAACACAGAAATTGCGTCGGAATTGAATACTACAGGCAACTTGCCGACTTCTGTCCGGGAGATTAATACTTCTAACTGTCTCTGCTTTGATTCTTTCCTGGAATTCCAGTAATAGATTCCGATGGACATGGGAAGGTTTCCTGTAACCTGTGGACCTTCATCTTGACGATGAAACACCGAAATTGCGTCGGAATTGAATACAACAGGCACCATGCCGACTTCTCTTCGGGAGAGTAATGCTTCTAACTATCTGTGCTTTGATTCGTTCCTGGGATGCCAACAATAGATTCCGATGGACATGGGAAGGTTTACTGTATCCTGTGGACCTTCATCTTGACGATGAAACACAGAAATTGCGTCGGAATTGAATAAATTAGGCACCATGCCGACTTCTGTCCGGGAGAGTAATACTTCTAACTGTCTCTGCTTTTATTCTTTCCTGGGCTGCCAGTAACAGATTCCGATGGACATGGGAAGGCTTACTGTAACGGGTGGACCTTCATCTTGACGATGAAACACAGACATTGCGTCGCAATTGAATACAACAGGCACCATGCCGACTTCTGTCCGGGAGAGTAATATTTCTAACTGTCTCTGCTCTGATTCTTTCCTGGGATGCCAGTAATAGATTCCGATGGACATGGGAAGGTCTACTGTAACCTGTGGACCTTCATCTTGACGATGAAACACAGAAATTGCGTCGGAATTGAATACAACAGGCACCATGCCGACTTCTGTCCGGGAGAGTAATACTTCTAAATGTCTCTGCTTTGATTCTTTCCTGGGATGCCAGTAATAGATTCCGATGGCTATGGGAAGGTTTGCTGTAACCTGTGGACCTTCATCTTGACGATGAAATTAGAAATTGCGTCGGAATTGAATACTACAGGCACCATGCCGACTTCTGTCCGGGAGAGTAATACATCTAACTGTCTCTGCTTTGATTCTTTCCTGGAATTCCAGTAATAGATTCCGATGGACATGGGAAGGTTTCCTGTAACCTGTGGACCTTCATCTTGACGATGAAACACCGAAATTGCGTCGGAATTGAATACAACAGGCACCATGCCGACTTCTCTTCGGGAGAGTAATGCTTCTAACTATCTGTGCTTTGATTCGTTCCTGGGATGCCAGTAATAGATTCCGATGGACATGGGAAGGTTTACTGTAACCTGTGGACCTTCAACGTGACGATGAAGCACAGAAATTGCGTCGGAATTGAATACAACAGGCACCACCCGACTTCTCTCCAGGAGAGTAATCCTTCTAACTATCTGTGCTTTGATTCTTTCCTGGGATGCCAGTAATAGATTCCGATGGACATGGGAAGGTTTACTGTAACCTGTGGACCTTCAACGTGACGATGAAGCACAGAAATTGCGTCGGAATTGAATACAACAGGCACCATGCCGACTTCTCTCCGGGAGAGTAATCCTTCTGACTATCTGTGCTTTGATCCTTTCCTGGGATGCCAGCAATAGATTCCGATGGACATGGGAAGGTTTACTGTATCCTGTGGACCTTCATCTTGACGATGAAACACAGAAATTGCGTCGGAATTGAATACATTAGGCACCATGCCGACTTCTGTCCGGGAGAGTAATACTTCTAACTGTCTCTGCTTTGATTCTTTCATGGGATGCCAGTAATAGATTCCGATGGACATGGGAAGGTTTACTGTAACGGGTGGACCTTCATCTTGACGATGAAACACAGACATTGCGTCGCAATTGAATACAACAGGCACCATGCCGACTTCTGTCTCGGAGAGTAATACTTCTAACTGTCTCTGCTTTTATTCTTTCCTGGGCTGCCAGTAACAGATTCCGATGGACATGGGAAGGCTTACTGTAACGGGTGGACCTTCATCTTGACGATGAAACACAGACATTGCGTCGCAATTGAATACAACAGGCACCATGCCGACTTCTGTCCGGGAGAGTAATATTTCTAACTGTCTCTGCTCTGATTCTTTCCTGGGATGCCAGTAATAGATTCCGATGGACATGGGAAGGTTTACTGTAACCTGTGGACCTTCATCTTGACGATGAAACACAGAAATTGCGTCGGAATTGAATACAACAGGCACCATGCCGACTTCTGTCCGGGAGAGTAATACTTCTAAATGTCTCTGCTTTGATTCTTTCCTGGGATGCCAGTAATAGATTCCGATGGCTATGGGAAGGTTTGCTGTAACCTGTGGACCTTCATCTTGACGATGAAATCAGAAATTGCGTCGGAATTGAATACTACAGGCACCATGCCGACTTCTGTCCGGGAGAGTAATACTTCTAACTGTCTCTGCTTTGATTCTTTCCTGGAATTCCAGTAATAGATTCCGATGGACATGGGAAGGTTTCCTGTAACCTGTGGACCTTCATCTTGACGATGATACACAGAAATTGCGTCGGAATTGAATACAATAGGCACCATGCCGACTTCTCTCCGGGAGAGTAATGCTTCTAACTATCTGTGCTTTGGTTCGTTCCTGGGATGCCAGTAATAGATTCCGATGGACATGGGAAGGTTTACTGTAACCTGTGGACCTTCAACGTGACGATGAAGCACAGAAATTGCGCCGGAATTGAATACAACAGGCATCATGCCGACTTCTCTCCGGGAGAGTAATCCTTCTAACTATCTGTGCTTTGATTCTTTCCTGTAATGCCAGTAATAGATTACGATGGACATGGGAAGGTTTACTGTAACCTGTGGATTTTTATCTTGACGATGAAACACAGAAATTGCGTCGGAATTGAATACAACAGGCACCATGCTGACTTCTGTCTGGGAGAGTAATACTTCTAACTGTCTCTGCTTTTATTCTTTCCTGGGCTGCCAGTAACAGATTCCGATGGACATGGGAAGGCTTACTGTAACCGGTGGACCTTCATCTTGACGATGAAACACAGAAATTGCGTCGCAATTGAATACAACAGGCACCATGCCGACTTCTGTCCGGGAGAGTAATATTTCTAACTGTCTCTGCTTTGATTCTTTCCTGGGATGCCAGTAATAGATTTCGATGGACATGGGAAGGTTTACTGTAACCTGTGGACCTTCATCCTGACGATGAAACACAGAAATTGCGTCGGAATTGAATACAACAGGCACCATGCCGACTTCTGTCCGGGAGAGTAATACTTGAAAATGTCTCTGCTTTGATTCTTTCCTGGGATGCCAGTAATAGAATCCGATGGACATGGGAAGGTTTACTGTAACCTGTGGACCTTCATCTTGACGATGAAACACAGAAATTGCGTCAGAATTGAATACAACAGGCACCATGCCGACTGCTCTCCGGGAGAGTAATCCTTCTAACTATCTGAGCTTTGATTCTTTCCTGGGATGCCAGTAATAGATTCCGATGGACAAGGCAAGGTTTTCTGTAACCTGTGGACCTTCATCTTGACGATGAAACACAGAAATTGCGTCGGAATTGAATACTACAGGCAACTTGCCGACTTCTGTCCGGGAGATTAATACTTCTAACTGTCTCTGCTTTGATTCTTTCCTGGAATTCCAGTAATAGATTCCGATGGACATGGGAAGGTTTCCTGTAACCTGTGGACCTTCATCTTGACGATGAAACACCGAAATTGCGTCGGAATTGAATACATTAGGCACCATGCCGACTTCTCTTCGGGAGAGTAATGCTTCTAACTATCTGTGCTTTGATTCGTTCCTGGGATGCCAGCAATAGATTCCGATGGACATGGGAAGGTTTACTGTATCCTGTGGACCTTCATCTTGACGATGAAACACAGAAATTGCGTCGGAATTGAATAAATTAGGCACCATGCCGACTTCTGTCCGAGAGAGTAATACTTCTAACTGTCTCTGCTTTTATTCTTTCCTGGGCTGCCAGTAACAGATTCCGATGGACATGGGAAGGCTTACTGTAACGGGTGGACCTTCATCTTGACGATGAAACACAGACATTGCGTCGCAATTGAATACAACAGGCACCATGCCGACTTCTGTCCGGGAGAGTAATATTTCTAACTGTCTCTGCTCTGATTCTTTCCTGGGATGCCAGTAATAGATTCCGATGGACATGGGAAGGTTTACTGTAACCTGTGGACCTTCATCTTGACGATGAAACACAGAAATTGCGTCGGAATTGAATACAACAGGCACCATGCCGACTTCTGTCCGGGAGAGTAATACTTCTAAATGTCTCTGCTTTGATTCTTTCCTGGGATGCCAGTAATAGATTCCGATGGCTATGGGAAGGTTTGCTGTAACCTGTGGACCTTCATCTTGACGATGAAATCAGAAATTGCGTCGGAATTGAATACTACAGGCACCATGCCGACTTCTGTCCGGGAGAGTAATACATCTAACTGTCTCTGCTTTGATTCTTTCCTGGAATTCCAGTAATAGATTCCGATGGACATGGAAAGGTTTCCTGTAACCTGTGGACCTTCATCTTGACGATGAAACACCGAAATTGCGTCGGAATTGAATACAACAGGCACCATGCCGACTTCTCTTCGGGAGAGTAATGCTTCTAACTATCTGTGCTTTGATTCGTTCCTGGGATGCCAGTAATAGATTCCGATGGACATGGGAAGGTTTACTGTAACCTGTGGACCTTCAACGTGACGATGAAGCACAGAAATTGCGTCGGAATTGAATACAACAGGCACCACCCGACTTCTCTCCAGGAGAGTAATCCTTCTAACTATCTGTGCTTTGATTCTTTCCTGGGATGCCAGTAATAGATTCCGATGGACATGGGAAGGTTTACTGTAACCTGTGGACCTTCAACGTGACGATGAAGCACAGAAATTGCGTCGGAATTGAATACAACAGGCACCATGCCGACTTCTCTCCGGGAGAGTAATCCTTCTGACTATCTGTGCTTTGATCCTTTCCTGGGATGCCAGCAATAGATTCCGATGGACATGGGAAGGTTTACTGTATCCTGTGGACCTTCATCTTGACGATGAAACACAGAAATTGCGTCGGAATTGAATACATTAGGCACCATGCCGACTTCTGTCCGGGAGAGTAATACTTCTAACTGTCTCTGCTTTGATTCTTTCATGGGATGCCAGTAATAGATTCCGATGGACATGGGAAGGTTTACTGTAACGGGTGGACCTTCATCTTGACGATGAAACACAGACATTGCGTCGCAATTGAATACAACAGGCACCATGCCGACTTCTGTCTCGGAGAGTAATACTTCTAACTGTCTCTGCTTTTATTCTTTCCTGGGCTGCCAGTAACAGATTCCGATGGACATGGGAAGGCTTACTGTAACGGGTGGACCTTCATCTTGACGATGAAACACAGACATTGCGTCGCAATTGAATACAACAGGCACCATGCCGACTTCTGTCCGGGAGAGTAATATTTCTAACTGTCTCTGCTCTGACTCTTTCCTGGGATGCCAGTAATAGATTCCGATGGACATGGGAAGGTTTACTGTAACCTGTGGACCTTCATCTTGACGATGAAACACAGAAATTGCGTCGGAATTGAATACAACAGGCACCATGCCGACTTCTGTCCGGGAGAGTAATACTTCTAAATGTCTCTGCTTTGATTCTTTCCTGGGATGCCAGTAATAGATTCCGATGGCTATGGGAAGGTTTGCTGTAACCTGTGGACCTTCATCTTGACGATGAAATCAGAAATTGCGTCGGAATTGAATACTACAGGCACCATGCCGACTTCTGTCAGGGAGAGTAATACTTCTAACTGTCTCTGCTTTGATTCTTTCCTGGAATTCCAGTAATAGATTCCGATGGACATGGGAAGGTTTCCTGTAACCTGTGGACCTTCATCTTGACGATGATACACAGAAATTGCGTCGGAATTGAATACAATAGGCACCATGCCGACTTCTCTCCGGGAGAGTAATGCTTCTAACTATCTGTGCTTTGGTTCGTTCCTGGGATGCCAGTAATAGATTCCGATGGACATGGGAAGGTTTACTGTAACCTGTGGACCTTCAACGTGACGATGAAGCACAGAAATTGCGTCGGAATTGAATACAACAGGCATCATGCCGACTTCTCTCCGGGAGAGTAATCCTTCTAACTATCTGTGCTTTGATTCTTTCCTGTAATGCCAGTAATAGATTACGATGGACATGGGAAGGTTTACTGTAACCTCTGGATTTTCATGTTGACGATGAAACACAGAAATTGCGTCGGAATTGAATACAACAGGCACCATGCTGACTTCTGTCTGGGAGAGTAATACTTCTAACTGTCTCTGCTTTTATTCTTTCCTGGGCTGCCAGTAACAGATTCCGATGGACATGGGAAGGCTTACTGTAACCGGTGGACCTTCATCTTGACGATGAAACACAGAAATTGCGTCGCAATTGAATACAACAGGCACCATGCCGACTTCTGTCCGGGAGAGTAATATTTCTAACTGTCTCTGCTTTGATTCTTTCCTGGGATGCCAGTAATAGATTTCGATGGACATGGGAAGGTTTACTGTAACCTGTGGACCTTCATCCTGACGATGAAACACAGAAATTGCGTCGGAATTGAATACAACAGGCACCATGCCGACTTCTGTCCGGGAGAGTAATACTTGAAAATGTCTCTGCGTTGATTCTTTCCTGGGATGCCAGTAATAGAATCCGATGGACATGGGAAGGTTTACTGTAACCTGTGGACCTTCATCTTGACGATGAAACACAGAAATTGCGTCAGAATTGAATACAACAGGCACCATGCCGACTTCTGTCCGCGAGAGTAATACTTCTAACTGTCTCTGCTTTGATTCTTTCCTGGGATGCCAGTAATAGATTCTGATGGACGTGGGAAGGTTTACTGTAACCTGTGAAGCTTCATCTTGACGATGAAAAACAGAAATTGCGTCGGAATTGAATACAACAGGCACCATGCCGACTTCTGCCCGGGAGAGTAATACTTCTAACTGTCTCTGCTTTGATTCTTTCCTGGGATGCCAGTAATAGATTCCGATGGACATGGGAAGGTTTGCTGTAACCTGTGGACCTTCGTCTTGACGATGAAACACAGAAATTGCGTCGGAATTGAATACTACAGGCACCATGCCGACTTCTCTCCGGGGGAGTAATACTTCTGACTGTCTCTGCTTTGATTCTTTCCTGGAATTCCAGTAATAGATTCTGATGGACATGGGAAGCTTTCCCCCTAACCTGTGGACCTTCATCTTGACGATGAAGCACAGAAATTGCGTCGGAATTGAATACAACAGGCACCATGCCGACTTCTCTCCGGGAGAGTAATGCTTCTAACCATCTGTGTTTGATTCGTTCCTGGGATGCCAGTAATAGATTCCGAGGGACATGGGAAGGTTTACTGTAACCTGTGGACCTTCAACGTGACGATGAAGCACAGAAATTGCGTCGGAATTGAATACAACAGGCACCATGCCGACTTCTCTCCGGGAGAGTAATCCTTCTAACTATCTGTGCTTTGATTCTTTCCTGGGATGCCAGTAATAGATTCCGATGGACATGGGAAGGTTTAATGTAACCTGTGGACCTTCATCTTGACGATGAAACACAGAAATTGCGTCGGAATTGAATACAACAGGCACCATGCCGACTTCTGTCCGGGAGAGTAATACTTCTAACTGTCTCTGCTTTGATTCTTTCATGGGACGCCAGTAATAGATTCCGATGGACATGGGAAGGTTTACTGTAACCTGTGGACCTTCAACGTGACGATGAAGCACAGAAATTGCGTCGGAATTGAATACAACAGGCACCATGCCCACTTCTCTCCGGGTAGTAATCCTTCTAACTATCTGTGCTCTGATCCTTTCCTGGGATTCCAGTAATAGATTCCGATGGACATGGGAATGTTTACTGTAACCTGTGGACCTTCATCTTGACGATGAAGCACAGAAATTGCGTCGGAATTGAATACAACAGGCACCATACCGACTTCTGTCCGGGAGAGTAATACTTCTAACTTTCTCTGCTTTGATTCTTACCTGGGATGCCAGTAATAGATTCCGATGGACATGGGAAGGTTTACTGTAACCTGTGGACCTTCAACGTGACGATAAAGCACAGAAATTGCGTCGGAATTGAATACAACAGGCACCATGCCGACTTCTCTCCGGGAGAGTAATGCTTCTAACTATCTGTGCTTTGATTCGTTCCTGGGATGCCAGTAATAGATTCCGATGGACATGAGAAGGTTTACTGTAACCTGTGGACCTTCATCTTGACGATGAAACACAGAAATTGCGTCGGAATTGAATACAACAGGCACCATGCCGACTTCTCTCCGGGAGAGTAATCCTTCTAACTATCTGTGCTTTGATTCTTTCCTGGGATGCCAGTAATAGATTCCGATGGACATGGGAAGGTTTACTGTAACCTCTGGACCTTCAACGTGACGATGAAGCACAGAAATTGCGTCGGAATTGAATACAACAGGCACCATGCCGACTTCTCTCCGGGAGAGTAATGCTTCTAACGATCTGTGCTTTGATTCTTTCCTGGGATTCCAGTAATAGATTCCGATGGACATGGGAAGGTTTACTGTAACCTGTGGACCTTCATCTTGACGATGAAGCACAGAAATTGCGTCGGAATTGAATACAACAGGCACCATACCGACTTCTGTCCGGGAGAGTAATACTTCTAACTTTCTCTGCTTTGATTCTTACCTGGGATGCCAGTAATAGATTCCGATGGACATGGGAAGGTTTACTGTAACCTCTGGACCTTCAACGTGACGATGAAGCACAGAAATTGCGTCGGAATTGAATACAACAGGCACCATGCCGACTTCTCTCCGGGAGAGTAATGCTTCTAACTATCTGTGCTTTGATTCGTTCCTGGGATGCCAGTAATAGATTCCGATGGACATGGGAAGGTTTACTGTAACCTGTGGACCTTCATCTTGACGATGAAGCACAGAAATTGCGTCGGAATTGAATACAACAGGCACCATACCGACTTCTGTCCGGGAGAGTAATACCTCTAACTTTCTCTGCTATGATTCTTACCTGGGATGCCAGTAATAGATTCCGATGGACATGGGAAGGTTTACTGTAACCTCTGGACCTTCAACGTGACGATGAAGCACAGAAATTGCGTCGGAATTGAATACAACAGGCACCATACCGACTTCTGTCCGGGAGAGTAATACTTCTAACTTTCTCCGCTTTGATTCTTACCTGGGATGCCAGTAATAGATTCCGATGGACATGGGAAGGTTTACTGTAACCTCTGGACCGTCAACGTGACGATGAAGCACAGAAATTGCGTCGGAATTGAATACAACAGGCACCATGCCGACTTCTCTCCGGGAGAGTAATCCTTCTAACTATCTGTGCTTTGATTCTTTCCTGGGATGCCAGTAATAGATTCCGATGGACATGGTAAGGTTTACTGTAACCTGTGGACCTTCAACGTGACGATGAAGCACAGAAATTGCGTCGGAATTGAATACAACAGGCACCATGCCGACTTCTCTCCGGGAGAGTAATCCTTCTAACTATCTGTGCTTTGATTCTTTCCTGGGATGCCAGTAATAGATTCCGATGGACATGGGAAGGTTTACTGTAACCTGTGGACCTTCATCTTGACGATGAAACACAGAAATTGCGTCGGAATTGAATACAACAGGCACCATGCCGACTTCTGTCCGGGAGAGTAATACTTCTAACTGTCTCTGCTTTGATTCTTTCATGGGACGCCAGTAATAGATTCCGATGGACATGGGAAGGTTTACTGTAACCTGTGGACCTTCAACGTGACGATGAAGCACAGAAATTGCGTCGGAATTGAATACAACAGGCACCATGCCCACTTCTCTCCGGGTAGTAATCCTTCTAACTATCTGTGCTTTGATTCTTTCCTGGGATTCCAGTAATAGATTCCGATGGACATGGGAAGGTTTACTGTAACCTGTGGACCTTCATCTTGACGATGAAGCACAGAAATTGCGTCGGAATTGAATACAATAGGCACCATACCGACTTCTGTCCGGGAGAGTAATACTTCTAACTTTCTCTGCTTTGATTCTTACCTGGGATGCCAGTAATAGATTCCGATGGACATGGGAAGGTTTACTGTAACCTCTGGACCTTCAACGTGACGATGAAGCACAGAAATTGCGACGGAATTGAATACAACAGGCACCATGCCGACTTCTCTCCGGGAGAGTAATGCTTCTAACTATCTGTGCTTTGATTCGTTCCTGGGATGCCAGTAATAGATTCCGATGGACATGGGAAGGTTTACTGTAACCTGTGGACCTTCATCTTGACGATGAAACACAGAAATTGCGTCGGAATTGAATACTACAGGCACCATGCCGACTTCTCTCCGGGAGAGTAATACTTCTGACTGTCTCTGCTTTTGTTCTTTCCTGGAATTCCAGTAATAGATTCCGATGGACATGGGAATGTTTCCTGTAACCTGTGGACCTTCATCTTGACGATGAAACACAGAAATTGCGTCGGAATTGAATACAACAGGCACCATGCCGACTTCTCTCCGGGAGAGTAATGCTTCTAACTATCTGTGCTTTGATTCGTTCCTGGGATGCCAGTAATAGATTGCGATGGACATGGGAAGGTTTACTGTAACCTGTGGACCTTCAACGTGACGATGAAGCACAGAAATTGCGTCGGAATTGAATACAACAGGCACCATGCCGACTTCTCTCCGGGAGAGTAATCCTTCTGACTATCTGTGCTTTGATTCTTTCCTGGTATGCCAGTAATAGATTCCGATGGACATGGGAAGGTTTACTGTAACCTGTGGTCCTTCAACGTGACGATGAAGCACAGAAATTGCGTCGGAATTGAATACAACAGGCACCATGCCGACTTCTCTCCGGGAGAGTAATCCTTCTAACTATCTGTGCTTTGATTCTTTCCTGGGATGCCAGTAATAGATTCCGATGGACATGGGAAGGGTTACTGTAACCTGTGGACCTTCATCTTGACGATGAAACACAGAAATTGCGTCGGAATTGAATACAACAGGCACCATGCCGACTTCTGTCCGGGAGAGTAACACTTCTAACTGTCTCTGCTTTGATTCTTTCATGGGATGCCAGTAATAGATTCCGATGGACATGGGAAGGTTTACTGTAACCTGTGGACCTTCATCTTGACGATGAAGCACAGAAATTGCGTCGGAATTGAATACAACAGGCACCATACCGACTTCTGTCCGGGAGAGAATTACTTGTAACTTTCTCTGCTTTGATTCTTTCCTGGGATGCCAGTAATAGATTCCGATGGACATGGGAAGGTTTACTGTAACCTCTGGACCTTCAACGGGACGATGAAGCACAGAAATTGCGTCGGAATTGAATACAACAGGCACCATGCCGACTTCTCTCCGGGAGAGTAATCCTTCTAACTATCTGTGCTTTGATTCGTTCCTGGGATGCCAGTAATAGATTCCGATGGACATGGGAAGGTTTACTGTAACCTGTGGACCTTCATCTTGACGATGAAACACAGATATTGCGTCGGAATTGAATACAACAGGCACCATGCCAGCTTCTATCCGGGAGAGTAGTACTTCTAACTGTCTCTGCTTTGATTCTTTCCTGGGATGCCAGTAATAGATTCTGATGGGCATGGGAAGGTTTACTGTAACCTGTGGACCTTCAACGTGACGATGAAGCACAGAAATTGCGTCGGAATTGAATACAACAGGCACCATGCCGACTTCTCTCCGGGAGAGTAATCCTTCTGACTATCTGTGCTTTGATTCTTTCCTGGGATGCCAGTAATAGATTCCGATGGACATGGGAAGGTTTACTGTAACCTGTGGACCTTCAACGTGACGATGAAGCACAGAAATTGCGTGGGAATTGAATACAACAGGCACCATGCCGACTTCTCTCCGGGAGAGTAATCCTTCTAACTATCTGTGCTTTGATTCGTTCCTGGGATGCCAGTAATAGATTCCGATGGACATGGGAAGGGTTACTGTAACCTGTGGACCTTCATCTTGACGATGAAACACAGAAATTGCGTCGGAATTGAATACAACAGGCACCATGCCGACTTCTGTCCGGGAGAGTAATACTTCTAACTGTCTCTGCTTTGATTCTTTCATGGGATGTCAGTAATAGATTCCGATGGACATGGGAAGGTTGACTGTAACCTGTGGACCTTCAACGTGACGATGAAGCACAGAAATTGCGTCGGAATTGAATACAACAGGCACCATGCCGACTTCTCTCCGGGTAGTAATCCATCTAACTATCTGTGCTTTGATTCTTTCCTGGGATTCCAGTAATAGATTCCGATGGACATGGGAAGGTTTACTGTAACCTGTGGACCTTCATCTTGACGATGAAGCACAGAAATTGCGTCGGAATTGAATACAACAGTCACCATACCGACTTCTGTCCGGGAGAGTAATACTTGTAACTTTCTCTGCTTTGATTCTTTCCTGGGATGCCAGTAATAGATTCCGATGGACATGGGAAGGTTTACTGTAACCTCTGGACCTTCAACGTGACGATGAAGCACAGAAATTGCGTCGGAATTGAATACAACAGGCACCATGCCGACTTCTCTCCGGGCGAGTAATCCTTCTAACTATCTGTGCTTTGATTCGTTCCTGGGAAGCCAGTAATAGATTCCGATGGACATGGGAAGGTTTACTGTAACCTGTGGACCTTCATCTTGACGATGAAACACAGAAATTGCGTCGGAATTGAATACTACAGGCACCATGCCAGCTTCTATCCGGGAGAGTAGTACTTCTAACTGTCTCTGCTTTGATTCTTTCCTGGGATGCCAGTAATAGATTCTGATGGGCATGGGAAGGTTTACTGTAACCTGTGGACCTTCAACGTGACGATGAAGCACAGAAATTGCGTCGGAATTGAATACAACAGGCACCATGCCGACTTTTCTCCGGGAGAGTAATCCTTCTGACTATCTGTGCTTTGATTCTTTCCTGGGATGCCAGTAATAGAGTCCGATGGACATGGGAAGGTTTACTGTAACCTGTGGACCTTCAACGTGACGATGAAGCACAGAAATTGCGTCGGAATTGAATACAACAGGCACCATGCCGACTTCTTTCCGGGAGAGTAATCCTTCTAACTATCTGTGCTTTGATTCGTTCCTGGGATGCCAGTAATAGATTCCGATGGACATGGGAAGGTTTACTGTAACCTCTGGACCTTCAACGTGACGATGAAGCACAGAAATTGCGTCGGAATTGAATACAACAGGCACCATGCCGACTTCTCTCCGGGAGAGTAATGCTTCTAACTATCTGTGCTTTGATTCGTTCCTGGGATGCCAGTAATAGATTCCGATGGACATGGGAAGGTTTACTGTAACCTCTGGACCTTCAACGTGACGATGAAGCAAAGAAATTGCGTCGGAATTGAATACAACAGGCACCATGCCGACTTCTCTCCGGGAGAGTAATGCTTCTAAATATCTGTGCTTTGATTCGTTCCTGGGATGCCAGAAATAGATTCCGATGGACATGGGAAGGTTTACTGTAACCTCTGGACCTTCAACGTGACGATGAAGCACAGAAATTGCGTCGGAATTGAATACAACAGGCACCATGCCGACCTCTCTCCGGGAGAGTAATGCTTCTAACTATCTGTGTTTTGATTCGTTCCTGGGATGCCAGTAATAGATTCCGATGGACATGGGAAGGTTTACTGTTACCTGTGGACCTTCATCTTGACGATGAAGCACAGAAATTGCGTCGGAATTGAATACAACAGGCACCATGCCGACTTCTCTCCGGGAGAGTAATCCTTCTAACTATCTGTGCTTTGATTCGTTCCTGGGATGCCAGTAATAGATTCCGATGGACATGGGAAGGTTTACTGTAACCTCTGGACCTTCAACGTGACGATGAAGCACAGAAATTGCGTCGGAATTGAATACAACAGGCACCATGCCGACTTCTCTCCGGGAGAGTAATGCTTCTAACTATCTGTGCTTTGATTCGTTCCTGGGATGCCAGTAATAGATTCCGATGGACATGGGAAGGTTTACTGTAACCTGTGGACCTTCATCTTGACGATGAAACACAGAAATTGCGTCGGAATTGAATACAACAGGCACCATGCCAGCTTCTATCCGGGAGAGTAGTACTTCTAACTGTCTCTGCTTTGATTCTTTCCTGGGATGCCAGTAATAGATTCTGATGGGCATGGGAAGGTTTACTGTAACCTGTGGACCTTCAACGTGACGATGAAGCACAGAAATTGCGTCGGAATTGAATACAACAGGCACCATGCCGACTTCTCTCCGGGAGAGTAATCCTTCTGACTATCTGTGCTTTGATTCTTTCCTGGGATGCCAGTAATAGATTCCGATGGACATGGGAAGGTTTACTGTAACCTGTGGACCTTCAACGTGACGATGAAGCACAGAAATTGTGTCGGAATTGAATACAACAGACACCATGCCGTCTTCTCTCCGGGAGAGTAATCCTTCTAACTATCTGTGCTTTGAATCTTTCCTGGGATGCCAGTAATAGATTCCGATGGACATGGGAAGGTTTACTGTAACCTGTGGACCTTCATCTTGACGATGAAACACAGAAATTTCGTTGGAATTGAATACAACAGGCACCATGCCGACTTCTCTCTGGGAGAGTAATGATTCTAACTATCTGTGCTTTGATTCGTTCCTGGGATTCCAGTAACAGATTCCGATGGACATGGGAAGGTTTACTGTAACCTGTGGTCCTTCATCTTGACGATGAAGCACAGAAATTGCGTCGGATTTGAATACAACAGGCACAATGCCGACTTCTCTCCGGGAGAGTAATGCTTCTATTTATCTGTGCTTTGATTCTTTCTTGGAATGCCAGTAATAGATTGCGATGGACATGGGAAGGTTTACTGTAACCTGTGGACCTTCATCTTGACGATGAAACACAGAAATTGCGTCGCAATTGAATGCAACAGGAACCATGCCGACATCTCTCCGGGAGAGTAATACTTCTAACTGTCTCTGCTTTGATTCTTTCCTGGGATGCCAGTAATAGATTCCGATGGACATGGGAAGGTTTACTGTAACCTGTGGACCTTCATCTTGACGATGAAACACAGAAATTGCGTTGGAATTGAATACAACAGGCACCATGCCGACTTCTCTCCGGGAGAGTAATACTTCTAATTGTCTCTGCTTGATTCTTTCCTGTGATGCCAGTAATAGTTTCCGATGGACATGGGAAGGTTTACTGTAACCTGTGGACCTTCAACGTGACGATGAAGCACAGAAATTGCGTCGGAATAAAATACAACAGGCACCATGCTGACTTCTCTCCGGGAGAGTAATCCTACTAACTATCTGTGCTTTGATTCTTTCCTGGGATGCCAGTAATAGATTCCGATGGACATGGGAAGGTTTACTGTAACCTGAGGACCTTCATCTTGACGATGAAACACAGAAATTGCGTCGGAATTGAATACAACAGGCACCATGCCTACTTCTGTCCGGGAGAGTAATACTTCTAACTGTCTCTGCTTTGATTCTTTCCTGGGATGCCAGTAATGGATTCAGATGGACATGGGAAGGTTTACTGTAACCTGTGGACCTTCAACGTGACGATGAAGCACAGAAATTGCGTCGGATTTGAATACAATAGGCACCATGCCGACTTCTCTCCGGGAGAGTAATGCTTCTAACTATCTGTGCTTTGATTCTTTCTTGGAATGCCAGTAATAGATTCCGATGGACATGGGAAGGCTTACTGTAACCTGTGGACCTTCATCTTGACGGGGAAACACAGAAATTGCGTCGCAATTGAATACAACAGGCATCATGCCGACTTCTGTCCGGGAGAGTAATACTTCTAACTGTCTCTGCTTTTATTCTTTCCTGGTGTGCCAGTAACCGATTCCGATGGACATGGGAAGGCTTACTGTAACCGGTGGACCTTCATCTTGACGATGAAACATAGAAATTGCGTCGTAATTGAATACAACAGGCACCATGCCGACTTCTGTCCGGGAGAGTAATATTTCTAACTGCCTCTGCTTTGATTCTTTCCTGGCATGCCAGTAATAGATTCCGATCGACATGGGAAGGTTTACTGTAACCTGTGGACCTTCATCTTGACGATGAAACACAGAAATTGCGTCGGAATTGAATACAACAGGCACCATGCCGACTTCTGTCCGGAAGAGTAATACTTCTAAGTGCCTCTGCTTTGATTCTTTCCTTGGATGCCAGTAATAGATTCCGATGGACATGGGAAGGTTTACTGTAACCTGTGGACCTTCATCTTGACGATGAAACACAGAAATTGCGTCGGAATTGAATACAACAGGCACCATGCCGACTTCTGTCCGCGAGAGTAATACTCCTAACTGTCTCTGCTTTGATCTTTCCTGGGATGCCAGTAATAGATTCCGATGGACATGGGAAGGTTTACTGTAACTTGTGGACCTTCAACGTGACGATGAAGCACTGAAATTGCGTCGGAATTGAATACAACAGGCACCATGCCAACTTCTCTCCGGGAGAGTAATCCTTCTAACTATCTGAGCTTTGATTCTTTCCTGGGATGCCAGTAATAGATTCCGATGGACATGGGAAGGTTTGCTGTAACCTGTGGACCTTCATCGTGACGATGAAACACAGAAATTGCGTCGGAATTGAATACAACAGGCACCATGCCGACGTCTCTTCGGGAGAGTAATGCTTCTAACTATCTGTGCTTTGATACGTTCCTGGGATGCCAGTAATAGATTCCGATGGACATGGGAACGTTTACTGTAACCTGTGGACCTTCAACGTGACGATGAAGCACAGAAATTGCGTCGGAATTGAATACAACAGGCACCATCCGACTTCTCTCCAGGAGAGTAATCCTTCTAACTATCTGTGCTTTGATTCTTTCCTGGGATGCCAGTAATAGATTCCGATGGACATGGGAAGGTTTACTGTAACCTGTGGACCTTCAACGTGACGATGAAGCACAGAAATTGCGTCGGAATTGAATACAACAGGCACCATGCCGACTTCTCTCCGGGAGAGTAATCCTTCTGACTATCTGTGCTTTGATTCTTTCCTGGGATGCCAGCAATAGATTCCGATGGACATGGGAAGGGTTACTGTATCCTGTGGACCTTCATCTTGACGATGAAACACAGAAATTGCGTCGGAATTGAATACATTAGGCACCATGCCGACTTCTGTCCGGGAGAGTAATACTTCTAACTGTCTCTGCTTTGATTCTTTCATGGGATGCCAGTAATAGATTCCGATGGACATGGGAAGGTTTACTGTAACCTGTGGACCTTCAACGTGACGATGAAGCACAGAAATTGCGTCGGAATTGAATACAACAGGCACCATGCCGACTTATCTCCGGGAGAGTAATCCTTCTAACTATCTGTGCTTTGATTCTTTCCTGTAATGCCAGTAATAGATTACGATGGACATGGGAAGGTTTACTGTAACCTGTGGACCTTCATCTTGACGATGAAACACAGAAATTGCGTCGGAATTGAATACAACAGGCACCATGCCGACTTCTGTCTCGGAGAGTAATACTTCTAACTGTCTCTGCTTTTATTCTTTCCTGGGCTGCCAGTAACAGATTCCGATGGACATGGGAAGGCTTACTGTAACGGGTGGACCTTCATCTTGACGATGAAACACAGACATTGCGTCGCAATTGAATACAACAAGCACCATGCCGACTTCTGTCCGGGAGAGTAATATTTCTAACTGTCTCTGCTCTGATTCTTTCCTGGGATGCCAGTAATAGATTCCGATGGACATGGGAAGGTTTACTGTAACCTGTGGACCTTCATCTTGACGATGAAACACAGAAATTGTGTCGGAATTGAATACAACAGGCACCATGCCGACTTCTGTCCGGGAGAGTAATACTTCTAAATGTCTCTGCTTTGATTCTTTCCTGGGATGCCAGTAATAGATTCCGATGGCTATGGGAAGGTTTGCTGTAACCTGTGGACCTTCATCTTGACGATGAAATCAGAAATTGCGTCGGAATTGAATACTACAGGCACCATGCCGACTTCTGTCCGGGAGAGTAATACTTCTAACTGTCTCTGCTTTGATTCTTTCCTGGAATTCCAGTAATAGATTCCGATGGACATGGGAAGGTTTCCTGTAACCTGTGGACCTTCATCTTGACGATGATACACAGAAATTGCGTCGGAATTGAATACAACAGGCACCATGCCGACTTCTCTCCGGGAGAGTAATGCTTCTAACTATCTGTGCTTTGATTCGTTCCTGGGATGCCAGTAATAGATTCCGATGGACATGGGAAGGTTTACTGTAACCTGTGGACCTTCAACGTGACGATGAAGCACAGAAATTGCGTCGGAATTGAATACAACAGGCATCATGCCGACTTCTCTCCGGGAGAGTAATCCTTCTAACTATCTGTGCTTTGATTCTTTCCTGTAATGCCAGTAATAGATTACGATGGACATGGGAAGGTTTACTGTAACCTGTGGACCTTTATCTTGACGATGAAACACAGAAATTGCGTCGGAATTGAATACAACAGGCACCATGCCGACTTCTGTCTGGGAGAGTAATACTTCTAACTGTCTCTGCTTTTATTCTTTCCTGGGCTGCCAGTAACAGATTCCGATGGACATGGGAAGGCTTACTGTAACCGGTGGACCTTCATCTTGACGATGAACACACAGAAATTGCGTCGCAATTGAATACAACAGGCACCATGCCGACTTCTGTCCGGGAGAGTAATATTTCTAACTGTCTCTGCTTTGATTCTTTCCTGGGATGCCAGTAATAGATTCCGATGGACATGGGAAGGTTTACTGTAACCTGTGGACCTTCATCTTGACGATGAAACACAGAAATTGCGTCGGAATTGAATACAACAGGCACCATGCCGACTTCTGTCCGGGAGAGTAATACTTGAAAATGTCTCTGCTTTGATTCTTTCCTGGGATGCCAGTAATAGAATCCGATGGACATGGGAAGGTTTACTATAACCTGTGGACCTTCATCTTGACGATGAAACACAGAAATTGCGTCAGAATTGAATACAACAGGCACCATGCCGACTTCTGTCCGCGAGAGTAATACTTCTAACTGTCTCTGCTTTGATTCTTTCCTGGGATGCCAGTAATAGATTCTGATGGACGTGGGAAGGTTTACTGTAACCTGTGAAGCTTCATCTTGACGATGAAAAACAGAAATTGCGTCGGAATTGAATACAACAGGCACCATGCCGACTTCTGCCTGGGAGAGTAATACTTCTAACTGTCTCTGCTTTGATTCTTTCTGGGATGCCAGTAATAGATTCCGATGGACATGGGAAGGTTTGCTGTAACCTGTGGACCTTCGTCTTGACGATGAAACACAGAAATTGCGTCGGAATTGAATACTACAGGCACCATGCCGACTTCTCTCCGGGAGAGTAATACTTCTGACTGTCTCTGCTTTGATTCTTTCCTGGAATTCCAGTAATAGATTCCGATGGACATGGGAAGTTTTCCCTCTAACCTGTGGACCTTCATCTTGACGATGAAGCACAGAAATTGCGTCGGAATTGAATACAACAGGCACCATGCCGACTTCTCTCCGGGAGAGTAATGCTTCTAACTATCTGTGCTTTGATTCGTTCCTGGGATGCCAGTAATAGATTCCGATGGACATGGGAAGGTTTACTGTAACCTGTGGACCTTCAACGTGACGATGAAGCACAGAAATTGCGTCGGAATTGAATACAACAGGCACCATGCCGACTTCTCTCCGGGAGAGTAATCCTTCTAACTATCTGTGCTTTGATTCTTTCCTGGGATGCCAGTAATAGATTCCGATGGACATGGGAAGGTTTACTGTAACCTGTGGACGTTCAACGTGACGATGAAGCACAGAAATTGCGTCGGAATTGAATACAACAGGCACCATGCCGACTTCTGTCCGGGAGAGTAATACTTCTAACTGTCTCTGCTTTGATTCTTTCATGGGACGCCAGTAATAGATTCAGATGGACATGGGAAGGTTTACTGTAACCTGTGGACCTTCAACGTGAGGATGAAGCACAGAAATTGCGTCGGAATTGAATACAACAGGCACAATGCCCACTTCTCTCCGGGTAGTAATCCTTCTAACTATCTGTGCTTTGATTCTTTCCTGGGATTCCAGTAATAGATTCCGATGGACATGGGAAGGTTTACTGTAACCTGTGGACCTTCATCTTGACGATGAAGCACAGAAATTGCGTCGGAATTGAATACAACAGGCACCATACCGACTTCTGTCCGGAAAGAGTAATACTTCTAACTTTCTCTGCTTTGATTCTTGCCTGGGATGCCAGTAATAGATTCCGATGGACATGGGAAGGTTTACTGTAACCTCTGGACCTTCAACGTGACGATGAAGCACAGAAATTGCGTCGGAATTGAATACAACAGGCACCATGCCGACTTCTCTCCGGGAGAGTAATGCTTCTAACTATCTGTGCTTTGATTCGTTCCTGGGATGCCAGTAATAGATTCCGATGGACATGGGAAGGTTTACTGTAACCTGTGGACCTTCATCTTGACGATGAAACACAGAAATTGCGTCGGAATTGAATACTACAGGCACCATGCCGACTTCTCTCCGGCAGAGTAATACTTCTGACTGTCTCTGCTTTTGTTCTTTCCTGGAATTCCAGTAATAGATTCCGATGGACATGGGAAGGTTTCCTGTAACCTGTGGACCTTCATCTTGACGATGAAACACAGAAATTGCGTCGGAATTGAATACAACAGGCACCATGCCGACTTCTCTCCGGGAGAGTAATGCTTCTAACTATCTGTGCTTTGATTCGTTCCTGGGATGACAGTAATAGATTCCGATGGACATGGGAAGGTTTACTGTAACCTGTGGGCCTTCAACGTGACGATGAAGCACAGAAATTGCGTCGGAATTGAATACAACAGGCACCATGCCAACTTCTCTCCGGGGAGTAATCCTTCTGACTATCTGTGCTTTGATTCTTTCCTGGGATGCCAGTAATAGATTCCGATGGACATGGGAAGGTTTACTGTAACCTGTGGACCTTCAACGTGACGATGAAGCACAGAAATTGCGTCGGAATTGAATACAACAGGCACCATGCCGACTTCTCTCCGGGAGAGTAATGCTTCTAACTGTCTCTGCTTTGATTCTTTCATGGGATGCCAGTAATAGATTCCGATGGACATGGGAAGGTTTACTGTAACCTGTGGACTATCATCTGGACGATGAAGCACAGAAATTGCGTCGGAATTGAATACAACAGGCACCATACCGACTTCTGTCCGGGAGAGTAATACTTGTAACTTTCTCTGCTTTGATTCTTTCCTGGGATGCCAGTAATAGATTCCGATGGACATGGGAAGGTTTACTGTAACCTCTGGACCTTCAACTTGACGATGAAGCACAGAAATTGCGTCGGAATTGAATACAACAGGCACCATGCCGACTTCTCTCCGGGAGAGTAATGCTTCTAACTATATGTGCTTTGATTCGTTCCTGGGATGCCAGTAATAGATTCCGATGGACATGGGAAGGGTTACTGTAACCTGTGGACCTTCATCTTGACGATGAAACACAGAAATTGCGTCGGAATTGAATACAACAGGCACCATGCCGACTTCTGTCCGGGAGAGTAATACTTCTAACTGTCTCTGCTTTGATTCTTTCATGGGATGCCAGTAATAGATTCCGATGGACATGGGAAGGTTTACTGTAACCTGTGGACCTTCATCTTGACGATGACACACAGAAATTGCGTCGGAATTGAATACAACAGGCACCATGCCGACTTCTCTCCGGGTAGTAATCCTTCTAACTATCTGTGCTTTGATTCTTTCCTGGGATTCCAGTAATAGATTCCGATGGACATGGGAAGGTTTACTGTAACCTGTGGACCTTCATCTTGACGATGAAGCACAGAAATTGCGTCGGAATTGAATACAACAGGCACCATACCGACTTCTGTCCGGGAGAGTAATACTTGTAACTTTCTCTGCTTTGATTCTTTCCTGGGATGCCAGTAATAGATTCCGATGGACATGGGAAGGTTTACTGTAACCTCTGGACCTTCAACGTGACGATGAAGCACAGAAATTGCGTCGGAATTGAATACAACAGGCACCATGCCGACTTCTCTCCGGGAGAGTAATGCTTCTAACTATCTGTGCTTTGATTCGTTCCTGGGATGCCAGTAATAGATTCCGATGGACTTGGGAAGGTTTACTGTAACCTGTGGACCTTCATCTTGACGATGAAACACAGAAATTGCGTCGGAATTGAATACAACAGGCACCATGCCAGCTTCTATCCGGGAGAGTAGTACTTCTAACTGTCTCTGCTTTGATTCTTTCCTGGGATGCCAGTAATAGATTCTGATGGGCATGGGAAGGTTTACTGTAACCTGTGGACCTTCAACGTGACGATGAAGCACAGAAATTGCGTCGGAATTGAATACAACAGGCACCATGCCGACTTCTGTCCGGGAGAGTAATATTTCTAACTGTCTCTGCTTTGATTCTTTCCTGGGATGCCAGTAATAGATTCCGATGGACATGGGGAGGTTTACTGTAACCTGTGGACCTTCGTCTTGACGATGAAACACAGAAATTGCGTCGGAATTGAATACAACAGGCACCATGCTGACTTCTTTCTGGGAGAGTAATGCTTCTAAGTATCTGTGCATTGATTCGTTCCTGGGATTCCAGTAATAGATTCCGATGGACGCTTTTTTTTTTTTTCTTCCCCTAGCTGCTTATATTTTATGACCCACCGTCTAATTTCTTATGGTGGGTCGTATATCGCCACTTAGCCGCTGTGACTGGGTCCGGGGTCCGCAGTGACTTAAAGTAACACCACACCGGCTTCCGTCCCCACTCACACCGTTGCCCGTGTCCCGCCACGTGGAGGCGGGCTCTGTTTAGATCCATTTGTTATCTTTTTTTTTCTGCAGCATTAGAAAAACTTATAACTAATACAAAATCAAGTAAGATATTAGTAAACAAAACGAAATTAAATATTTAGAAAGAAGGAAGGAAGAGAACTGAATAGAGAAGTTATAGGTATAATATGGCCCGTCACCTGGTTGTGGGCGGCGGCCCAGGTCTTGGAATGACCCTCAAGACGCTGGCCGTTGCTCACCATGCCTTTAACACCTACCATCCTAAAAACTACCTTAACTAGAAGAGATTAGGGTATGTTAAAGCTAGAAACTAAGACTAAGACCTCCATGTCCAGCCTTTTAAACTATTTACGATATACAATAGAGAGGTAACTGATTTTGTGCTTGGCTCAAAGTTGCTAATGAAAGGGTACTCGTGGTAAAAGTAATAAGGTAATGACGCTAACGGTTTGTGTTGAGCCTGCAAGGCTCCTAGTAGAGTACATCAGGCGCAAGCACCTCCCGGCCCCGCCGACAACAGGACCTGAACGGTGGTTTTCCCCGATCTACCATAGCTATCCGTCGGGTTGGGCTCAAAAGAGAGGAACCACAATTAAGGTCCTTCCATCCAGGACGTGCACCGCCTCTTACCAGGGGGGCGTAGGTCCCTTGAAGAGGTGCCCAAGTTTAAGCTTCAGATGAGAGGTTCTTAGTATAGTTGAGGTTGAGGTATAGGCTGTGTAGGTTGGTTGTACAAACAGTTCACACTGAGCCAATGAGACTTACAATGATACTTGGTGTGGCAGTTAGCACCTTCCGGCCCCGCCAGCAACACACCCTGAGCGGTGGTTTTCCCCGATCTACCATAGGTATCCGTCGGGTTGGGCTCAAAAGAGAGGGACCACAATTAAGATCCTTCCATACAGACTGTGCGCTGCCTCTTGACGGAAGGTGTAGGTCCCTTGAAGAGGTACCTAGCTTTAAGCTCTTATTGGACATGGAGATGCTGTAAACTATTTATATATACGGTGCAATCTGTTTTTAGGATTGTGTGTGACTTGTGCACCTCTTGTCGGTTGTTCCACTCTGTTCTTTGAATTTGACTTGGTTGACACTATGGATCATCCGCGCTGGACGCTTCAATATCTGTGTTGGTGCCCTGGTCTGTATCTGTTTCTTCTTCATCACTCGTGGTGCTAATCATATCTGTATCCCCCTGGGCATCGTGACGTCTGTTTGGACCGACTTGCCTTCGGTAGGGTCTGTTGCGCAAGTATTCTATTTGTTGGATCTTCGAGATTTCGTCCGTTAGTTTGTTGAGTTCAGTCCACCTTTCCGGGTCGCGTATTATGGCATGTAGTTCGTTCTGTGTGTTCAGGCGATTTATGTGTACTGTGTGTCTTATGTTCGTGCGTTGTCCGCAGAAGAAGACAGTATGTTCAGGGTAACCTTCTTCCCCGCATGTGCATCTATTAGTCTGCTGCAGACTCACGCGGTACAGGTGCGTGGGATAAGGCCATGTCCTGTGATGAAATGTACCATACCGCCGCTGGGATCAATATGTTTTAGTTTTAGTCTTTCCCGGATGTCAGGGAAGAAGTTGTAGACACGGCGGCCCTTATCGCTGTTGGCCCACTCGCTCTGCCAGGTATCCACTCGCCATGCTCTGAGTTGGCGTGTTGTCTCAATCGGTACACCAGTGATCTGCCGAACCTGGTCTATTCTCCCCATCCTAAGCCAGTACATTGCTGCGCGGTACCTGATGGTAATATCTATGGGGAAAATTCCCATGACGACACATAGTGCGTCATTTGATGTTGTGTTGAATGCCCCTGTTAGTCGAAGTAGAACACTTCTTTGGCCTCGGCGTACAATGGTTCTGTTGGTTGAGAGATTTAACCTGTGGGCCCACGTACTGGCAGCAAAGCATAGTACTGACTCGAAGAGAGCGCAATGGTATGTTCGTGTCACTGACAGGGGTAGTCTGAATTGTTCCGAATTGAGCCTAGCCAGTTTGTGTAGTATCTTTTCTGCTTTGTTTGTGCATATTCGCATGTGTTCGTGGAAGTTCAATCGTTCATCAATGTATACTCCTAGATAGCGTGTGACTGCTAGTCTTTTAATGTTTGTGTCCCCAATTTTGACTATTGGGTTCCTGCGCAGGATACCCTTTAGCAATGTATAAGTTGTTTTGTTTCCTGCTATCTTTAATTTATTATCTGTGCACCATTGGGTTATTGTCCTAAGTGTTCCATTGGCTCTTTCTTCTAGCTGGGCACGGTTATTTGCTGAAACTACGACGAGTAGATCATCAGCATAAGCGACAGCTCCATCTGTCAAGATGTGCTCCTCTAGTAACTGTAGGAGCGGTTCTATATTTATGTCCCAGAAGATGGGGCCGCAGATCGACCCTTGTGGACAGCCTTTTGTAATTCGTTTAATCACTTTCTGGTTGTCCATTTGCCAAACGACCGTTCTGTCTCTGCAGTAGTCCATGAAACTATTATACAGAGACTCCGGTACCTGCAGGTGTCTGAGCCTCTTGAACAAGGCCGGCCACCAGAGGTTGTCGAAGGCACCTGAGATGTCTATCATAATTGCAAGTGTGTATTTGGAGGGTGTGTCGTGTACTGTTTGGAGTGCTCTGTTAATTGCGTCGTCTATAGATTTCCCTTCCCTGAAGCCGTATTGGTGTGGTGTCAGTCCCCGTAGTGTTCGGTGTGCTTGTAGTCTTTTGCAGAGTAGTTTTTCTTGTACTTTACCGAGTGTATTGATAAGGCAAATTGGTCTGTATGACTTGGGGTCTGATGGGTCTTTGTCTGGAGCCTTTTTGATGATAACCGCCTTCGAGGTCTTCCACACTGCAGGCACACGGCCCAGCCTTAATGCATCGTTTAACAACGTTGTGAGAAACGGGGTGATCTGCTGTGCAATTTGTTTCAGTACCTCAGAGTGGATACCATCACGTCCAGGCGCCTTTTTGTTTTTGAGTTCTGAGATCGCTGTCGCCACTTCTTCCTGCGCAAATGGACAGGTGACGTTTGGTGTGGTGTATACTGTGTCTACTTCGCGTCTCAGTGCTGCATGTTGTGGTGTGTCTGTGTCTGTGATGTCGTCGGGCAGGAGTTTGCTCAGCAGGAACTCCGCTGTGCGTCTCCAGCCCTTAGTCATCTCACCATCCTCCTGTCGCAGCGTTCCCAGAACCAGTGGGCTCTTAATTTTCTCTGTCACGATTTTGTATGGTTCCCCCCAAATGTTTAGTTGTGTTTGTGCTGCTACATGGCTGTTCCAATGGTCTTTCCTGGTCTTATTCAGCTCAAGTTTATATTTATCCTTGGCAAGCCGGTAGTCGTGTAGTCGTAATTGTCTTTCTCTATCTGAAATTGCTCGTTGGTAAAGTTTACGTTTACGTTTTGAGTCTTGATTGAGTCGTGTTAATTGTATAGTCCAGGGAATATTTTGGTGTTTTGTCATTCTTTGTGTGGGCATGCAGGTGTTCTGTGTGTGTGTAATGATATCTGTCAGCATGTGTGCTCTGTAATCAACACTGCCGGTGATGTCTTGCGGTATGTGCTCATGTATTTTTTGTCTGACCCTGTCCCAGTCTGTTTTGTCAAATAATAGTCTTTTTGGTAGTGTTTCTGTGTTGACGTTTGGTGTGCCACTTAAGGTTAGTGTGATGATGTTGTGGTCGCTAGCAGTGATCTGGTCATGTACGGTCCAGTCTCGTACGTGGTTGATGGAGGCATTATTAACGAGGGTGATGTCTATGTTTGATGAATGACCGTTGTGTCCGATGTGAGTTGGGTGATGTCCTTCCTTGTTGAGTACGTGTAGTCTGTTTTCTTGGATGATGTCATTTATTATTCTACCTCTGTCGTCAGTTCTGTCTGAATGCCACAGGGTTGATCTGGCATTTATGTCTGCACAGATGAGAAGTTTTTTGTTGCCAGCGTATTGCGCAACATCTCTGATGAGGTCTGCGTATGGTTTGATGCAATGACAGAATTGGGCGTACAGCGACGCGATGATCCAAGTATCCCCCTTGTGTGTGACTTCAACTGTAACTAGGTGCTCGGAACAGAGTTCTGTAATTTTGTCTGGATGTATTTCTTTGTTTAGGATTATGACAGATGCCATGCAGCCTGTCCCCTCCGCAACTGTCACCGCACTTCGAGAAAATTGGGGATATGCCCTTGTCTAGTGTAGGGCTCCTGTATGCACAGAATGTCACTTTTTAGTTCACGTAGGACCCGTGGGAGCTCCGAATTTACAAGTATACTCCGCATACCATTAAGCTGTGCTATTAGCAGTTTGGGTGTTTAACTGTGGCGTAGCACTTGCTGCCAGTTTGACTGTAATCGAAGTATGTTCTCCCATGAGCCCTTACGTGATCCTTGTAAAGCTTGTCCATATCGAATGGTTCCTCCCTGCGGGCGCACACCTGCATGAGCAGGTCTAGTAGGCTGTCTGGATCTGTTGGAATATTCTCCGTTTTGAGAATCAGTCTATCGGTTTGCTCTGATGTACGGAAACAAACAGATTGGCCGTACGGGTGTAGGGTGCGGATGAGCATCCGCTGTGCCGTCTCTAAGATGTCTCTTTTTTCTAGCCTACTTAATTTTACATTTATATCTAGCTTGTCGTAACTAAAACTATCGGTGTCGATGGCGTGTGTTGGCGTCTCTGCAGCCGTGACGTGTCGTGATGGTGTAGTGGCGTTGTTGTGCACCTCTGCGGGGGGGGGGGGGGGGGGGGGGCGCTGGATTGGCGTCCTCGTTGGTTGTTATGGGGGTTTCCTTGGGCGTCGGCATTGAGGCTGTTGGTTGGGAGGCTGCGAAGGTGTTGGTATCATCAGGGGTATGCACTTTCGTATCACTAGGTTTTGAGGCAGCCTGCGATTGCCGCGATTGGTCGTCAGACGCTTTCACTTTCGGGACTCTCTTAGGCTTTTTGGGTTTCCTATGCGGTTTTAGTTTCCTAAAGGCTGCGATGATTCGTTTGTTTTTTGTGTGTGTTTCGTTTGTGCAGTCTTGATGTGTATCAGATGTGTTGGTTGTTTGTGCCTCCATTCTGCATTGATTTGACGTGATTTGGTTCCCACTTGACTGCTCGTCTGCGCTACCTGTGACAGGCATAACAGCTTTTGGTATGATATGCGCACTGTCGCCTCTGTTGCCAGACCCTCCGCAGACTTTTGATGCGGTTGTTGCTGCGGCTTTTTGTGTGGCATTCGTGATGTCTGCCGGCGCTGTGGCCTGTTCAAGGTCGGTATTACTGTTTCGAATATCATTATTATGAACACTACAATCTCTGGCGTAAGGGCAATAATAGACGTCGTCTTCTTCCTCTGTCAGTGAGTCAGAGAGAGTTATTTTGCGTTTGATTTGATTACAGTCTGAGGTGTCTGATTTGTTCATGTTTTCCGTTTGGACTCCAGTTGTGCTTGCTTGCGTTACGGTTGTGTTTAGCACCGTTGGGTTCAAGGTCTCGCCTTGTATGAATTTGATTGGTTTGATACGTCCTTCGCATTTTGTAGTGTCGTATGTGCGTCGTTGTGCTGGAGTGGATGGGTGATCTTGAGTCGTTAGCAACGCTGTTTTGTGCAGTTGCTTTGGTTGGTCATGTGTGGTATGGTTTTCAGGTCTGTCGGTATCAGGATTTGGGGTTATCATGTCTATTCTCAGTAGTTCGTCTTCGAGTTCGTCTATCCTGTTCATAAGGGTCGTCTGGAATGTCATCCAGTACATTATTTGTCTTTTGATTAGTTTGGCGGCTTCTGGTGACATTTGTCCTGTGAGTGTTAGGTCGTCTATGTATTCAGTGATTGCATGATGGCTGTCCTCCAGGTTTGTATTGTGTATCAAGCCTGGAATGTGACCATTGTTGGGATAGTCGTCAGGTAATAGTTTTTGCCTCTTACGCCAGAGTATTGCACGTAGATGGTTTCTGTGCCTGGTGGATGGTGACTTGTATGATCTTATTTTTTCAGGGGTTGATTTATGGAGCATGTTGTTTGACTCAGGGGGGTGTTCAGTTGCCATAGTCAGTACTGTCAATTAGTCTATCAAGCAGCTGTTTGTAGGTCTGGCAGACGCCACCCCTGCTCTTATTGCAAATTCGGTTTCTGTTCCTGCAAGGGATGCAATCGATGGGCTCTGATGCTCGACAGTCCGCGCGTTTGTGGCCCTTTTTGCCACACCTTGAACAGGTCGTACCTGTGTCTGCGCAGGCTTTGGTTATATGGCCAAGGTCACAACAGTTGTAACACTGGCTCACTGACGTATAGTCTTTGACAGATAGGGATTGGAAGTCTATGTACACCCTTCCTTTTTTGGTGAGGTACCAATAAATTCTTGGTGTGACTTCCAACACTTGGTGGTTGTATCCCTTTCCTTTGGGCCCTGTGCGGAATCTGATTTTCACGTCTTTGTCGAATTCGTCTTTTGTGAAGTCGTCACTGAGATTTTGGTCGTATAAACACTCAAGAAATTCTCTATCCGAGATAGTGTCTGTCACTCGATAGACTATCACCAAAGGTTGCCGCTTTCTGGGCCCCTCACACGCGATATTCTCAATATCTTTCGTCTTTTCTATTATTTTCCTACAGTCCTCCTGTGTTGCTGCTTCGACAATCACAGCTGTCTTCGTGTTTCTTATTGACTTAATGTGTAGGTTGTCTCGTCTTGGGTTGATGTTATTTGTCAACGTTTGTTTTATTGTTTTCGTGTCTTGGTTGTTGGTAGACTTTATGAAGAGAGTGGTTGCCTGCTTGGCTCTTGCCACCTCAATGCGTTTATGTTCTTTGGGTGCGGTGGAGAGTGCCGCAGCGTATGTTAGTGCCTTGGCCTGTTGCTGTGCCTGTTCAGTAACCTTTCCTGTCAGATCCCTAATTTGGTCCCTGAGCTCTTGGTTAATTTCAGCGAGTTTTGTATTGTCTTCCTCGAGTTTGTTGACCTGTTCTGTGAGAGACTCAATTCTAAGGTCCTTAACTGGGTCAGCTGAGTGCTGAAGTTCGCGCAGTAGATCTTTGTTCTGCTCTTGCAGCAGCTCGACCTTTGCTTCTGCTGACGTGAGTTGGAAAGCCAAAGGGAATATTTTATTCCTTATCGTATTCAGTACGCTACTCGATACGTGTTTGGCCTTTAATTCCGCCCCAATGTCATTTAATAGCTCGTCAATTGCAGCGATCTTCTGGCTCGGTGACATAACGGCATATTCGTGGACACCAGACGCCATGCCTATAGGCGATACTTTGCAACTGGTGCTGCTCTGCGCTCTACTAAGCGTCCCTTTCGTGGACTTGGGTGTGGTGTTAGCACCACTTAGTAGGCGTGCTCGATCCAGGATTGCGAATCTGTGTTATAGTTCTTAAAGAGTGACCTTTTTTTAGTGTGTATTGCGTGTGCGGCACCACATTGTGACACGTGAGTCCCAAAAGCGATACGTCACAGAGCGAGGCCGAATGTGGGCTGGGTGGCTTCGCCGGCGATGTCCGATCGACACCGAGCGCCGCGGTCAGCTCCGCACGTCAGCCGGCCACGTGGTTCGCGGGACCAGGTGGGGACTGTGAGCCCGCGTAAGCTGCTGACTCCCGCGGTTGGGCGCGGAAACACGAGTCGTGTTTAGCAACACAGGTTTGCTGTGGCCAGCGCAGTTTGGCCTACTTGCGAAACTCACGCGTAGTGCGTGTCAGCTGGCGCACTGCGAACTACTCTTGGGACTTTGCGTTCCGTCGCTCGGCGTATCGCTTTACGTTACTCGTAATCAATTTTCTTCACTATCGACAGTTTATGACTTTTACCTATAACAAGTCTATAATTCAGAATTATGATCGTTTCCCTTCACTGTATGGGTATTGTTCACACTGATTTGTTTCATATTAAGCTAGTCTTTTCTGCGAGATTTGCTACCATATGTTAGTCTTCATTTTAGTCTAAGTCCGTTATTATCAATTTTTTATTCGGGACACTTTTGGAAGCTACCCTTCACTGCTCTAACATGTTATCGTGAGTTTGGTGGATATTTAACGTCTAATTACGGAGAAAAATCCTACCATACGTTACTTTGATGATTCGTCACACGGTAACTTTCCTTTCATATTGTTTTTAACACTTTCACAGCACTGCGGTTAGTAATGTTAGTAATGTCAAGCGTTCCTAATCGTATTAGTAGTGTTTTTGGATATTAAATGTAGTGAAAAACCTTTGATGACGTCCGACATTCCGTAAATGTGCCCGCGAAGTCACTAATGCACTATTTCTCTGGTCTAAACACGAGAAGATTTTGTAGGACTGCTTCACTTCACTATTATCCATCACTGATCCCTGTTTTTTTCGTTCACTGGCGTGATTGTTCCCAAAAGAACCGACAAAAAGGCCGTAGTTGCGGTAGCGCGCGCGAGACACGTCCGTACGCGCTCGTGCTCTAAGGAATGTCCGATGGACATGGGAATGTTTACTGTAACCTATGGACCTTCAACGTGACGATGAAACACAGAAAGTGCGTCAGAATTGAATACAACAGGCACCATGCCGACACATCTCCGGGAGAGTAATGCTTCTAACTGTCTCTGACTTAATTCTTTCCTGGGATTCCAGTAATAGTTTCCGATAGACATAAGAAGGTTTACTATAACCTGTGGAACTTCAACTAGACGATGAAACACAAAAATTGCGTCGGAACTGAATACAACAGGCACCATGCCGACTTCTCTCCGGCAGAGTAATGCATTTAACTGTCTGTGCTTTGATTCTTTCCTGGGATTCCAGTAATAGATTCCGATGGACATGGGAAGGTTTACTGTACCCTGTGGACCTTCAACTTGACGATGAAACACATAAATTGCGTCGGAATTGTATACAACAGGCACCATACCGACTTCTGTCCGGGAGAGTAATGCTTCAAACTGTCTGTGCTTTGATTCTTTCCTGGGATTCCAGAAATAGATCCGATGGACATGGGAAGGTTTACTGTAACCTGTGGACCTTCAACTCGATAATGAAACACAGAAATTGCGTCGGAATTGAATTCAACTGGCACCATTCCGACTTCTCTCCGGGAGAGTAATGCTTCTAACTGTCTGTGCTTTGATTCTTTTCTGGGATTCCAGTAATAGATTCCGATGGACATGGGATGGTTTACTGTAACCTGTGGACCATCAAATTGAAGATGAAATACAGAAATTGCGTCGGACTTGAATGCAACACGCACCATGCCGACTTCTGTCCGGGAGAGTAATTCTTCTAACTGTCTGTGCTTTGATTCTTTCCTGGGATTCCAGTAATAGATTCCGATGGACATGGGATGGTTTACTGTAACCCGTGGACCTTCAACTTGACGATGAAACACAGAAATTGCGTCGGAATTGCATACAACAGGCACCATGCGGACTTTTCTCCGGGAGTGTAATGCTTCTAACTGTCTGTGCTTTGATTCTTTCCTGGGATTCCACTAATAGATTCCGATGGACATGGGAAGGTTTACTGTAACTTGTGGACCTTCCACTTGACGGCGAAACACAGAAAATGCGTCGGAATTGAATACAACAGGCACCATGTCGACAAATCTCCGGGACAGTAACGCTTCTAACTGTCTGTGCTTTGATTCTTTCCTGGGATTCCAGTAATAGATTCCGATGGACATGGGATGGTTTACTGTAACCCGTGGACCTTCAACTTGACGATGAAACACAGAAATTACGTCGGAATTGAATACAACAGGCACCATGCCGATTTCTCTCCAGCAGAGTAATGCTTCTAACAGTCTGTCCTTGGATTCTTTCCTGGGATTCCAGTAATAGATTCCGATGGACATGGGAAGGTTTACTCTAACCTGTGGACCTTCAACTTGACGATGAAACACAGAAATTGGGTCGGAATTAAATTCAACAGGCACCAAGCCGACTTCTCTCCGGGAGAGTATTGCTTCTAACAGTCTGTGCTTTGATTCTTTCCTGGAATTCCAGTAATAGATTCCGATGGACATGGGAAGGTTTACTGTAACCTTTGGACCTTCAACTTAACGATGAAACACAGAAAATGCGTCGGAATTGAATACAACAGGCACCATGCCGACTTCTGTCCGGGAGAGTAATACTTCTAACTGTCTCTGCTTTGATTCTTTCCTGGGATGCCAGTAATAGATTCTGATGGACATGGGAAGGTTTGCTGTAACCTGTGGACCTTCAACTTGACGATGAAACACAGAAATTGCCTCGGAATTGAATACAACATGCACCATGCCGACTTCTCTGCGGGAGAGTAGTGCTTCTAACTGTCTGTGCTTTGATTCTTTCCTGGGATTCCAGTATTATATTCCGATGGACATGGAAAGGTTTACTGTAAGCTGTGGACCTTCAAGTTGACGATGAAACACAGAAATTGCGTTGGAACTGAATACAACAGGCACAATGCCGACTTCTCTCCCGCAGAATAATGCTTCTAACTGTCTGTGCTTTGATACATTCCTGGGATTCCAGTAATAGATTCGAATGGACCTGGGAAGTTTTACTGTGACCTGTGGACCTTCAACTTGACGATGAAACACAGAATTTGCCTCGGAATTGAATACAACAGGCACCATGCCGATTTCTTTCCGGGTTAGTAATGCCTCTAACTGTCTGTGTTTTGACTCCTTCCTGGTATTCCTGTAATAGAATCCGATGGACATGGAAAGGTTTACTGTAAGCTGTGGACCTTCAAGTTGACGATGAAACACAGAAATTGCTTTGGAACTGAATACAATTGGCACAATGCCGACTTCTCTCCCGCAGAATAATACTCCTAACTGTCTGTGCTTTCTTTCTTTCCTATGATTCCAGTAATAGTTTCCGATGTACTTGGGAAGGTTACCTATAACCTGTTGACCTTCAGCTTGACGATGAGACACAGAAATTGCGTCGGAATTGAATACAACAGGCACCATGCCGACTTTTCTCAGGGAGGGTAATGTTTCTAACTGTCTGTGCTTTGATCCTTTCCTGGGATTCCAGTAATAGATTCCTACGGACATGCGAAGATTTACTGTAACCTGTGGACCTTCAACGTGACGATGAAACACAGAAATTGCGTCTGAATTGAATCCAACAGGCACCAAGCAGACTTCTGTCAGGGAGAGTAATGCTTCTAACTGTCTGTGCTTTGATTCTTTCCTGGGATTCCAGTAATAGTCTCCGGTGGACATGGGAAGATTTACTACAACCTGTGGACCTTCAACTAGACGATGAAACACAGAAATTGCGTCGGAACTTAATTCAACAGGCACCATGCCGACTTCTGTCCGGCAGAGTAATGCTTCCAACTGTCTGTGCTTTGATTCTTTCCTGGGATTCCAGTAATAGTTTCCGATGGAAATGGGAATGTTTACTATAACCTGTGGACCTTCAACCTGACAATGAAACAGAGAAATTGCATCGGAATTGAATACAACAGGCACCATTCCGACTTCTCTCCTGGAGAGTAATGCTTCTAACCGTGTGTGTCTTGATTTTTTCCTGGGATTCCTGTAAAAGATTCCAATGGACATGGGAAGGTTTACTGTAACCTTTGGACCTTCAAATTGAAGATGCAATACAGAAATTGCGTCAGAATTGAATACAACAGGCACCATGCCGACTTCTGTCCGGGAGAGTAATGCTTCTAACTCTCTGTGCTTTTGATTCTTTCCTGGAGTTCCAGTAATAGATTCCGATGGACAGGGGAAGGTTTACTGTAACCTGTGGACCTTCACCTTGACGATGATAGACAGAAATTGCGTCGGAATTGCATACAACAGGCACCATGCGGACTTCTCTCCGGGAGAGTAATGCTTCTAACAGTCTGTGCTATGATTCTTTCCCGGGATTCCAGTAATGGATTCCAATGGACATGAGAAAGATTACTGTAACCTTTGGACCTTTCTACTGAATGATGGAACACGGAAATTGCGTCGGAATTGAATACAACAGCCACCATGCCGACTTCTTTCCGGGAGAGTAATACTCTATCTGTCTGTGCTTTGATTCTTTCCTGGGATTCCAGTAATAGATTCCGATGGACATGGGAAAGTTTACTGTAACCTGTGGACCTTCAACTTGGCGATGAAACACAGAAATTGCGTCGGAATTGAATACAACAGGCACCATGCTGTCTTCTGTCCGGATGAGTAATGCTTCTAACTGTCTGTACTTTGATTCTTTCCTGGGATTCCAGTAATAGATTCCGATGGACATGGGAAGGTTTACTGTAACCTGTGGACCTTCAACTTGACGATGAAACACAGAAATTGCGTCGGAATTGAATACAACAGGCACCATGCCGACTTCTGTCCGGGAGAGTAATGCTTCTAATTGTCTGTGCTTTGATTCTTTCCTGCGACTCCAGTAATAGATTCCGATGGACATGGGAAGTTTTACTGTAACCTGTAGACCTTCAACTTGACGATGAAACACTGAAATTGCGTTCGGAATTGAATATAAGAGGCACCATGCCGACTTCTGTCCGGGAGAGTAATGCTTCTAACTGTCTGTGCTTTGATTCTTCCCTGGGATTCCTGTAATAGATTCCGAAGGACATGGGAAGATTTACTGTAACCTGTGGACCATTAACATGACGATGAAACACAGAAATTGCGTCGGAATTGAATACAACAGGCACCATTCCTACTTCTCTCCGGGAGAGTAATGCTTCTAACAGTCTGTCCTATGATTCTTTCCTTAGATTCCAGTAATAGATTCCGATGGACATGGGAAGGTTTACTGTAACCTGTGGACTTTCAACTTGACGATGAAACACAGAAATTGCATCGGAACGTTATACACCAGGCACCATGCCGATTTCTCTCCGGGAGGGTAATGCTTCTAACTGTCTGTGCTTTGATTCTTTCCTGAGATTCCAGTAATAGATTCCGATGGACACTTTTTCACTTTTTTTTTTTTCACTAGCTGCTTATATTTTATGACCCACCGTCTAATTTCTTATGGTGGGTCGTATATTGCCACTTAGCCGCTGTGACTGGGTCCGGGGTCCACAGTGACTTAAAGTAACACCACACCGGCTCCCGTCCCCACTCACACCGTTGCCCGTGTCCCGCCACGTGGAGGCGGGCTCTGTTTAGATCCATTTGGTATCTTTTTTTTTTTTGTGCAGCAGTAGAAAAACTTATAACTAATACAAAATCAAGTAAGATATTAATAAACAAACGAAATTAAATATTTAGAAAGAAGGAAGGAAGAGAACTGAATAGAGAAGTTATAGGTATAATATGGCCCGTCACCTGGTTGTGGGCGGCGGCCCGGGTCTTGGAATGACCCTCAAGACGCTGGCCGTTGCTCACCATGCCTTTAACATCTACTATCCTAAAAACTACCTTAACTAGTAGAGATTAGGGTACGTTAAAGCTAGAAACTAAGACTAAGACCTCCATGTCCAGCCTGCTAAACTATTTACGATATACAATGGAGAGGTAACTGATTTTGTGCTTGGCTCATAGTTGCTAATGAAAGGGTACTCGTAGTAAAAGTAGTAAGGTAATGACGCTAACTGTTTGTGTTGAGCCTGCAAGGCTCCTAGTAGAGTACATCAGGCGCAAGCACCTCGGCTCCCCGCCAACAACACGACCTGAACGGTGGTTTTCCCCGATCTACCATAGGTATCCGTCGGGTTGGGCTCAAAAGAGAGGAACCACAATTAAGATCCTTCCATCCAGGACGTGCGCCGCCTCTTACCAGGGGGGCGTAGGTCCCTTGAAGAGGTGCCCAACTTTAAGCTTCAGATGAGAGGTTCTTAGTATAGTGGAGGTTGAGGTATAGGCTGTGTAGGTTGGTTGTACAAACAGTTCACACTGAGCCAATGAGACTTACAATGATACGTGGTATGGCAGTTAGCACCTTCCGGCCCCGCCAGCAACACAGCCTGAGCGGTGGTTTTCCCCAATCTACCGTAGGTATCCGTGGGGTTGGGCTCAAAAGAGAGGGACCACAATTAAGATCCTTCCATACAGACTGTGCGCTGCCTCTTAACGGAAGGTGTAGATCCCTTGAAGAGGTACCTAGCTTTAAGCTCTTATTGGACATGGAGATGCTGTTAACTATTTATATATACGGTGCAATCTGTTTTTAGGATTGTGTGTGACTTGTGCACCTCTTGTCGGTTGTTCCACTCTGTTCTTTGAATTTGACTTGGTTGACACTATGGATCATCCACGCTGGACGCTTCAATATCTGTGTTGGTGCCCTGGTCCGTATCTGTTTCTTCTTCATCACTCGTGGTGCTAATCATATCTGTATCCCCCTGGGCATCGTGACGTCTGTTTGGACCGACTTCCCTTCGGTAGGGTCTGTTGCGCAAGTATTCTATTTGTTGGATCTTCGAGATTTCGTCCGTTAGTTTGTTGAGTTCGGTCCACCTTTCCGGGTCGCGTATTATGGCATGTAGTTCGTTCTGTGTGTTCAGGCGATTTATGTGTACTGTGTGTCTTATGTTCGTGCGTTGTCCGCAGAAGAAGACAGTATGTTCAGGGTAACCTTCTTCCCCGCATGTGCATCTATTAGTGTGCTGCAGACTCACGCGATACAGGTGCGTGGGATAAGGCCATGTCCTGTGATGAAATGTACCATACCGCGGCTGGGATCAATATGTTTTAGTTTTAGTCTTTCCCGGATGTCAGGGAAGAAGTTGTAGACTCGGCGGCCCTTATCGCTGTTGGCCCACTCGCTCTGCCAGGTATCCACTTGCCATGCACTGAGTTGGCGTGTTGTCTCAATCGGTACACCAGTGATCTGCCGAACCTGGTCTATTCTCCCCATCCTAAACCAGTACATTGCTGCGCGGTACCTGATGGTGATATCTATGGGGAAAATTCCCATGACGACACATAGTGCGTCATTTGATGTTGTGTTGAATGCCCCTGTTAGTCGAAGTAGAACACTTCTTTGGCCTCGACGTACAATGGTTCTGTTGGTTGAGAGATTTAACCTGTGGGCCCACGTACTGGCAGCAAAGCATAGGACTGACTCGAAGAGAGCGCAATGGTATGTTCGTGTCACTGACAGGGGTAGTCTGAATTGTTCCGAATTGAGCCTAGCCAGTTTGTGTAGTATCTTTTCTGCTTTGTTTGTGCGTATTCGCATGTGTTCGTGGAAGTTCAATCGTTCATCAATGTATACTCCTAGATAGCGTGTGACTGCTAGTCTTTTTATGTTTGTGTCCCCGATTTTGACTATTGGGTTCCTGCGCAGGATACCCTTTAGCAATGTATAAGTTGTTTTGTTTCCTGCTATCTTTAATTTATTATCTGTGCACCATTGGGTTATTGTCCTAAGTGTTCCATTGGCTCTTTCTTCTAGCTGGGCACGGTTATTTGCTGAAACTACGACGAGTAGATCATCACCATAAGCGACAGCTCCATCTGTCAAGATGTGCTCCTCTAGTAACTGTAGGAGCAGTTCTATAACTATGTCCCAGAAGATGGGGCCGCAGATCGACCCTTGTGGACAGCCTTTTGTAATTCGTTTAATCACTTTCTGGTTGTCCATTTGCCAAACGACCGTTCTGTCTCTGCAGTAGTCCATGAAACTATTATACAGAGACTCCGGTACCTGCAGGTGTCTGAGCCTCTTGAACAAGGCCGGCCACCAGAGGTTGTCGAAGGCACCTGAGATGTCTATCATAATTGCAAGTGTGTATTTGGAGGGTGTGTCGTGTACTATTTGGAGTGCTCTGTTAATTGCGTCGTCTATAGATTTCCCTTCCCTGAAGCCGTATTGGTGTGGTGTCAGTCCCCGTAGTGTTCGGTGTGCTTGTAGTCTTTTGCAGAGTAGTTTTTCTTGTACTTTACCGAGTGTATTGATAAGGCAAATTGGTCTGTATGACTTGGGGTCTGATGGGTCTTTGTCTGGAGCCTTTTTGATGATAATCGCCTTCGAGGTGTTCCACACTGCAGGCACACGGCCCAGCCTTAATGCATCGTTTAACAACGTTGTGAGAAACGGGGTGATCTGCGGTGCAATTTGTTTCAGTACCTCAGAGTGGATACCACCCGGTCCAGGCGCCTTTTTGTTTTTGAGTTCTGAGATCGCTGTCGCCACTTCTTCCTGCGCAAATGGACAGGTGACGTTTGGTGTGGTGTATACTGTGTCTACTTCGCGTCTCAGTGCTGCATGTTGTGGTGTGTCTGTGTCTGCGATGTCGTCGGGCAGGAGTTTGCTCAGCAGGAACTCCGCTGTGCGTCTCCAGCCCTTAGTCATCTCACCATCCTCCTGTCGCAGCGTTCCCAGAACCAGTGGGCTCTTAATTTTCTCTGTCACGATTTTCTATGGTTCCCCCCAAATGTTTAGTTGTGTTTGTGCTGCTACATGGCTGTTCCAATGGTCTTTCCTTGTCTTATTCAGCTCAAGTTTATATTTATCCTTGGCAAGCCGGTAGTCGTGTAGTCGTAATTGTCTTTCTCTATCTGAAATTGCTCGTTGGTAAAGTTTACGTTTACGTTTTGAGTCTTGTTTGAGTCGTGTTAATTGTATAGTCCAGGGAATATTTTGGTGTTTTGTCATTCTTTGTGTGGGTATGCAGGTGTTCTGTGTGTGTGTAATGATATCTGTCAGCATGTGTGCTCTGTAATCAACACTGCCGGTGATGTCTTGCGGTATGTGCTCATGTATTTTTTGTCTGACCCTGTCCCAGTCTGTTTTGTCAAATAATACTCTTTTTGGTAGTGTTTCTGTGTTGACGTTTGGTGTGCCACTTAAGGTTAGTGTGATGATGTTGTGTTCGCTAGCAGTGATCTGGTCATGTACGGTCCAGTCTCGTACGTGGTTGATGGCGGCATTATTAACGAGGGTGATGTCTATGTTTGATGAATGACCGTTGTGTCCGATGTGAGTTGGGTGATGTCCTTCCTTGTTGAGTACGTGGAGTCTGTTTTCTTGGATGATGTCATTTATTATTCTACCTCTGTCGTCAGTTCTGTCTGAATGCCACGGGGTTGATCTGGCATTTATGTCTGCACAGATGAGAAGTTTTTTGTTGCCAGCGTATTGCGCAACATCTCTGATGAGGTCTGCGTATGGTTTGATGCAATGACAGAATTGGACGTACAGCGACGCGATGATCCAAGTATCCCCCTTGTGTGTGACATCAACTGTAACTAAGTGCTCGGAACAGAGTTCTGTAATTTTGACTGGATGTATTTCTTTGTTTAGGATTATGACATATGCCATGCAGCCTGTCCCCTCCGCAATTGTCACCACACTTGGAAGAAAGTTGGGGATATGCCCTTGTCTAGTGTAGGGCTCCTGTATGCACAGAATGTCACTTTTTAGTTAACGTAGGACCCGTGGGAGCTCCGAATTTACAAGTACGATGGACATGGGAAGGTTTACTGTAACCTGTGGACCTACAACTTGACGATGAAACACAGAAATTGCATCGGAATTGAATACAACAGGCAACATACCGACTTCTCTCCGGGAGAGTAATGCTTCTAACTGTCTGTGCTTTGATTCATTCCTGGAATTCCAGGAATATATTCCGATGGACATGGGAACATTTACTGGACCCGTGGACCTTCAACATGACGATGAAACACAGATATTGCGTCGGAATTGAATACAACAGGCACCATGCCGACTTCTCACCAGGAGAGTATTGCTTCTAACAGTCTGTACTTTGATTCTTTCCTGGGATTCCGTAATAGATTCCGATGGACATGGGAAGGTTTACTGTAACCTGTGGACCTTCAACTTGACGATGAAACACAGAAATTGCATCGGAATTGATTACAACAGGCAACATGCCGATTTCTCTCCTCGAGAGTAATGCTTCTAAATGTCTGTGCTTCGATTCCTTCCTGGGATTCCAGTGATAGATTCAGATGGACATGGGAAGATTTACTGTAACCTGTGGACCTTCAACTTGACGATGAAACACAGAAATTGCGTCGGAATTGAATACAACAGGCACCATGCCGACTTCTGTCCGGGAGAGTAATGCTTCTAATTGTCTGTGCTTTGATTCTTTCCTGCGATTCCAGTAATAGATTCCGATGGACATGGGAAGCTTTACTGTAACCTGTGGACCTTCAACTTGACGATGAAACACTGAAAATGCGTTCGGAATTGAATACAAAAGACACCATGCCGACTTCTGTCCGGAAGAGTAATGCTTCAAACTGCCTGTGCTTTGATTCTTTCCCGGGATTCCAGTAATAGATTCCGATGGACATAGGAAAATTTACTGTAACCTGTGCACCTTCAAATTGACGATAAAACACAGAAATTGCGTCGGAATTGAATACAACAAGCACCATGCCGACTTCTCTCCGGGAGAGTAATGCTTCTAACTGTCTGTGCTTTGATTCCCTCCTGGGATTCCAGTAATAGATTCCGATGGACATGGGAAGGTTTACTGTAACCTGTGGACCTTCAAATTGACGATGAAACACAGAAATTGCGTCGGATTTGAATACAACAGGCCCCATGCCGAGATCTCTCTGGGAGAGTAATGTTTCCAACTGTCTCTGCTTTGATTCTGTCCTGGATTTCCCGTAATAGATTCCGACGGACATGGGATGGTTTACTGTAACCTGTGGACCTTAAACTTAACGATGAAACACAGAAATTGCGTCGGAATTGAATACAACAGGCACCATGCCGACTTCTGTCCGGGAGAGTAATGCTTCTAATTGTCTGTGCTTTGATTCTTTCCTGCGATTCCAGTAATAGATTCCGATGGACATGGGAAGCTTTACTGTAACCTGTGGACCTTCAACTTGACGATGAAACACTGAAAATGCGTTCGGAATTGAATATAAAAGACACCATGCCGACTTCGGTCCGGAAGAGTAATGCTTCAAACTGCCTGTGCTTTGATTCTTTCCCGGGATTCCAGTAATAGATTCCGATGGACATAGGAAGATTTACTGCAACCTGTGCACCTTCGAATTGACGATAAAACACAGAAATTTCGTCGGAATTGAATACAACAGGCACCATGCCGACTTCTGTCCCGGAGAGTAACGTTTCTAACTGTCTGTGCTATGATTCATTCCTGGGATTCCAGTAACAGATAACGATGGATATGGGAGGGTTTACTGTAACCTGTGGACCTTCAACTCGACGATGAAACACAAAAATTGCTTTGGAATTGAATACAACAGGCTCAATGCCGACTTCTGTCCGGGAGAGTAATGATTCTAACTGTCTGTGCATTGATTCCTTCTTGGGATTCCAGTAATAGATTCCGATGGACATGGGAAGGTTTACTGTAACCTGTGGACCTTCAACTTGACGATGAAACACAGAAATTTCGTCGGAATTGAATCCAACAGGCACCATGCCCACTTCTGTCCGGGAGAGTAATGCTTCTAATTGTCTGTGCTTTGATTCTTTCCTGGGATTCCAGTAATAGATTCCGATGGACATGGGAAGGTTTACTGTAATCTGTGGAACTTCATCCTGACGACGAAAGACAGATATTGCGTCGGAATTGAATGCAACAAGCACCATGCGTACTTCTCTCCGGGAGAGTAATGCTTCTAACTGTCTGTGCTCTGATTCTTTCCTGGGATTCCAGTAATAGTCTCCGATGGACATGGGAAGGTTTACTGTAACCTGTGGACCCTCAATTTGACGAAGAAACACAGAAATTGCGCCGGAATTGAATACAACAGGCACCATGCCGGCTTCTGTCCGAAAGAGTAATGCTTCTAACTGTCTTTGCTTTGATTCATTCCTTGGATTCCAGTAATAGATTATGATGGAAATGGGTAGGTTTACTGTAACCTGTGGACCTTCACCTTGACGATGAACCACAGAAATTACGTCAGAATTGAATACAACTGGCTCCTTGCCGACATTTGTCAGGGAGGGTAAACTTTCTAACTGCCTGTGATTTGATTCTTTCCTGGAATTCCAGTAGTAGATTCCGATGGGCATGGGAAGTATTACTGTAACCTGTGGACCTTCAACTTGACGATGAAACACAGAAATGGCGTCGGTAGTGAATACAACAGGCACCTTGCCGACTTCTGTCCGGGAGAGTAATTCTTCTAACTGTCTGTGCTTTGATTTTTTCCTGGGATTCCAGTAATAGATTCCGATGGACATGGGAAGGTTTACTGTAACCTGTGGATCTTCAACTTGACGATGAAACACAGAAATTGCGTCGGAATTGAATACAACTGACACCATGCCAACTTCTCTCCGGGAGAGAAATGCTTCTAACTGTCTGTGCTTTGATTCTTTCCTGGGATTCCAGTAATAGATTCTACGAACATGGGAAGGCTTACTGTAACCTGTGGACCTTCAAAGTGACGATGAAACACAGAAATTGCGTCGGAATAGAATACAACGGGCACCATGCCGACTTCTATCCGGGAGAGTAATGCTTCAAAGTGTCTGTGCTTTGATTCTCTCCTGGGATTCCAGTAATAGATTCCGAACGACATGGGAAGGATTACTGTAACCTGTGGACCTTCAGCTTGACGATGAAACACAGAAATTGCGTCGGAATTGAATCAAACAGGCACCATGCCGACTTCTGTCCGGGAGAGTAATACTCTATCTGTCTGTGCTTTGATTCTTTACTGCGATTCCAGTAATAGATTCCGATGGACATGGGAAGGTTTCCTGTAACCTGTGGACCTTCAACCTGACGATGAAAGACAGATATTGCGTCGTAATTGACTACAACAGGCACCATGCGAGCTTCTCTCCGGGAGAGTAATGCTTCTACCTGTCTCTGCTCTGACTCTTTGCTGGGATTCCAGTAATAGTTTCCGATGGACATGGGAAGATTAACTGTAACCTGTGGACCTTCTACTTGACGATGAAACACAGAAATTGCGTCGGAATTGAATATAACAGGCACCATGCCGACTTCTCTCTGGGAGAGTAATGCTTCTAACTGTCTGTTCTTTGATTTTTTCCTGGAATTGCAGTAATAGATTCCGACGGACATGGTAAGGTATTCTGTAACCTGTGGACTATCAAATTGTCGATGAAACATTGAAATTGCGTCGGAATTGAATACAACAGGCACCATGCTGACTTCTCTCTGGGAGAGTAATGCTTCTAACTGTCGGAGCTTTGATTCTACCCTGGGAATCCATTAATAGATTCCGATGGACATGGAAAGGTTTACTGTAACCTGTGGACCTTCAAATCCACGATGAAACACAGAAATTGCGTCGTAATTGAATCCAACAGGTACTATGCCGACTTCTCAATGGGAGAGTAATACTCTATCTGTCTGTGCTTTGATTCTTTCCTGGGATTCCAGTATAAGATTCCGATGGACATGCTAAGGTTTACTGTAACCTGTGGACCTTCAACTTGACGATGAAACACAGAAATTGCGGCGGAATTGAATCCAACAGGCACCATGCCGACTTCTGTCCGGGAGAGTAATGCTTCTAAATGTCTGTGCTTTGATTCTTTCCTGGGATTCCAGTAACTGATTGCGATGGAAATGGGAAGATTTACTGTAACTTGTGGAACTTCAACTTGACGATGAAACACAGAAATTGCGTCGGAGTTAAACACATGGGGCACCATGCTGACTTCTGCCCGGGACAGTAATGCTTCTAATTGTCTGTGCTTTGATTCTTTCCTGGGATTCCAGTAATAGATTCCGACGGACATGGGAATGTTTACTGTAACCGTGGACCTTCAACGTGACGATGAATCACAGAAATTGAGTCGGATTTGAATATAAGAGGCACCATGCCGACTTCTGTCCGGAGAATAATGCTTCTAATTGTCTGTGCTTTGATTCTTTCCTGGGATTCCAGTAATTGATTCCGATGGACATGGGAAGATTTACTGTAACCTGTGGACCTTTATCTTGACGATGAAACACAGAAATTGCGTCGGAATTGTATCCAACAGGCACCATGCCGACTTCTCTCTGGGAGAGTAATACTCTATCTGTCTGTGCTTTGATACTTTCCTGGGATTCCAGGAATAGATTCCGATTGACATAGGAAAGCTTACTGTAACCTGTGGACCATCAACTTGACGATGAAGCACAGAAATTGCGTCGGATTTGAATACAACAATAACCATGCCGACTTCTGTCAGGGACAGTAATGCTTCTAACTGTCTGTACATTGATTGTGTCCTGGGATTCCAGTAATAGATTCCGATGGACATGGGAAGGTCTACTGTAACCTGTGGACCTTCAACCTGATGATGAAAACAGAAATTGCGTCGCAATTGAATATAACAGGCACCATGCCCACTTCTGTCCGGGAGAGTAATGCTTCTAACTGTCTGTGCTTTGATTCTTTCCTGGGATTCCAGTAATAGATTCCGATGGACATGGGAAGGTATCTTGTGACGTGTGGACCTTAAACATGACGATGAAGCAGAGACGTTGCGTCGGAATTGAAAACAACAGGCACCATGCCGACTTCCCTCCGGGAGAGTAGTGCTTCTAACTGTCTGTGCTTTGGTTCTTTCCTGGGATTCCAGTAATAGATTCCGATGGACATGGGATGGCTTACTGTAACCTGTGGACCTTCAACTTGACGATGGAACACAGATATTGTGTCGGAATTAAATGCAACAAGCACCATGCGGACTTCTCTCCGGGAGAGTAATGCTTCTAACTGTCTGTGCTCTGATTCTTTCCTGGGATTCCAGTAATAGTTTCCGATGGACATGGGAACGTTTACTGTATCCTGTGGACCTTCAACATGACGTTGAAACACAGAAATTGCGTCGGAATTGAATACAACAGGCACCATGCCCACTTCTGTCCGGGAGAGTAATGTTTCTAATTGTCTGTGCTTTGATTCTTTACTGCGATTCCAGTAACAGATTCCAATGGACATGGGAAGGTTTACCGTAACCTGTGGACTATCAACTTGACAATGAAACATAGAAATTGCGTCGGATTTGAATATAAGAGGCACCATGCCGACTTCTGTCTGGAGAGTAATGCTTCTAAATGTCTGTGCTTGTATTATTTCCTGGGATTCCAGTAATTGATTCCGATGGACATGGGAAGATTTACTGTAACCTGTGGACCTTCAACTTGACGATAAAACTAACAAATTGCGTCGGAATTGAATACAACAGGCACCATGCCGACTTCTGTCCGGTAGAGTAATGCTTCTAACTGTCTGTGCTTTGATTCTTTCCTGGGATTCCAGTAATGGATTCCGATGGACATGGGAATGTTTACTGTATTCGGCGGTTTTCAACGTGACGATGAAACACAGAAATTGCGTCGTAATTGAATACAACAGGCACCATGCTGACTTCTCTCTGGGAGAGTAATGCTTCTAACTGTCGGCGCTTTGATTCTACCCTGGGATTCCATTAATAGATTCCGATGGACATGGGAAGGTTTACTGTAACCTGTGGACCTTCAACTTGACGATAAAACTAAGAAATTGCGTCGGAATTGAATACAACAGGCACCATGCCGACTTCTGTCCGGGAGAGTAATTCATCTAACTGTCTGTGCTTTGATTCTTTTCTGCGATTCCAGTAACATATGCCGCTGGACATGGGATGGTTTCCTGTAACCTGTGGACCTTCAACCAGACGATGAAAGACAGATATTGCGTCGGAATTCACTACAACAGGCACCATGCGAGCTTCTCTCCGGGAGAGGAATGCTTCTGCCTTTCTGTGCTCTGACTCTTTCCTGGGATTCCAGTAATAGTTTCCGATGGACATGGGAAGATTAACTGTAACCTGTGGGACTTCAACTTGACGATGAAACACAGAAATGGGGTCGGAATTGAATACAACAGGCACCATGCCGACATCTCTCCGGGAGAGTAATGCTTCTAATTGTCTGTGCTTTGATTCTTTCCCGGGATTCCAGTCATAGATTCCGATGGACATGGGAAGGTTTACTGTATTCTGTGGACCTTCAACGTGACGATGAATCACAGAAATTGTGTCGGAAATGAATACAACAGGCACCATGCTGACTTCTCTCTGGGAGAGTAATGCTTCTAACTGTCGGAGCTTTAATTCTACCCTGGGAATCCATTAATAGATTCCGATGGACATGCGAAAGTTTACTGTAACCTGTGGACCTTCACATCTACGATGAAACACAGAAATTGCGTCGGAATTGAATCCAACAGGTACTATGCCGACTTCTCAACGGGAGAATAATACTCTATCTGTCTGTGCTTTGATTCTTTCCTGGGATTCCAGTAATAGATTCCGATGGTCATGGGAAGGTTTACTGTATCCTGTGGACCTTCAACTTGACGATGAAACACAGAAATTGCGTCTGAATTGAATCCAACAGGCACCATGCCGACTTCTGTCCGGGAGAGTAATGCTTCTAATTGTCTGTGCTTTGATTCTTTACAGTGATTCCAGTAATAGATTCCGATGGACATGGGAAGGTTTACTGTTACCTGTGGACATTCAAGTTGTCGATGAGACACAAATATTGCGTCGGATTTGAATATAAGAGGCACCATGCTGACTTCTGTCCGGAGAGTAATGCTTCTAAATGTCTGTGCTTTGATTCTTTCCTGGGATTCCAGTAACTGATTGCGATGGACATGGGAAGATTTACTGTAACCTGTGGAACTTCAACTTGACGATGAAACACAGAAATTGCGTCGGAATTGAACACAAGGGGCACCATGCCGACTTCTATCCGGGAGAGTAATGCTTCTAATTGTCTGTGCCTTGATTTTTTCCTGGGATTCCAGTAATAGATTCCAATGGACATGGGAATGTTTAGTGTAACCTGTGGACCTTCAACGTGACGATGAATCACAGAAATTGCGTCGGAATTAAATACAAAATGCACCATGCCGACTTCTCTCCGGGAGAGCAATGCTTCTAACTGTCGGAGTTTTGATTCTACCCTGGGATTCCATTAATAGATTCCGATAGACATGGGAAGGCTTTCTGTAACCTGTGGACCTTCAACTTGACGATGTAACACAGACATTGCGTCGGAATTGAATACAACGGGCATCATGCCGACTTTTGTCCGGGAAAGTAATGCTTCTAACCGCCTGTGCTTTGATTCATTCCTGGGATTCCAGTAATAGATTATAATGGACATGGGAAGGTTTACTGTAACCTGTGGATCTTCAACTTGACGATGAAACTCAGAAATTGCGTCGGAATTGAATACAACAGGCACCATGCCGACTTCTCTCCGGGAGAGTAATGCTTCTAATTGTCTGTGCTTTGATTCATTCCTGGGTTTCCAGTAATAGATTATGATGGACATGGGAAGGTTTACTGCAACCTGTGGACCTTCAACTTCACGATGAAACACAGAAATTGCGTCGGAAATGAATACAACAGGCACCTGCCGAAATCTGTCCGGGAGGGTAAACCTTCTAACTGCCTGTGCTTTGATTCTTTCCTGGAATTCCAGTAATAGCTTCCGATGGACATGGGAAGGATGACTGTAACCTGTGGACCTTGAACTTGACGATGAATCACCGAAATTGCGTCGGAATTGAATACAACAGGCACCTTGCCGACTTCTCTCCGGGAGAGTAATTCTTCTAACTGTCTGTGCTTTGATTCTTTCCTGGAATTCCAGTAATAGTTTCCGATGGACATGGGAAGGATGACTGTAACCTGTGGACCTTCAACTTGACGATGAATCACCTAAATTGCGTCGGAATTAAATATAACAGGCACCTTGCCGACTTCTCTCCGGGAGAGTAATTCTTCCAACTGTCTGTACTTTGATTCTTTCCTGGGATTCCAGTAATAGATTCCGATGGACATGGGAAGGTTTACTGTAACATGTGGACCTTCAACTTCACGATGAAATACAGAAAATGCGTCGAAATTGATAACAACTTACACCATGTCAACTTCTCTCCCCTAGAGAAATGCTACTAACTGCGTGTGCTTTGATGCTTTCATGTCATTCCAGTAGTAGTTTCCGATGGACATGGGAAGGTTTGCTGTAACCAGTAGGGCTTCAAAGTGTAGATAAAACACAGAAATTGCGTCGGAATTGAATACAACAGGCACCATTCCAACTTCTATCCGGGAGAGTAATGCTTCTAACTGTCTGTGCTTTGATTCTTTCCTTCGATTCCAGTAATAGTTTCCGATGGACATGGGAAGGTTTACTGTAACCTGTGAACCTTCAAATTGACGATGAAACCCTGAAATTGCGACTGAATTGAATACAACAGGCACCATGCCGACTTCTGTATGGGAGAGTAATGCTTCTGACTATCTGTGCTTTGATTCTTTCCTGGGATCCCAGTAATAGATTCCGATGGACATGGGAAGGATTACTGTAACCTGTGGACCTTCAACTTGGCGATGGAACAAAGAAATTGCGTCGGAATTGAAAACAACAGGCACCATTCCGACTTCTCTCCGGAAGAGTAATGCTTCTAACTGTGTGTACATTGATTCTGTCCTGGGATTCCAGTAATAGATTCCGATGGACATGTTAAGGTTTCGTGTAACCTGTGGACCTTCAACCTGACGATGAAAGACAGATATTGCGTCGGAATTGGATACAACAGGCACCATGCTAACATTTCTCCGGGAGAGTAATGCTTCTAACTGTCTGTGCTTTGAATCTTTCCTGGGATTCCAGTAATAGATTCCGATTGACATGGAAAGATTTACTGTAACCAGTGGACGTTCAGCTTGACGATGAAACACAGAAATTGCATCGGATTTGAATCCAACAGGCACCATGCCGACTTCTCAACGGGAGAGTAATTCTCTATCTGTCTGTGTCTTGATTCTTTCATGGGATTCCAGTAATTGATTGCGATGGACATGGGATGATTTACTGTAACCTGTGGACCTTCAACTTGACGAACAAACTCAGAAACTGCGTCGGAAATGAATACAACAGGCACCATGCCGACTTCTGACCGGTAGAGTAATGCTTCTAACTGTCTGTGCTTTGATTCTTTCCTGGGATTCCAGTAATAGATTCCGATGGACATGGGAATGTTTACTGTATTCTGTGGTTCTTCAACGTGACGATGAAACACAGAAATTGCGTCGGAATTGAATACAACAGGCACCATGCTGACTTCTCTCTGGGAGAGTAATGCTTCTAACTGTCGGCGCTATGATTCTACCCTGGGATTCCATTAATAGATTCCGATGGACATGGGAAGGTTTACTGTAACCTGTGGACCTTCAATTTGACGATGAAACTAAGAAATTGCGTCGGAATTGAATACAACAGGCACCATGCCGACTCTTGTCCGGGAGAGCAATTCTTCTAACTGTCTGTGCTTTGATTCCTTACTGCGATTCCAGTAATAGATTCCGATGGACATGGGAAGGTTTCCTGTAACCTGTGGACCTTCAACCTGACGATGAAAGACAGATATTGCGTCGGAATTCACTACAACAGCCACCATGCGAGCTTCTCTCCGGGGGAGTAATGCTTCTACATTTCTGTGCTCTGACTCTTTCCTGGGATTCCAGTAATAGTTTCCGATGGACATGGGAAGATTAACTGTAACCTGTGGGACTTCAACTTGACGATGAAACACAGAAATTGGGTAGGAATTGAATACAACAGGCACCATGCGGACTTCTCTCCGGGAGAGTAATGCTTCTAACTGTCTGTGCTTTGATTCTTTCCTGGGATTCCAGTTATAGATTCCGATGGACATGGGATGGTTTATTGTATTCTGTGGACCTTCAACGTGACAATGAATCGCAGAAATTGCGTCGGAATTGAATACAAATGGAACCATGCCGACTTCTCTCCGGGAGAGTAATGCTTCTAACTGTCTGTGCTTTGATTTTTTCCTGGGATTCCAGTAATAGATTCCGACGGACATGGGAAGCTTTTCTGTAACCTGTGGACTTTCAAATTGACGATGAATCACAGAAATTGCGTCGGAATTGAATACAACAGGCACCATGCTGACTTCTCTCTGGGAGAGTAATGCTTCTAACTGTCGGAGCTTTGATTCTACCCTGGGAATCCATTAATAGATTCCGATCGACATGGGAAGGTTTACTGTAACCTGTGGACCTTCAACTTGACGATGAAACACAGAAATTGCGTCGGAATTCAATCCAACAGGCACCATGCAGACTTCTGTCCGGGAGAGTAATGCTTCTAATTGTCTGTGCTTTGATTCTTAACAGTGGTTCCAGTAATAGATTCCGATGGACATGGGAAGGTTTACTGTAACCTGTGGACCTTCATCTTGACGATGAAATACAGAAATTGCGTCGGAATTGAATACAACAGGCACCATGCCGACATCTCTCCGGGAGAGCAATGCTTCTAACTGTCGGAGATTTAATTCTACCCTGGGATTTCATTAATAGATTCCGATGGACATGGGAAGGCTTTCTGTAACCTGTGGATCTTCAACTTGGCGATGTAACACAGGCATTGCGTTGGAATTGAATGCAACGGGCATCATGCCGACTTTTGTCCGGGAGTGTAATGCTTCTAACTGCCTGTGGTTTGATTCATTCCTGGGATTCCAGTAATAGATTATAATGGACATGGGAAGGTTTACTGTAACCTGTGGATCTTCAACTTGACGATGAAACACAGAAATTGCGTCGGAATTGAATACAACAGGCACCATGCCGACTTCTCTCCGGGTGAGTAATGCTTCTAATTGTCTGTGTTTTGATTCATTCCTGGGATTCCAGTAATAGAATATGATGGACATGGGAAGGTTTACTGTAACCTGTCGACCTTCACATTGACGATGAAGCACAGAAATTGCGTCGGAATTGAATACAACTGGCACCTTGCCGAAATCTGTCCGGGCGGGTAAACCTTCTAACTGCCTGTGCTTTGATTCTTTCCTGGAATTCCAGTAATAGTTTCCGATGGACATGGGAAGGACGACTGTAACCTGTGGACCTTCAACTTGACGATGAATCACCTAAATTTCGTCGGAATTAAATATAACGGGCACCTTGCCGACTTCTCTCCGGGAGAGTAATTCTTCCAACTGTCTGTGCTTTGATTCTTTCCTGGGATTCCAGTAATAGATTCCGATGGACATGGGAAGGTTTACTGTAACATGTGGACCTTCAACTTCACGATGAAACACAGAAAATGCGTCGAAATTGACAACAACTGACACCATGTCAACTTCTCTCCCCTAGAGAAATGCTACTAACTGCGTGTGCTTTGATGCTTTCTTGGCATTCCAGTAGTAGTTTCCGATGGACATGGGAAGGTATGCTGTAACCTGTAGGGCTTCAAAGTGTAGATAAAACACAGAAATTGCGTCGGAATTGAATACAACAGGCACCATTCCAACTTCTATCCGGGAGAGTAATGCTTCTAACTGTTTGTACTTTGATTCTTTCCTTCGATTCCAGTAATAGTTTCCGATGGACATGGGAAGGTTTACTGTAACCTGTGAACCTTCAAATTGACGATCAAACCCTGAAATTGCGACTGAATTGAATACAACAGGCACCATGCCGACTTCTGTATGGGAGAGTAATGCTTCTGACTATCTGTGCTTTGATTCTTTCCTGGGATTCCAGTAATAGATTCCGATGGACATGGGAAGGATTACTGTAACCTGTGGACCTTCAACTTGACGATGAAACAAAGAAATTGCGTCGGAATTGAAAACAACAGGCACCATGCCGACTTCTGTCCGGAAGAGTAATGCTTCTAACTGTGTGTACATTGATTCTGTCCTGGGATTCCAGTAATAGATTCCGATGGACATGTTAAGGTTTCGTGTAACCTGTGGACCTTCAACCTGACGATGAAAGACAGATATTGCGTCGGAATTGGATACAACAGGCACCATGCGGACATTTCTCCGGGAGAGTAATGCTTCTAACTGTCTGTGCTTTGATTCTTTCCTGGGATTCCAGTAATAGATTCCGATGGCCATGGGAAGGTTTACTGTATTCTGTGGTCCTTCAACGTGACGATGAATCACAGAAATTGCGTCGTAATTGATTACAAAAGGCACCATGCCGACTTCTCTCCAAAAGAGTAATGCTTCTAACTGTCTGTGCTTTGATTCTTTCCTGGGATTCCAGTAATAGATTCTACGGGCATGGGATGGTTTACTGTAACCTGTGGACCTTCAAAGTGACGATGAAACACAGAAATTGCGTCGGAATTGAATACAACGGGCACCATGCCGACTTCTATCCGGGAGAGTAATGCTTCTAACTGTCTGTGCTTTGATTCTTTCCTGTGATTCCAGTAATAGATTCCGATGGACATGGAAAGATTTACTGTAACCTGTGGACGTTCAGCTTGACGATGAAACACAGAAATTGCGTCGGAATTGAATCCAACAGGCACCATGCTGACTTCTCAACGTTAGAGTAATACTCTATCTGTCTGTGTTTTGATTCTTTCCTGGAATTCCAGTAATTGATTCCAATGGACATGGGAAGATTTACTGTAACCTGTGGACCTTCAACTTGACGACCAATCTCAGAAACTGCGTCGGAATTGAATCCAACAGGCACCATGCCGACTTCTGACCGGTAGAGTAATGCTTCTAACTGTCTGTGTTTTGATTCTTTCCTGGGATGTCAGTAATAGATTCCAATGGATATGGGAAGATTTCCTGTAACCTGTGGACGTTCAACTTGACGATGGAACCGAGAAGTTGCGTCGCAATTGAATAGAACAGGCACCATGCCGACTTCTCTCCGGGAGAGTAATGCTTCTACCTGTCTGTGCTTTGATTCTTTCGTGGAATTCCAGTAATAGATTCCGATGGTCATGGGATGGCTTACTGTAACCTGTGGACCTTCAACTTGACGATGAAACACAAATATTGTGTCGGAATTTAATCCAATAGGCACCATGCCGAATTCTCAACGGGTGTGTAAGGCTTAAAACTGTCTGTGCTTTGACTCTTTCCTGGGATTCCAGTATTAGATTCCGATGGACATGGGATGGTTTACTGTAACCTGTGGACCTTCAACTTGACGATGAAACACAGAAATTGCGTCGGAACCTAATACACCAGGCACCATGCCGACTTCTGTCCGGGAGAGTAATGCTTCTGACTATCTGTCCTCTGATTCTTTCCTGGGATTCCAGTAATAGATTCCGATGGACATGGGAAGGTTTACTGTAACCTGTGGACCTTCAACTTGACGATGAAACAAAGAAATTGCTTCGGAATTGAATATAACAGGCACCATGCCGACCTATGTCCGGGAGAGTAATGCGTCAAACAGTCTGTACTTTGATTCTGTCCTGGGATTCCAGTAATAGATTCCGATGGACATGGGAAGGTTTACTGTAACCTGTGGTATTTCAACTTGACGAAGACACACGGAAATTACTTCGGAATTGAATACAACAGGCATCATGCAGACTTTAGTCCGGGAGAGTAATGCTTCTAATTGTCTGTGATTTGATTCTTTCCTGGGATTCTAGTAATAGATTCCGATGGGCACGGGAAGGTTTCGTGTAACCTGTGGGCCTTCAACCTGACGATGAAACACAGAAATTGCGTCGGAATTGAATACAACCGGCACCTTGCCGACTTCTATCTGGGAGAGTAATTCTTCTAACTGTCTGTGCTTTGATCCTTTCCTGGTATTCCGATAATAGATTCCGATGGACATGGGAAGTTCTACTGTAGCCTGTGGACCTTCAACTTCACGATGAAACACAGAAATTGGGTAGGAACTGAATACAACAGGCACCATGCCGACTTCTCTCCGGGAGAGTAATGCTTCTAACTGTCTGTGCTTTGATTCTTTCCTGGGATTCCAGTTATAGATTCCGATGAACATGGGAAGGTTTATTGTATTCTGTGGACCTTCAACGTGACAATGAATCGCAGAAATTGCGTCGGAATTGAATACAAATGGAACCATGCCGACTTCTCTCCGGGAGAGTAATGCTTCTAACTGTCTGTGCTCTGATTTTTTCCTGGGATTCCAGTAATAGATTCCGATGGACATGGGAAGCTTTTCTGTAACCTGTGGACTTTCAAATTGACGATGAATCACAGAAATTGCGTCGGAATTGAATACAACAGGCACCATGCTGACTTCTCTCTGGGAGAGTAATGCTTCTAACTGTCCTAGCTTTGATTCTACCCTGGGAATCCATTAATAGATTCCGATGGACATGGGAAGGTTTACTGTAACCTGTGGACCTAAAAACTTGACGATGAAACACAGAAATTGCGTCGGAATTCAATCCAACAGGCACCATGCAGACTTCTGTCCGGGAGAGTAATGCTTCTAATTGTCTGTGCTTTGATTCTTTACAGTGGTTCCAGTAATAGATTCCGATGGACATGGGAAGGTTTACTGTTACCTGTGGACCTTCAAGTTGTCGATGAGTCACAGATATTGCGTCGGATTTAAATATAAGAGGCACCATGCTGACTTCTGTCCGTTGTGTAATGCTTCTAAATGTCTGTGCTTTCACTCTTTCCTGGGATTCCAGTAACTGATTGCGATGGACGTGGGAAGATTTACTGTAACCTGTGGAACTTCAACTTGACGATGAAACACAGAAATTGCGTCGGAATTGAACACAAGGGGCACCATGCCGACATCTGTCCGGGAGAGTAATGCTTCTAAATGTCTGTGCTTTGATTTTTTCCTGGGATTCCAGTAATAGATTCCGATGGACATGGGAATGTTTACTGTAACCTGTGGCCCATCAACGTGACGATGAATCACAGAAATTGCGTCGGAATTGAATACAAAAGGCACCATGCCGACATTTCTCCGGGAGAGCAATGCTTCTAACTGTCGGAGATTTAATTCTACCCTGGGATTCCATTAATAGATTCCGATGGACATGGGAAGGCTTTCTGTAACCTGTCTACCTTCAACTTGGCGATGTAACACAGGCATTGCGTTGGAATTGAATGCAACGGGCATCATGCCGACTTTTGTCCGGCAGAGTAATGCTTCTAACTCCTGTGGCTTGATTCATTCCTGGGATTCCAGTAATAGATTATTATGGACATGGGAAGGTTTACTGTAACCTGTGGATCTTCAACTTGACGATGAAACACAGAAATTGCGTCGGAATTGAATACAACAGGCACCATGCCGACTTCTCTCCGGGAGAGTAATGCTTCTAATTGTCTGTGTTTTGATTCATTCCTGGGATTCCAGTAATAGAATATGATGGACATGGGAAGGTTTACTGTATCCTGTCGACCTTCAAATTGACGATGAAACACAGAAATTGCGTCGGAATTGAATACAACTGGCACCTTGCCGAAATCTGTCCGGGCGGGTAAACCTTCTAACTGCCTGTGCTTTGATTCTTTCCTGGAATTCCAGTAATAGTTTCCGATGGACATGGGAAGGACGACTGTAACCTGTGGACCTTCAACTTGACGATGAATCACCTAAATTGCGTCGGAATTAAATATAACGGGCACCTTGCCGACTTCTCTCCGGGAGAGTAATTTTTCCAACTATCTGTGCTTTGATTCTTTCCTGGGATACCAGTAATAGATTCCGATGGACATGGGAAGGTTTACTGTAACATGTGGACCTTCAACTTCACGATGAAACACAGAAAATGCGTCGAAATTGATAACAACTGACACCATGTCAACTTCTCTCCCCTAGAGAAATGCTACTAACTGCGTGTGCTTTGATGCTTTCTTGGCATTCCAGTAGTAGTTTCCGATGGACATGGGAAGGTATGCTGTAACCTGTAGGGCTTCAAAGTGTAGATAAAACACAGAAACTGCGTCGGAATTGAATACAACAGGCACCATTCCAACTTCTATCCGGGAGAGTAATGCTTCTAACTGTCTGTGCTTTGATTCTTTCCTTCGATTCCAGTAATAGTTTCCGATGGACATGGGAAGGTTTACTGTAACCTGTGAACCTTCAAATTGACGATGAAACCCTGAAATTGCGACTGAATTGAATACAACAGGCACCATGCCGACTTCTGTATGGGAGAGTAATGCTTCTGACTATCTGTGTTTTGATTCATTCCTGGGATTCCAGTAATAGATTCCGATGGACATGGGAAGGATTACTGTAACCTGTGGACCTTCAACTTGACGATGAAACAAAGAAATTGCGTCGGAATTGAAAACAACAGGCACCATGCCGACTTCTGTCCGGAAGAGTAATGCTTCTAACTGTGTGTACATTGATTCTGTCCTGGGATTCCAGTAATAGATTCCGATGGACATGTTAAGGTTTCGTGTAACCTGTGGACCTTCAACCTGACGATGAAAGACAGATATTGCGTCGGAATTGGATACAACAGGCACCATGCGGACTTTTCTCCGGGAGAGTAATGCTTCTAACTGTCTGTGCTGTGATTCTTTCCTGGGATTCCAGTAATAGATTCCGATGGACACGGGAAGGTTTACTGTATTCTGTGGTCCTTCAACGTGACGATGAATCACAGAAATTGCGTCGTAATTGATTACAAAAGGCACCATGCCGACTTCTCTCCAAAAGAGTAATGCTTCTAACTGTCTGTGCTTTGATTCTTTCCTGGGATTCCAGTAATAGATTCTACGGGCATGGGAAGGTTTACTGTAACCTGTGGACCTTCAAAGTGACGATGAAACACAGAAATTGCGTCGGAATTGAATCCAACGGGCACCATGCCGACTTCTATCCGGGAGAGTAATGCTTCTAACTGTCTGTGCTTTGATTCTTTCCTGTGATTCCAGTAATAGATTCCGATGAACATGGAAAGATTTACTGTAACCTGTGGACGTTCAGCTTGACGATGAAACACAGAAATTGCGTCGGATTTGAATCCAACAGGCACCATGCTGACTTCTCAACGGGAGAGTGATACTCTATCTGTCTGTGTTTTGATTCTTTCCTGGGATTCCAGTAATTGATTCCAATGGACATGGGAAGATTTACTGTAACCTGTGGACCTTCAACTTGACGACCAATCTCAGAAACTGCGTCGGAATTGAGTCCAACAGGCACCATGCCGACTTCTGACCGGTAGAGTAATGCTTCTAACTGTCTGTGCTTTGATTCTTTCGTGGAATTCCAGTAATAGATTCCGATGGTCATGGGATGGCTTACTGTAACCTGTGGACCTTCAACTTGACGATGAAACACAAATATTGTGTCGGAATTGAATCCAATAGGCACCATGCCGAATTCTCAACGGGAGTGTAAGGCTTAAAACTGTCTGTGCTTTGACTCTTTCCTGGGATTCCAGTATTAGATTCCGATGGACATGGGATGGTTTACTGTACCCTGTGGACCTTCAACTTGACGATGAAACACAGAAATTGCGTCGGAACCTAATACACCAGGCACCATGCCGACTTCTGTCCGGGAGAGTAATGCTTCTGACTATCTGTGCTTTGATTCTTTCCTGGGATTCCAGTAATAGATTCCGATGGACATGGGAAGGTTTGCTGTAACGTGTGGACCTTCAACTTGACGATGAAACAAAGAAATTGCTTCGGAATTGAATATAACAGGAACCATGCCGACCTATGTCCGTTAGAGTAATGCGTCTAACTGTCTGTACTTTGATTCTGTCCTGGGATTCCAGTAATAGATTCCGATGGACATGGGAAGGTTTACTGTAACCTGTGGTATTTCAACTTGACGAAGACACAGGGAAATTACTTCGGAATTGAATACAACAGACACCATGCCGACTTTAGTCCGGGAGAGTAATGCTTCTAATTGTCTGTGATTTGATCCTTTCCTGGTATTCCAATAATAGATTCCGATGGACATGGGAAGTTCTACTGTAGCCTGTGGACCTTCAACTTCACGATGAAACACAGAAACTGGGTCGAAATTGAATACAACTGACACCATGTCATTTTCTCTCTGCTAGAGAAATCCTTCTGACTGCCTGTGCTTTGATTCTTTCCTGGGATTCCAGTAATAGATTCCGATGGACATGGGGTGGTTTACTGTAACCTGTGGAGCTTCAAAGAGACGATGAAACACAGAAATTGCGTCGGAATTGAATACAACGGGCACCATTCCGACTTCTATCTCGGAGAGTAATGCCTCTAACTGTCTGTGCTTGGATTCTTTCCTGGGATTCCAGTAATAGATTCCGATGGACATGGGAAGGTTTACTGTAACCTGTGGACCTTCAACTTGACGATGCTACAGAGTAATTGCGTCGGAATTGAATCCAACAGGCACTATGCCGACTTCTATCCGGGAGAGTAATGCGTTTAACTGTCTGTGCTTTGATTCCTTCCTGGGATTCCAGTAATAGATTACGATGGAGATGGGAAGGTTTACTTTGACCTGTGGCCCTTCAAAGTGACGATGAAACACAGCAATTGTGTCGGAATTAAAAATACAACAGGCACCATGGCGACTTCTATCAGGGAGAGTAATGCTTCTACCTGTCTGTGCTTTGATTCTTTCCTCGGATTCCAGTGATAGATTCCGATGGACATGGGAACGTTTACTGTAACCTGTGGACCTTCGACTTGACGATGAAACACAGAAATTGCGTCCGAATTGAATACAACAAACACCATGACCACTTCTATTCGGGAGACTAATGCTTCTAATTGTCCGTGCTTTGATTGTTTCCTGGGATTTTAGTAATAGATTCCGATGGACATGGGTAGGTTTATTGTAACCTGTGGACCTTCACTTGACGATGAGACACAGAAATTGCGTCGGAATTGAGTACAATAGGTACCATGCCGTCTTCTCTCGGGGAGAGTAATACTCTATCAGTCTGTGCTTTGAGTCTTTCCTGGGATTCCAGTAATAGATTCCGATGGACATGGGCAGGTTTACTGTAACCTGTGGACCTTCAACTTGACGATAAAACAAGGAAATTGCGTCGGAATTGAATACAACGGGCACCATGCCGACTTCTCTCCGGGAGAGTAATGCTTCCAACTGTCTGTGCTTTGAATCTTTCCTGGGATTCCAATAATAGATTCCGATGGACATGGGAAGGTTTACTGTAACCTGTGGACGTTCAACGTGACGATGAAACTCAGAAATTGTGTCGGAACTGAATACAACAGGCACCATGCCGACATCTGTCAGGGAGAGTAATGCTTCTAACTGTCTGTGCCTTGATTCTTTCCTGGGATTCTATTAATAGATTCCAATGTACATGAGAAGATTTTCTGTAACCTGTGGACCTTCAACTGGACGATGAAACACAGAAATTGCGTCTGAATTGAATACAACGGGCACAATGCTGACTTCCCCCCGGGAAAGTAATGCTCCCAACTGTCTGTGCTTTGTTTCCTTCCTGGGATTCTATTAATAGATTCCGATGGACATGGGAAGGTTTACTATTACCTGTGGACCTTCAATTTGACAATGAAACACGGAAATTGCGCCGGAATTATATCCAACAGTCATCATGACGATATCTCTCCGGGAGAGTTATGCTTCTAACTGTCTGTACTTTGATTCTGTCCTGGGATTCCAGTAATAGATTCCGATGGACATGGCAAGGTCTACTGTAACCTGTGGACCTTCAACTTGACGATGAAACACAAAAATTGCGTCCGAATTGAATACAACAGGCACCATGTCGCCTTCTGTCCGGGAGAGTAATGCTTCTAATTGTCTGTGCTTTGATTCTTTCCTGGGATTCCAGTAATAGATTCCGATGGACATGGAAAGGTTTGCTGTAACCTGTGGACCATCAACTTGACGATGAAACACAGAAATTGCGTCGTAATTGAATACAACAGGCACCATGCCGACTTCTCTCCGGGAGAGGAGTGCTTCTAATTGTCTGTGCTTTGATTCTTTCGTGGGATTCCAGTAATAGACTCCGATCGACATGGGAAGGCTTCCTGTAACCTGTGGACCTTCAACCTGATGATGAAACACAGAAATTGTGTCGCAATTGAATACAACAGGCACCATGCCGACTTCTCTCCGGGAGAGAAATGCCTTTAACTGTCTGTGCTTTGATTCTTTCCTGGGATTCCAGAAACAGATACCGATGGACATGGGAAGGTTTACTGTAACCTGTGGACCTTCAACTTGACGATGAAACACAGAGATTGCGTCGGAATTTAATACAACAGGCACCATGCCGTCTTCCCTCCGGGAGAGTAATGCTTCTAACTGTCTGTCTTTCGATGCTGTCCTGGGATTCAAGTATGAGATTCCGATGGACATGGGAAGGTTTTCTGTAACCTGTGGACCCTCAACTTGATGATGAAACACAGAAATTGCGTCGGAATTGAATACAACAGGCAACATGTCGACTTCCCTCTGGGAGAGTAATGCTTCTAATTGTCTGTGCTTTGATTCTTTCCTGGGGTTCCAGTAATAGATTCCGATGGACATGGGAAGGTTTCGTGTAACTTGTCGACCTTCAACCTGACGAAGAAACACAGAAATTGCGGCGGAATTTAATACAACAGGTACTATGACGACTTCTCTCGGAGAGAGTAATGCTTCTCACTGTCTGTGCTTTGATTCTGTCCTGGGATTCCAGTAATATATACCGATGGACATGGGAAGGTTTACTGCAACCTGTGGACCTTTAACTTGACGATGAAACACAGATATTGCGTCGGAATTGAATACAACAGGCACCATGCCGACTTCTCTCCGGGAGGGTAATGCTTCCAACTGTCTGTACTATGATTCTTTCCAGGTATTCCAGTAATAGATTCCGACGGTCATGGGTAAGTTTACTTTAACCTGTGGACCTTCAACTTGACAATGAATCATAGAAATTGTGTCGGAATTGAATGCAACAGGCACCATGCCGACTTCTCTCCGGGAGTGTAATGCTTATAATTGTCAGTGCTTTGATTCTTTCCTGGGATTCCAGTCATAGATTGCGATTTACCTGGGGAGGTTTACTGAACCTGTGGACCTTCAACTTGACGATGAGACACAGAAATTTCGTCGTAATTGAATACAACAGGCACCATGCCGACTTCTCTCCGGGAGAGTAATGCTTCTAATTGTCTGTGCTTTGATTCATTCCTGGGATTCCAGTAATAGATTCCGATGGACATGGGAAGGTTTACTGTATCCTGTGGACCTTCAACTTGACGATGAAACACAGAAATTGCGTCGGAATTGAATACAACAGGCACCATGCCGACTTCTCTCCGGGAGAGTAATGCTTCTAACAGTCTGTGCTTTGATTCTTTCCTGGGATTCCAGTAATAGATTCCGATGGACATGGGAAGGTTAACTGTAACCTGTGGACCTTCAACTTGACGAAGAAACACAGAAATTGCTTCGGAATTGAATCCAACAGGCACCAAGCCGTTTTCTGTCCGGGAGAGTAATGCTTCTAACTGTCTGTGGTTTGATTCTTTCCTGGGATTCCAGAAATAGATTCCGATGGACATCGGAAGGTTTACTGTAACCTGTGGACCTTCAACTTGACGATGAAACACAGAAATTGCGGCGGAATTGAATACAATAGGAACCATGTCGACTTCTCTCCGGGAGAGTAATGCTTCTAACTGTCTGTGCTTTGATTCTTTCCTGGGATTCCAGTAAGAGATTCCGATGGGCGTGGGAAGGATTACTGTAACCTGTGGACCTTCAACATGACGCTGAAACACAGAAATTGCGTCGGAATTGGATACAACAAACACCATGACGGCTTGTCTCCGGGAGAGCAACGATTCTAACTGTCTGTGCTTTGATTTTTTCCTGGGATTCCAGTAATACATTCCGATTGACATGGGAAGGTTAACTGTAACCTGTGGCCCTTCACCGTGACGATGAAACACAGAAATAGCGTCGGAATTGAATACAACAGGCACCATGACGACATCTCTCCGGGAGAGTAATGCTTCCAACAGTCTGTGCTTTCATTCTTTCCTGGGATTCCGGTAATAGATTCCGACGGGCATGGGAAAGATTACTGTAACCTGTGGACCTTCAACGTGAGGATGAAACACAGAATTTGCGACTGAATTGAATACAACAGGCACCATGCCGACTTCTCTCCGGGAGAGTAATGCTTCTAACTGTCTGTGCTTTGATTCTATCCTGGGATTCCAGTAATAGATCCCGATGGACATGGGGAGGTTTACTGTAACCTGTGGACCTTCAACTTGACGATGAAACACAGAAATTGCGTCGGAATTGAATACAACAGGCACCATGCAGACTTCTCTCCGGGAGAGTTATGCTTCTAACTGTCTGTGCTTTGATTCTTTCCTGGGATTCCAGTAATAGATTCTGATGGACATTGGATAATTTTACTGTAACCTGTGGACCTTCAACTTGACGATGAAACAAAGAAATTGCTTCGGAATTGAGTACAACAGGCACCATGCCGACTTCTCTCCGGGAGAGTAATGCTTCTACCTCTCTGTGCCTTGATTCTTTCCTGGGATTCCAGTAATAGATTACGATGGACATGGGAAGGTTTACTGTAACCTGTGGACCTTCAACTTGACGATGAAACACAGAAATTGCTTCGGAAATGAATACAACAGGCACCATGCCGTCTTCTCTCCGGGAGAGTAATGCTTCTAACTCTCTGTGCTTTGATTCTTTCCTGGGATTCCAGTAACAGATTTCGATGGACGGGGGAAGGTTTACTGTAACCTGTGGACCTTCAACTTGACGATGAAACACAGAAATTGCGTCGGAATTGAATCCAACAGGCACCAAGCCGACTTCTGTCCGGGAGAGTAATGCTTCTAACTGTCTGTGCTTTGATTCTCTCCCGGGATTCCAGAAATGGATCCCGATGGACATGGGAAGGTTTACTGTAACCCGTGGACCTTCAACTTGACGATGAAACACAGAAATTGCGTCGGAATTGAGTACAACAGGCACCATGCCGTCTTCTTTCCGGGAGAGTAATGCTTCTAACTGTCTGTGCTTTGATTCTTTTCTGGTATTCCAGTAATAGATTCCGATGGACATGTGGAAGTTTACTGTTACCTTTAGACCTTCACCTTGACGATGAAACACAGAAATAGCGTCGGAATTGAATACAACAAGCACCATGCCGACTTCTCTCCATGAGAGTAATGCTTCTAACTGTCTGTGCTTTGATTCTTTCCTGGGATTCCAGTAATAGATTCCGATGGACATGGGAGGGTTTACTGTAACCTGTGGACATTCAACTCGACGATGAAACACAGAAATTGTTTCGGAACTGAATACAACAGGCAACATGCCGACTTCTCTGCGGGAGATTAATGATTCTAACTGTCTGTGATTTGATTCTTTCCTGGGAATCCAGTAATACATTCCGATTGACATGGGGAGGTTTACTTTAACCTGTGGACCTTCAACATGACGATGAAACACAGAAATTGCGTCGGAATTGAATACAACAGGCACCATGCCGACTTCGCTCCGGGAGAGTAATGCTTCTAACTCTCTGTGCTTTGATTCCTTCCTGGGATTCCAGTAATAGATTTCGATGGACATGGGAAGGATAACTGCAACCTGTGGACCTTCAACTTGACGATGAAACACAGAAATTGCGCCGAAATTGAATACAACAGGCACCATGCCGACTTCTCTCCGGGAGAGTAATGCTTCTAACTGTATGTGCTTTGATTCTTTTCTGGTATTCCAGTAATAGATTCCGATGGACATGTGGAAGTTTACTGTTACCTTTAGACCTTCAACTTGACGATGAAACACAGAAATTGCGTCGGAATTGAATACAACAGGCACCATGCCGACTTCTCTCCGGGAGCGTAATGCTTCTAACTCTCTGTGCTTTGATTCCTTCCTGGGATTCCAGTAATAGATTTCGATGGACATGGGAAGGATAACTGTAACCTGTGGACCTTCAACTTGACGATGAAACACAGTAATTGCGTCGAAATTGAATACAACAGGCACCATGCCGACTTCTCTCCGGGAGAGTAATGCTTTTAACTGTCTGTGCTTTGATTCTTTTCTGGTATTCCAGTAATTGATTCCGATGGACATGTGGAAGTTTACTGTTACCTTTAGACCTTCAACTTGACGATGAAACACAGAAATAGCGTCGGAATTGAATACAACAAGCACCATGCCGACTTCTCTCCATGAGAGTAATGCTTCTAACTGTCTGTGCTTTGATTCTTTCCTGGGATTCCAGTAATAGATTCCGATGGACATGGGAGGGTTTACTGTAACCTGTGGACATTCAACTCGACGATGAAACACAGAAATTGTTTCGGAACAGAATACAACAGGCAACATGCCGACTTCTCTGCGGGAGATTAATGATTCTAACTGTCTGTGATTTGATTCTTTCCTGGGATTCCAGTAATACATTCCGATTGACATGGGGAGGTTTACTTTAACCTGTGGACCTTCAACATGACGATGAAACACAGAAATTGCGTCGGAATTGAATACAACAGGCACCATGCCGACTTCGCTCCGGGAGAGTAATGCTTCTAACTCTTTGTGCTTTGACTCTTTCCTGGGATTCCAGTAATAGATTCTGATGGACATGGGAAGGTTTACTGTAACCCGTGGACCTTCCACTTGACTATGAAACACAGAAATTGCGTCGGAATTGAATACAACAGGCACCATGCCGACTTCTCTCCGGGAGAGCAATGCTTCTAACTGTCTGTGCTTTGATTCTATCCTGGGATTCCAGTAATAGATTCCGATGGACATGGGAAGGTATACTGTAACCTGTGGACCTTCAACTTGACGATGAAATACAGAAATTGCGTCGGAACTGAATACAACAAACACCACGCCGACTCCTCTCCGGGAGAATAATGCTTCTAACAGTCTGAGTTTTGATTCTTTTATTGGGAATCCAGTAATTGATTCCGATGGATATGGGAAGGTTTATTGTATCCTGTGGACCTTCAAGTTGACGATGAAACACAGAAATTGCGTCGGAATTGAATACAACAGGCACCATGCCGACTTCTCTCCGGGAGAGTAATGCTTCTAACTGTCTGTGCTTTGATTCTTTCCTGGGATTCCAGTGACAGATTCCGATGGACATGTGGATGTTTACTGTTACATGTGGACTTTCAACTTCACGATGAAACACAGAAATTGCGTCGGAATTGAATACAACAGGCACCATGCCGACTTCTCTCCGGGAGAGTAATGCTTCTAACTGTCTGTGCTTTCATTCTTTCCTGGGATTCCAGTAATAGATTCCGATGGACATGGGGAGGTTTACTGTAACCTGTGGACCTTCAACTTGACGATGAAACACAGAAATTGCGTCGGAATTGAATCCAACAGGCACCAAGCCGACTTCTGTCCGGGAGAGTAATTCTACTAACTGTCTGTGCTTTGATTTTTTCCTGGGAGTCCAGTAATAGATTCCGATGGACATTGGAAGGTTTACTGTAACCTTTGGAGCTTCAACGTGACGATGAAACACAGAAATTGCGACGGAATTGAATACAACAGGCACTATGCCGACTTCTCTCCGGGAGAGTAATGCTTCTAAGTCTCTGTGCTCTGATTCTTTCCTGGGATTCCAGTATTAGATTCCGATGGACATGGGAAGGTTTACTGTAACCTGTGGACCTTCAACTTGACAATGAAACACAGAAATTGCTTCGGAATTGAATACAACGGGACCATGCCGGCTTCTCTCCGGGAGACTAATGCTTCTAACTGTCTGTGCTTTGATTCTTTCCTGGGATTCCAGTAATAGTTTCCTATTGACATGGGAAGGTTTACTTTAACCTGTGGACCTTCAACTTGGCGATGAAACACAGAAATTGCGTCGGAACTGAATAGCACAGGCACCATGCCGACTTCTCTCCGGGAGAGTAATGCTTCTAACTCTCTGCGCCTTGTTTCATTCCTGGGACTCCAGTAATAGTTTCCGATGGACATGTGAAAGTTTACTGTAACCTGTGGACCTTCAACTTGACGATGAAACACAGAAATTGCGTCAGAATTGAATACAACAGGCACCATGCCGACTTCTCTCCGGGATTTTAATGCTTCTAATTGTCTGTGCTTTGATTCTTTCCTGGGATTCCAGTAATAGTTTCCGATGGTCATGGGAAGGTTTACTGTAACCTGTGGACCTTCAACTTGATGATGAAACAGAGAAATTGCGTCGGAATTGAATACAATAGGCACCATGACGACATCTCTCCGGGAGAGTAATGCTTCTAACTCTCTGTGCCTTGTTTCTTTCCTGGGATTCCAGTAATAGATTCCGATGGACATGGGAAGGTTTACTGTAACCTGTGGACCTTCAACTTGACGATGAAACACAGAAATTGCGTCGGAATTGAATACAACAGGCACCATGCCGACTTCTCTCCGGGAGACTAATGCTTCTAACTGTCTGTGCTTTGATTCCTTCCTGGGATTCCAGTAATAGATTCCGATGGACATGGGAAGGTTTACTGTAACCTGTGGACCTTCAACTTGACGATGAAACACAGAAATTGCTTCGGAACTGAATACAACAGGCAACATGCCGACTTCTCTCCGGGAGAGTAATGCTTCTAACTGTCTGTGCTTTGATTCTCTCCCGGGATTCCAGAGATAGATCCCGATGGACATGGGAAGGATTACTGTAACCCGTGGACCTTCAACTTGACGATGAAACACAGAAATTGCGTCGGAATTGAGTACAACAGGCACCATGCCGTCTTCTTTCCGGGAGAGTAATGCTTCTAACTCTCTGTGCTTTGATTCCTTCCTGGGATTCCAGTAATAGATTCCGATGGACATGGGAAGGTTTACTGTAACCTGTGGACCTTCAACTTGACGATGAAACACAGAAATTGCAACGGAATTGAATACAACAGGCACCATGCCGACTTCTCTCCGGGAGCATAATGCTTCTAACTCTCTGTGCTCTTACTCTTTCCTGGGATTCCAGTAATAGATTCCGATGGACATGGGAAGGTTTACTGTAACCTGTGGACCTTCAACTTGACGATGAAACACAGAAATTGCTTCGGAACTGAATACAACAGGCTACATGCCGACTTCTCTGCGGGAGATTAATGATTCTAACTGTCTGTGCTTTGATTCTTTCCTGGGATTCCAGTAATACATTCCGATTGACATGGGAAGGTTTACTTTAACCTGTGGACCTTCAACATGACGATGAAACACAGAAATTGCGTCGGAATTGAATACAACAGGCACCATGCCGACTTCGCTCCGGGAGAGTAATGCTTCTAACTCTCTGTGCTTTGACTCTTTCCTGGGATTCCAGTAATAGATTCTGATGGACATGGGAAGGTTTACTGTAACCCGTGGACCTTCCACTTGACTATGAAACACAGAAATTGCGTCGGAATTGAATACAACAGGCACCATGCCGACTTCTCTCCGGGAGAGCAATGCTTCTAACTGTCTGTGCTTTGATTCTTTCCTGGGATTCCAGTAACAGATTCCGATGGACATGGGAAGGTATACTGTAACCTGTGGACCTTCAACTTGACGATGAAATACAGAAATTGCGTCGGAACTGAATACAACAAACACCACGCCGACTCCTCTCCGGGAGAATAATGCTTCTAACAGTCTGTGTTTTGATTCTTTTATTGGGAATCCAGTAATTGATTCCGATAGATATGGGAAGGTTTATTGTATCCTGTGGACCTTCAAGTTGACGATGAAACACAGAAATTGCGTCGGAATTGAATACAACAGGCACCATGCCGACTTCTCTCCGGGAGAGTAATGCTTCTAACTGTCTGTTCTTTGATTCTTTCCTGGGATTCCAGTGACAGATTCCGATGGACATGTGGATGTTTACTGTTACATGTGGACCTTCAACTTGACGATGAAACACAGAAATTGCGTCGGAATTGAATACAACAGGCACCATGCCGACTTCTCTCCGGGAGAGTAATGCTTCTAACTGTCTGTGCTTTCATTCTTTCCTGGGATTCCAGTAATAGATTCCGATGGACATGGGAAGGTTTACTGTAACCTGTGGACCTTCAACTTGACGATGAAACACAGAAATTGCGTCGGAATTGAATCCAACAGGCACCAAGCCGACTTCTGTCCGGGAGAGTAATGCTACTAACTGTCTGTGCTTTGATTTTTTCCTGGGAGTCCAGTAATAGATTCCGATGGACATTGGAAGGTTTACTGTAACCTTTGGAGCTTCAAGGTGACGATGAAACACAGAAATTGCGACGGAATTGAATACAACAGGCACTATGCCGACTTCTCTCCGGGAGAGTAATGCTTCTAAGTCCCTGTGCTCTGATTCTTTCCTGGGATTCCAGTATTAGATTCCGATGGACATGGGAAGGTTTACTGTAACCTGTGGACCTTCAACTTGACGATGAAACACAGAAATTGCTTCGGAATTGAATACAACGGGCAACATGCCGGCTTCTCTCCGGGAGACTAATGCTTCTAACAGTCTGTGCTTTGATTCTTTCCTGGGATTCCAGTAATAGATTCCTATTGACATGGGAAGGTTTACTTTAACCTGTGGACCTTCAACTTGGCGATGAAACACAGAAATTGCGTCGGAACTGAATAGCACAGGCACCATGCCAACTTCTCTCCGGGAGAGTAATGCTTCTAACTCTCTGTGCCTTGTTTCATTCCTGGGACTCCAGTAATAGTTTCCGATGGACATGTGAAAGTTTACTGTAACCTGTGGACCTTCAACTTGACGATGAAACACAGAAATTGCGTCAGAATTGAATACCACAGGCACCATGCCGACTTCTCTCCGGGATTTTAATGCTTCTAATTGTCTGTGCTTTGATTCTTTCCTGGGATTCCAGTAATAGTTTCCGATGGTCATGGGAAGGTTTACTGTAACCTGTGGACCTTCAACTTGATGATGAAACAGAGAAATTGCGTCGGAATTGAATACAATAGGCACCATGACGACATCTCTCCGGGAGAGTAATGCTTCTAACTCTCGGTGCCTTGTTTCTTTCCTGGGATTCCAGTAATAGATTCCGATGGACATGTGAAAGTTTACTGTAACCTGTGGACCTTCAACTTGACGATGAAACACAGAAAATGCGTCAGAATTGAATACAACAGGCACCATGCCGACATCTCTCCGGGAGAGTAAAGCTTCTAATTGTCTGTGCTTTGATTCTTTCCTGGGATTCCAGTAATACATTCCGATTGACATGGGAAGGTTTACTGTAACCTGCGGACCTTCAACGTGACGATGAAACACAGAAATTGCGTCGGAATTGAATACAACAGGCACCATGCCGTCTTCTCTCCGGGAGAGTAATGCTTCTAACTGTCTGTGCTTTGATTCTCTCCTGGGATTCCAGTATAAGATTCTGATGGACATTGGATAGGTTTACTGTAACCTGTGGACCTTCAACTTGACGATGAAACACAGAAATTGCTTCGGAACTGAATACAACAGGCAACATGCCGACTTCTCTCCGGGAGAGTAATGCTTCTAACTGTCTGTGCTTTGATTCTCTCCCGGGATTCCAGAGATAGATCCCGATGGACATGGGAAGGATTACTGTAACCCGTGGACCTTCAACTTGACGATGAAACACAGAAATTGCGTCGGAATTGAGTACAACAGGCACCATGCCGTCTTCTTTCCGGGAGAGTAATGCTTCTAACTCTCTGTGCTTTGATTCCTTCCTGGGATTCCAGTAATAGATTCCGATGGACATGGGAAGGTTTACTGTAACCTGTGGACCTTCAACTTGACGATGAAACACAGAAATTGCAACGGAATTGAATACAACAGGCACCATGCCGACTTCGCTCCGGGAGAGTAATGCTTCTAACTCTCTGTGCTTTGACTCTTTCCTGGGATTCCAGTAATAGATTCTGATGGACATGGGAAGGTTTACTGTAACCCGTGGACCTTCCACTTGACTATGAAACACAGAAATTGCGTCGGAATTGAATACAACAGGCACCATGCCGACTTCTCTCCGGGAGAGTAATGCTTCTAACTGTCTGTGCTTTGATTCTTTCCTGGGATTCCAGTAATAGATTCCGATGGACATGGGAAGGTATACTGTAACCTGTGGACCTTCAACTTGACGATGAAATACAGAAATTGCGTCGGAACTGAATACAACAAACACCACGCCGACTCCTCTCCGGGAGCATAATGCTTCTAACAGTCTGTGTTTTGATTCTTTTATTGGGATTCCAGTAATTGATTCCGATGGATATGGGTAGGTTTATTGTATCCTGTGGACCTTCATGTTGACGATGAAACACAGAAATTGCGTCGGAATTGAATACAACAGGCACCATGCCGACTTCTCTCCGGGAGAGTAATGCTTCTAACTGTCTGTGCTTTGATTCTTTCCTGGGATTCCAGTGACAGATTCCGATGGATATGTGGATGTTTACTGTTACATGTGGACCTTCAACTTGACGATGAAACACAGAAATTGCGTCGGAATTGAATACAACAGGCAGCATGCCGACTTCTCTCCGGGAGAGTAATGCTTCTAATTGTCTGTGCTTTGATTCATTCCTGGGATTCCAGTAATAGATTCCGATGGACATGGGAAGGTTTACTGTAACCTGTGGAGCTTTAACTTGACGATGAAACACAGAAAATGCGTCAGAATTGAATACAACAGGCTCCATGCCGACTTCTCTCCGGGAGAGTAATGCTTCTAATTGTCTGTGCTTTTATTGTTTCCTGGGATTCCAGTAATACATTCCGATTGACATGGGAAGGTTTTACTGTAACCTGTGGACCTTCAACGTGACGATGAAACACAGAAATAGCGTCGGAATTGAATACAACAGGCACCATGACGATATCTCTCCGGGAGAGTAATGCTTCTAACTGTCTGTGCTTTCATTCTTTCCTGGGATTCCGGTAATAGATTCCGATGGACATGGGAAAGTTTTACTGTAACCTGTGGACCTTCAACTTGACGATGAAACACAGAAATTGCTTCGGAAATGAATACAACAGGCACCATGCCGTCTTCTCTCCGGGAGAGTAATGCTTCTAACTGTCTGTGCTTTGATTCTCTCCCGGGATTCCAGAGATAGATCCCGATGGACATGGGAAGGATTACTGTAACCCGTGGACCTTCAACTTGACGATGAAACACAGAAATTGCGTCGGAATTGAGTACAACAGGCACCATGCCGTCTTCTTTCCGGGAGAGTAATGCTTCTAACTCTCTGTGCTTTGATTCCTTCCTGGGATTCCAGTAATAGATTCCGATGGACATGGGAAGGTTTACTGTAACCTGTGGACCTTCAACGTGACGATGAAACACAGAAATTGCAACGGAATTAAATACAACAGGCACCATGCCGACTTCTCTCCGGGAGCATAATGCTTCTAACTCTCTGTGCTCTTACTCTTTCCTGGGATTCCAGTAATAGATTCCGATGGACATGGGAAGGTTTACTGTAACCTGTGGACCTTCAACTTGACGATGAAACACAGAAATTGCTTCGGAACTGAATACAACAGGCAACATGCCGACTTCTCTGCGGGAGATTAATGATTCTAACTGTCTGTGCTTTGATTCTTTCCTGGGATTCCAGTAATACATTCCGATTGACATGGGAAGGTTTACGTTAACCTGTGGACCTTCAACATGACGATGAAACACAGAAATTGCGTCGGAACTGAATACAACAGGCACCATGCCGACTTCGCTCCGGGAGAGTAATGCTTCTAACTCTCTGTGCTTTGACTCTTTCCTGGGATTCCAGTAATAGATTCTGATGGACATGGGAAGGTTTACTGTTACCCGTGGACCTTCCACTTGACTATGAAACACAGAAATTGCGTCGGAATTGAATACAACAGGCACCATGCCGACTTCTCTCCGGGAGAGTAATGCTTCTAATTGTCTGTGCTTTGATTGTTTCCTGGGATTCCAGTAATACATTCCGATTGACATGGGAAGGTTTACTGTAACCTGTGGACCTTCAACGTGACGATGAAACACAGAAATAGCGTCGGAATTGAATACAACAGGCACCATGACGATATCTCTCCGGGAGAGTAATGCTTAAAACTGTCTGTGCTTTCATTCTTTCCTGGGATTCCGGTAATAGATTCCGATGGACATGGGAAAGTTTTACTGTAACCTGTGGACCTTCAACTTGACGATGAAACACAGAAATTGCTTCGGAAATGAATACAACAGGCACCATGCCGTCTTCCCTCCGGGAGAGTAATGCTTCTAACTGTCTGTGCTTTGATTCTCTCCCGGGATTCCAGAGATAGATCTCGATGGACATGGGAAGGATTACTGTAACCCGTGGACCTTCAACTTGACGATGAAACACAGAAATTGCGTCGGAATTGAGTACAACAGGCACCATGCCGTCTTCTTTCCGGGAGAGTAATGCTTCTAACTCTCTGTGCTTTGATTCCTTCCTGGGATTCCAGTAATAGATTCCGATGGACATGGGAAGGTTTACTGTAACCTGTGGACCTTCAACTTGACGATGAAACACAGAAATTGCAACGGAATTAAATACAACAGGCACCATGCCGACTTCTCTCCGGGAGCATAATGCTTCTAACTCTCTGTGCTCTTACTCTTTCCTGGGATTCCAGTAATAGATTCCGATGGACATGGGAAGGTTTACTGTAACCTGTGGACCTTCAACTTGACGATGAAACACAGAAATTGCTTCGGAACTGAATACAACAGGCAACATGCCGACTTCTCTGCGGGAGATTAATGATTCTAACTGTCTTTGCTTTGATTCTTTCCTGGGATTCCAGTAATACATTCCGATTGACATGGGAAGGTTTACTTTAACCTGTGGACCTTCAACATGACGATGAAACACAGAAATTGCGTCGGAACTGAATACAACAGGCACCATGCCGACTTCGCTCCGGGAGAGTAATGCTTCTAACTCTCTGTGCTTTGACTCTTTCCTGGGATTCCAGTAATAGATTCTGATGGACATGGGAAGGTTTACTGTTACCCGTGGACCTTCCACTTGACTATGAAACACAGAAATTGCGTCGGAATTGAATACAACAGGCACCATGCCGACTTCTCTCCGGGAGATAAATGCTTCTAACTGTCTGTGCTTTGATTCTTTCCTGGGATTCCAGTAATAGATTCCGATGGACATGGGAAGGTATACTGTAACCTGTGGACCTTCAACTTGACGATGAAATACAGAAATTGCGTCGGAACTGAATACAACAAACACCACGCCGACTCCTCTCCGGGAGCATAATGCTTCTAACAGTCTGTGTTTTGATTCTTTTATTGGGATTCCAGTAATTGATTCCGATGGATATGGGTAGGTTTATTGTATCCTGTGGACCTTCAAGTTGACGATGAAACACAGAAATTGCGTCGGAATTGAATACAACAGGCACCATGCCGACTTCTCTCCGGGAGAGTAATGCTTCTAACTGTCTGTGCTTTGATTCTTTCCTGGGATTCCAGTGACAGATTCCGATGGATATGTGGATGTTTACTGTTACATGTGGACCTTCAACTTGACGATGAAACACAGAAATTGCGTCGGAATTGAATACAACAGGCACCATGCCGACTTCTCTCCGGGAGAGTAATGCTTCTAACTGTCTGTGCTTTCATTCTTTCCTGGGATTCCAGTAATAGATTCCGATGGACATGGGAAGGTTTACTGTAACCTGTGGACCTTCAACTTGGCGATGAAACACAGAAATTGCTTCGGAATTGAATACAACAGGCAGCATGCCGACTTCTCTCCGGGAGAGTAATGCTTCTAATTGTCTGTGCTTTGATTCATTCCTGGGATTCCAGTAATAGATTCCGATGGACATGGGAAGGTTTACTGTAACCTGTGGAGCTTTAACTTGACGATGAAACACAGAAAATGCGTCAGAATTGAATACAACAGGCTCCATGCCGCCTTCTCTCCGGGAGAGTAATGCTTCTAATTGTCTGTGCTTTGATTGTTTCCTGGGATTCCAGTAATACATTCCGATTGACATGGGAAGGTTTACTGTAACCTGTGGACCTTCAACGTGACGATGAAACACAGAAATAGCGTCGGAATTGAATACAACAGGCACCATGACGACATCTCTCCGGGAGAGTAATGCTTCTAACTGTCTGTGCTTTCATTCTTTCCTGGGATTCCGGTAATAGATTCCGATGGACATGGGAAAGTTTACTGTAACCTGTGGACCTTCAACTTGACGATGAAACACAGAAATTGCGTCGGAATTGAATCCAACAGGCACCAAGCCGACTTCTGTCCGGGAGAGTAATGCTTCTAACTGTCTGTGCTTTGATTCTTTCCTGGGAGTCCAGTAATAGATTCCGATGGACATTGGAAGGTTTACTGTAACCTTTGGAGCTTCAACGTGACGATGAAACACAGAAATTGCGACGGAATTGAATACAGCAGGCACTATGCCGACTTCTCTCCGGGAGAGTAATGCTTCTAAGTCTCTGTGCTCTGATTCTTTCCTGGGATTCCAGTATTAGATTCCGATGGACATGGGAAGGTTTACTGTAACCTGTGGACCTTCAACTTGACGATGAAACACAGATATTGCTTCGGAATTGAATACAACAGGCACCATGCCGACTTCTCTCCGGGATTTTAATGCTTCTAATTGTCTGTGCTTTGATTCTTTCCTGGGATTCCAGTAATAGTTTCCGATGGTCATGGGAAGGTTTACTGTAACCTGTGGACCTTCAACTTGATGATGAAACACAGAAATTGCGTCGGAATTGAATACAATAGGCACCATGACGACATCTCTCCGGGAGAGTAATGCTTCTAACTCTCTGTGCATTGTTTCTTTCCTGGGATTCCAGTAATAGATTCCGATGGACATGGGAAGGTTTACTGTAACCTGTGGACCTTCAACTTGACGATGAAACACAGAAATTGCGTCGGAATTGAATACAACAGGCACCATGCCGACTTCTCTCCGGGAGACTAATGCTTCTAACTGTCTGTGCTTTGATTCCTTCCTGGGATTCCAGTGATAGATTCCGATAGACATGGGAAGGTTTACTTTAACCTGTGGACCTTCAAGTTGGCGATGAAACACAGAAATTGCGTCGGAATTGAATAGCACAGGCGCCATGCCGACTTCTCTCCGGGAGAGTAATGCTTCTAACTCTCTGTGCCCTGTTTCTTTCTTGGGATTCCAGTAATAGATTCCGATGAACATGTGAAAGTTTACTGTAACCTGTGGACCTTCAACTTGACGATGAAACACAGAAAATGCGTCAGAATTGAATACAACATGCACCATGCCGACTTCTCTCCGGGAGAGTAAAGCTTCTAATTGTCTGTGCTTTGATTCTTTCCTGGGATTCCAGTAATACATTCCGATCGACATGGGAAGGTTTACTGTAACCTGCGGACCTTCAACGTGACGATGAAACACAGAAATAGCGTCGGAATTGAATACAACAGGCACCATGACGACATCACTCCGGGAGAGTAATGCTTCTAACTGTGTGTGCTTTCATTCTTTCCTGGGATTCCAGTAAGAGATTCCGATGGACATGGGGAGGTTTACTGTAACCTGTGGACCTTCAACTTGACGATAAAACACAGAAATTGCGTCGGAATTGAATACAACAGGCACCATGCAGACTTCTCTCCGGGAGAGTTATGCTTCTAACTGTCTGTGCTTTGATTCTTTCCTGGGATTCCAGTAATAGATTCTGATGGACATTGGATAGGTTTACTGTAACCTGTGGACCTTCAACTTGACGATGAAACAAAGAAATTGCGTCGGAATTGAATACAACAGGCACCATGCCGACTTCTCTCCAGGAAAGTAATGCTTCTACCTCTCTGTGCTTTGATTCTTTCCTGGGATTCCAGTAATACATTCCGATGGACATGGGAAGGTTTACTGTAACCTGTGGACCTTCAACTTGACGATGAAACACAGAAATTGCTCCGGAATTGAATACAACAGGCACCATGCCAACTTCTCTCCGGGAGAGTAATGCTTCTAATAGTCTGTGCTTTGATTCCTTCCTAGGATTCCAGTAATAGATTCCGATGGGATTGGGAAGGTTTACTGTAACCTGTGGACCTTCAACTTGACGATGAACCACAGAAATTGCGTCGGAATTGAATACAACAGGCACCATGCCGACTTCTCTCCGGGAGAGTAATGCTTCTAACTGTCTGTGCTTTGATTCTTTCCTGGGATTCCAGTAATAGTTTCCGATGGTCATGGGAAGGTTTACTGTAACCTGTGGACCTTCAACTTGACGATGAAACACAGAAATTGCTTCGGAATTGAATACAACAGGCACCATGCCAACTTCTCTCCGGGAGAGTAATGCTTCTAATTGTCTGTGCTTTGATTCATTCCTGGGATTCCAGTAATAGATTCCGATGGACATGGGAAGGTTTACTGTAACCTGTGGAGCTTTAACTTGACGATGAAACACAGAAAATGCGTCAGAATTGAATACAACAGGCTCCATGCCGACTTCTCTCCGGGAGAGTAATGCTTCTAATTGTCTGTGCTTTGATTGTTTCCTGGGATTCCAGTAATACATTCCGATTGACATGGGAAGGTTTACTGTAACCTGTGGACCTTCAACGTGACGATGAGACACCGAAATAGCGTCGGAATTGAATACAACAGGCACCATGACGACATCACTCCGGGAGAGTAATGCTTCTAACTGTCTGTGCTTTCATTCTTTCCTGGGATTCCGGTAATAGATTCCGATGGACATGGGAAAGTTTACTGTAACCTGTGGACCTTCAACTTGACGATGAAACACAGAAATTGCGTCGGAATTGAATCCAACAGGCACCAAGCCGACTTCTGTCCGGGAGAGTAATGCTTCTAACTGTCTGTGCTTTGATTCTTTCCTGGGAGTCCAGTAATAGATTCCGATGGACATTGGAAGGTTTACTGTAACCTTTGGAGCTTCAACGTGACGATGAAACACAGAAATTGCGAAGGAATTGAATACAACAGGCACTATGCCGACTTCTCTCCGGGAGAGTAATGCTTCTAAGTCTCTGTGCTCTGATTCTTTCCTGGGATTCCAGTATTAGATTCCGATGGACATGGGAAGGTTTACTGTAACCTGTGGACCTTCAACTTGACGATGAAACACAGAAATTGCTTCGGAATTGAATACAACAGGCACCATGCCGACTTCTCTCTGGGATTTTAATGCTTCTAATTGTCTGTGCTTTGATTCTTTCCTGGGATTCCAGTAATAGTTTCCGATGGTCATGGGAAGGTTTACTGTAACCTGTGGACCTTCAACTTGATGATGAAACACAGAAATTGCGTCGGAATTGAATACAATAGGCACCATGACGACATCTCTCCGGGAGAGTAATGCTTCTAACTCTCTGTGCCTTGTTTCTTTCCTGGGATTCCAGTAATAGATTCCGATGGACATGGGAAGGTTTACTGTAACCTGTGGACCTTCAACTTGACGATGAAACACAGAAATTGCGTCGGAATTGAATACAACAGGCACCATGCCGACTTCTCTCCGGGAGACTAATGCTTCTAACTGTCTGTGCTTTGATTCCTTCCTGGGATTCCAGTTATAGATTCCGATAGGCATGGGAAGGTTTACTTTAACCTGTCGACCTTCAACTTGACGATGAAACACAGAAATTGCTCCGGAATTGAATACAACAGGCACCATGCCAACTTCTCTCCGGGAGAGTAATGCTTCTAATAGTCTGTGCTTTGATTCCTTCCTAGGATTCCAGTAATAGATTCCGATGGGATTGGGAAGGTTTACTGTAACCTGTGGACCTTCAACTTGACGATGAACCACAGAAATTGCGTCGGAATTGAATACAACAGGCACCATGCCGACTTCTCTCCGGGAGAGTAATGCTTCTAACTGTCTGTGCTTTGATTCTTTCCTGGGATTCCAGTAATAGTTTCCGATGGTCATGGGAAGGTTTACTGTAACCTGTGGACCTTCAACTTGACGATGAAACACAGAAATTGCTTCGGAATTGAATACAACAGGCACCATGCCAACTTCTCTCCGGGAGAGTAATGCTTCTAATTGTCTGTGCTTTGATTCATTCCTGGGATTCCAGTAATAGATTCCGATGGACATGGGAAGGTTTACTGTAACCTGTGGAGCTTTAACTTGACGATGAAACACAGAAAATGCGTCAGAATTGAATACAACAGGCTCCATGAAGACTTCTCTCCGGGAGAGTAATGCTTCTAATTGTCTGTGCTTTGATTGTTTCCTGGGATTCCAGTAATACATTCCGATTGACATGGGAAGGTTTACTGTAACCTGTGGACCTTCAACGTGACGATGAGACACAGAAATAGCGTCGGAATTGAATACAACAGGCACCATGACGACATCACTCCGGGAGAGTAATGCTTCTAACTGTCTGTGCTTTCATTCTTTCCTGGGATTCCGGTAATAGATTCCGATGGACATGGGAAAGTTTACTGTAACCTGTGGACCTTCAACTTGACGATGAAACACAGAAATTGCGTCGGAATTGAATCCAACAGGCACCAAGCCGACTTCTGTCCGGGAGAGTAATGCTTCTAACTGTCTGTGCTTTGATTCTTTCCTGGGAGTCCAGTAATAGATTCCGATGGACATTGGAAGGTTTACTGTAACCTTTGGAGCTTCAACGTGACGATGAAACACAGAAATTGCGACGGAATTGAATACAACAGGCACTATGCCGACTTCTCTCCGGGAGAGTAATGCTTCTAAGTCTCTGTGCTCTGATTCTTTCCTGGGATTCCAGTATTAGATTCCGATGGACATGGGAAGGTTTACTGTAACCTGTGGACCTTCAACTTGACGATGAAACACAGAAATTGCTTCGGAATTGAATACAACAGGCACCATGCCGACTTCTCTCTGGGATTTTAATGCTTCTAATTGTCTGTGCTTTGATTCTTTCCTGGGATTCCAGTAATAGTTTCCGATGGTCATGGGAAGGTTTACTGTAACCTGTGGACCTTCAACTTGATGATGAAACACAGAAATTGCGTCGGAATTGAATACAATAGGCACCATGACGACATCTCTCCGGGAGAGTAATGCTTCTAACTCTCTGTGCCTTGTTTCTTTCCTGGGATTCCAGTAATAGATTCCGATGGACATGGGAAGGTTTACTGTAACCTGTGGACCTTCAACTTGACGATGAAACACAGAAATTGCGTCGGAATTGAATACAACAGGCACCATGCCGACTTCTCTCCGGGAGACTAATGCTTCTAACTGTCTGTGCTTTGATTCCTTCCTGGGATTCCAGTTAAAGATTCCGATAGGCATGGGAAGGTTTACTTTAACCTGTGGACCTTCAACTTGGCGATGAAACACAGAAATTGCGTCGGAGTTGAATAGCACAGGCGCCATGCCGACTTCTCTCCGGGAGAGTAATGCTTCTAACTCTCTGTGCCCTGTTTCTTTCCTGGGATTCCAGTAATAGATTCCGATGGACATGTGAAAGTTTACTGTAACCTGTGGACCTTCAACTTGACGATGAAAAACAGAAAATGCGTCAGAATTGAATACAATAGGCACCATGCCGACTTCTCTCCGGGAGAGTAAAGCTTCTAATTGTCTGTGCTTTGATTCTTTCCTGGGATTCCAGTAATACATTCCGATTGACATGGGAAGGTTTACTGTAACCTGCGGACCTTCAACGTGACGATGAAACACAGAAATAGCGTCGGAATTGAATACAACAGGCACCATGACGACATCTCTCCGGGAGAGTAATGCTTCTAACTGTGTGTGCTTTCATTCTTTCCTGGGATTCCGGTAAGAGATTCCGATGGACATGGGAAAGTTTACTGTAACCTGTGGACCTTCAACTTGGTGATGGAACACAGAATTTGCGACTGAATTGAATACATCAGGCACCATGCCGACTTCTCTCCGGGAGAGTAATGCTTCTAACTGTCTGTGCTTTGATTCTTTCCTGGGATTCCAGTAATAGATTCCGATGGACATGGGGAGGTTTACTGTAACCTGTGGACCTTCAACTTGACGATAAAACACAGAAATTGCGTCGGAATTGAATACAACAGGCACCATGCAGACTTCTCTCCGGGAGAGTTATGCTTCTAACTCTCTGTGCTCTTACTCTTTCCTGGGATTCCAGTAATAGATTCCGATGGACATGGGAAGGTTTACTGTAACCTGTGGACCTTCAACTTGACGATGAAACACAGAAATTGCGTCGGAATTGAATACAACAGGCACCATGCCGACTTCTCTCCGGGAGAGTAATGCTTCTAACTGTCTGTGCTTTGATTCTTTCCTGGGATTCCAGTGACAGATTCCGATGGATATGTGGATGTTTAATGTTACATGTGGACCTTCAACTTGACGATGAAACACAGAAATTGCGTCGGAATTGAATACAACAGGCACCATGCCGACTTCTCTCCGGGAGAGTAATGCTTCTAACTGTCTGTGCTTTCATTCTTTCCTGGGATTCCAGTAATAGATTCCGATGGACATGGGAAGGTTTACTGTAACCTGTGGACCTTCAACTTGGCGATGAAACACAGAAATTGCTTCGGAATTGAATACAACAGGCACCATGCCGACTTCTCTCCGGGATTTTAATGCTTCTAATTGTCTGTGCTTTGATTCTTTCCTGGGATTCCAGTAATAGTTTCCGATGGTCATGGGAAGGTTTACTGTAACCTGTGGACCTTCAACTTGATGATGAAACACAGAAATTGCGTCGGAATTGAATACAATGAAAGCACATCTCTCCGGGAGAGTAATGCTTCTAACTCTCTGTGCCTTGTTTCTTTCCTGGGATTCCAGTAATAGATTCCGATGGACATGGGAAGGTTTACTGTAACCTGTGGACCTTCAACTTGACGATGAAACACAGAAATTGCGTCGGAATTGAATACAACAGGCACCATGCCGACTTCTCTCCGGGAGACTAATGCTTCTAACTGTCTGTGCTTTGATTCCTTCCTGGGATTCCAGTGATAGATTCCGATAGACATGGGAAGGTTTACTTTAACCTGTGGACCTTCAAGTTGGCGATGAAACACAGAAATTGCGTCGGGATTGAATAGCACAGGCGCCATGCCGACTTCTCTCCGGGAGAGTAATGCTTCTAACTCTCTGTGCCCTGTTTCTTTCCTGGGATTCCAGTAATAGATTCCGATGAACATGTGAAAGTTTACTGTAACCTGTGGACCTTCAACTTGACGATGAAACACAGAAAATGCGTCAGAATTGAATACAACATGCACCATGCCGACTTCTCTCCGGGAGAGTAAAGCTTCTAATTGTCTGTGCTTTGATTCTTTCCTGGGATTCCAGTAATACATTCCGATCGACATGGGAAGGTTTACTGTAACCTGCGGACCTTCAACGTGACGATGAAACACAGAAATAGCGTCGGAATTGAATACAACAGGCACCATGACGACATCTCTCCGGGAGAGTAATGCTTCTAACTGTGTGTGCTTTCATTCTTTCCTGGGATTCCAGTAAGAGATTCCGATGGACATGGGAAAGTTTACTGTAACCTGTGGACCTTCAACTTGGCGATGGAACACAGAATTTGCGACTGAATTGAATAAATCAGGCACCATGCCGACTTCTCTCCGGGAGAGTAATGCTTCTAACTGTCTGTGCTTTGATTCTTTCCTGGGATTCCAGTAATAGATTCCGATGGACATGGGGAGGTTTACTGTAACCTGTGGACCTTCAACTTGACGATAAAACACAGAAATTGCGTCGGAATTGAATACAACAGGCACCATGCAGACTTCTCTCCGGGAGAGTTATGCTTCTAACTGTCTGTGCTTTGATTCTTTCCTGGGATTCCAGTAATAGATTCTGATGGACATTGGATAGGTTTACTGTAACCTGTGGACCTTCAACTTGACGATGAAACAAAGAAATTGCGTCGGAATTGAATACAACAGGCACCATGCCGACTTCTCTCCAGGAAAGTAATGCTTCTACCTCTCTGTGCTTTGATTCTTTCCTGGGATTCCAGTAATACATTCCGATGGACATGGGAAGGTTTACTGTAACCTGTGGACCTTCAACTTGACGATGAAACACAGAAATTGCTCCGGAATTGAATACAACAGGCACCATGCCAACTTCTCTCCGGGAGAGTAATGCTTCTAATAGTCTGTGCTTTGATTCCTTCCTAGGATTCCAGTAATAGATTCCGATGGGATTGGGAAGGTTTACTGTAACCTGTGGACCTTCAACTTGACGATGAACCACAGAAATTGCGTCGGAATTGAATACAACAGGCACCATGCCGACTTCTCTCCGGGAGAGTAATGCTTCTAACTGTCTGTGCTTTGATTCTTTCCTGGGATTCCAGTGACAGATTCCGATGGATATGTGGATGTTTAATGTTACATGTGGACCTTCAACTTGACGATGAAACACAGAAATTGCGTCGGAATTGAATACAACAGGCACCATGCCGACTTCTCTCCGGGAGAGTAATGCTTCTATCTGTCTGTGCTTTCATTCTTTCCTGGGATTCCAGTAATAGATTCCGATGGACATGGGAAGGTTTACTGTAACCTGTGGACCTTCAACTTGGCGATGAAACACAGAAATTGCTTCGGAATTGAATACAACAGGCACCATGCCGACTTCTCTCCGGGATTTTAATGCTTCTAATTGTCTGTGCTTTGATTCTTTCCTGGGATTCCAGTAATAGTTTCCGATGGTCATGGGAAGGTTTACTGTAACCTGTGGACCTTCAACTTGATGATGAAACACAGAAATTGCGTCGGAATTGAATACAATGAAAGCACATCTCTCCGGGAGAGTAATGCTTCTAACTCTCTGTGCCTTGTTTCTTTCCTGGGATTCCAGTAATAGATTCCGATGGACATGGGAAGGTTTACTGTAACCTGTGGACCTTCAACTTGACGATGAAACACAGAAATTGCGTCGGAATTGAATACAACAGGCACCATGCCGACTTCTCTCCGGGAGACTAATGCTTCTAACTGTCTGTGCTTTGATTCCTTCCTGGGATTCCAGTGATAGATTCCGATAGACATGGGAAGGTTTACTTTAACCTGTGGACCTTCAAGTTGGCGATGAAACACAGAAATTGCGTCGGGATTGAATAGCACAGGCGCCATGCCGACTTCTCTCCGGGAGAGTAATGCTTCTAACTCTCTGTGCCCTGTTTCTTTCCTGGGATTCCAGTAATAGATTCCGATGAACATGTGAAAGTTTACTGTAACCTGTGGACCTTCAACTTGACGATGAAACACAGAAAATGCGTCAGAATTGAATACAACATGCACCATGCCGACTTCTCTCCGGGAGAGTAAAGCTTCTAATTGTCTGTGCTTTGATTCTTTCCTGGGATTCCAGTAATACATTCCGATCGACATGGGAAGGTTTACTGTAACCTGCGGACCTTCAACGTGACGATGAAACACAGAAATAGCGTCGGAATTGAATACAACAGGCACCATGACGACATCTCTCCGGGAGAGTAATGCTTCTAACTGTGTGTGCTTTCATTCTTTCCTGGGATTCCAGTAAGAGATTCCGATGGACATGGGAAAGTTTACTGTAACCTGTGGACCTTCAACTTGGCGATGGAACACAGAATTTGCGACTGAATTGAATAAATCAGGCACCATGCCGACTTCTCTCCGGGAGAGTAATGCTTCTAACTGTCTGTGCTTTGATTCTTTCCTGGGATTCCAGTAATAGATTCCGATGGACATGGGGAGGTTTACTGTAACCTGTGGACCTTCAACTTGACGATAAAACACAGAAATTGCGTCGGAATTGAATACAACAGGCACCATGCAGACTTCTCTCCGGGAGAGTTATGCTTCTAACTGTCTGTGCTTTGATTCTTTCCTGGGATTCCAGTAATAGATTCTGATGGACATTGGATAGGTTTACTGTAACCTGTGGACCTTCAACTTGACGATGAAACAAAGAAATTGCGTCGGAATTGAATACAACAGGCACCATGCCGACTTCTCTCCAGGAAAGTAATGCTTCTACCTCTCTGTGCTTTGATTCTTTCCTGGGATTCCAGTAATACATTCCGATGGACATGGGAAGGTTTACTGTAACCTGTGGACCTTCAACTTGACGATGAAACACAGAAATTGCTTCGGAATTGAATACAACAGGCACCATGCCGACTTCTCTCCGGGATTTTAATGCTTCTAATTGTCTGTGCTTTGATTCTTTCCTGGGATTCCAGTAATAGTTTCCGATGGTCATGGGAAGGTTTACTGTAACCTGTGGACCTTCAACTTGATGATGAAACACAGAAATTGCGTCGGAATTGAATACAATAGGCACCATGACGACATCTCTCCGGGAGAGTAATGCTTCTAACTCTCTGTGCCTTGTTTCTTTCCTGGGATTCCAGTAATAGATTCCGATGGACATGGGAAGGTTTACTGTAACCTGTGGACCTTCAACTTGACGATGAAACACAGAAATTGCGTCGGAATTGAATACAACAGGCACCATGCCGACTTCTCTCCGGGAGACTAATGATTCTAACTGTCTGTGCTTTGATTCCTTCCTGGGATTCCAGTGATAGATTCCGATAGACATGGGAAGGTTTACTTTAACCTGTGGACCTTCAACTTGGCGATGAAACACAGAAATTGCGTCGGAATTGAATAGCACAGGCGCCATGCCGACTTCTCTCCGGGAGAGTAATGCTTCTAACTCTCTGTGCCCTGTTTCTTTCCTGGGATTCCAGTAATAGATTCCGATGGACATGTGAAAGTTTACTGTAACCTGTGGACCTTCAACTTGACGATGAAACACAGAAAATGCGTCAGAATTGAATACAATAGGCACAATGCCGACTTCTCTCCGGGAGAGTAAAGCTTCTAATTGTCTGTGCTTTGATTCTTTCCTGGGATTCCAGTAATACATTCCGATTGACATGGGAAGGTTTACGCTAACCTGCGGACCTTCAACGTGACGATGAAACACAGAAATAGCGTCGGAATTGAATACAACAGGCACCATGACGACATCTCTCCGGGAGAGTAATGCTTCTGACTGTGTGTGCTTTCATTCTTTCCTGGGATTCCGTTAAGAGATTCCGATGGACATGGGGAGGTTTACTGTAACCTGTGGACCTTCAACTTGGCGATAGAACACAGAATTTGCGACTGAATTGAATACATCAGGCACCATGCCGACTTCTCTCCGGGAGAGTAATGCTTCTAGCTGTCTTTGCTTTGATTCTTTCCTGGGATTCCAGTAATAGATTCCGATGGACATGGGGAGGTTTACTGTAACCTGTGGACCTTCAACTTGACGATAAAACACAGAAATTGCGTCGGAATTGAATACAACAGGCACCATGCAGACTTCTCTCCGGGAGAGTTATGGTTCTAACTGTCTGTGCTTTGATTCTTTCCTGGGATTCCAGTAATAGATTCTGATGGACATTGGATAGGTTTACTGTAACCTGTGGACCTTCAACTTGACGATGAAACAAAGAAATTGCGTCGGAATTGAATACAACAGGCACCATGCCGACTTCTCTCCAGGAAAGTAATGCTTCTACCTCTCTGTGCTTTGATTCTTTCCTGGGATTCCAGTAATAGATTCCGATGGACATGGGAAGGTTTACTGTAACCTGTGGACCTTCAACTTGACGATGAAACACAGAAATTGCTTCGGAATTGAATACAACAGGCACCATGCCAACTTCTCTCCGGGAGAGTAATGCTTCTAATAGTCTGTGCTTTGATCCTTCCGAGGATTCCAGTAATAGATTCCGATGGGAATGGGAAGGTTTACTGTAACCTGTGGACCTTCAACTTGACGATATACCACAGAAATTGCGTCAGAATTGAATACAACAGGCACCATGCCGACTTCTCTCCGGGAGAGTAATGCTTCTAACTGTCTGTGCTTTGATTCTTTCCTGGGATTCCAGTAATAGATTCCGATTCACATGGGAAGGTTTACTGTAGCCTGTGGACCTTCAGCTTGTCGATGAAACACAGAAATTGCGTCGCAATTGAATCCAACAGGCACCAAGCCGACTTCTGTCCGGGAGAGTAATGCTTCTAACTGTCTGTGCTATGATTCTTTCCTGGGATTCCAGAAATAGATTCCGATGGACATGGGAAGGTTTACTGTAACCTGTGGACCTTCAACTTGACGATGAAACACAGAAATTGCGTCGGAATTGAATACAACAGGCACCATGCCGTCTTCTCTCCGGGAGAGTAATGCTCCCAACTCTCTGTGCTTTGATTCTTTCCTGGGATTCCAGTAATAGATTTCGATGGACATGGGAAGGTTTACTGTAACCTGTGGACCTTCAACATGACGATGAAACATAGAAATTGCGTCGGAACTGAATACAACAGGCACCATGCCGACTTCTCTCCGGGATTTTAATGCTTCTAATTGTCTGTGCTTTGATTCTTTCCTGGGATTCCAGTAATAGATTCCGATGGTCATGGGAAGGTTTACTGTAACCTGTGGACCTTCAACTTGACGATGAAACACGGAAATTGCTTCGGAATTGAATACAACAGGCACCATGCCGACTTCTCTCCGGGAGAGTAATGCTTCTAATTGTCTGTGCTTTGATTCTTTCCTAGGATTCCAGTAATAGATTCCGATGGGTATGGGAAGGTTTACTGTAACCTGTGGACCTTCAGCTTGACGATGAAACACAGAAATTGCGTCGGAATTGAATACAACAGGCACCATGCCGACTTTTGTCCGGGAGAGTAATGGTTCTAACTGTCTGTGCTTTGATTCTTTCCTGGGATTCCAGTAATAGATTCCGATGGACATGGGAAGGTTTACTGTAACCTGTGGACCTTCAACTTGACGATGAAACACAGAAATTGCGTCGGAACTGAATACAACAAACACCACGCCAAGTCCTCTCTGGGAGAAAAATGCTTCTAACCGTCTGTGTTTTGATTCTTTTATTGGGATTCCAGTAATAGATTCCGATGGACATGGGAAGGTTTACTGTATATTGTGGAACTTCAAGTTGACGACGAAACACTGCAATTGCGTCGGAATTGAATACAACAGGCACCATGCCGACTTCTCTCCGGGAGAGTAATGCTTCTAACTGCCTGTGCTTTGATTCTTTCCTGGGATTCCGGTAATTGATTCCGATGGACATGTGGAAGTTTACTGTTACCTGTGGACCTTCAACTTGACGATGAAACACAGAAATTGCGTCGGAATTGAATACAACAGGCACCATGCCGACTTCTCTCCGGGAGAGTAATGCTTCTAACTGTCTGTGCTTTCATTCTTTCCTGGGATTCCAGTAATAGATTCCGATGGACATGGGAAGGTTTACTGTAACCTGTGGACCTTCAACTTGGCGATGAAACACAGAAATTGCTTCGGAATTGAATACAACAGGCACCATGCCGACTTCTCTCCGGGAGAGTAATGCTTCTAACAGTCTGTGCTTTGATTCTTTCCTGGGATTCCAATAATAGATTCCGACGGACATGGGAAGGTTAACTGTAACCTGTGGACCTTCAACTTGACGATGAAACACAGAAATTGCTTCGGAATTGAATCCAACAAGCACCAAGCCGACTTCTGTCCGGGAGAGTAATGCTTCTAACTGTCTGTGGTTTGATTCTTTCCTGGGATTCCAAAAATAGATTCCGATGGACATTGGAAGGTTTACTGTAACCTGTGGACCTTCAACTTGACGATGAAACACAGAAATTGCGTCGGAATTGAATACAACATGCACCATGCCGACTTTTCTCCGGGAGAGTAATTCTTGTAACTCTCTGTGCTTTGATTCTTTCCTGGGATTCCAGTAATAGATTTAGATGGACATGAGAAGGTTTACTGTAACCTGTGTACCTTCAACTTGACGATGAAACACAGAAATTGCGTCGGAAATGAATGCAACATGCACCATGCTGACTTCTCTCCGGGAGAGTAATGCTTCTAACTGTCTGTGCTTTGATTCTTTCCTGGGATTCCAGTAATAGATTCCGATGGACATGGGGAAGTTTAAAGTAACCTGTGGACCTTCAACTTGACGATGAAACACAGAAATTGCGTCGGAATTGAATACAACAGGCACCATGCCGACTTCTCTTTGGGAGAGTAATGCTTCTAACTCTCTGTGCTTAGACACTTTCCTGGGATTCCAGTAATAGATTCTGATGGACATGGGAAGGTTTACTGTAAGCTGTGGACCTTCAACGTAACGATGAAACACAGAAATTGCGTCGGAATTGATTACAATAGGCACCATGCCGACTTCTCTCCGGGAGAGTAATGCTTCTAACTGTCTGTGCTTTGATTCTTTCCTGGGATTCCAGTAAGAGATTCCAATGGGCATGGGAAGGATTACTGTAACCTGTGGACCTTCAAATTGACGATGAAACACAGAATTTGCGTCGGAATTGAATCCAACACTCACCAAGCCGACTTCTGTCCGGGAGAGTAATGCTTCTAACTGTCTGTGCTTTGATTCTTTCCTGGGATTCCAGAAATAGATTCCGATGGACATGGGGAGGTTAACTGAAACCTTTGGACCATCAACTTGGCGATGAAACACAGAAATTGCGTCGGAATTGAATACAGCTGGCACCATGTCAACTTCTCTCCGGGAGAGTAATGCTTCTTACTGTCTGTGCTTTCATTCTTTGCTGGGATTCCAGTAATAGTTTCCGATGGACATGGGAAGGTTTACTGTAACCTGTGGACCTTCAACTTGACGATGAAACACAGAAATTGGGTCGGAACTGAATACAACAAACACCACGAAGACTTCTCTCCGGGAGAATAATGCTTCTAACCGTCTGCGTTTTGATTCTTTTATTGGGATTCCAGTAATAGATTCCGATGGACATGGGAAGGTTTACTGTATCCTGTGGACCTTCAAGTTGACGATTAAACACAGAAATTGCGTCGGAATTGAATATAACAGGCACCATGTCGACTTCTCTCTGGGAGAGTAACGCTTCTAATTCTCTGTGCTTTGATTCTTTCCTGGAATTCCAGTAATAGATTCCGATGGACAAGGGGATTTTTACTGTAACCTGTGGACCTTCAACTTGACAATGAAACACAGAAATTGCGTCGGAATTTAATACAACAGTCACCACGCCGACTTCTGTCCGGGAGAGTAATGCTTCTATCTGTCTGTGCTTTGATTCTTTCCTGGGATTCCAGTAATTGTCTCCGATGGACATGGGAAGGTTTACTGTAACCTGTGGACCTTCAACTTGACGATGAAACACAGAAATTGCGTCGGAATTGAATACAACAGGCACCATGCCGAATTCTCACCAGGAGAGTATTGCTTCTAACTCTCTGTGCTTTGATTTTTTCCTGGGATTCCATTAAAGGTTCCGATGGACATGGGAAGGTTTACTGTAACCTGTGGACCTTCAACTTGACGATGAAACACAGAAATTGCGTCGGAATTGAATACAACAGGCACCATGCCGACTTTTGTCCGGGCGAGTAATGCTTCTATCTGTCTGTGCTTTGATTCTTTCCTGGGATTCCAGTAATAGATTCTGATGGACATTGGATTGGTTTACTGTAACGTGTGGACCTTCAACTTGACGATGAAACACAGAAATTGCGTCGGAATTGAATACAACAGGCACCATGCCGACTTCTCTCCGGGAGAGTAATGCTTCTAACTGTCTGTGCTTTGATTCTTTCCTGGGATTCCAGTAATAGATTCCGATGGACATGGGTAGGTTTACTGTAACCTGTGGACCTTCAACTTGACGGTGAAACACAGAAATTGCGTCGGAATTGAATCCAACAGGCACCAAGCCGACTTCTGTCCGGGAGAGTAATGCTTCTAACTGTCTGTGCTTTGATTCTTTCCTGGGATTCCAGAAATAGATTACGATGGACATGGGAAGGTTTACTGTAACCTGTGGACCTTCAACTTGACGATGAAACACAGAAATTGCGTCGGAATTGAATACAACAGGCACCACGCCGACTTCTCTCCGGGAGAGTAATTTTTGTAACTCTCTGTGCATTGATTCTTTCCTGGGATTCCAGTAATAGATTTCGATGGACATGGGAAGGTTTACTGTAACCTGTGTACCTTGAAATTGACGATGAAACACAGAAATTGCGTCGGAATTGAATACAACATGCACCATGCCGACTTCTCTCCGGGAGAGTAATGCTTCTAACTGTCTGTGCTTTGATTCTTTCCCTGGATTCCAGTAATAGATTCCGATGGACATGGAGAAGTTTACTGTAACCTGTGGACCTTCAACTTGACGATGAAACGCAGAAATTGCGTCGGAATTGAATACAACAGGCACCATGCCGACTTCCATTCGGGAGAGTAATGATTCTAACTGTCTGTGCTTTGATTCTTTCCTGGGATTCCAGTAATAGATTCCAATGGACATGGGAAGGTTTACTGTAACCTGTGGACCTTCATTTTGACGATGAAACACAGAAATTGCGTCGGAATTGAATCCAACAGGCACCAAGCCGACTTCTGTCCGGGAGAGTAATGCTTCTAACTCTCTGTGCTTTGATTCTTTCCTGGGATTCCAGTAATAGATTCCAATGGACATGGGAAGGTTTACTGTAATCTGTGGACCTTCATTTTGACGATGAAACACAGAAATTGCGTCGGAATTGAATCCAACAGGCACCAAGCCGACTTCTGTCCGGGAGAGTAATGCTTCCAACTGTCTGTGCTATGATTCTTTCCTGGGATTCCAGAAATAGATTCCGATGGACATGGGAAGGTTTACTGTAACCTGTGGACCTTCAACGTGACGATGAAACACAGAAAATGCGTCGGAATTGAATACAACAGGCACCATTCCGACTTGTCTCCCGGAGAGTAATTCTTGTAACTCTCTGTGCTTTGATTCTTTCCTGGGATTCCAGTAATAGATTTCGATGGACATGGGAAGGTTTACTGTAACCTGTGTACCTTCAACTTGACGATGAAACACAGAAATTGCGTCGGAATTGAATACAACATGCACCATTCCGACTTCTCTCCGGGAGAGTAATGCTTCTAACTGTCTGTGCTTTGATTCTTTCCTGGGATTCCAGCAATAGATTCCGATGGACATGGGGACGTTTACTGTAACCTGTGGACCTTCAACTTGACGATGAAACACAGGAATAGCGTCGGAATTGAATACAACAGGCACCATGCCGACTTCTCTCCGGGAGAGTAATGCTTCTAACTCTCTGTGCTTTGATTCTTTTATGGGATTCCAGTAATAGATTCCGATGGACATGGGATGGTTTACTGTAACCTGTGGACCTTCAACTTGCCGATGAAACACAGAAATTTCGTCGGAATTGAATACAACAGGCACCATTCCGACATCTCTCCGGGAGAGTAATGGTTCTAACTCTCTGTGCTTTGATTCTTTCCTGGGATTCCAGTAATAGATTCCGATGGACATGGGAAGGTTTACCGTAACCTGTGGACCCTCAACTTGACGATGAAACACAGAAATTGCGTCGGAATTGAATACAACAGGCACCATGCCGACTTCTGTCCGGGAGAGTAATGCTTCTAACTGTCTGTGCTTTGATTCTTTCCTGGAATTCCAGTAACAGATTCCGGTGGACATGGGAAAGTTTACTGTAACCTGTGGACCTTCAAATTGACGATGAAACACAGAAATTGCGTCGGAATTGAATACAACAGGCACCATGCCGACTTTTCCCCAGCAGAGTAATGATTCTAACTGTCTGTGTTTTGATTGTTTCCAGGGATTCCAGTAATAGATTCCGATGGACATGGGAAGGTTTACTGTAACCTGTGGACCTTGAACTTGACAATGAAACACTGACATTGCGACGGAATTAAATAGAACAGGCACCATGCCGACTTTTCCCCAGCAGAGTAATGATTCTAACTGTGTGTGCTTTGATACTTTCCTGGGAATCCAGTAATAGGTTCCGATGGACTTGGGAAGGTTTACTGTAACCTGTGGACCTTCAACTTCATGATGAAATACAGAAATATGCGACGGAAATGGAATACAACACGCACCATGCCGACTTCTGTTTGGGAGAGTAATGCTTCCAACCGTCTGTGCTATGATTCTTTCCTGGGATTCCAGTAATAGATTCGGATGGACATGGGAAGGTTAACTGTAACCTGTGGACCTTCAACTTGACGATGAAACACAGAAATTGCGTCAGTTGAATACAACAGGCACCATGCCGAATTCTATCCAGGAGAGTAATGCTTCTAACTGTCTGTGCTTTGATTCTTTCCTGGGTACCAGTAATAGATTCCGATGGACATGGGAGGGATTACTGTAACCTGTGGACCTTCAACTTGACGAAGAAACACAGAAATTGCGTCGGAATTGAATACAACGGGCACCATGCCGACTTCTCTGCTGGAGAGTAATGCTTCCAACTCTCTGTGCTTTGATTCTTTCCTGGGTATCAGTAATAGATTCCGATGGACATGGGAAGGATTACTGTAACCTGTGGACCTTCAACTTGACGAAGATACACAGAAATTGCGTCGGAATTGGATGCAACAAACACCATGCCGACTTCTCTCCGGGAGAGTAATGCTTCTAACTGTCTGTGTTTTAATTCTTTCCTTGGATCCCAGTAATAAATTCCGATAAAAATGGGAAGGATTACTGTAACCTGTGGACCTTCAACTTGACGATGAAACACAGAAATTGCGTCGGAATTGAATACAACAGGAACTATGCCTACTTCTCCCCAGGAGAGTAATGCTTCTAACTGTCTGTGGTTTGATTCTCTCCTGGTATTCCAGTAATAGATTGCCATGGTCATGGGAAAGTTTACTGTAACCTGTGTACCTTCAACTTGACGATGAAACACAGTATTTGCGTCGGAACTGAATACAACAGGCAACATGCCGACTTCTCTCCGGGAGAGTAATGCTTCTAACTGTCTGTGCTCTGATTCTTTCCTGGGATTCCAGTAATAGATTCCGATGGAAATGGGTAGGTTTACTGTAACCTGTAAACCTTCAACTTGACGATGAAACACATAAATTGCGTTGGAATTGAATACATGAAGCACCATGCCGACTTCTCTCCGGGAGAGTAATGCTTCCAACTGTCTGTGCTTTGATTCTTTCCTGGGACTCCAGTAATAGATTCCGATTTACATGGGAAGGTTTACTGTAACCTGTGGACCATCAACTTGACGAAAAAACACAGAAATAGCGTCGGAATTGAATACAACATACACCATGCCGACTTCTCTCCGGGAGAGTAATGCTTCTAACTGTCTGTGTTTTAATTCTTTCCTTGGATCCCAGGAATAAATTCCGATAAAAATGGGAAGGATTACTGTAACCTGTGGACCTTCAACTTGACTATGAAACACAGAAATTGCGTCGGAATTGAATACAACAGGAACTATGCCTACTTCTCCCCAGGAGAGTAATGCTTCTAACTGTCTGTGGTTTGATTCTCTGCTGGTATTCCAGTAATAGATTGCCATGGTCATGGGAAAGATTACTGTAACCTGTGGACCTTCAACTTGACGATGAAAGTCAGAAATTGCGTCGGAATAGAATACAACAGGCACCATGCCGACTTCTCTCCGGGAGAGTAATGCTTCTAACTATCTGTGCTTTGATTCTTTCCTGGGATTCCAGTAATGGATTGCGATGGACATGGGAAGGCTTACTGTAACCTGCAAACCTTCAACTTGACGATGAATCACCGAAATTGCGTCGGAATTGAATACAACAGGCACCATGCCGACTTCTGTCCGGGAGAGTAATGCTTCTAACTGTCTGTGATTTGATTCTTTCCTGGGATTCCAGTAATAGATTCCGATGGACATGGGAAGGTTAACTGTAACCTGTGGACCTTCAACTTGACGATGAAACAAAGAAATTGCGTCAGTTGAATACAACAGGCACCATGCCGACTTCTATCCGGGAGAGTAACGCTTCTAACTGTCTGTGCTTTGATTCTTTCCTCGGATTCCAGTAATAGATTCCGATGGACATGGGAAGGTTTACTGTAACCTGTGGACCTTCAACGTGACGATGATACACAGAAATTCCGTCGGAATTGAATACAACTGGCACCATGCCGACTTCTCTCCGGGAGAGTAATGCTTCTAACTGTCTGTGCTTTGATTCTTTCCTCGGTTTCCAGTAATAGATTCCGATGGACATGGGAAGGTTTACTGTAACCTGTGGACCTTCAACTTGACGATGAAACAAAGAAATTGCGTCAGTTGAATACAACAGGCACCATGCCGACTTCTCTCCGGGAGAGTAATGCTTCTAACTATCTGTGCTTTGATTCTTTCCTGGGATTCCAGAAACAGATTCCAATGGACATGTGAAAGTTTACTGTAACCTGTGGACCTTCAACTTGGCGATGAAACACAGAAATTGCGTCGGAATTGATACAACAGGCACCAAGCCGACATGTCTCCGGCAGAGTAATGATTCTAACTGTCTGTGCTGTGATTCTTTCCTGGGATTCCAGTAATAGATTCCGATGGACATGGGAAGGTTTACTGTAACCTGTGGACCTTCAACTTGACGATGAAACACAGAAATTAAGTCGGAATTGAATACAGCGGGCACCATGACGACTTCCCTCCGGGAGAGTACTGCTTCCATTTCTCTGTGCTTTGATTCTTTCCTGGGATTCCAGTAATAGATTCCGATGGACATAAGAAGGGTAACTGTAACCTGTACTCCATCAACTTGACGATAAAACACAGAATTCGCGGCTTAATTAAATACAACAAACACGATGCCGATTTCTCTCCGGGAGAGTAATGCTTCCAACTGTCTGTGCTTTGATTCTTTCCTGGGATTGCAGTAATAGATTCCGATGGACATGGGAAGGTTTACTGTAACCTGTGGACCTTCAACGTGACGATGAAACACAGAAATTGCGTCGGAATTGAATATAACAGGCACCCAGCCGACTTCTGACCGGGAGAGTAATGCTTCTGACTGTCTGTGCTTTGATTCTTTCCTGGGATTCCAGTAATAGCTGCCGATGGACATGGGAAGGTTTACTGTAACCTGTGGACCTTCAACTTGACGATGAAACACAGAAATTGGGTCGGAATTGAATACAACAGGCACCATGCCGACTTCGCTCCGGGAGTGTAATGCTTTTAACTCTCTGTGCTTTGATTCTTTCCTGGGAATTCAGTAATAAATTCCGATGGACATGGGAATGTTTACTGTAACCTGTGGTTCTTCAACTTGACAATGAAACACAGACATTGCGTCGGAATTGAATACAACAGGCACCATGAGGATTTCTGTCCAGGAGAGTAATGCTTCTAACTGTGTGTGCTTTGTTTCTTTCCTTTGATTCCAGTAATAGGTTCCGATGGACAGGGGAAGGATTACTGTAACCTGTGGACCTTCAACTTGAGGATGAAACACAGAAATTGAGTCGGAATTGAATGCAACAGGCACAATGCCGACATCTCTCCGGCAGAGTAATGATTCTAACTGTCTGTGCTTTGATTGTTTCCTGGGATTCCAGTAATAGATTCCGATGGACATGGGAAGGTTTACTGTAACCTGTGGACCTTCAACGTGACGATGAAACACAGAAATTGCGTCAGTTGAATACAACAGGCACCATGCCGACTTCTATCCGGGAGAGTAATGCTTCTAACTATCTGTGCTCTGATTCTTTCCTGGGATTGCAGTAATAGATTCCGATGGACATGGGAAGGTTTACTGTAACCTGTGGACCTTCAACTTGACAATGAAACACAGACATTGCGTCGGAATTGAATACAACAGGCATCATGCCGATTTCTGTCCAGGAGAGTAATGCTTCTAACTGTGTGTGCTTTGATTCTTTCCTGGGATTCCAGCAATAGGTTCCGATGGACATGGGAAGGTTTACTGTAACGTGTGGACCTTCAACTTGACGATGAAACACAGAAATTGCGTCGGAATTGATTACAACGGGCACCGTGCCGATTTCTCTCCGAGAGAGTAATGCTTCCAACTGTCTGTGCTTTGATTCTTTCCTGGGATTGCAGTAATAGATTCCGATGGACATGGGAAGGTTTACTGTAACCTGTGGACCTTCAACTTGACGATGAAACACAGAATTTGCGTCAGTTGAATACAACAGGCACCATGCCGACTTCTATCCGGGAGAGTAATGCTTCTAACTTTCTGTGCTCTGATTCTTTCCTGGGATTGCAGTAATAGATTCCGATGGACATGGGAAGGTTTACTGTAACCTGTGGACCTTCAACTTGACAATGAAACACAGACATTGCGTCGGAATTGAATACAACAGGCACCATGCCGATTTCTGTCCAGAAGAGTAATGCTTCTAACTGTGTGTGCTTTGATTCTTTCCTGGGATTCCAGTAATAGGTTCCGATGGACATGGGAAGGTTTACTGTAACGTGTGGACCTTCAACTTGACGATGAAACACAGAAATTGCGTCAGTTGAATACAACAGGCACCATGCCGACTTCTGTCCTGGAGAGTAATGCTTCTAACTGTCTGTGCTTTGATTCTTTCCTGGGATTGCAGTAATAGATTCCGATGGACATGGGAAGGTTAACTGTAACCTGTGGACTTTCAACTTGACGATGAAACACAGAAATTGCGTCAGTTGAATACAACAGGCACCATGCCGAATTCTACCCAGGAGAGTAATACTTCTAACTGTCTGTGCTTTGATTCTTTCCTGGGTACCAGTAATAGATTCCGATGGACATTGGAGGGATTACTGTAACCTGTGGACCTTCAACTGGACGAAGGAACACAGAAATTGCGTCGGAATTGAATACAACGGGCACCATGCCGACTTCTCTGCTGGAGAGTAATGCTTCCAATTCTCCGTGCTTTGATTCTTTCCTGGGTACCAGTAATAGATTCCGATGGACATGGGAAGGATTACTGTAACCTGTGGACCTTCAACTTGACGAAGATACACAGAAATTGCGTCGGAATTGGATGCAACAAACACCATGCCGACTTCTCTCCGGGAGGGTAATGCTTCCAACTGTCTGTGTTTGATTCTTTCCTGGTACTCCAGTAATAGATTCCGATGGACTTGGGAAGGTTTACTGTAACCTGTGGACTTTCAACTTGACGAGGAAACACAGAAATTCCGTCGGAACTGAATACAACAGGCACCATGCCGACTTCCCTCCGGGAGAGGATTGCTTCTATCTCTCTGTGCTTTGATTCTTTCCTGGGAATTCAGTAATAGATTCCGATGGACATGGGAAGGTTTACTGTAACCTGTGGACCTTCAACTTTACAATGAACTACAGACATTGCGTCGTAACTGAATACAACAGGCACCATGCCGATTTTTGTCCAGGAGAGTAATGCTTCTAAATGTGTGTGCTTTGATTCTTCCTGGGACTCCGGTAATAGGTTCCGATGGACATGGGAAGGTTCACTGTAGCCTGTGGACCATCGACTTCACGATGAAACACAGAAATTGCGTCAGAAGTGGAATACAACCCGCACCATGCCGACTTCTGTCCGGGAGAGTAATGCTTCCAACTGCCTGAGCTATTATTCTTTCCTGGGATTCCAGTAATAGATTCCGATGGACATGGGAAGGTTTACTGTAACCGGTGGACCTTCAACGTGACGATGATACACAGATATTCCGTCGGAATTGAATACAACAGGCACCATGCCGACTTCTCTCCGGGAGAGTAATGCTTCTAACTGTCTGTGCTTTGATTCTTTCCTCGGTTTCCAGTAATAGATTCCGATGGACATGGGAAGGTTTACTGTAACCTGTGGACCTTCAACTTGACGATGAAACAAAGAAATTGCGTCAGTTGAATACAACAGGCACCATGCCGACTTCTCTCCGGGAGAGTAATGCTTCTAACTATCTGTGCTTTGATTCTTTCCTGGGATTCCAGTAACAGATTCCAATGGACATGTGAAAGTTTACTGTAACCTGTGGACCTTCAACTTGGCGATGAAACACAGAAATTGCGTCAGAAGTGGAATACAACAGGCACCATGACGACGTCTTTCCGGGAGATTAATGCTTCTAACTATCTGTGCTTTCATTCTTTCCTGGGATTCCAGTAATAGATTCCGATGGACATGGGAAGGTTAACTGTAACCTGTGGACCTTCACCTTGACGTTGAAACACAGAAATTGCGTCAGTTGAATACAACAGGGACCATGCCGAATTCTATCCAGGAGAGTAATGCATCTAACTGTCTGTGCTTTGATTCTTTCCTGGGTACCAGTAATAGATTCCGATGGACATGGGAGGGATTACTGTAACCTGTGGACCTTCAACTTTACAATGAAACACAGACATTGCGTCGTAACTGAATACAACAGGCACCATGCCGATTTCTGTCCAGGAGAGTAATGCTTCTAAATGTGTGTGCTTTGATTCTTTCCTGGGACTCCAGTAATGGCTTCCGATGGACATGGGAAGGTTCACTGTAACCTGTGGACCATCGACTTCACGATGAAACACAGAAATTGCGTCGGAAGTGGAATACAACCCGCACCATGCTGACTTCTGTCCGGGAGAGTAATGCTTCCAACTGTCTGAGCTATTATTCTTTCCTGGGATTCCAGTAATAGAATCCGATGGACATGGGAAGGTTAACTGTAACCTGTGGACCTTCAACTTGACGATGAAACAAAGAAATTGCGTCAGTTGAATACAACAGGCACCATGCCGACTTCTATCCGGGAGAGTGACGCTTCTAACTGTCTGTGCTTTGATTCTTTCCTCTGATTCCAGTAATAGATTCCGATGGACATGGGAAGGTTGACTGTAACCTGTGGACCTTCAACGTGACGATGATACACAGAAATTCCGTCGGAATTGAACACAACAGGCACCATGCCGACTTCTCTCCGGGAGAGTAATGCTTCTAACTGTCTGTGCTTTGATTCTTTCTTCGGTTTCCAGTAATAGATTCCGATGGACATGGGAAGGTTTACTGTAACCTGTGGACCTTCAACTTGACGATGAAACAAAGAAATTGCGTCAGTTGAATACAACAGGCACCATGCCGACTTCTCTCCGGGAGAGTAATGCTTCTAACTATCTGTGCTTTGATTCTTTCCTGGGATTCCAGTAACAGATTCCAATGGACATGTGAAAGTTTACTGTAACCTGTGGACCTTCAACTTGGCGATGAAACACAGAAATTGCGTCGGAATTGATATAACAGGCACCAAGCCGACATCTCTCCGGCAGAGTAATTATTCTAACTGTCTGTGCTGTGATTCTTTCCTGGGATTCCAGTAATAGATTCCAATGGACATGGGAAGGTTTACTGTAACCTGTGGACCTTCAACTTGACGATGAAACACAGAAATTGAGTCGGAATTGAATACAACGGGCACCATGACGACTTCCCTCCGGGAGAGTAATGCTTCCATTTCTCTGTGCTTTGATTCTTTCCTGGGATTCCAGTAATAGATTCCGATGGACATAAGAAGGGTAACTGTAACCTGTAGACCATCAACTTGACGATAAAACACAGAATTCGCGGCTTAATTACATACAACAAACACGATGCCGATTTCTCTCCGGGAGAGTAATGCTTCCAACTGTCTGTGCTTTGATTCTTTCCTGGGATTGCAGTAATAGATTCCGATGGACATGGGAAGGTTTACTGTAACCTGTGGACCTTCAACGTGACGATGAAACGCAGAAATTGCGTCGGAATTGAATATAACAGGCACCCAGCCGACTTCTGTCCGGGAGAGTAATGCTTCTGACTGTCTGTGCTTTGATTCTTTCCTGGGATTTCAGTAATAGCTGCCGATGGACATGGGAAGGTTTACTGTAACCTGTGGACCTTCAACTTGACGATGAAACACAGAAATTGCGTCGGAATTGAATACAACAGCCACCATACCGACTTCTCTCCGGGAAAGTAATGCTTCTAACTGTCTGTGCGTTGATTCTTTCCTGGGATTCCAGTAATAGATTCCGATGGACATGGGAAGGTTTACTGTAACCTGTGGACCTTCAACTTGACGATGAAACACAGAAATTGGGTCGGAATTGAATACAACAGGCACCATGCCGACTTCGCTCCGGGAGTGTAATGCTTTTAACTCTCTGTGCTTTGATTCTTTCCTGGGAATTCAGTAATAAATTCCGATGGACATGGGAATGTTTACTGTAACCTGTGGATCTTCAACTTGACAATGAAACACAGACATTGCGTCGGAATTGAATACAACAGGCACCATGAGGATTTCTGTCCAGGAGAGTAATGCTTCTAACTGTGTGTGCTTTGATTCTTTCCTTTGATTCCAGTAATAGGTTCCGATGGACAGAGGAAGGATTACTGTAACCTGTGGACCTTCAACTTGACTATGAAACACATAAATTGCGTCGGAATTGAATACAACAGGCACCATGCCGACATCTCTCCTGCAGAGTAATGATTCTAACTGTCTGTGCTTTGATCGTTTCCTGGGATTCCAGTAATAGGTTCCGATGGACATGGGAAGGTTTACTGTAACCTGTGGACCTTCAACGTGACAATGAAACACAGAAATTGCGTCGGAATTGAATACAACAGGCACTATGCCGACATTTCTCCGGCAGAGTAATGATTCTAACTGTCTGTGCTTTGACTGTTTCCTGGGATTCCAGTAATGGATTCCGATGGACTTGGGAAGGTTTACTGTAACCTGTGGACCTTCTACTTCACGACGAAACACAGAAATTGCGTCAGTTGAATACAACAGGCACCATGCCGACTTCTATCCGGGAGAGTAATGCTTCTTACTATCTGTGCTCTGATTCTTTCCTGGGATTCCAGTAATAGATTCCGATGGACATGGGAAGGTTTACTGTAACCTGCGGACCTTCAACTTGACAATGAAACACAGACATTGCGTCGGAATTGAATACAACAGGCACCATGCCGATTTCTGTCCAGGAGTGTAATGCTTCTAACTGTGTGTGCTTTGATTCTTTCCTGGGATTCCAGTAATAGGTTCCGATGGACATGGGAAGGTTTACTGTAACGTGTGGACCTTCAACTTGACGATGAAACACAGAAATTGCGTCGGAATTGATTACAACAGGCACCGTGCCGATTTCTCTCCGAGAGAGTAATGCTTCCAACTGTCTGTGCTTTGATTCTTTCCTGGGATTGCAGTAATAGATTCCGATGGACATGGGAAGGTTTACTGTAACCTGTGGACCTTCAACTTGACGATGAAACACAGAAATTGCGTCAGTTGAATACAACAGGCACCATGCCGACTTCTATCCGGGAGAGTAATGCTTCTAACTATCTGTGCTCTGATTCTTTCCTGGGATTGCAGTAATAGATTCCGATGGACATGGGAAGGTTTACTGTAACCTGTGGACCTTCAACTTGACAATGAAACACAGACATTGCGTCGGAATTGAATACAACAGGCACCATGCCGATTTCTGTCCGATAGTGTAAAGCTTCTAACTGTCTGTGATATGATTCTTTCCTGGGATTGCAGTAATATTTTTCGATGGACATGGGAAGTTTAATGTAACCTGTGGAGCTTCAACGTGGCGATGAAACTCAAAAATTGCGTCGGCATTGAATGCAACAGGCACCATGCCGACTACTCTCCGGGAGAGTAATGCTTCCAACTGTCTGTGCTTTAATTCTTTCCTGGGATTCCAGTAACAGATTCCGATGGACATGGGAAGGTTAACTGTAACCTGTAGACCTTCAACTTGATGATGAAACAAAGAAATTGCGTCAGTTGAATACAACAGGCACCATGCCGACTTCTATCCGGGAGAGTAACGCTTCTAACTGTCTGTGCTTTGATTCTTTCCTCGGATTCCAGTAATAGATTCCGATGGACATGGGAAAGTTTACTGTAACCTGTGGAATTTCAACTTGACGATGAAAGCACAGAAATTGCGTCGGAATTGAATCCAACAGGCACCATGAGGTTTTCTGTCCGGGAGAGTAATGCTTCAATCTGTCTGTGCTATGATTCTTTCCTGGGATTCCAGTAATATATTCCGATGGACATGGGAAGGTTTACTGTAACCTGTGGACCTTCAACTTGACGATGAAACACAGAAATTGCGTCGGAATTGAATACAACAGGCACCATGCTGACTTCTATCCGGGAGAGTAATGCTTCTAACTGTCTGTGCTTTGATACTTTCCTGGGATTCCAGTAATGGATTCCGATGGACATGGGAAGGTTTACTGTAACCTGTGGACCTTCAACGTGACGATGAAACACAGAAATTGCGTCGGAATTGAATACAACAGGCACCATGACGGCGTCTTTCCGGGAGAGTAATGCTTCTAACTGTCTGTGCTTTCATTCTTTCCTGGGATTCCAGTAATAGATTGCGATGGACATTGGAAGGTTTACTGTAACCTGTGGACCTTCAACTTGACGATGATACACAGAAATTGCGTCGGAATTGAATACAACAGTCACCATGCCGACTCCTGTCCAGAAGAGTAATGCTTCTAACTGTCTGTGCTTTGATTCTTTCTGGGGTTCCAGTAATAGATTCCGATGGACGTGGGAAGGTTTACTGTAACCTGTGGACCTTCAACTTGACGATGAAACACAGAAATTGCGTCGGAATTGAATACATCAGGCACCAAGCCAACTTCTGTCCGGGAGAGTAATTCTTCCTACTGTCTGTGTTTGATTCTTTTCTGGGATTCCAGTAATAGATTCCGATGGACATGGGAAGGTTTACTGTAACCTGTGGACCTTCAACTTGACGATGAAACACAGAAATTTCTTCGGAATTGAATTCAACAGGCACCATGACGACTTCTGTCCGATAGTGTAAAGCTTCTAACTGTCTGTGATATGATTCTTTCCTGGGATTGCAGTAATATTTTTCGATGGACATGGGAAGTTTAATGTAACCTGTGGAGCTTCAACGTGGCGATGAAACTCAAAAATTGCGTCGGCATTGAATGCAACAGGCACCATGCCGACTACTCTCCGGGAGAGTATTGCTTCCAACTGTCTGTGCTTTAATTCTTTCCTGGGATTCCAGTAATAGATTCCGATGGACATGGGAAAGTTTACTGTAACCAGTGGAATTTCAACTTGACGATGAAAACACAGAAATAGCGTCGGAATTGAATCCAACAGGCACCATGTGGTTTTCTGTCCGGGAGAGTAATGCTTCAATCTGTCTGTGCTATGATTCTTTCCTGGGATTCCAGTAATATATTCCGATGGACATGGGAAGGTTTACTGTAACATGTGTACCTTCAACTTGACGATGAAACACAGAAATTGCGTCGGAATTGAATACAACAGGCACCATGCCGGCTTCTGTCCAGGAGAGTAATGCTTCTAACTGTCTGTGTTTTGATTCTTTCCTGGGATTCCAGTAATAGATTCCGATGGACATGGGAAGGTTTACTGTAACCTGTGGACCTTCAACTTGACGATGAAACACAGAATCTTCTTCGGAATTGAATTCAACAGGCACCATAAAGACTTCTGTCCAATAGAGTAAAGCTTCTAATTGTCTGTGATATGATTCTTTCCTGGGATTGCAGTAATATTTCTCGATGGACATGGGAAGTTTAATGTAACCTGTGGAGCTTCAACGTAGCGATGAAACTCAGAAATTGCGTCGGAATTGAATACAACAGGCACCATGCCGACTACTCTCCGGGAGAGTAATGCTCGTAACAGTCTGTGCTTTGATTCTTTCCTGGGATTCCAGTAATAGATTCCGATGGACATGGGAAGGTTTACTGTAACCTGTGGACCTTCAACTTGACGGTGAAACACAGAAATTTCGTCGGAATTGAATACAACAGGCACCATGCCGACTTCTCTCCGGGAGAGTAATGCTTCCAACTGTCTGTGCTTTAATTCTTTCCTGGGATTCCAGTAATAGATTCCGATGGACATGGGAAAGTTTACTGTAACCAGTGGAATTTCAACTTGACGATGAAAACACAGAAATTGCGTCGGAATTGAATCCAACAGGCACCATGAGGTTTTCTGTCCGGGAGAGTAATGCTTCAATCTGTCTGTGCTATGATTCTTTCCTGGGATTCCAGTAATATATTCCGATGGACATGGGAAGGTTTACTGTAACATGTGTACCTTCAACTTGACGATGAAACACAGAAATTGCGTCGGAATTGAATACAACAGGCACCATGCCGGCTTCTGTCCAGGAGAGTAATGCTTCTAACTGTCTGTGTTTTGATTCTTTCCTGGGATTCCAGTAATAGATTCCGATGGACATGGGAAGGTTTACTGTAACCTGTGGACCTTCAACTTGACGATGAAACACAGAATCTTCTTCGGAATTGAATTCAACAGGCACCATAACGACTTCTGTCCAATAGAGTAAAGCTTCTAATTGTCTGTGATATGATTCTTTCCTGGGATTGCAGTAATATTTTTCGATGGACATGGGAAGTTTAATGTAACCTGTGGAGCTTCAACGTGGCGATGAAACTCAGAAATTGCGTCGGAATTGAATACAACAGGCACCATGCCGACTACTCTCCGGGAGAGTAATGCTCGTAACAGTCTGTGCTTTGATTCTTTCCTGGGATTCCAGTAATAGATTCCGATGGACATGGGAAGGTTTACTGTAACCTGTGGACCTTCAACTTGACGGTGAAACACAGAAATTGCGTCGGAATGGAATACAACAGGCACCATGCCGACTTCTCTCCGGGAGAGTAATGCTTCCAACTGTCTGTGCTTTAATTCTATCCTGGGATTCCAGTAATAGATTCCGATGGACATGGGAAAGTTTACTGTAACCTGTGGAATTTCAACTTGACGATGAAAACACAGAAATTGCGTCGGAATTGAATCCAACAGGCACCATGAGGTTTTCTGTCCGGGAGAGTAATGCTTCTATCTGTCTGTGCTATGATTCTTTCCTGGGATTCCAGTAATAGATTCCGATGGACATGGGAAGGTTTACTGTCACCTGTGGACCTTCACCTTGACGATGAACCACAAAAATTGCGTCGGAATTGAATACAACAGGCACCATGCCAACTTCTGTCCGGGAGAGTAATGCTTCCTACTGTCTGTGTTTGATTCTTTCCTGGGATACCTGTGATAGATTCCGATGGACATGGGAAGGTTTACTGTAACCTGTGGACCTTCAACTTGGCGATGAAACACAGAAAATTCGGCGGAATTGAATACAACAGGCACCATGCCGACTTCTCTCCATGAGAGTTATGCCTCTAACTGTCTGTGGTTTGATTCTTTCCTGGTATTCCAGTAATAGATTGCCATGGTCATAGGAAAGTTTACTGTAACCTGTGTACCTTCCACTTGACGATGAAACACAGTATTTGCGTCGGAATTGAATACAACAGGCCACATGCCGACTTCTCTCCGGGAGTGTAATGCTTCTAACTGTCTGTGCTTTGATTCTTTCCTGGGATTCCAGTAATAGATTCCGATGGAAATGGGTAGGTTTACTGTAACCTGTAAACCTTCAACTTGACGATGAAACACAGAAATTGCGTCAGAATTGAATACAACAGGAACTATGCCTACTTCTCCCCAGGAGAGTAATGCTTCTAACTGTCTGTGGTTTGATTCGCTCCTGGTATTCCAGTAATAGATTGCCATGGTCATGGGAAAGTTTACTGTAACCTGTGGACCTTCATCTTGACGATGAAACACAGAAATTGCGTCGGAATAGAATACAACAGGCACCATGCCGACTTCTCTCCGGGAGAGTAATGCTTCTAACTATCTGTGCTTTGATTCTTTCCTGGGATTCCAGTAATGGATTGCGATGGACATGGGAAGGCTTACTGTAACCTGCAAACCTTCAACTTGACGATGAAACACCGAAATTGCGTCGGAATTGAATACAACAGGCACCATGCCGACTTCTGTCCGGGAGAGAAATGCTTCTAACTGTCTGTGATTTGATTCTTTCCTGGGATTCCAGTAATAGATTCCGATGGACATGGGAAGGTTTACTGTAACCTGTGGACCTTCAACTTGACGATGAATCACAGAAATTGCGTCGGAATATAATACAGCAGGCACCATGCCGACTTCTCTCCGGGAGAGTAATGTTTCCAACTGCCTATGCTTTGATTCTTTCCTGGGATTTCAGTAATAGATTCCGATGGACATGGGAAGGTTTACTGTAACCTGTGGACCTTCAACTTGACGATGAAACACAGAAATTGCGTCGGAATTGAATACAACAGGCACCATGCCGACTTCTCTTCGGGAGACTAATGCTTCTAACTGTCAGTGCTTTGATTCCTTCCTGGGATTCCAGTAATAGATTCCGATGGACATGGGAAGGTTTACTGTAACCTGTGGACTTTGAACTTGACAATGAAACACTGACATTGCGACGGAATTAAATAGAACAGGCACCATGACGATTTCTGTCCAGGAGAGTAATGCTTCTAACTGTGTGTGCTTTGATACTTTCCTGGGAATCCAGTAATAGGTTCCGATGGACATGGGAAGGTTTACTGTAACCTGTGGACCTTCAACTTCACGATGAAATACAGAAATTGCGACGGAAATGGAATACAACCCGCACCATACCGACTTCTGTCCGGGAGAGTAATGCTTCCAACCGTCTGTGCTATGATTCTTTCCTGGGATTCCAGTAATAGATTCCGATGGACATGGGAAGGTTAACTGTAACCTGTGGACCTTCACCTTGACGTTGAAACACAGAAATTGCGTCAGTTGAATACAACAGAGACCATGCCGAATTCTATCCAGGAGAGTAATGCTTCTAACTGTCTGTGCTTTGATTCTTTCCTGGTTACCAGTAATATATTCCGATGGACATGGGAGGGATTACTGTAACCTTTGGACCTTCAACTTGACGAAGAAACACAGAAATTGCGTCGGAATTGAATACAACAGGCATCATGCCGACTTCTCTCCTGGAGTGTAATGCTTCCAACTCTCTGTGCTTTGATTCTTTCCTGGGTACCAGTAATAGATTCCGATGGACATGGGAAGGATTACTGTAACCTGTGGACCTAAAACTTGACGAAGATACACAGAAATGGCGTCGGAATTGGATGCAACAAACACCATGCCGACTTCTCTCCGGGAGGGTAATGCTTCCAACTGTCTGTGTTTGATTCTTTCCTGGTACTCCAGTAATAGATTCCGATGGACTTGGGAAGGTTTACTGTAACCTGTGGACCTTCAACTTGACGACGAAACACAGAAATTCCGTCGGAACTGAATACAACAGGCACCAGGCCGACTTCCCTCCGGGAGAGTATTGCTTCTATCTCTCTGTGCTTTATTCTTTCCTGGGAATTCAGTAATAGATTCCGATGGACATGGGAAGGTTTACTGTAACCTGTGGACCTTCAACTTTACAATGAAACACAGACATTGCGTCGTAACTGAATACAACAGGCACCATGCCGATTTCTGTCCAGGAGAGTAATGCTTCTAAATGTGTGTGCTTTGAGTCTTTCCTGGGACTCCAGTAATAGCTTCCGATGGACGTGGGAAGGTTCACTGTAACCTGTGGACCATCGACTTCACGATGAAACACAGAAATTGCGTCGGAAGTGGAATACAACCCGCACCATGCTGACTTCTGTCCGGGAGAGTAATGCTTCCAACTGTCTGAGCTATTATTCTTTCCTGGGATTCCAGTAATAGAATCCGATGGACATGGGAAGGTTAACTGTAACCTGTGGACCTTCAACTTGACGATGAAACAAAGAAATAGCGTCAGTTGAATACAACAGGCACCATGCCGACTTCTATCCGGGAGAGTAACGCTTCTAACTGTCTGTGCTTTGATTCTTTCCTCGGATTCCAGTAATGGATTCCGATGGACATGGGAAGGTTTACTGTAACCTGTGGACCTTCAACGTGACGATGATACACAGAAATTCCGTCGGAATTGAATACAAAAGGCACCATGCCGACTTCTCTCCGGGAGAGTAATGCTTCTAACTGTCTGTGCTTTGATTCTTTCCTCGATTTCCAGTAATAGATTCCGATGGACATGGGAAGGTTTACTGTAACCTGTGGACCTTCAACTTGACGATGAAACAAAGAAATTGCGTCAGTTGAATACAACAGGCACCATGCCGACTTCTCTCCGGGAGAGTATCGCTTCTAACTATCTGTGCTTTGATTCTTTCCTGGGATTCCAGTAACAGATTCCAATGGACATGTGAAAGTTTACTGTAACCTGTGGACCTTCAACTTGGCGATGAAACAGAAATTGCGTCGGAATTGATACAACAGGCACCAAGCCGACATCTCTCCGGCAGAGTAATGATTCTAACTGTCTGTGCTGTGATTCTTTCCTGGGATTCCAGTAATAGATTCCGATGGACATGGGAAGGTTTACTGTAACCTGTGGACCTTCAACTTGACGATGAAACACAGAAATTGAGTCGGAATTGAATACAACGGGCACCATGACGACTTCCCTCCGGGAGAGTAATGCTTCCATTTCTCTGTGCTTTGATTCTTTCCTGGGATCCAGTAATAGATTCCGATGGACATAAGAAGGGTAATTGTAACCTGTAGACCATCAACTTGACGATAAAACACAGAATTCGCGGCTTAATTAAATACGACAAACACGATGCCGATTTCTCTCCGGGAGAGTAATGCTTCCAACTGTCTGTGCTTTGATTCTTTCCTGGGATTGCAGTAATAGATTCCGATGGACATGGGAAGGTTTACTGTAACCTGTGGACCTTCAACGTGACGATGAAACACAGAAATTGCGTCGGAATTGAATATAACAGGCACCCGGCCGACTTCTGTCCGGGAGAGTAATGCTTTTGACTGTCTGTGCTTTGATTCTTTCCTGGGATTCCAGTAATAGCTGCCGATGGACATGGGAAGGTTTACTGTAACCTGTGGACCTTCAACTTGACGATGAAACACAGAAATTGCGTCGGAATTGAATACAACAGCCACCATACCGTCTTCTCTCCGGGAAAGTAATGCTTCTAACTGTCTGTGCGTTGATTCTTTCCTGGGATTCCAGTAATAGATTCCCATGGACATGGGAAGGTTTACTGTAACCTGTGGACCTTCAACTTGACGATGAAACACAGAAATTGGGTCGGAATTGAATACAACAGGCACCATGCCGACTTCGCTCCGGGAGTGTCATGCTTTTAACTCTCTGTGCTTTGATTCTTTCCTGGGAATTCAGTAATAAATTCCGATGGACATGGGAATGTTTACTGTAATCTGTGGACCTTCAACTTGACAATGAAACACAGACATTGCGTCGGAATTGAATACAACAGGCACCATGAGGATTTCTGTCCAGGAGAGTAATGCTTCTAACTGTGTGTGCTTTGATTCTTTCCTTTGATTCCAGTAATAGGTTCCGATGGACAGGGGAAGGTTTACTGTAACCTGTGGACCTTCAACTTGACGATGAAACACAGAAATTGCGTCGGAATTGAATACAACAGGCACCATGCCGACATCTCTCCGGCAGAGTAATGATTCTAACTGTCTGTGCTTTGATTGTTTCCTGGGATTCCAGTAATAGATTCCGATTGACATGGGAAGGTTTACTGTAACCTGTGGACCTTCTACTTCACGACGAAACACAGAAATTGCGTCAGTTGAATACAACAGGCACTATGCCGACTTCTATCCGGGAGAGTAATGCTTCTAACTATCTGTGCTCTGATTCTTTCCTGGGATTGCAGTAATAGATTCCGATGGACATGGGAAGGTTTACTGTAACCTGTGGACCTTCAACTTGACAATGAAACACAGACATTGCGTCGGAATTGAATACAACAGGCACCATGCCGATTTCTGTCCAGGAGAGAAATGCTTCTAACTGTGTGTGCTTTGATTCTTTCCTGGGATTCCAGTAATATGTTCCGATGGACATGGGAAGGTTTACTGTAACGTGTGGACCTTCAACTTGACGATGAAACACAGAAATTGCGTCGGAATTGAATACAACAGGCACCATGCCGATTTCTGTCCAGGAGAGTAATGCTTCTAACTGTGTGTGCTTAGATTCTTTCCTGGGATTCCAGTAATAGGTTCCGATGGACATGGGAAGGTTTACTGTAACGTGTGGACCTTCAACTTGACGATGAAACACAGAAATTGCGTCAGCTGAATACAACAGGCACCATGCCGACTTCTATCCTGGAGAGCAATGCTTCTAACTGTCTGTGCTTTGATTCTTTCCTGGGATTTCAGTATTAGATTCCGATGGACATGGGAAGGTTTACTGTAACCTGTGAACATTCAACTTGACGATGAAACACAGAAATTGCGTCGGAATTGAATACAACAGGCACCATGCCGACTTCTCTCCGGGTGACTAATGCTTCTAACTGTCTGTGATTTGATTCCTTCCTGGGATGCCAGTATAGATTCCGATGAACATGGGAAGGTTTACTGTGACCTGTGGACCTTCAACTTGACGATGAAACACAGAAATTGCGTCGGAATAGAATACAACAGGCACCATGCCGACTTCTCTCCGGGAAAGTAATGCTTCTAACTATCTGTGTTTTGATTCTTTCCTGGGATTCCAGTAATGGATTTCGATGGACATGGGAAGGTTTACTGTTACCTGTGGACCTTCAACTTGACGATGAAACACCGAAATTGCGTCGGAATTGAATACAACAGGCACCATGCCGACTTCTGTACGGGAGAGTAATGCTTCTAACTGTCTGTGCTTTGATTCTTTCCTGGAATTCCAGTAACAGATTCCGGTGGACATGGGAAAGTTTACTGTAACCTGTGGACCTTCAACTTGACGATGAAACACAGAAATTGCGTCGGAATTGAATACAACAGGCACCATGCCGACTTCTCCCCAGCAGAGTAATGATTCTAACTGTCTGTGCTTTGATTGTTTCCTGGGATTCCAGTAATAGATTCCGATGGACATGGGAAGGTTTACTGTAACCTGTGGACCTTGAACTTGACAATGAAACACTGACATTGCGACGGAATTAAATAGAACTGGCACCATGCCGATTTCTGTCCAGGAGAGTAATGCTTCTAACTGTGTGTGCTTTGATACTTTCCTGGGAATCCAGTAATAGGTTCCGATGGACATGGGAAGGTTTACTGTAACCTGTGGACCTTCAACTTCACGATGAAATACAGAAATATGCGACGGAAATGGAATACAACACGCACCATGCCGGTTTCTGTCCGGGAGAGTAATGCTTCCAACCGTCTGTGCTATGATTCTTTCCTGGGATTCCAGTAATAGATTCCGATGGACATGGGTAGGTTAACTGTAACCTGTGGACCTTCAACTTGACGATGAAACACAGAAATTGCGTCAGTTGAATACAACAGGGACCATGCCGAATTCTATCCTGGAGAGTAATGCTTCTAACTGTCTGTGCTTTCATTCTTTCCTGGGTACCAGTAATAGATTCCGATGGACATGGGAGGGATTACTGTAACCTGTGGACCTTCAACTTGACGAAGAAACACAGAAATTCCGTCGGAATTGAATACAACAGGCACCATGCCGACTTCTCTGCTGGAGAGTAATGCTTCCAACTCTCTGTGCTTTGATTCTTTCCTGGGTACCAGTAATAGATTCCGATGGACATGGGAAGGATTACTGTAACCTGTGGACCTTCAACTTGACGAAGATACGCAGAAATTGCGTCGGAATTGGATGCAACAAACACCATGCCGACTTATCTCCGGGAGGGTAATGCTTCCAACTGTCTGTGTTTGATTCTTTCCTGGTACTCCAGTAATAGATTCCGATGGACTTGGGAAAATTTACTGTAACCTGTGGACTTTCAACTTGACGATGAAACACAGAAATTCCGTCGGAACTGAATACAACAGGCACCATGCCGACTTCCCTCCGGGAGAGTATTGCTTCTATCTCTCTGTGCTTTGATTCTTTCCTGGGAATTCAGTAATAGATTCCGATGGACATGGGAAGGTTTACTGTAACCTGTGGACCTTCAACTTTACAATGAACTACAGACATTGCGTCGTAACTGAATACAACAGGCACCATGCCGATTTTTGTCCAGGAGAGTAATGCTTCTAAATGTGTGTGCTTTGATTCCTTCCTGGGACTCCGGTAATAGGTTTCGATGGACATGGGAAGGTTCACTGTAGCCTGTGGACCATCGACTTCACGATGAAACACAGAAATTGCGTCGGAAATGGAATACAACCCGCACCATGCCGACTTCCGTCCGGGAGAGTAATGCTTCCAACTGTCTGAGCTATTATTCTTTCCTGGGATTCCAGTAATAGATTCCGATGGACATGGGAAGGTTAACTGTAACCTGTGGACCTTCAACTTGACGATGAAACAAAGAAATTGCGTCAGTTGAATACAACAGGCACCATGCCGACTTCTATCCGGGAGAGTAACGCTTCTAACTGTCTGTGCTTTGATTCTTTCCTCGGATTCCAGTAATATATTCCGATGGACATGGGAAGGTTTACTGTAACCTGTGGACCTTCAACTTGACGATGATACACAGAAATTGCGTCGGAATTGAATACAACATGCACCATGACAACTTCTCTCAGGGAGAGTAATGCTTCTAACTCTCTGTGCTTTGATTCTTTCCTGGGAATTGAGTAATAGATTCCGATGGACATGGGAAGGTTTACTGTAACCTGTGGACCTTCAACTTGACAATGATACACAGAAATTGCGTCGTCAATGAATACAACAGGCACCATGCCGACTTCTGTCCAGGAGAGTAATGCTTCTAACTGTCTGTGCTTTGATTCTTTCTGGGGTTCCAGTAATAGATTCCGATGGACGTGGGAAGGTTTACTGTAACCTGTGGACCTTCAACTTGACGATGAAACACAGAAATTGCGTCGGAATTGAATACATCAGGCACCAAGCCAACTTCTGTCCGGGAGAGTAATTCTTCCTACTGTCAGTGTTTGATTCTTTTCTGGGATTCCAGTAATAGATGCCGATGGACATGGGAAGGTTTACTGTAACCTGTGGACCTTCAACTTGACGGTGAAAAACAGAAATTGCGTCGGAATTGAATACAACAGGCACCATGCCGACTTCTGTCCGGGAGAGTAATGCTTCCAACTGTCTGTGCTTTAATTCTTTCCTGGGATTCCAGTAATAGATTCCGATGGACATGGGAAAGTTTACTGTAACCAGTGGAATTTCAACTTGACGATGAAAACACAGAAATTGCGTCGGAATTGAATCCAACAGGCACCATGAGGTTTTCTGTCCGGGAGAGTAATGCTTCAATCTGTCTGTGCTATGATTCTTTCCTGGGATTCCAGTAATATATTCCGATGGACATGGGAAGGTTTACTGTAACCTGTGTACCTTCAACTTGACGATGAAACACAGAAATTGCGTCGGAATTGAATACAACAGGCACCATGCTGACTTCTATCCGGGAGAGTAATGCTTCTAACTGTCTGTGCTTTGATACCTTCCTGGGATTCCAGTAATGGATTCCGATGGACATGGGAAGGTTTACTGTAACCTGTGGACCTTCAAAGTGACGATGAAACACAGAAATTGCGTCGGAATTGAATACAACAGGCACCATGACGACGTCTTTCCGGGAGAGTAATGCTTCTAACTGTCTGTGCTTTCATTCTTTCCTGGGATTCCAGTAATAGATTGCGATGGAGATGGGAAGGTTTACTGTAACCTGTGGACCTTCAACTTGACGATGATACACAGAAAGTGCGTCGGAATTGAATACAACATTCACCATGACGACTTCTCTCAGGGAGAGTAATGCTTCTAATTCTCTGTGTTTTGATTCTTTCCTGGGAATTGAGTAATAGATTCCGATGGACATGGGAAGGTTTACTGTAACCTGTGGACCTTCAACTTGACAATGACACACAGAAATTGCGTCGGCAATGAATACAACAGGCACCATGCCGACTTCTGTCCAGGAGAGTAATGCTTCTAACTGTCTGTGCTTTGATTCTTTCTGGGGTTCCAGTAATAGATTCCGATTGACGTGGGAAGGTTTACTGTAACCTGTGGACCTTCAACTTGACGATGAAACACAGTAATTGCGTCGGAATTGAATACATCAGGCACCAAGCAAACTTCTGTCCGGGAGAGTAATTGTTCCTACTGTCTGTGTTTGATTCTTTTCTGGGATTCCAGTAATAGATTCCGATGGACATGGGAAGGTTTACTGTAACCTGTGGACCTTCAACTTGACGATGAAACACAGAATCTTCTTCGGAATTGAATTCAACAGGCTCCATAACGACTTCTGTCCAATAGAGTAAAGCTTCTAATTGTCTGTGATATGATTCTTTCCTGGGATTGCAGTAATATTTTTCGATGGACATGGGAAGTTTAATGTAACCTGTGGAGCTTCAACGTGGCGATGAAACTCAGAAATTGCGTCGGAATTGAATACAACAGGCACCATGCCGACTACTCTCCGGGAGAGTAATGCTCGTAACAGTCTGTGCTTTGATTCTTTCCTGGGATTCCAGTAATAGATTCCGATGGACATGGGAAGGTTTACTGTAACCTGTGGACCTTCAACTTGACGGTGAAACACAGAAATTGCGTCGGAATTGAATACAACAGGCACCATGCCGACTTCTCTCCGGGAGAGTAATGCTTCCAACTGTCTGTGCTTTAATTCTTTCCTGGGATTCCAGGGAAAGTTTACTGTAACCTGTGGAATTTCAACTTGACGATGAAAACACAGAAATTGCGTCGGAATTGAATCCAACAGGCACCATGAGGTTTTCTGTCCGGGAGAGTAATGCTTCTATCTGTCTGTGCTATGATTCTTTCCTGGGATTCCAGTAATGTATTCCGATGGACATGGGAAGGTTTACTGTAACCTGTGGACCTTTAACGTGACGATGAAACACAGAAATGCGTCGGAATTGAATACAACAGGCACCATGACGACGTCTTTCCGGGAGATTAATGCTTCTAACTGTCTGTGCTCTCATTCTTTCCTGGGATTCCAGTAATAGTTTGCGATGGACATGGGAAGGTTTACTGTAACCTGTGGACCTTCAACTTGACGATTATACACAGAAATTGCGTCGGAATTAAATACAACATTCACGATGACGACTTCTCTCAGGGAGAGTAATGCTTCTAACTCTCTGTGCTTTGATTCTTTCCTGGGAATTGAGTAATAGATTCCGATGGACATGGGAAGGTTTACTGTAACATGTGGACCTTCAACTTGACGATGAAACACAGAAATTGCGTCGGAATTGAATACAACAGGCACCATGCCGGCTTCTGTCCAGGAGAGTAATGCTTCTAACTGTCTGTGTTTTGATTCTTTCCTGGGAATCCAGTAATAGATTCCGATGGACATGGGAAGGTTTACTGTAACCTGTGGACCTTCAACTTGACGATGAAACACAAAAATTGCGTCGGAATTGAATACAACAGGCACCATGCCAACTTCTGTCCGGGAGAGTAATGCTTCCTACTGTCTGTGTTTGATTATTTCCTGGGATACCTGTAATAGATTCCGATGGACATGGGAAGGTTTACTGTAACCTGTGGACCTTCAACTTGACGATGAAACACAGAAAATTCGTCGGAATTGAATACAACAGTCACCATGCCGACTTCTCTCCATGAGAGTAATGCCTCTAACTGTCTGTGGTTTGATTCTTTCCTGGTATTCCAGTAATAGATTGCCATGGTCATGGGAAAGTTTACTGTAACCTGTGTACCTTCAACTTGACGATGAAACACAGTATTTGCGTCGGAATTGAATACAACAGGCAACATGCCGGCTTCTCTCCGGGAGAGTAATGCTTCTAACTGTCTGTGCTTTGATTCTTTCCTGGGATTCCAGTAATAGATTCCGATGGAAATGGGTAGGTTTACTGTAACCTGTGGACCATCAACTTGACGAAAAAACACAGAAATAGCGTCGGAATTGAATACAACATACACCATGCCGACTTCTCTCCGGGAGAGTAATGCTTCTAACTGTCTGTGTTTTAATTCTTTCCTTGGATCCCAGTAATAAATTCCGATAAAAATGGGAAGGATTACTGTAACCTGTGGACCTTCAACTTGACGATGAAACACAGAAATTGCGTCGGAATTGAATACAACAGGAACTATGCCTACTTCTCCCCAGGAGAGTAATGCTTCTAACTGTCTGTGGTTTGATTCTCTCCTGGTATTCCAGTAATAGATTGCCATGGTCATGGGAAAGTTTACTGTAACCTGTGGACCTTCAACTTGACGATGAAACACAGAAATTGCGTCGGAATAGAATACAACAGGCACCATGCCGACTTCTCTCCGGGAGAGTAATGCTTCTAACTATCTGTGCTTTGATTCTTTCCTGGGATTCCAGTAATGGATTGCGATGGACATGGGAAAGCTTACTGTAACCTGCAAACCTTCAACTTGACGATGAAACACCGAAATTGCGTCGGAATTGAATACAACTGGCACCATGCCGATTTCTGTCCAGGAGAGTAATGCTTCTAACTGTGTGTGCTTAGATTCTTTTCTGGGATTCCAGTAATAGGTTCCGATGGACATGGGAAGGTTTACTGTAACGCGTGGACCTTCAACTTGACGATGAAACACAGAAATTGCGTCAGTTGAATACAACAGGCACCATGCCGACTTCTATCCTGGAGAGCAATGCTTCTAACTGTCAGTGCTTTGATTCTTTCCTGGGATTTCAGTATTAGATTCCGATGGACATGGGAAGGTTTACTGTAACCTGTGAACATTCAACTTGACGATGAAACACAGAAATTGCGTCGGAATTGAATACAACAGGCACCATGCCGACTTCTCTCCGGGTGACTAATGCTTCTAACTGTCTGTGATTTGATTCCTTCCTGGGATTCCAGTATAGATTCCGATGAACATGGGAAGGTTTACTGTGACCTGTGGACCTTCAACTTGACGATGAAACACAGAAATTGCGTCGGAATAGAATACAACAGGCACCATGCCGACTTCTCTCCGGGAAAGTAATGCTTCTAACTATCTGTGTTTTGATTCTTTCCTGTGATTCCAGTAATGGATTTCGATGGACATGGGAAGGTTTACTGTTACCTGTGGACCTTCAACTTGACGATGAAACACCGAAATTGCGTCGGAATTGAATACAACAGGCACCATGCCGACTTCTGTACGGGAGAGTAATGCTTCTAACTGTCTGTGCTTTGATTCTTTCCTGGAATTCCAGTAACAGATTCCGGTGGACATGGGAAAGTTTACTGTAACCTGTGGACCTTCAACTTGACGATGAAACACAGAAATTGCGTCGGAATTGAATACAACAGGCACCATGCCGACTTCTCCCCAGCAGAGTAATGATTCTAACTGTCTGTGCTTTGATTGTTTCCTGGGATTCCAGTAATAGATTCCGATGGACATGGGAAGGTTTACTGTAACCTGTGGACCTTGAACTTGACAATGAAACACTGACATTACGACGGAATTAAATAGAACTGGCACCATGCCGATTTCTGTCCAGGAGAGTAATGCTTCTAACTGTGTGTGCTTTGATACTTTCCTGGGAATCCAGTAATAGGTTCCGATGGACATGGGAAGGTTTACTGTAACCTGTGGACCTTCAACTTCACGATGAAATTCAGATATATGCGACGGAAATGGAATACAACACGCACCATGCCGACTTCTGTCCGGGAGAGTAATGCTTCCAACCGTCTGTGCTATGATTCTTTCCTGGGATTCCAGTAATAGATTCCGATGGACATGGGAAGGTTAACTGTAACCTGTGGACCTTCAACTTGACGATGAAACACAGAAATTGCGTCAGTTGAATACAACAGGGACCATGCCGAATTCTATCCTGGAGAGTAATGCTTCTAACTGTCTGTGCTTTCATTCTTTCCTGGGTACCAGTAATAGATTCCGATGGACATGGGAGGGATTACTGTAACCTGTGGACCTTCAACTTGACGAAGAAACACAGAAATTCCGTCGGAATTGAATACAACAGGCACCATGCCGACTTCTCTGCTGGAGAGTAATGCTTCCAACTCTCTGTGCTTTGATTCTTTCCTGGGTACCAGTAATAGATTCCGATGGACATGGGAAGGATTACTGTAACCTGTGGACCTTCAACTTGACGAAGATACGCAGAAATTGCGTCGGAATTGGATGCAACAAACACCATGCCGACTTATCTCCGGGAGGGTAATGCTTCCAACTGTCTGTGTTTGATTCTTTCCTGGTACTCCAGTAATAGATTCCGATGGACTTGGGAAAATTTACTGTAACCTGTGGACTTTCAACTTGACGATGAAACACAGAAATTCCGTCGTAACTGAATACAACAGGCACCATGCCGACTTCCCTCCGGGAGAGTATTGCTTCTATCTCTCTGTGCTTTGATTCTTTCCTGGGAATTCAGTAATAGATTCCGATGGACATGGGAAGGTTTACTGTAACCTGTGGACCTTCAACTTTACAATGAACTACAGACATTGCGTCGTAACTGAATACAACAGGCACCATGCCGATTTTTGTCCAGGAGAGTAATGCTTCTAAATGTGTGTGCTTTGATTCCTTCCTGGGACTCCGGTAATAGGTTTCGATGGACATGGGAAGGTTCACTGTAGCCTGTGGACCATCGACTTCACGATGAAACACAGAAATTGCGTCGGAAATGGAATACAACCCGCACCATGCCGACTTCCGTCCGGGAGAGTAATGCTTCCAACTGTCTGAGCTATTATTCTTTCCTGGGATTCCAGTAATAGATTCCGATGGACATGGGAAGGTTAACTGTAACCTGTGGACCTTCAACTTGACGATGAAACAAAGAAATTGCGTCAGTTGAATACAACAGGCACCATGCCGACTTCTATCCGGGAGAGTAACGCTTCTAACTGTCTGTGCTTTGATTCTTTCCTCGGATTCCAGTAATATATTCCGATGGACATGGGAAGGTTTACTGTAACCTGTGGACCTTCAACTTGACGATGATACACAGAAATTGCGTCGGAATTGAATACAACATGCACCATGACAACTTCTCTCAGGGAGAGTAATGCTTCTAACTCTCTGTGCTTTGATTCTTTCCTGGGAATTGAGTAATAGATTCCGATGGACATGGGAAGGTTTACTGTAACCTGTGGACCTTCAACTTGACAATGATACACAGAAATTGCGTAGTCAATGAATACAACAGGCACCATGCCGACTTCTGTCCAGGAGAGTAATGCTTCTAACTGTCTGTGCTTTGATTCTTTCTGGGGTTCCAGTAATAGATTCCGATGGACGTGGGAAGGTTTACTGTAACCTGTGGACCTTCAACTTGACGATGAAACACAGAAATTGCGTCGGAATTGAATACATCAGGCACCAAGCCAACTTCTGTCCGGGAGAGTAATTCTTCCTACTGACAGTGTTTGATTCTTTTCTGGGATTCCAGTAATAGATTCCGATGGACATGGGAAGGTTTACTGTAACCTGTGGACCTTCAACTTGACGGTGAAAAACAGAAATTGCGTCGGAATTGAATACAACAGGCAGCATGCCGACTTCTCTCCGGAAGAGTAATGCTTCCAACTGTCTGTGCTTTAATTCTTTCCTGGGATTCCAGTAATAGATTCCGATGGACATGGGAAAGTTTACTGTAACCAGTGGAATTTCAACTTGACGATGAAAACACAGAAATTGCGTCGGAATTGAATCCAACAGGCACCATGAGGTTTTCTGTCCGGGAGAGTAATGCTTCAATCTGTCTGTGCTATGATTCTTTCCTGGGATTCCAGTAATATATTCCGATGGACATGGGAAGGTTTACTGTAACCTGTGTACCTTCAACTTGACGATGAAACCCAGAAATTGCGTCGGAATTGAATACAACAGGCACCATGCTGACTTCTATCCGGGAGAGTAATGCTTCTAACTGTCTGTGCTTTGATACCTTCCTGGGATTCCAGTAATGGATTCCGATGGACATGGGAAGGTTTACTGTAACCTGTGGACCTTCAACGTGACGATGAAACACAGAAATTGCGTCGGAATTGAATACAACAGGCACCATGACGACGTCTTTCCGGGAGAGTAATGCTTCTAACTGTCTGTGCTTTCATTCTTTCCTGGGATTCCAGTAATAGATTGCGATGGACATGGGAAGGTTTACTGTAACCTGTGGACCTTCAACTTGACGATGATACACAGAAATTGCGTCGGAATTGAATACAACATTCACCATGACGACTTCTCTCAGGGAGAGTAATGCTTCTAATTCTCTGTGCTTTGATTCTTTCCTGGGAATTGAGTAATAGATTCCGATGGACATGGGAAGGTTTACTGTAACCTGTGGACCTTCAACTTGACAATGACACACAGAAATTGCGTCGGCAATGAATACAACAGGCACCATGCCGACTTCTGTCCAGGAGAGTAATGCTTCTAACTGTCTGTGCTTTGATTCTTTCTGGGGTTCCAGTAATAGATTCCGATTGACGTGGGAAGGTTTACTGTAACCTGTGGACCTTCAACTTGACGATGAAACACAGAAATTGCGTCGGAATTGAATACATCAGGCACCAAGCAAACTTTTGTCCGGGAGAGTAATTGTTCCTACTGTCTGTGTTTGATTCTTTTCTGGGATTCCAGTAATAGATTCCGATGGACATGGGAAGGTTTACTGTAACCTGTGGACCTTCAACTTGACGATGAAACACAGAATCTTCTTCGGAATTGAATTCAACAGGCTCCATAACGACTTCTGTCCAATAGAGTAAAGCTTCTAATTGTCTGTGATATGATTCTTTCCTGGGAATGCAGTAATATTTTTCGATGGACATGGGAAGTTTAATGTAACCTGTGGAGCTTCAACGTGACGATGAAACTCAGAAATTGCGTCGGAATTGAATACAACAGGCACCATGCCGACTACTCTCCGGGTGAGTAATGCTCGTAACAGTCTGTGCTTTGATTCTTTCCTGGGATTCCAGTAATAGATTCCGATGGACATGGGAAGGTTTACTGTAACCTGTGGACCTTCAACTTGACGGTGAAACACAGAAATTGCGTCGGAATTGAATACAACAGGCACCATGCCGACTTCTCTCCGGGAGAGTAATGCTTCCAACTGTCTGTGCTTTAATTCTTTCCTGGGATTCCAGGGAAAGTTTACTGTAACCTGTGGAATTTCAACTTGACGATGAAAACACAGAAATTGCGTCGGAATTGAATCCAACAGGCACCATGAGGTTTTCTGTCCGGGAGAGTAATGCTTCTATCTGTCTGTGCTATGATTCTTTCCTGGGATTCCAGTAATGTATTCCGATGGACATGGGAAGGTTTACTGTAACCTGTGGACCTTTAACTTGACGATGAAACACAGAAATGCGTCGGAATTGAATACAACAGGCACCATGACGACGTCTTTCCGGGAGATTAATGCTTCTAACTGTCTGTGCTCTCATTCTTTCCTGGGATTCCAGTAATAGTTTGCGATGGACATGGGAAGGTTTACTGTAACCTGTGGACCTTCAACTTGACGATTATACACAGAAATTGCGTCGGAATTAAATACAGCATTCACCATGACGACTTCTCTCAGGGAGAGTAATGCTTCTAACTCTCTGTGCTTTGATTCTTTCCTGGGAATTGAGTAATAGATTCCGATGGACATGGGAAGGTTTACTGTAACCTGTGGACCTTCAACTTGACGATGAAACACAAAAATTGCGTCGGAATTGAATACAACAGGCACCATGCCAACTTCTGTCCGGGAGAGTAATGCTTCCTACTGTCTGTGTTTGATTATTTCCTGGGATACCTGTAATAGATTCCGATGGACATGGGAAGGTTTACTGTAACCTGTGGACCTTCAACTTGACGATGAAACACAGAAAATTCGTCGGAATTGAATACAACAGTCACCATGCCGACTTCTCTCCATGAGAGTAATGCCTCTAACTGTCTGTGGTTTGATTCTTTCCTGGTATTCCAGTAATAGATTGCCATGGTCATGGGAAAGTTTACTGTAACCTGTGTACCTTCAACTTGACGATGAAACACAGTATTTGCGTCGGAATTGAATACAACAGGCAACATGCCGGCTTCTCTCCGGGAGAGTAATGCTTCTAACTGTCTGTGCTTTGATTCTTTCCTGGGATTCCAGTAATAGATTCCGATGGAAATGGGTAGGTTTACTGTAACCTGTGGACCATCAACTTGACGAAAAAACACAGAAATAGCGTCGGAATTGAATACAACATACACCATGCCGACTTCTCTCCGGGAGAGTAATGCTTCTAACTGTCTGTGTTTTAATTCTTTCCTTGGATCCCAGTAATAAATTCCGATAAAAATGGGAAGGATTACTGTAACCTGTGGACCTTCAACTTGACGATGAAACACAGAAATTGCGTCGGAATTGAATACAACAGGAACTATGCCTACTTCTCCCCAGGAGAGTAATGCTTCTAACTGTCTGTGGTTTGATTCTCTCCTGGTATTCCAGTAATAGATTGCCATGGTCATGGGAAAGTTTACTGTAACCTGTGGACCTTCAACTTGACGATGAAACACAGAAATTGCGTCGGAATAGAATACAACAGGCACCATGCCGACTTCTCTCCGGGAGAGTAATGCTTCTAACTATCTGTGCTTTGATTCTTTCCTGGGATTCCAGTAATGGATTGCGATGGACATGGGAAAGCTTACTGTAACCTGCAAACCTTCAACTTGACGATGAAACACCGAAATTGCGTCGGAATTGAATACAACTGGCACCATGCCGACTTCTGTCCGGGAGAGTAATGCTTCTAACTGTCTGTGCTTTGATTCCTTCCTGGGATTCCAGTAATAGATTCCGATGGACATGGGAAGGTTTACTGTAACCTGTGGACTTTGAACTTGACAATGAAACACTGACATTGCGACGGAATTAAATAGAACAGGCACCATGCCGATTTCTGTCCAGGAGAGTAATGCTTCTAACTGTGTGTGCTTTGATACTTTCCTGGTAATCCAGTAATAGGTTCCGATAGTCATGGAAAGGTTTACTGTAACCTGTGGACCTTCAACTTCACGATGAAATACAGAAATTGCGACGGAAATGGAATACAACCAGCACCATGCCGACTTCTGTCCGGGAGAGTAATGCTTCCAACCGTCTGTGCTATGATTCTTTCCTGGGATTCCAGTAATAGATTCCGATGGACATGGGAAGCTTAACTGTAACCTGTGGACCTTCACCTTGACGTTGAAACACAGAAATTGCGTCAGTTGAATACAACAGGGACCATGCCGAATTCTATCCAGGAGAGTAATGCTTCTAACTGTCTGTGCTTTGATTCTTTCCTGGGTACCAGTAATAGATTCCGATGGACATGGGAGGGATTACTGTAACCTTTGGACCTTCAACTTGACGAAGAAACACAGAAATTGCGTCGGAATTGAATACAACAGGCACCATGCCGACTTCTCTCCTGGAGTGTAATGCTTCCAACTCTCTGTGCTTTGATTCTTTCCTGGGTACCAGTAATAGATTCCGATGGACATGGGAAGGATTACTGTAACCTGTGGACCTTCAACTTGACGAAGATACACAGAAGTGGCGTCGGAATTGGATGCAACAAACACCATGCCGACTTCTCTCCGGGAGGGTAATGCTTCCAACTGTCTGTGTTTGATTCTTTCCTGGTACTGCAGTAATAGATCCCGATGGACTTGGGAAGGTTTACTGTAACCTGTGGACCTTCAACTTGACGATGAAACACAGAAATTCCGTTGGAACTGAATACAACAGGCACCAGGCCGACTTCCCTCCGGGAGAGTATTGCTTCTATCTCTCTGTGCTTTGATTCTTTCCTGGGAATTCAGTAATAGATTCCGATGGACATGGGAAGGTTTACTGCAACCTGTGGAGTTTCAACTTTACAATGAAACACAGACATTGCGTCGTAACTGAATACAACAGGCACCATGCCGATTTCTGTCCAGGAGAGTAATGCTTCTAAATGTGTGTGCTTTGATTCTTTCCTGGGACTCCAGTAATAGCTTCCGATGGACATGGGAAGGTTTACTGTAACCTGTGGACCTTCAACGTGACGATGATACACAGAAATTGCGTCTGAATTGGATACAACAGGCACCATGCCGACTTCTCACCGGGACAGTAATGCTTCCAACTGTCTGTGCTTTGATTTTTTCGTGGGATTCCAGTAAGAGATTCCGATGGACATGGGAAGGTTTACTGTAATCTGTGGACCTTCAACTTGACGATGATACACAAAAATTGCGTCGGAATTGAATACAACATTCACCATGACGACTTCTCTCCGGGAGAGTAATGCTTCTAACTGTCTGTGCTTTCATTCTTTGCTGGGATTCCAGTAATAGATTCCGATGGACATGGGATGGTTTACTGTAACCTGTGGACCTTCAACTTGACGATGAAACACAGAAATTGCGTCGGAATTGGATACAACAAACACCATGACGGCTTCTCTCCGGGAGAGTAATGCTTCTAACTGTCTGTGTTTTGATTCTTTCCTGGGATTCCAGTAATAGATTCCGATGGACATGGGAAGGTTTACTGTAACCTGTGGTCCTTCAACTTGACGATGAAACACAGAAATTGCGTCGGAACTTAATACAACAAACAACACGCCGACTTCTCTCCGGGAGAATAATGCTTCTAACCGTCTGTGTTTTGATTCTTTTATTGGGATTCCAGTAATAGATTCCGATGGACATGGGAAGGTTTACTGTATCCTGTGGGCCTTCAACTTGGCGATGAAACACAGAAATTGCGTCGGAATTGAATACAACTGGCACCATGCCGACTTCTCTCCGGGAGAGTAATGCTTCTAACTGTCTGTGCTTTCATTCTTTGCTGGGATTCCAGTAATAGTTTCCGATGGACATGGGAAGGTTTACTGTAACCTGTGGACCTTCAACTTGACGATGAAACACAGAAATTGCGTCGGAACTTAATACAACAAACACCATGCCGACTTCTCTCCGGGAGAATAATGCTTCTAACCGTCTGTGTTTTGATTCTTGTATTGGGATTCCAGTAATAGATTCCGATGGACATGGGAAGGTTTACTGTAACCTGTGTACCTTCAACTTGACGAAGAAACACAGAAATTGCGTCGGAATTGAATACAACAGTCACCACGCCGACTTCTGTCCGGGAGAATAATGCTTCTAACTGTCTGTGCTTTGATTCTTTCCTGGGTGGTGGTGGTTGTTGGCATGTTTAAGGGGGACTAATCAGCGAAGGTCATCAGTCCCCCATTCCAAAATCAGGCGAGCCGAAAATCTACGGAGCAGATAAAAACCAAAGGGGGAGGAGACGTCCCCCCAGGCGCTAAAAGAACACAAATGCAGCAAGAAACACTACAGACAAGAACTGGACAGACCAACACCAGACAGAAAGAAACAGAAGAAAGGAAGATGGCCGGAGACTGATTGACTGACCATGAGAAAAAAAAAAGGGAAAGAGTCAACCATCTGACGGCACACCAGAACAGCAACAGACACAAGGACAAAAGACACAGAAAGGGAAAGGCGCAGGACCTCCCTAAATCGAACCATAAAAACGACTACTACGGATAAAATGTATAACATTGTCAGCCATGGAGGCATCGCCGGATAAAACCAAAGCCAAAGTGCCCGGGAGATTAAAAGATTGCCGGAGTGTGCGCAGTCGAGGACACTCCAGCAAAATGTGGCCGACCGTCAGCCGGGACCCACACCAACACAAGGGGGGATCCTCCTGACGCAACAGATGGCCGTGCGTCAGGTATGTATGGCCGATGCGCAGCCGACACAGGACTATCGAGTCCCTGCGAGAAGCCTGCAGGGAGGAACGCCACACATCGGTCGTCCCCTTGACAGCCCGCAGTTTATTCGGGGCTGTCATGCCACGCCACTCAGCAGCCCACATCCCAATCAGCTTACGGCGCAACACCATCTGCTGGTCGCGAGCCGTAAGGCCGACCTCCAAAGCCGGGGCGTCGATCGCCCCTTTGGCCAGCCTGTCTACACGTTCGTTCCCTGGGATGCCAACATGACCGGGCGTCCAAACCAAGACCACCAAACGACCAGAACGGGCAATGGCGGAAACAGTCTCCTGAATGGAGGACACCAGAGGAGATGAGGGATAGCAGCGGTCGATGGCCTGAAGGCTGCTCAGGGAGTCACTGCAGATCACGACGGACCTACCTGAGCAGAAACGCATATGCTCAAGAGCGCGCAATATGGCCACCAGCTCTGCAGTAAAAATACTGCAGCCAGTCGGCAAGGAGCGCTGCTCAACATGGGCAGCGTGAGCAAAAGAGTAGGCAGTGCGACCATCAACCAGGGAACCATCCGTGTAGACAGGCTCACAGCCCGGAAATGATTCGAGGAGCGCAAGAAAACGGCGACGGAGGGCCACAGGCGGAACCGAGTCCTTAGGTCCCTGTGCCAAATCCAGACGGACGGACGGCCGGGACAAACACCAGGGAGGCGTAGGTGTACGTACCCGGAAGGGAGGCAGAAGAGGGAATGACCCCAGTTCTGACAGCAGAGACTGGACACGGACAGCGACGGAAAGCCCAGACCTAGGTCGCCGTTCGGGTAGATGGAGGACCATAGCAGGGAAAAGCAGGCGACGATTGGGATGATCTGGCGAGCAATGAACGTGGACAGCATAGTCGGCGAGCAGACGATGGCGGTGAATCCGCAGCGGGGGAACCCCGGCCTCCACCAGTAGACTATCCACGGGGCTGGTGCGAAAAGCGCCAGTGGCAAGCCTAACCCCACAGTGGTGTATGGGGTCTAACAACTTCAACACTGAGGGGGGCGCAGACCCATAGGCCAGGCTCCCATAATCAAGCCGGGACTGCACAAGGGCTCTGTACAACCGCTGCAGCGTGCAGCGATCTGCACCCCAAGACGTGTGGCTAAGGCAGCGGAGGGCGTTGAGGTGCCGCCAGCATTTTTGCTTCAGCTGAGTAACATGAGGAATCCATGTGAGCCGGGCATCAAACACGAGTCCCAAGAAGTGGCAAGTGTCCACCACTTCAAGCAGGTGGCCATCGAGGTAAAGTGCAGGATGAGGGTGGACCGTCCGACGCCTGCAGAAGTGCATAACTCGAGTCTTGGCAGCAGAGAACTGAAAACCATGAGTCAGAGCCCATGATGCTGCCATGCGAACGGCGACTTGCAGCCTGCGTTCGGCGACTCCCGTAGTCGTGGAGCTAAAAGAGAGGCAGAAGTCGTCGGCATACAAAGAAGGAGACACCGACGACCCCACTGCTGCAGCCAGACCATTAATGGCCACTAAAAATAAGGAGACGCTCAACACCGAGCCCTGCGGGACCCCATTTTCCTGTATATAAGAGGGAATAGAGGTGGCACCGACTTGCACCCGGAAAGAGCGGCGCAATAAGAAGTTTTGAAGAAAAGCCGGGAGCCGACCACGAAGACCCCACCCATGCAACGTGGCGAGGATGTGATGCCTCCATGTGGTGTCATACGCCTTCCGCAGATCGAAAAATACAGCAACGAGATGCTGACGTCGGGCAAAGGCCGTACGGACAGCAGATTCCAGCCGCACCAAATTGTCCACTGCAGACCGGCCCCGACGGAAGCCACCCTGGGATGGAGCGAGGAGACCGCGCGACTCAAGGACCCAACACAAACGCCGCCCCACCATACGTTCGAGCAATGTGCACAATACGTTGGTGAGGGTAATGGGACGATAGCTGTCCACCACCAGTGGGTCCGCACCGGGCGTCAAGATGGGGACAATAAGACCCTCTCGCCATTGCGACGGGAACACGCCTTCGCTCCAAATGCGATTAAATATCGCGAGAATGTGTCTCTGGCAGTCCCTGGAGAGATGCTTCAGCATCTGTGCGTGGATGCAGTCCGGTCCTGGTGCTGTATCAGGGCAATCGGCGAGGGCAGCGAGGAATTCCCTCTCGCTGAAAGGAGCATTGTATGTTTCATAATGACGCGTGTGGAATGAGAACGGCGTCCGCTCGGCTCGCTCCTTTAGAGAGCGAAAGGCGGGGGGATAGGATGCAGTCGCAGAGCTCTGAGCAAAGTGCGCGGCTAGCCGTTCAGCAATGGCGGCAGCGTCCGTGCAGACAGCGCCGTCCAAGGAGAGCCCAGGGACACCCATAGGGGTCTGGGATCCAGAAATCCGCCGGATCCGGGACCACACGAGCGAGGAGGAGACACGGGAGCCCAGGGACGAGACGTACCTCTCCCAGCACTCCTGCTTACACCGTGCAATAAGACGACGGGCGAAGGCACGGAGCCTCTTAAAGGCGATGAGGGTCTCCAGAGACGGGTGCCGCCTATGACGCTGGAGAGCCCGCCTACGGTCGCGAATAGCCTCAGCAATCACCAGGGGACAGCCTTCCGCCGAGGGAGGCCAGAGGAACGGGGGATGGCAGCCTCGGCCGCTGAAATGATGGACGTGGTGAAAACACGGACCACCTCGTCAATGTCACCCTGTGGGGGAGATGCAATGGTGACAGCGGAAGTAAAAGCTGGCCAGTCAGCCCTGTGGAGAGCCCAGCGGGGCAAGCGCCCAGAAGAATGACACTGGGGCAGTGACAAATAGATGGGAAAATGGTCACTACCACACAGGTCAGGATGCGCCCTCCAGTGGAGGGATGGGACAAGTCCAGGGCTGCAAATAGAGAGATCGATGGCCGAGAACGAGCCATGGGCCACACTGAAATGCGTGGGAGCACCGGTGTTCAAGAGGCTAAGTTCGAGCTGAGCCATCACATGCTCCACGGCACAACCACGAACATCGGAGACAGTCCCACCCCATAGAGGGTTGTGGGCATTGAAATCGCCCAGCAGCAAAAAAGGTGGCGGCAGTTGTGCTATCAGAGCAGCCAGGACATGCTGCGCTACAGCACCATCGGGTGGAAGGTAAATACTGCAGACGGTGATAGCCTGTGGCGTCCACACCCGAACAGCGACAGCCTCTAAAGCTGTTTGTAGAGGTACAAACTCGCTGTGAAGAGAGTTAAGGACATATATGCAGACGCCACCAGACACCCTTTCATAAGCTGCCCGGTTCTTAAAATAACCCCGATAGCCACGGAGGGCGGGGGTTTGCATTGCTGGAAACCAAGTTTCCTGCAGAGCAATGCAAAGGAAAGGATGACGGCTGATAAGTTGGCGGAGCTCAGCTAGATGGTGGAAAAAACCGCTGCAGCTCCACTGGAGGATGGTATTAGCCATGGATGGGAAAGGCGTGAAGGGATTGGGGAGGCAGATTACGCCTCCGGGGCCCCTGCTGCTACTGAGTCACCACCTGCACAACAGCCATCTACTGCATCCGAGGGACCGGCGAGATCCATGTCCTCAGCGGACGCCAGAATCTCCACCTCATCCTCAGACACAGAGCTTTTAGGAAGCGGTGGAATGGGTGCCACCGCAATGTCGGTAGCCTTGGGGAGTTTCTTCTTCTTCTGCTTCTCGCGCTGCGCCTTGGGTGGATCAGGCTGGGAGGGCGTCACCGGGTCAGTCTCAGGGACAGACGAAGACCGTGTGTCCCGACGACCAGGGACTGGCGGTTGTTTGAGCCACTTGCGGCCGTCGGCTTTAGAACCGGTCGGAGCGTGCGAAGGAAGGTCCCCAAGGGACCCCTTCCTTACGAGAGTAGCCGAAGAAGTCTTATGCTTCTCCGGCTGGGAAGGGGGGACTGATGTCCCCGATGATTGGGGGGGGGGGGTGGTGTTGCTCCTGAAGTAGATGGAGCAGGAGCAACAGGAGGTTTAGTGCCCCCCATCATCAAGGGGGCAGGTGTGGGACTTCGACTGTGAGAGCTGACTGGAGCAGATGGAATTGTAGAAGGAGTGACAGTTGCGGCGTAAGAAGCTGTCATGCGCACCGGATGAAGCCGATCATATTTCCGCTTCGCCTCAGTGTATGTCAGGCGGTCGAGAGTCTTTATTTCCATTATCTTCCGCTCCTTCTGCAGAATCGGACAGTCTGGCGAGCAAGGCGGATGGTGCGCACCACAGTTCACACAGATTGGAGGCGGCGCACAGGGATGATCAGGATGGGAAGGTCGACCGCAATCGCGACAGACGAGGTCGGACGCACAGCGTGAAGACATGTGGCCGAACTTCCAACACTTGAAGCACCGCATCGGGGGAGGGATATACGGCTTGACATCACAACGGTACACCATCACCTTGACCTTCTCAGGTAACGTGTCACCCTCGAAGGCCAAGATGAAGGCACCGGTGGCAACTTGACGATCCCTCGGACCCCGGTGGACGCGCCAGACGAAATGGACACCTCGGCGCTCCAAGTTGGCGCGCAGCTCGTCTTCGGACTGTAAAAGGAGATCCCTGTGAAAGATAATGCCCTGGACCATGTTCAGACTCTTATGGGGCGTGATAGTGACAGAGACATCCCCCAGCTTAGTACAAGCGAGCAAGGCCCGCGACTGGGCGGAGGATGCCGTTTTGATCAACACCGATCCGGACCGCATCTTGGACAAGCCCTCCACCTCCCCAAACTTGTCCTCTAAATGCTCTATAAAGAACTGAGGCTTCACGGACATAAAAGATTCCCCGTCAGCTCTGGTACAGACGAGATACCGGGGCGAGTATCTTTCGCTCTCATTCATAGCCCTTCGTTCCTCCCATGGTGTGGCCAGGGAGGGGAACGATTTGGGGTCATACACATTAGCCTTGAAGTGAGCTTTGGAACGCTTAGAGACTGCTGACGACTGGCCGCCAGCGAGAGATGATGTACCACGCTTCATTGCGGGTCATCCGCCCTGATGCCACCTACTCCGACCAAGGGCCCTCCCCACGGGCGCCACCCAGCCACAGCAATAGCCACCTGGCAGGATGGCCATTGCCGGGAGTCCTGATGCCCCAGGGCGATGGGGATCTACTCCTTGGCATACGTGGGGAGTGAACGGCGCAGGCATCAGTAGAGCGATCCCTGTGTTGTCAGGGGGCTACAACCAAGAGGGTACATGGCGGCCCCAACACAACGGACTGGCTACCGTGCTGGATTTTTGGTGCAAAAATGGCCAAGGTCGTCGTCGCAGTTAAAAGAAACACTGCAGAGTGCAGCGTGGTAATCGCCCAAGAGATCGAAAACGAGCGGGACACCATTGTAATGACGAGAAAGACGGCTAAAGGTCTAATTGCACGACGGATACAGTGCACCATGTAAGGCGTCCTTCCCCAATTGGCTCGCTCTTCGGAATAATTTAGAAAGATGGAGGTCAAACCCGAGAGGGGACCATCACATAAGGCCGAAACATGTGAGAGTCCGTTTAGTCGCCTCGTACGACAGGCAGGAATATCGCGGGCCTATTCTAACCCCCGAACCCGCAAGGGGATCTTTCCTGGGATTCCAGTAATTGTCTCCGATGGACATGGGAAGGTTTACTGTAACCTGTGGACCTTCAACTTGACGATGAAACACAGAAATTGCGTCGGAATTGAATACAACAGGCACCATGCCGACTTCTCTCCGGGAGAGTAATGCTTCTAACTGTCTGTGCTTTGATTCTTTCCTGGGATTCCAGTAAAAGATTCCGATGGACATTGGATAGGTTTACTGTAACCTGTGGACCTTCAACTTGACGATGAAACACAGAAATTGCGTCGGAATTGAATACAACAGGCACCATGCCGACTTCTCTCCGGGAGAGTAATGCTTCTAACTGTCTGTGATTTGATTCTTTCCTGGGATTCCAGTAATAGATTCCGATGGACATGGGAAGGTTTACTGTGACCTGTGGACCTTCAACGTGACGATGAAACACACAAATTGCATCGGAATTGAATCCAACAGGCACCAAGCCGACATCTCTCCGGCAGAGTAATGATTCTAACTGTCTGTGCTTTGATTCTTTCCTGGGATTCCAGTAATAGATTCCGATGGACATGGGAAGGTTTACTGTAACCTGTGGACCTTCAACTTGGCGATGAAACAGAGAAATTGAGTCGGAATTGAATACAACGGGCACCATGACGACTTCCCTCCGGGAGAGTAATGCTTCCATTTCTCTGTGCTTTGATTCTTTCCTGGGATTCCAGTAATAGATTCCGATGGACATAAGAAGGGTAACTGTAACCTGTGGACCATCAACTTGACGATAAAACACAGAATTCGCGGCTTAATTAAGTACAACAAACACGATGCCGATTTCTCTCCGGGAGAGTAATGCTTCCAACTGTCTGTGCTTTGATTCTTTCCTGGGATTGCAGTAATAGATTCCGATGGACATGGGAAGGTTTACTGTAACCTGTGGACCTTCAACGTGACGATGAAACACAGAAATTGCGTCGGAATTGAATATAACAGGCACCCGGCCGACTTCTGTCCGGGAGAGTAATGCTTCTGACTGTCTGTGCTTTGATTCTTTCCTGGGATTCCAGTAATAGATGCCGATGGACATGGGAAGGTTTACTGTAACCTGTGGACCTTCAACTTGACGATGAAACACAGAAATTGCGTCGGAATTGAATACAACAGCCACCATACCGACTTCTCTCCGCGAAAGTAATGCTTCTAACTGTCTGTGCGTTGATTCTTACCTGGGAATTCAGTAATAAATTCCGATGGACATGGGAATGTTTACTGTAACCTGTGGACCTTCAACTTGACAATGAAACACAGACATTGCGTCGGAATTGAATACAACAGGCACCATGAGGATTTCTGTCCAGGAGAGTAATGCTTCTAACTGTGTGTGCTTTGCTTCTTTCCTGTGATTCCAGTAATAGGTTCCGATGGACAGGGGAAGGTTTACTGTAACCTGTGGGCCTTCAACTTGACGATGAAACACAGACATTGCGTCGGAATTGAATACAACAGGCACCATGCCGACATCTCTCCGGCAGAGTAATGATTCTAACTGTCTGTGCTTTGATTGTTTCCTGGGATTCCAGTAATAGATTCCGATGGACATGGGAAGGTTTACTGTAACCTGTGGACCTTCAACTTCACGATGAAACACAGAAATTGCGTCGGAAATGGAATACAACACGCACCATGCCGACTTCTGTCCGGGAGAGTAATGCTTCCAACCGTCTGTGCTATGATTCTTTCCTGGGATTCCAGTAATAGATTCCGATATTCATGGGAAGGTTAACTGTAACCTGTGGACCTTCAGCTTGAGGATGAAAAACAGAAATTGCGTCAGTTGAATACAACAGGCACCATGCCGACTTCTCTCCGAAGGAGTAATGCTTCTAACTGTCTGTGCTTTCATTCTTTCCTGGGATTCCAGTAATAGATTCCGATGGACATGGGAAGGTTTACTGTAACCTGTGGACCTTCAACTTGACGATGAAACACAGAAATTGCGTCGGAATTGAATACAACAGGCACCATGCCGACATTTCTCCGGCAGAGTAATGATTCTAACTGTCTGTGCTTTGACTGTTTCCTGGGATTCCAGCAATGGATTCCGATGGACTTGGGAAGGTTTACTGTAACCTGTGGACCTTCAACTTGACGATGAAACACAGAAATTGCGTCGGAATTGAATACAGTAAACACCATGCCGACTTCTCTCCGGGAGAGTAATGCTTCCAAACTGTCTGTGTTTGATTCTTTCCTGGGATTCCAGTAATAGATTCCGATGGTCATGGGAAGGTTTACTGTAACCTGTGTACCTTCAACTTGACGATGAAACACACAAATTGCGTCGGAATTGATTACAACAGGCACCGTGCCGATTTCTCTCCGAGAGAGTAATGCCTCCAACTGTCTGTGCTTTGATTCTTTCCTGGGATTGCAGTAATAGATTCCGATGGACATGGGAAGGTTTACTGTAACCTGTGGACCTTCAACTTGACGATGAAACACAGAAATTGCGTCAGTTGAATACAACAGGCACCATGCCGACTTCTATCCGGGAGAGTAATGCTTCTAACTATCTGTGCTCTGATTCTTTCCTGGGATTGCAGTAATAGATTCCGATGGACATGGGAAGGTTTACTGTAACCTGTGGACCTTCAACTTGACAATGAAACACAGACATTGCGTCGGAATTGAATACAACAGGCACCATGCCGATTTCTGTCCAGGAGAGTAATGCTTCTAACTGTGTGTGCTTTGATTCTTTCCTGGGATTCCAGTAATAGGTTCCGATGAACATGGGAAGGTTTACTGTAACCTGTGGACCTTCAACTTCACGATAAAACACAGAAATTGCGTCGGAAATGGAATACAACACGCACCATGCCGACTTCTGTCCGGGAGAGTAATGCTTCCAACCGTCTGTGCTATGATTCTCTCCTGGGATTCCAGTAATAGATTCCGATATTCATGGGAAGGTTAACTGTAACCTGTGGACCTTCAGCTTGACGATGAAACACAGAAATTGCGTCAGTTGAATACAACAGGCACCATACCGACCTCTCTCCGGGGGAGTAATGCTTCTAACTGTCTGTGCTTTGATTCTTTCCTGGGATTCCAGTAATAGATTCCGATGGACATGGGAAGGTTTACTGTAACCTGTGGACCTTCAACTTGACGATGAAACACAGAAATTGCGTCGGAATTGAATACAACAGGCACCATGCCGACTACTCTCCTGGAGAGTAATGCTTCCAACTCGCTGTGCTTTGATTCCTTCCTGGGTTCCAGTATCAGATTCCGATGGACATGGGAAGGACTACTGTAACCTGTGGATCTTCAACTTGACGAAGGAACACAGAAATTGCGTCGGAATTGAATACAGTAAACACCATGCCGACTTCTCTCCGGGAGAGTAATGCTTCCAAACTGTCTGTGTTTGATTCTTTCCTGGGATTCCAGTAATAGATTCCGATGGACATGGGAAGGTTTACTGTAACCTGTGTACCTACAACTTGACGATGAAACACACAAATTGCGTCGGAATTGATTACAACAGGCACCGAGCCGATTTCTCTCCGAGAGAGTAATGCCTCCAACTGTCTGTGCTTTGATTCTTTCCTGGGATTGCAGTAATAGATACCGATGGACATGGGAAGGTTTACTGTAACCTGTGGACCTTCAACTTGACAATGAAACACAGACATTGCGTCGGAATTGAATACAACAGGCACCATGCCGATTTCTGTCCAGGAGAGTAATGCTTCTAACTGTGTGTGCTTTGATTCTTTCCTGGGATTCCAGTAATAGGTTCCGATGGACATGGGAAGGTTTACTGTAACCTGTGGACCTTCAACTTGACGATGAAACGCAGAAATTGCGTCAGTTGAATACAACAGGCACCATGCCGACTTCTATCAGGGTGAGTAATGCTTCTAACTGTCTGTGATTTGATTCTTTCCTGGGATTGCAGTAATAGATTCCGATGGACATGGGAAGGTTTACTGTAACCTGTGGACCTTCAACTTGACAATGAAACACAGACATTGCGACGGAATTGAATACAACAGGCACCATGCCGATTTCGGTCCAGAAGAGTTATGCTTCTAACTGTCTGTGATTTGATTCTTTCCTGGGAATGCAGTAATAGATTTCGTTGTGGAACCTCAACATCACGATGAAACACAGAAATTGCGTCGGAAGTGGAATACAACACGCACCATGCCGATTTTTGTCCGGGAGAGTAATGCTTCCAACTGTCTGTGCTATGATTCTTTCCTGGGATTCCAGTAATAGATTCCGATGGACATGGGAAGGTTAACTGTAACCTGTGGACCTTCAACTTGACGATGAAACACAGAAATTGCGTCAGTTGAATACAACAGGCACCATGCCGGCGTCTATCCTAGAGATTAATGCTTCTAACTGTCTGTGCTTTGATTCTTTCCTCGGATTCCAGTAGTAGATTCCAATGGACATGGGAAAGTTTACTGTAACCTGTGGACTTTCAACTTGACGATAAAACACAGAAATTGCGTCGGAATTTAATACAACAGGCATCATGCCGACTTCTCTCCTGGAGAATGATGCTTCCAACTCTCTGTGCTCTGATTTTTTCCTTTGTTCCAGTAATAGATTACGATGGACATGGGAAGGATTACTGTAACTTGTGGACCTTCAACCTGATGAAGAAACACAGAAATTGTGTCGGAATTGAATACAACAAACACCATGCCGACTTCTCTCCGGGTGAGTAATGCTCCCAACTGTCTGTGTTTGATTCTTTCCTGGGATTCCAGTAATAGATTCCGATGTACATGGGAAGGTTTACTGTAACCTGTGGACCGTCTACTTAATGATGAAACACAGAAATTGCGTCGGAATTGAAACAACATGCACCATGCAGACTTTTGTCCGGGAGAGTAATGCTTCTAACTTTCTGTGCTTTGATCCTTTCCTGAGACTCCAGCAATAGGTTTCGATGGACATGGGAAAGTTTAATGTAACCTGTGGACTTTCATCTTGACGATGAAACACAGAAATTGCGACGAAACTGAATACAACAGGCACCATGCCGACTTCTCGCCGGGAGAGTAATGCTTCTGACTGTCTGTGCTTTGATTCTTTCCTGGGATTCCAGTAATAGGTTCCGATGGACATAAGAAGGATTACTGTAACCTGTGGACCATCAACTTGACGATGAAACACAGAAATTGCGGCTTAATTAAATACAACAAACACCACGCCGACTTCTCTCCGGGAGAGTAATGCTTCCAACTGTCTGTGCTTTGATTCTTTCCTGGGATTGCAGTATTAGATTCCGATGGACATGGGAAGGTTTACTGTAACCTGTGGACCTTCAACTTAACGATGAAACACAGAAATTGCGTCAGTTGAATACAACAGGCACTATGCCGCCTTCTACCCGGGTGAGTAATGTTTCCAACTGTCTGTGCTTTGATTCTTTCCTGGGATTGCAGTAATAGATTCCGATGGACATGGGAAGATTTACTGTAACCTGTGGACCTTCAACTTGACGATGAAACAAAGAAATTGCGTCGGAATTGAATACAACAGGCACAATGCCGACTTCTTTCCGGGAGAATAATGCTTCTAACTGTCTGTGCTTTCATTCTTTCCTGGGATTCCAGTAATAGATTCCGATGGACATGGGAGGGATTACTGTAACCTGTGGACCTTAAACTGGACGATGAAACACAGAAATTGCGGCTTAATTAAATACAACAAACACCACGCCGACTTCTCTCCGGGAGAGTAATGCTTCCAACTGTCTGTGCTTTGATTCTTTCCTGGGATTGCAGTATTAGATTCCGATGGACATGGGAAGGTTTACTGTAACCTGTGGACCTTCAACTTAACGATGAAACACAGAAATTGCGTCAGTTGAATACAACAGGCACTATGCCGCCTTCTACCCGGGTGAGTAATGCTTCCAACTGTCTGTGCTAATTTTCTTTCCTGGGATTCCAGTAACAGATTCCGATGGACATGGGAAGGTTAACTGTAACCTGTGGACCTTCAACTTGACGATGAAACACAGAAATTGCGTCAGTTGAATACAACAGGCATCATGCCGGCGTCTATCCGGGCGATTAATGCTTCTAACTGTCTGTGCTTTGATTCTTTCCTCGGATTCCAGTAGTAGATTCCAATGGACATTGGAAAGTTTACTGTAACCTGTGGGCTTTCAACTTGACGATAAAACACAGAAATTGCGTCGGAATTTAATACAACAGGCATCATGCCGACTTCTCTCCTGGAGAATGATGCTTCCAACTCTCTGTGCTCTGATTTTTTTCTATGTTCCAGTAATAGATTCCGATGGACATGGGAAGGATTACTGTAACTTGTGGACCTTCAACCTGATGAAGAAACACAGAAATTGCGTCGGAATTGAATACAACAAACACCATGCCGACTTCTCTCCGGGTGAGTAATGCTCCCAACTGTCTGTGTTTGATTCTTTCCTGGGATTCCAGTAATAGATTCCGATGTACATGGGAAGGTTTACTGTAACCTGTGGACCGTCTACTTAATGATGAAACACAGAAATTGCGTCGGAATTGAAACAACATGCACCATGCAGACTTTTGTCCAGGAGAGTAATGCTTCTAACTTTCTGTGCTTTGATCCTTTCCTGGGACTCCAGCAATAGGTTTCGATGGACATGGGAAAGTTTAATGTAACCTGTGGACTTTCATCTTGACGATGAAACACAGAAATTGCGACGAAATTGAATACAACAGGCACCATGCCGACTTCTCTCCGGGAGAGTAATGCTTCTGACTGTCTGCGCTTTGATTCTTTCCTGGGATTCCAGTAATAGGTTCCGATGGACATAAGAAGGATTACTGTAACCTGTGGACCATCAACTTGACGATGAAACACAGAAATTGCGGCTTAATTAAATACAACAAACACCACGCCGACATCTCTCCGGGAGAGTAATGCTTCCAACTGTCTGTGCTTTGATTCTTTCCTGGGATTGCAGTATTAGATTCCGATTCCTTGTGGACCTTGAACTTGACAATGAAACACTGACATTGCGACGGAATGAAATAGAACTGGCACCATGCCGATTTCTGTCCAGGAGAGTAATGCTTCTAACTGTGTGTGCTTTGATACTTTCCTGGGAATCCAGTAATAGGTTCCGATGGACATGGGAAGGTTCACTGTGACCTGTGGACCTTCAACTTGACGATGAAACAGAATTTCCGTCGGAACTGAATACAACAGGCACCATGCCGACTTCTCTCCTAGAGAGTAATGCTTCCAACTCTCTGTGCTTTGATTCTTTCCTGGGTACCAGTAATAGATTACGATGGACATGGGAAGGATTACTGTAACCTGTGGACCTTCAACTTGACGATGAAACAGAAATTCCGTCGGAACTGAATACAACAGGCACCATGCCGACTTCCCTCCGGGAGAGTATTGCTTCTATCTCTCTGTGCTTTGATTCTTTCCTGGGAATTCAGTAATAGATTCCGACGGACATGGGAAGGTTTACTGTAACCTGTGGACCCTCAACTTGACAATGAAACACAGAAATTGCGTTGAAAATTTGTACAACAGGCTCCATGTCGACTTCTCTCCCGGAGGGTAATGCTTCTAACTGTCTGTGTTTGATTCATTCCTGAGATTCCCGTAATAGATTCCGATGGACATGGGCAGGTTTACTGTAACCTGTGGACCTTCAACTTGACGATGAAACACAGAAATTGCGTCGGAATTGAATCCAACAGGCACCATGCCGACTTCTCTCCGTGAGCGTAATGCTTCTAACTGTTTGTGCTTAGATTCTTTCCTGGAATTGCAGTAATAGATTCCGATGGACATGGGAAGGATTACTCTAACCTATGAACCTTCAACTTGTCGATGAAAAACTGAAATTACGAAGGAATTTAAAACAACAGGCACCATGCCAACTTTTCTCTGGGAGGGTAATGCTTCTAACTGTCTGTGCTTTGATTCTTTCCTGGGATTCCAGTAATACATTCCGATGGACATGGGAAGGCTTACTGTAACCTGTGGACCTTCAACGCGACGATGAAACACAGAAATTGCGTCGGAATTGAATACAACAGGCACCGTGCCGACTTCTTTCCGGGAGAGTAGTGCTTCTAACTGTCTGTGCTTTGATTCTTTCCTGGGAATCCAGTAATTGATTCCGATGGACATGGAAAATTTTAATGTAACCTGTGGAACTTCAACTTGACGATGAAACACAGACATTGCGTCTCAATTGAATACAACAGGAACCATGCCAACTTCTGTTCGTGAGAGTATTGCTTCTAACTGTCGGTGCTTTAATTCTTTCCTGGGAATCCAGTAATATATTCAGATGGCCCTTCACCTTGACGATGAAACACAGAAATTGCGTCGGAACCCAATACAAAAGGCACCATGCCGACTTCTCTCCGGGAGAGTAACGCTTCTAACTGTCTGTGTTTGAATCTTTCCTGGGATTCCAGTAATAGATTCCGATGGACATGGGAAGGTTTACTGTAACCTGTGGACCTTCAACATGACGATGAAACACAGACATTGTGTTGGAATTGAAAACAGCACCATGCCGAATTCTGTTCGTGAGAGTATTGCTTCTAACTGTCTGTGTTTTGAATCTTTCCTGGGATTCCAGTAATAGATTCCGATGGACATGGGAAGGTTTACTGTAACCTGTGGACCATCAACTTGACGATGAAACACAGAAATTGCGGCTTAATTAAATACAACAAACACCACGCCGACATCTCTCCGGGAGAGTAATGCTTCCAACTGTCTGTGCTTTGATTCTTTCCTGGGATTGCAGTATTAGATTCCGATTCCTTGTGGACCTTGAACTTGACAATGAAACACTGACATTGCGACGGAATGAAATAGAACTGGCACCATGCCGATTTCTGTCCAGGAGAGTAATGCTTCTAACTGTGTGTGCTTTGATACTTTCCTGGGAATCCAGTAATAGGTTCCGATGGACATGGGAAGGTTCACTGTGACCTGTGGACCTTCAACTTGACGATGAAACAGAATTTCCGTCGGAACTGAATACAACAGGCACCATGCCGACTTCTCTCCTAGAGAGTAATGCTTCCAACTCTCTGTGCTTTGATTCTTTCCTGGGTACCAGTAATAGATTACGATGGACATGGGAAGGATTACTGTAACCTGTGGACCTTCAACTTGACGATGAAACAGAAATTCCGTCGGAACTGAATACAACAGGCACCATGCCGACTTCCCTCCGGGAGAGTATTGCTTCTATCTCTCTGTGCTTTGATTCTTTCCTGGGAATTCAGTAATAGATTCCGACGGACATGGGAAGGTTTACTGTAACCTGTGGACCCTCAACTTGACAATGAAACACAGAAATTGCGTTGAAAATTTGTACAACAGGCTCCATGTCGACTTCTCTCCCGGAGGGTAATGCTTCTAACTGTCTGTGTTTGATTCATTCCTGAGATTCCCGTAATAGATTCCGATGGACATGGGCAGGTTTACTGTAACCTGTGGACCTTCAACTTGACGATGAAACACAGAAATTGCGTCGGAATTGAATCCAACAGGCACCATGCCGACTTCTCTCCGTGAGCGTAATGCTTCTAACTGTTTGTGCTTAGATTCTTTCCTGGAATTGCAGTAATAGATTCCGATGGACATGGGAAGGATTACTCTAACCTATGAACCTTCAACTTGTCGATGAAAAACTGAAATTACGAAGGAATTTAAAACAACAGGCACCATGCCAACTTTTCTCTGGGAGGGTAATGCTTCTAACTGTCTGTGCTTTGATTCTTTCCTGGGATTCCAGTAATACATTCCGATGGACATGGGAAGGCTTACTGTAACCTGTGGACCTTCAACGCGACGATGAAACACAGAAATTGCGTCGGAATTGAATACAACAGGCACCGTGCCGACTTCTTTCCGGGAGAGTAGTGCTTCTAACTGTCTGTGCTTTGATTCTTTCCTGGGAATCCAGTAATTGATTCCGATGGACATGGAAAATTTTAATGTAACCTGTGGAACTTCAACTTGACGATGAAACACAGACATTGCGTCGCAATTGAATACAACAGGAACCATGCCAACTTCTGTTCGTGAGAGTATTGCTTCTAACTGTCGGTGCTTTAATTCTTTCCTGGGAATCCAGTAATATATTCAGATGGCCCTTCACCTTGACGATGAAACACAGAAATTGCGTCGGAACCCAATACAAAAGGCACCATGCCGACTTCTCTCCGGGAGAGTAACGCTTCTAACTGTCTGTGTTTGAATCTTTCCTGGGATTCCAGTAATAGATTCCGATGGACATGGGAAGGTTTACTGTAACCTGTGGACCTTCAACATGACGATGAAACACAGACATTGTGTTGGAATTGAAAACAGCACCATGCCGAATTCTGTTCGTGAGAGTATTGCTTCTAACTGTCTGTGTTTTGAATCTTTCCTGGGATTCCAGTAATAGATTCCGATGGACATGGGAAGGTTTACTGTAACCTGTGGACCTTCAACTTCACGATGAAACATAGACATTGCGTTGGAATTGAAAACAGCACCATGCCGACTTCTGTCCGGGAGAGTAATGCTTCTAACTGTCTTTGCTTTGATTCCCTCCTGGGATTCCAGTACTAGATTCCGATGGACATGGGACGGTTTACTGTAACCTGTGGACCTTCATTTTCACGATGAAACACAGAAATTGCGTCGGAATTGAAAACGACAGGCACCATGCCGACTCCCTTCCGGGAGAGTAATGCTTCTAAATGTCTGTGCTTTGATTCTTTCCTGGGATTCCAGTAATAGATTCCGATGGACATGGGAAGGTGTACCCTAACCTGTGGACCTCCAACTTGACGATGTAACACAGAATTTGCGTCGGAACCTAATACAGCAGGCACCATGCCCTCTTCTGTCCGGGAGGGTAATGCTTCTAACTGTCAGTGCTTTGAATCATACCTGGGATTCCAGTAATAGATTTCGATGGACATGGGAAGGTTTGCTGCAACCTGTGGACTTTCAACTTGACGATGAAACACAGAAATTGCGTCAGAATTGAATACAACAGGCACCATTCAGACTTCTGTCCGGGTGAGTAATGCTTCTAACTGTCTGTGCTCGGAATCTTACCTGGGATTCAAGTAAGAGATTCCGATGGACATGGGAAGGTTTACTGTAACCTGTGGACCTTCAACTTGACGATGAAACACAGAAATTGCGTCGGACGTGAATACAACAGGCACCATGCCGACTTCTGTCCTGGGGAGTAATGCTTCTAACTGTCTGTGCTTTGATTCTTTTGTGGGATTCCAGTAATAGATTGCGATGGACATGGGAAGGTTAACTGTAACCTGTGGACCTACAACTTGACGATGAAACACAGAAATTGCGTCGGAACTTAATACAACAGGCACCATGCCGACTTCTCTCCTTGAGAGTAATGCTTCTAACTGTTTGTTCTTTGAATCTTTCCTGGGATTCCAGTAATAGATTCCGGTGGACATGGGAAGGTTAACTGTGACCTGTGGACCTTCAGCTTGACGATGAAACACAGAAATTGCGTCGGAATTGAATACAACAGGGACCATGCCGACATCTTTCCGGGAGAGTAGTGCTTCTAACTGTCTGTGCTTTGATTCTTTCTTGGGAATCCAGTAATTGATTCCGATGGACATGGAAAATTTTAATGTAACCTGTGGAACTTCAACTTGACGATGAAACACAGACATTGCGTCGCAATTGAATACAACAGGAACCATGCCAACTTCTGTTCGTGAGAGTATTGCTTCTAACTGTCGGTGCTTTAATTCTTATCTGGGAATCCAGTAATAGATTCAGATGGCCCTTCACCTTGACGATGAAACACAGAAATTGCGTCGGAACCCAATACAAAAGGCACCATGCCGACTTCTCTCCGGGAGAGTAACGCTTCTAACTGTCTGTGTTTGAATCTTTCCTGGGATTCCAGTAATAGATTCCGATGGACATGGGAAGGTTTACTGTAACCTGTGGACCTTCAACATGACGATGAAACACAGACATTGTGTTGGAATTGAAAACAGCACCATGCCGAATTCTGTTCGTGAGAGTATTGCTTCTAACTGTCTGTGTTTTGAATGTTTCCTGGGATTCCAGTAATAGATTCCGATGGACATGGGAAGGTTTACTGTAACCTGTGGACCTTCAACTTCACGATGAAACATAGACATTGCGTTGGAATTGAAAACAGCACCATGCCGACTTCTGTCCGGGAGAGTAATGCTTCTAACTGTCTGTGCTTTGATTCCCTCCTGGGATTCCAGTACTAGATTCCGATGGACATGGGACGGTTTACTGTAACCTGTGGACCTTCATTTTCACGATGAAACACAGAAATTGCGTCGGAATTGAAAACGACAGGCACCATGCCGACTCCCTTCCGGGAGAGTAATGCTTCTAAATGTCTGTGCTTTGATTCTTTCCTGGGATTCCAGTAATAGATTCCGATGGACATGGGAAGGTGTACCCTAACCTGTGGACCTCCAACTTGACGATGTAACACAGAATTTGCGTCGGAACCTAATACAGCAGGCACCATGCCCTCTTCTGTCCGGGAGGGTAATGCTTCTAACTGTCTGTGCTTTGAATCTTACCTGGGATTCCAGTAATAGATTTCGATGGACATGGGAAGGTTTACTGTAACCTGTGGACTTTCAACTTGACGATGAAACACAGAAATTGCGTCAGAATTGAATACAATAGGCACCATTCAGACTTCTGTCCGGGTGAGTAATGCTTCTAACTGTCTGTGCTCGGAATCTTACCTGGGATTCAAGTAAGAGATTCCGATGGACATGGGAAGGTTTACTGTAACCTGTGGACCTTCAACTTGACGATGAAACACAGAAATTGCGTCGGACGTGAATACAACAGGCACCATGCCGACTTCTGTCCTGGAGAGTAATGCTTCTAACTGTCTGTGCTTTGATTCTTTCCTGGGATTCCAGTAATAGATTTCGATGGACATGGGAAGGTTAACTGTAACCTGTGGACCTACAACTTGACGATGAAACACAGAAATTGCGTCGGAACTTAATACAACAGGCATGATGCCGACTTCTCTCCTTGAGAGTAATGCTTCTAACTGTTTGTTCTTTGAATCTTTCCTGGGATTCCAGTAATAGATTCCGGTGGACATGGGAAGGTTAACTGTGACCTGTGGACCTTCAGCTTGACGATGAAACACAGAAATTGCGTCGGAATTGAATACAACAGGGACCATGCCGACTCCTTTCTGGGAGAGTAGTGCTTCTAACTGTCTGTGCTTTGATTCTTTCTTGGGAATCCAGTAATTGATTCCGATGGACATGGAAAACTTTAATGTAACCTGTGGAACTTCAACTTGACGATGAAACACAGACATTGCGTCGCAATTGAATACAACAGGAACCATGCCAACTTCTGTTCGTGAGAGTATTGCTTCTAACTGTCGGTGCTTTAATTCTTTCCTGGGAATCCAGTAATAGATTCAGATGGCCCTTCACCTTGACGATGAAACACAGAAATTGCGTCGGAACCCAATACAAAAGGCACCATGCCGACTTCTCTCCGGGAGAGTAACGCTTCTAACTGTCTGTGTTTGAATCTTTCCTGGGATTCCAGTAATGGATTCCGATGGACATGGGAAGGTTTACTGTAACCTGTGGACCTTCAACATGACGATGAAACACAGACATTGTGTTGGAATTGAAAACAGCACCATGCCGAATTCTGTTCAGGAGAGTATTGCTTCTAACTGTCTGTGTTTTGAATCTTTCCTGGGATTCCAGTAATAGATTCCGATGGACATGGGAAGGTTTACTGTAACCTGTGGACCTTCAACTTCACGATGAAACATAGACACTGCGTTGGAATTGAAAACAGCACCATGCCGACTTCTGTCCGGGAGAGTAATGCTTCTAACTGTCTGTGCTTTGATTCCCTCCTGGGATTCCAGTACTAGATTCCGATGGACATGGGACGGTTTGCTGTAACCTGTGGACCTTCATTTTCACGATTAAACACAGAAATTGCGTCGGAATTGAAAACGACAGGCACCATGCCGACTTCCCGCCGGGAGAGTAATGCTTCTAAATGTCTGTGCTTTGATTCTTTCCTGGAATTCCAGTAATAGATTCCGATGGACATGGGAAGGTGTACCCTAACCTGTGGACCTCCAACTTGACGATGTAACACAGAAATTGCGTCAGAACCTAATACAGCAGGCATCATGCCCTCTTCTGTCCGGGAGGGTAATGCCTCTAACTGTCTGTGCTTTGAATCTTACCTGGGATTCCAGTAATAGATTTCGATGGACATGGGAAGGTTTACTGTAACCTGTGGTCTTTCAACTTGACGATGAAACATAGAAATTGCGTCAGAATTGAATACAACAGGCACCATGCCGACTCCTGTCCGTGTGAGTAATGCTTCTAACTGTCTGTGCTTTGATTCTTACCTGGGATTCAAGTAAGAGATTCCGATGGACATGGGAAGGTTTACTGTAACCTGTGGACCTTCAACTTGACGATGAAACACAGAAATTGCGTCGGACTTGAATACAACAGGCACCATGCCGACTTCTCTCCGTGAGCGTAATGCTTCTAACTGTTTGTGCTTAGATTCTTTCCTGGAATTGCAGTAATAGATTCCGATGGACATGGGAAGGATTACTGTAACCTATGAACCTTCAACTTGTCGATGAAACAATGAAATTACGAAGGAATTTAAACCAACAGGCACCATGCCGACTTTTCTCTGGGAGGGTAATGCTTCTAACTGTCTGTGTTTTGATTCTTTCCTGGGATTCCAGTAATACATTCCGATGGACATGGGAAGGCTTACTGTAACCTGTGGACCTTCAACGCGACGATGAAACACAGAAATTGCGTCGGAATTGAATACAACAGGCACCATGCCGACTTCTGTACGGGAGAGTAATGCTGCTAACTGCCTCTGCTTCGATTCTTTCCTGTGCTTCCAGTAATAGAATCCGATGGACATGGGAAGGTTCACTGTGACCTGTGGACCTTCAGCTTGCCAATGAAACACAGAAGTTGCGTCGGAATTGAATACAACTGCCGCCATGCCGACTTCACTCCGGGAGAGTAATGCTTCTAACTGTCTGTGCTTTGACTCTTTCCTGGGATTCCAGTAATGGATTCCGATGAACATGGGAAGGTTTACTGTGACCTGTGGACCTTTAAATCGGCGATGAAACACAGAAATTGCGTCGGAATTGAATTCAACAGGCACCATGCCGACCTCTCTCCGGGAGAGTAATGCTTCTAACTGTTTGTGCTTTGATTCTTTCCTGGGATTCCAGTAATAGATTCCGATGGACATGGGAAGGTTCACTGTAACCTGTGGATCTTTAACTTGACGATGAAACAAAGAAATTCCGTCGGAATTGAATAAAACGGGCACCATGCCGACTTCTCTCCGGGAGAGTAATGCTTCTAACTGTCTGTGCTTTGATTCTATCCGAGGGTTCCTGTAATAGATTCCGATGGACATGGGATAGTTTACTGTAACCTGTGGACCTTCAATGTGACGATGAAACACAGAAATTGCGTCGGAATTGAATACAACAGCCACCATGTCGACTTCTTGCCGGGAGAGTAATGCTTGTAACTGTCTCTGCTATGATTCTTTCCTGTGATTCCAGTAATTGATTCCGATGGACTTGGGAAGGTTTACTGTAACCTGTGGACTTTCAACTTGACGATGAAACGCAGAAATTGCGTCGGAATTGAATACAACAGGCTCCATGCCTGCTTCTCTCCGGGAGAGCAATGCTTGTAACTGTCAGTGCTTTGATTCTTTCCTGGTAGTCCAGTAATAGATTCCGATGGACATGGGAAGGTTTACTGTAACCTGTGGACCATCAACTTGAAGATGAAACACAGAAATTGCAACGGAATTCAATACAACAGGCACAGTGCCGACTTCTGTCCCGGAGAATAAAGCTTGAAACTAACTGAGCTTTGATTCTTTCCTGGGATTCCATAAAATAGATTTCGATGGACATGGGAAGATTTACTGTAACCTGTGGGCATTCAACGTGACGATAAAACACAGAAATTGCGTCGGAATTGAATACAACAGGCCCCATGCCGATTTCTGTCTGGGAGAGTAATGCTTCTGACTGTCTGTACTTTGATTCTCTCCTGGGATTACTGTAATAGATTCCGATGGACATGGGAAGGCTTACTGTAACCTGTGGACCTTCAACTTGACGATGAAACACAGAAATTGCGACGGAATTGAATACAACGGGCACAATACCGACTTCTGTCCGGGAGAGTAATGCTTCTAATTGTCTGTGCTTTGATTCTTTCCTGGGATTCCAGTACTAGATTCCGACGGACATGGGAAGGTTGACTGTAACCTGTGGACCTTCAACTTGACGACGAAATACAGAATTTGCGTCGGAATTGAATAAAACAGGCACCATGCCGACTTCTGTCCGGGAGAGTAATACTTCTAACTGTCTGAGCTTTGATTCATTCCTGGGGATTCCAGTAATAGATTCCGATTGACATGGGAAGGTTTACTGTAACTTGTGGACCGTCAACTTGACGATGAAACACAGATATTGCGTCGGACTTGAATACAACGGGCACCATGCCGACTTCTGTCTGGGAGATAAATGCTTCTAACTGTCTGCGAATTGAATCTTTCCTGGGATTCCAGTAATAGATTCCGATGGACATGGGAAGGTTTACTGTAACCTGTGGACCTTCAACTTGACGATGCAATACAGAAATTGCGTCGGAACCTAATACAACATACACCATGCCGACTTTTCTCCAGGAGAGTAATGCTTCCAATTGTCTGTGCTTTGATTCTTTCTTGAGATTCCAGTAATAGATTCCGATGGACATGGGAAGGTTTACTGTAACCTGTGGACTTTCAACTTGACGATGAAACACAGAAATTGCGTCAGAATTGAATACAACAGGCACCATGCCGACTTCTGTAGGGGTGAGTAATGCTTCTAACTGTCTGTGCTTTGATTCTTACCTGGGATTCAAGTAAGAGATTCCGATGGACATGGAAAGGTTTACTGTAACCTGTGGACCTTCAACTTGACGATGAAACACAGAAATTGCGTCGGACTTGAATACAACAGGCACCATGTCGACTTCTGTCCTGGAGAGTAATGCTTCTAACTGTCTGTGTTTTGATTCTTTCCTGGGATTCCAGTAATAGATTGCGATGGACATGGGAAGGTTAACTGTAACCTGTCAACCTACAACTTGACGATGAACCACAGAAATTGCGTCGGAACTTAATACAACAGGCACCATGCCGACTTCTCTCCTTGAGAGTAATGCTTCTAACTGTTTGTTCTTTGAATCTTTCCTGGGATTCCAGTAATAGATTCCGGTGGACATGGGAAGGTTAACTGTGACCTGTGGACCTTCAGCTTGACGATGAAACACAGAAATTGCATCGGAATTGAATCCAAGAGGCACCATGCCGACTTCTCTCCTTGAGCGTAATGCTTCTAACTGTTTGTGCTTAGATTCTTTCCTGGAATTGCAGTAATAGATTCCGATGGACATGGGAAGGATTACTGTAACCTATGAACCTTCAACTTGTCGATGAAACAATGAAATTACGAAGGAATTTAAACCAACAGGCACCATGCCGACTTTTCTCTGGGAGGGTAATGCTTCTAACTGTCTGTGCTTTGATTCTTTCCTGGGATTCCAGTAATACATTCCGATGGAAATGGGAAGGCTTACTGTAACCTGTGGACCTTCAACGCGACGATGAAACACAGAAATTGCGTCGGAATTGAATACAACTGGCACCATGCCGACTTCTGTCCGGGAGAGAATTGCTGCTAACTGTCTCTGCTTCGATTCTTTCCTGTGCTTCCAGTAATAGAATCCGATGGACATGGGAAGGTTCACTGTGACCTGTGGACCTTCAGCTTGCCGATGAAACACAGAAGTTGCGTCGGAATTGAATGCAACTGCCGCCATGCCGACTTCACTCCGGGAGAGAAATGCTTCTAACTGTCTGTGCTTTGATTCTTTCCTGTGATTCCAGTAATGGATTCCGATGAACATGGGAAGGTTTACTGTGACCTGTGGACCTTTAAATTGACGACGAAACACAGAAATTGCATCGGAATTGAATTCAACAGGCAAATGCCGACCTCTCTCCGGGAGAGTAATGCTTCTAACTGTCTGTGTTTTGATTCTTTCCTGGGATTCCAGTAATAGATTCCGATGGACATGGGAAGGTTCACTGTAACCTGTGGACCTTTAACTGGACGATGAAACAAAGAAATTCCGTCGGAATTGAATAAAACGGGCACCATGCCGAATTCTCTCCGGGAGAGTAATGCTTCTAACTGTCTGTGCTTTGATTCTATCCGAGGGTTCCTGTAATAGATTCCGATGGACATGGGATTGTTTACTGTAACCTGTGGACCTTCAATGTGACGATGAAACACAGAAATTGCGTCGGAATTGAATACGACAGCCACCATGCCGACTTCTCTCCGGGAGAGTAATGCTTCTAACTTTCTGTGCTTTGATTCTCTCCTGGGATTCCAGTAATAGATTCCAATGGACATGGGAAGGTTTACTGTAACCTGTGGACCTTCAATGTGACGCTGAAACACAGAAATTACGCCGGAATTGAATACAACAGGCACCATGCCGACTTCTCTCCGGGAGAGTAATGCTTCTAACTGTCTGTGCTTTGATTCTTTCCTGGGAGTCCAGCAATTGATTCCGATGGGCATGGAAAAGTTTAATGAAATTGTGGACCTTCAAGGAGACGATGAAACACAGAAATTGCGTCGGAATTGAATACAACAGGCACCATGCCGATTTCTCTCCGGGAGAGAAATGTTTCTAACTGTCTGTGCTTTGATTCTATCCTGAGATTCCAGTAATAGATGCCGATGGACATGAGGAGGTCTACTGTAACCTCTGGACCTTGAACTTGACGATGAAACATAGAAATTGCGTCGGAATTGAATATAACAGCCACCTTGCCGACCTCTCTCCGGGAGAGTAATGCTTCTAACTGTCTGTGCTTTGATTCTTTCCTGGGATTCCAGTAACTGATTCCGATGGCCATGGGAGGGTTTACTGTAACCTGTGGACCTTCAACTTGAGGATGAAACACAGAAATTGCGTCGGAATTGAATACAAATGCCACCATGTCGACTTCTCTCCGGGAGAGTAATGCTTCTAACTGTCTCTGCTATGATTCTTTCCTGTGATTCCAGTAATTGATTCCGATGGACCTGGGAAGGTTTACTGTAACCTGTGGACTTTCAACTTGACGATGAAACGCAGAAATTGCGTCGGAATTGAATACAACAGGCACCATGCCTGCTTCTCTCCGGGAGAGCAATGCTTGTAACTGTCAGTGCTCTGATTCTTTCCTGGTAGTCCAATAATAGATTCCGATGGACATGGGAAGGTTTACTGTAACCTATGGACCTTCAACTTGAAGATGAAACACAGAAATTGCAACGGAATTCAATACAACAGGCACAGTGCCGACTTCTGTCCCGGAGAGTAAAGCTTGAAACTAACTGAGCTTTGATTCTTTCCTGGGATTCCATAAAATAGATTTCGATGGACATGGGAAGATTTACTGTAACCTGTGGACATTCAACGTGACGATAAAACACAGAAATTGCGTCGGAATTGAATACAACAGGCCCCATGCCGATTTCTGTCTGGGAGAGTAATGCTTCTGACTGTCTGTGCTTTGATTCTCTCCTGGGATTACAGTAATAGATTCCGATGGACATGGGAAGGCTTACTGTAACCTGTGGACCTTCAACTTGACGATGAAACACAGAAATTGCGACGGAATTGAATACAACGGGCACAATACCGACTTCTGTCCGGAAGAGCAATGCTTCTAATTGTCTGTGCTTTGATTCTTTCCTGGGATTCCAGTACTAAATTCCGATGGACATGGGAAGGTTGACTGTAACCTGTGGACCTTCAACTTGACGATGAAACACAGAAATTGCGTCGGAATTGAATTCAACAGGCACCATGCCGACCTCTCTCCGGGAGAGTAATGCTTCTAACTGTCTGTGCTTTGATTCTTTCCTGGGATTACAGTAATAGATTCCGGTGGACATGGGAAGGATTACTGTAAACTATGAACCTTCAACTTGTCGATGAAACAATGAAATTACGGAGGAATTTAAACCAACAGGCACCATGCCGACTTTTCTCTGGGAGGGTAATGCTTCTAACTGTCTGTGCTTTGATTCTTTCCTGGGATTCCAGTAATACATTCCGATGGACATGGGAAGGCTTACTGTAACCTGTGGACCTTCAACGCGACGATGAAACACAGAAATTGCGTCGGAATTAAATACAACTGGCACCATGCCGACTTCTGTCCGGGAGAAAATTGCTGCTAACTGTCTCTGCTTCGATTCTTTCCAGTGCTTCCAGTAATAGAATCCGATGGACATGGGAAGGTTCACTGTGACCTGTGGACCTTCAGCTTGCCGATGAAACACAGAAGTTGCGTCGGAATTGAATGCAACTGCCGCCATGCCGACTTCACTCCGGGAGAGTAATGCTTCTAACTGTCTGTGCTTTGATTCTTTCCTGTGATTCCAGTAATGGATTCCGATGAACATGGGAAGGTTTACTGTGACCTGTGGACCTTTAAATTGACGATGAAACACAGAAATTGCGTCGGAATTGAATTCAACAGGCACCATGCCGACCTCTCTCCGGGAGAGTAATGCTTCTAACTGTCTGTGCTTTGATTCTTTCCTGGGATTCCAGTAATAGATTCAGATGGACATGGGAAGGTTCACTGTGACCTGTGGACCTTTAACCTGACGACGAAACAAAGAAATTCCGTCGGAATTGAATAAAACGGGCACCGTGCCGACTTCTCTCCGGGAGAGTAATGCTTCTAACGGTCTGTGCTTTGATTCTATCCGAGGGTTCCTGTAATAGAATCCGATGGACATGGGATAGTTTACTGTAACCTGTGGACCTTCAATGTGACGATGAAACACAGAAATTGCGTCGGAATTGAATACGACAGCCACCAAGCCGACTTCTCTCCGGGAGAGTAATGCTTCTAACTGTCTGTGCTTTGATTCTTTCCTGGGAGTCCAGCAATTGATTCCGATGGGCATGGAAAAGTTTAATGAACCTGTGGACCTTCAAGGAGACGATGAAACACAGAAATTGCGTCGGAATTGAATACAACTGGCACCATGCCGATTTCTCTCCGGGAGAGAAATGTTTCTAACTGTCTGTGCTTTGATTCTATCCTTAGATTCCAGTAATAGATGCCGATGGACATGAGGAGGTCTACCGTAACCTCTGGACCTTGAACTTGACGATGAATCATAGAAATTGCGTCGGAATTGAATATAACAGCCACCATGCCGACCTCTCTCCGGGAGAGTAATGCTTCTAACTGTCTGTGCTTTGATTCTTTCCTGGGATTCCAGTAACTGATTCCGATGGCCATGGGAGGGTTTACTGTAACCTGTGGACCTTCAACTAGAGGATGAAACACAGAAATTGCGTCGGAATTGAATAAAACAGCCACCATGTCGACTTCTCTCCGGGAGAGTAATGCTTCTAACTGTCTCTGCTATGATTCTTTCCTGTGATTCAAGTAATTGATTCCAATGGACTTGGGAAGGTTTACTGTAACCTGTGGACTTTCAACTTGACGATGAAACGCAGAAATTGCGTCGGAATTGAATACAACAGGCACCATGCCTGCTTCTCTCCGGGAGAGCAATGCGTGTAACTGTCAGTGCATTGATTCTTTCCTGGTAGTCCAGTAATAGATTCCGATGGACATGGGAAGGTTTACTGTAACCTATGGAGCTTCAACATGAAGATGAAACACAGAAATTGCAACGGAATTCAATACAACAGGCACAGTGCCGACTTCTGTCCCGGAGAGTAAAGCTTGAAACTAACTGAGCTTTGATTCTTTCCTGGGATTCCATAAAATAGATTTCGATAGACATAGGAAGATTTACTGTAACCTGTGGACATTCAACGTGACGATAAAACACAGAAATTGCGTCGGAATTGAATACAACAGGCCCCATGCCGATTTCTGTCTGGGAGAGTAAAGCTTCTGACTGTCTGTGCTTTGATTCTCTCCTGGGATTATAGTAATAGATTCCGATGGACATGGGAAGGCTTACTGTAACCTGTGGACCTTCAACTTGACGATGAATCACAGAAATTGCGACGGAATTGAATACAACGGGCACAATACCGACTTCTGTCCGGGAGAGTAATGCTTCTAATTGTCTGTGCTTTGATTCTTTCCTGGGATTCCAGTACTAGATTCCGATGGACATGGGAAGGTTGACTGTAACCTGTGGACCTTCAACTTGACGATGAAATACAGAATTTGCGTCGGAATTGAATAAAACAGGCACCATGCCGACTTCTGTCCGGGAGAGTAATACTTCTAACTGTCTGAGCTTTGATTCATTCCTGGGGATTCCAGTAATAGATTCCGATGGACATGGGAAGGTTGACTGTAACCTGTGGACCTTCAACTTGACGATGAAACACAGAAATTGCGTCGGACTTGAATACAACAGGCACCATGCCGTCCTCTCTCCGGGAGAGAAATGCTTCTAACTGTCTGTGAATTGAATCTTTCCTGGGATTCCAGTATTAGATTCCGATGAACGTGGGAAGGATTACTGTAACCTGTGGACCTTCAACTTGACGATGAAAAACAGAAATTGCGTCCGAACTGAAAACAACGGGCACAATACCGACTTCTGTCCGGGAGAGTAATGCTTCTAATTGTCTGTGCTTTGATTCTTTCCTGGGATTCCAGTACTAGATTCCGATGGACATGGGAAGGTTGACTGTAACCTGTGGACCTTCAACTTGACGATGAAATACAGAATTTGCGTCAGAATTGAATTCAACAAGCACCATGCCGACTGCTCTATGGGAGAGTTAAGCTTCTAGCTGTCTGTGCTCTGATTCTTTCCTGGGATTCCAGTAATAGATTCCGATGCACATGGGACGGTTTACTGTAACCTGTGGACCTTCAACATGACGATGAAACATAGAAATTGCCTTGGAATTGAAAACAACAGGCACCGTGCCGACTTCTGTCTGGGAGGGTAATGCCTCAAATTGTCTGTGCTTTGATTCCTTCCTGAGATTCCAGTAATAGATTCCTATGGCCTTGTAAAGGTTTTCTGTAACCTGTGGACCTTCAACTTGACGATGGATAACAGAAATTGCGTGGGAATTGAATACAACAGGCACCATGCCGACTTCTGGCTAGGAGAGTAATGCTTCAAATTGTTTGTTCTTGAATACAACTGGCACCATGAAAACTTCTCTCCGGGAGAGTTATGCTTCTAACTGTCTGTGCTTTGATTCTTTCCTGGGATTCCAGTTATTGATTCCGATGGGCATGGGAATGTTTACTGTAACCAGTGGACCTTCAACTTGACGATGAAACACAGAAATTGCGTTGGAATTGAATACAACAGGCACCATGCCGTCCTCTCTCCGGGAGAGAAATGCTTCTAACTGTCTGTGCCTTGTTTCTTTCCTGGGATTCCAGTTATAGATTTCGATGGACATGGGAAGGTTTACTGTACCCTGTGGACCTTCAACTTGACGATGAAACACAGAAATTGCGCCGGAATACAAAAGGCACCATTCCGTGTTCTCTCCGGGAGAGTAATGCATCTAACTGCCTGTGTTTTGATTCTTTCCTGGGATTCCAGTAATAGATTCCGATGGACATGGGATAGTTTACTGTAACCTGTGGACCTTCAATGTGACGATGAAACACAGAAATTGCGTCGGAATTGAATACGACAGCCACCATGCCGACTTCTCTCCGGGAGAATAATGCTTCTAACTTTCTGTGCTTTGATTCTATCCTGAGATTCCAGTAATAGATGCCGATGGACATGAGGAGGTCTACTGTAACCTCTGGACCTTGAACTTGACGATGAAACATAGAAATTGCGTCGAAATTGAATATAACAGCCACCATGCCGACCTCTCTCCGGGAGAGTAATGCTTCTAACTGTCTGTGCTTTGATTCTTTCCTGGGAGTCCAGCAATTGATTCCGATGGGCATGGAAAAGTTTAATGAACCTGTGGACCTTCAAGGAGACGATGAAACACAGAAATTGCGTCGGAATTGAATACAACAGGCACCATGCCTGCTTCTCTCCGGGAGAGCAATGCTTGTAACTGTCAGTGCATTGATTCTTTCCTGGTAGTCCAGTAATAGATTCCGATGGACATGGGAAGGTTTACTGTAACCTGTGGACCTTCAACTTGAAGATGAAACACAGAAACTGCAACGGAATTCAATACAACAGGCACAGTGCCGACTTCTGTCTCGGAGAGTAAAGCTTGAAACTAACTGAGCTTTGATTCTTTCCTGGGATTCCACAAAATAGATTTCGATGGACATGGGAAGATTTACTGTAACCTGTGGACATTCAACGTGACGATAAAACACAGAAATTGCGTCGGAATTGAATACAACAGGCCCCATGCCGATTTCTGTCTGGGAGAGTAATGCTTCTGACTGTCTGTGCTTTGATTCTCTCCTGGGATTACAGTAATAGATTCCGATGGACATGGGAAGGCTTACTGTAACCTGTGGACCTTCAACTTGACGATGAAACACAGAAATTGCGACGGAATTTAATACAACGGGCACAATACCGACTTCTGTCCGGGAGAGTAATGCTTCTAATTGTCTGTGCTTTGATTCTTTCCTGGGATTCCAGTAAAAGATTCCGATTAACATGGGAAGGTTTACTGTAACTTGTGGACCTTCAACTTAACGATGAAACACAGATATTGCGTCGGACTTGAATACAACAGGCACCATGCCGACTTCTGTCTGGGAGAGAAATGCTTCTAACTGTCTGTGAATTGAATCTTTCCTGGGTTTCCAGTATTAGATTCCGATGAACGTGGGAAGGATTACTGTAACCTGTGGACCTTCAACTTGACGATGAAAAACAGAAATTGCGTCCGAATTGAAAACAACAGGCACCATGCCGACTTCTGTCAGGGAGAGTAATAGTTCTAACTGGCTGTGCTTTGTTTTCTTTCCTGGGATTCCAGTAACAAATTCCGAGGGACATGGGAAGGTTTACTGTAACCTGTTGACCTTCAACGTGACGATGAAACACAGAAATTGCGTCAGAATTGAATTCAACAAGCACCATGCCGACTGCTCTATGGGAGAGTAAAGCTTCTAACTGTCTGTGCTCTGATTCTTTCCTGGGATTCCAGTAATAGATTCCGATGCACATGGGACGGTTTACTGTAACCTGTGGACCTTCAACATGACGATGAAACATAGAAATTGCCTCGGAATTGAAAACAACAGGCACCATGCCGACTTCTGTCCGGGAGGGTAATGCCTCAAATTGTCTGTGCTTTGATTCCTTCCTGAGATTCCAGTAATAGATTCCAATGGCCTTGTAAAGGTTTTCTGTAACCTGTGGACCTTCAAGTTGACGATGGAGCGTAGAAATTGCGTCGGAATTGAATACAACGGGCACCATCCCAAATTATGTGCGGGAGAGTAATGCTTCTCACAGTCTGTGCTTTTTTTTCTTTCCTGGGAATCCAGTAACAGATTCCGAGGGATATAGGAATGTTTACTGTAAGCTGTTGACCTTCAACTTGACGATGAAACACTGAAATTGCGTCGGAATTGAAAACAACAGGCACCAAGCCGACTTCTGTCCGGGAGAGTAATGCTTCAAATTGTCTGTGCTTTGATTCTTTCCTGGGATTCCAGTAATAGATTCCGATGGCCTTGGGAAGGTTTTCTGTAATCTGTGGACCTTCAACTTGACGATGGATAACAGAAATTGCGTGGGAATTGAATACAACAGGCACCATGCCGACTTCTGGCTAGGAGAGTAATGCTTCTAATTGTTTGTTCTTGAATACAACTGGCACCATGAAAACTTCTCTCCGGGAGAGTTATGCTTCTAACTGTCTGTGCTTCGATTCTTTCCTGGGATTCCAGTAATAGATTCCGATGGGCATGGGAATGTTTACTGTAGCCAGTGGGCCTTCAACTTGACGATGAAACACAGAAATTGCGTCGGAATTGAATACAACAGGCACCATGCCGACCTCTCTCCGGGAGAGAAATGCTTCTAACTGTCTGTGCTTTGATTCTTTCCTGGGATTCCAGTTATAGATTTCGATGGACATGGGAAGGTTTACTGAGCCCTGTGGACCTTCAACGTGACGATGAAACACAGAAATTGCGCCGGAATACAAAAGGCACCATTCCGTCTTCTCTCCGGGAGAGTAATGCATCTAACTGTCTGTGTTTTGATTCTTTCCTGGGATTCCAGTAATAGATTCCGATGGACATGGGAAGGTTTACTGTAACCTGTGGACCTTCAACATGACGATGAAACACAGAAATTGCGTCGGAATTGGATACAACAGGCACCATGCTGACTTCTCTCCGGGAGAGAAATGCTTCTAACTCTCTGTGCATTGATTCTTTCCTGGGATTCCAGTAATAGATTCCGATGGACATGGGAAGGTTTACTGTAACCTGTGGACCTTCAACTTGACGATGAAACACAGAAATGACGTCGGAATTGAATACAACAGGCACCATGCAGACTTCTCTCCAGGAGAGTAATGCTTCTAACTGTCTGTGCTTTGATTCTTTTCTGGGATTCCAGTAATAGATTCCGATGGACATTGAAGGTTTACTGTAACCTGTGGACCTTCAACTAGACGATGAAACACAGAAATTGCGTCGGAATTGAAAACAACACACAACATGCCAACTTATCTCCGGGAGAGTAATTCTTCTACCTGTCTGTGCTTTGATTCTACCTTGGGATTCCAGTAATAGATTCCGATGGACATGGAAAGGTTTAGTGTAACCTGTGGACCGTCAACTTGACGACGATACACAGAAATTGGGTCGGAATTGAATACAACAGGCACCATGCCGTCTTCTCTCCGGGAGAGTAATGCCTCTAACTGTCTGTGCCTTGATTCTTTCCTGGGATTCCAGTAATAGATTCCGATGGACATGGGAAGGGTTTCTGTAACCTGTGGACCTTCAATTAGACGATGAAACACAGAAATTGCGTCGGAAGCGAATACATGAGGCACCATGCCGACTTCTCTCCGGGAGAGAAGTGCTTCTAACTATCTACACCTACATCTACATTGATACTCCGCAAGCCACCCAACGGTGTGTGGCGGAGGGCACTTTACGTGCCACTGACATTACCTCCCTTTCCTGTTCCAGTCGCGTATGGTTCGCAAGAAGAACGACTGTCTGACAGCCTCCGTGCGCGCTCTAATCTCTCTAATTTTACATTCATGATCTCCTCGGGAGGTAGAAGTAGGGGGAAGCAATATATTCCATCCCTCATCCAGAAACGCACCCTCTCGAAACCTGGAGAGCAAGCAACACCGCGATGCACAGCGCCTCTCTTACAGAGTCTGCCACTTGAGTTTATTAAACATTTCCGTAACGCTATCACGGTTACCAAATAACCCGGTGACGAAACGCGCAACTCTTCTTTGGATCTTCTCTATCTATTCCGTCAACCCGACCTGGTTCGGATCCCAAACTGATGAGCAATACTCAAGTATAGGTCGAACGAGTGTTTTGTAAGCCACCTCCTTTGTTGATGGTCTACATTTTGTGTTTTGATTCTTCCTGGGATTCCAGTAATAGATTCCGATGGACATGGGAAGGTTTACTGTAAACTGTGGACTTTCAACGTGACGATGAAACACAGAAATTGCGTCGGAATTGAATACAACAGGCACCATGCCGACTTCTCTCCGGGAGAGTAATGCTTCTAACTGTCTGTGCTTTGTATCTTTCCTGGAATTCCAGTAATAGATTCCGATGGACATGGGAAAGTCTCCTGTAACCTGTGGACCTTCAAATTGACGATGAAACACTGAAATTGCGTCGGAATTGAATACAACAGGCACCATGCCGACTTCTCTGCGGGAGAGTAATGCTTCTAGCTGTCTGTGCTTTGATTCCTTCCTGGGAATCCAGTAATGGGTTCTGATGGACATGTGAAGGTTAACTGTAACCTGTGGACCTTCAACTTGACGATGAAAATCAGAAATTGCGTAGGAATTGAATACAACTGGCACCATGCCGACGTCTGTCCGGGAGAGTAATGCTTCAAATTGTCTGTGCTTGAATACAACTGGCACCATGAAAACTTCTCTCCGGGAGAGTTAGGCTACTAACTGTCTGTGCTTTGATTCTTTCCTGGGATTCCAGTAATAGATTCCGATGGACATGGGAAGGTTTACTGTAACCAGTGGACCTTCAATTTGACGATGAAACACAGAAATTGAGTCGGAATTGAATACAACAGGCACCATGCCGACTTCTCTCCGGGAGAGAAATGCTTCTAACTGTCTGTGCTTTGATTCTTTCCCGGGATTCCAGTAATAGATTCCGATGGACATGGGAAGGTTTACTGTAACCTGTGGACCTTCAACTTGACGATGAAACACAGAAATTACGTCGGAATTGAATACAACAGGCACCATGTAGACTTCTCACCGGGAGAGTAATACTTCTAACTGTCTGTGCTTTGATTCTTTCCTGGGATTTCAGTAATAGATTCCGATGGACATGGAAAGGTTTAGTGTAACCTGTGGACCGTCAACTTGACGACGATACACAGAAATTGGGTCGGAATTGAATACAACAGGCACCATGCCGTCTTCTCTCCGGGAGAGTAATGCCTCTAACTGTCTGTGCCTTGATTCTTTCCTGGGATTCCAGTAATAGATTCCGATGGACATGGGAAGGTTTACTGTAACCTGTGGACCTTCAACTTGACGATGAAACACAGAAATTGCGTCGGAATTGAAAACTACAGGCACCATGCCGACTTCTGTCCGGGAGAGTAATGCTTCTAACTGTCTGTGCTTTGTTTTCTTTCCTGGGATTCCAGTAACAGATTCCGATGGACATGGGAAGGTTTACTGTAACCTGTGGACCTTCAACTTGACGATGAAACACAGAAATTGCGTCAGAATTGAATACAACAGACACCATGCCGACTTCTCTATGGGAGAGTAAAGCTTCTAACTGTCTGTGCTTTGATTCTTTCCTAGGATTCCAGTAATAGATTCCAATGGACATGGGATGGTTTACTGTAACCTGTGGACCTCCAACTTGACGATGAAACACTGAAATCGCGTCGGAATTGAGAAAACAGGCATTATGCCGACTTCGGTCCGGGAGGGTAATGCTTCACATTGTCTGTGCTTTGATTCCGTCCTTAGATTCCAGTGATAGATTACGATGGCCTGGGAAAGGTTTTCTGTAGCTGTGGACCTTCAACGTGACGATGAAACACAGAAATAGCGTCGGAATTGAAAACAACAGGCACCATGCCGACGTCTGTCCGGGAGAGTAATGCTTCAAATCGTCTGTGCTTGAATACAACTGGCATCATGAAAACTTCTCTCCGGGAGAGTTATGCTTCCAACTGTCGGTGCTTTGATTCACTCCTGGGATTCCTGTAATAGATTCCGATGGACATGGGGAGGTTTACTGTAACCAGTGGACCTTCAACTTGATGATGAAACACAGAAATTGCGTCGGAATTGAATACAACAGGGACCATGCCGCCCTCTCTCCGGGAGAGTAATGCTTCTAACTGTCTGTGCTTTGAATCTCTCCTGGGATTTCTGTAATGGATTCCGATGGACATGGGAAGGTTTCCTGTAACCTGTGGACCTTCAAATTGACGATGAAACACTGAAATTGCGTCGGAATTGAATACAACAGACACCATGCCGACTTCTCTCCGGGAGTGTAATGCTTCTAGCTATCTGTGTTTGATTCTTACCTGGGATTCCAGTAATAGATTCCGATGGACAAGGAAAGGATAACTTTTACCTGTGGACCTTCAACTTGACAATGAAACACAGAAATTTCGTAGGAATTGAATACAACTGGCACATGCTAACTTCTGTCTGGGAGAGTAATTCTTCTAACTGTCTGTGTTTTGATTCTTTCCTGTGATTCCAGTAATATATTCCGATGGCCTTAGGAAGATTTTCTGTAACCTGTGGACTTTCAACTTGACGATGGATAACAGAACTTGCGTCGGAATTGAATACAACAGGCACCATGCCGACTTCTGTCCGGGAGAGTAATGCTTCTAACTGTCTGTGCGTTGATTCTTTCCTGGGATTCCAGTAATAGATTCCGATGGACATGGGAAGGTTTACTGTAACCAGTGGACCTCCAACGTGACGATGAAACACAGACATTTCGTCGGAATTGATTACAACAGGCACCATGCCGACTTTTCTCCGGGAGAGAAATGCTTCTAACTGTCTGTGTTTTGATTCTTTCCAGGGATTCCAGTAATAGATTCCGATGGACATGGGAAGGTTTACTGTAACCTGTGGACCTTCAACTTGACGATGAAACACAGAAATAGCGTCGGAATTGAAAACAACAGGCACCATGCCGACGTCTGTCCGGGAGAGTAATGCTTCAAATCGTCTGTGCTTGAATACAACTGGCATCATGAAAACTTCTCTCCGGGAGAGTTATGCTTCCAACTGTCGGTGCTTTGATTCTCTCCTGGGATTCCTGTAATAGATTCCGATGGACATGGGGAGGTTTACTGTAACCAGTGGACCTTCAACGTGACGATGAAACACAGCAATTGCGTCGGAACCTAATACAACAGGCACCACGCCGACTTCTCTCCGGGAAAAAAATGCGTCTAACTGTCTGTGCTTTGATTCTATCCTGGGATTCCAGTAATAGATCCCGATAGACATGGGAAGGTTTACTGTAACCTGTGGGCATTCAACTTGTCGATGATACACAGAAATTGCGTCGGAACCTAATACAACACTCACCATGCCGACTTCTGTCCGGGAGAGTAATGCCTCTAACTGTCTGTGCTTTGATTCTTTCCTGAGATTCCAGTAATACATTCCGATGGATATGGGAAGGATTACCGTAACCTGTGGACCTTCAACTTGACGATGAAACACAGACACTGCGTCGGAATTGGAAACAAGAGGCACCATGCCGACTTCTGTCCGGGAGAGTAATGCTTCTAACTGTCTATGTTTTGATTCTTTCCTGGGATTCCAGTAATACATTCCGATGGACATGGGAAGGTTTACTGTAACCTGTGGACATTCAACTTGTCGATGAAACACAGAAATTGCGTCGGAACCTAATACAACAGGCACCATGCCGACTTCTGTCCGGGAGAGTAATGCTTCTAACTGTCTGTGCTTTGATTCGTTCCTGGGATTCCAGAAATATATTCCGATAGACATGGGAAGGCTTATTGTAACCTGTGGACATCAACGTGACGATGAAACACAGAAATTGCGTCGGAATAGAATACAACATGCACCATGCTGACTTCTGTCTGGGAGAGTAAAGCTTCTAACTGTCTGTGCTTTGATTCTTTCCTGGGATTCCAGTAATAGATTCCGATAGACATGGGAAGGTTTACTGTAACCTGTGGGCCTTCAACGTGACGATGAAACAGAGAAATTGCGTTGGAATTGAATACAACAGGCACCATGCCGAGTTCTGTCCGGGAGAGTAATTCTTCTAACTGTCTGTGCTTTGATTCTTTCCTGGGATTCCACTAATTGATTCCGATGGACATGTTAAGGCTTACTGTAAGCTTCGGACATCCACTTGACGATGAAACACAGAAATTGCGTCGGAATAGAATACAACAAGCACCATGCTGACTTCTGTCTGGGAGAGTAATGCTTCTAACTGTCTGTGCTTTGATTCCTTCCTGGGATTCCAGTAATATATTCCGATAGACATGGGAAGGCTTACTGTAACCTGTGGACATCAACGTGACGATGAAACACAGAAATTGCGTCGGAATAGAATACAACATGCACCATGCTGACTTCTGTCTGGGAGAGTAAAGCTTCTAACTGTCTGTGCTTTGATTCTTTCCTGGGATTCCAGTAATAGATTCCGTTAGACATGGGAAGGTTTCCTGTAACCTGTGGACCTCCAACTTGACGATGAAACACAGAAATCGCGTCGAAATTGAGAAAACAGGCATCATGACGACTTCTGTCCGGGAGGGTAATGCTTCACATTGTCTGTGCTTTGATTCCTTCCTTAGATTCCAGTGATAGATTCCGATGGCCTTCGAAAGGTTTTCTGTAACCTGTGAACCTTCAAGATGACGATGAAACACAAAAAGTGCGTCGGAATTGAATACAACAGGCACCATGCCGACTTCTGTGCGGGAGAGTAATGCTTGTAACAGTCTGTCCATTAATTCTTTCCTGGGATTCCAGTAATAGATTCTGATAGACATGGAAAGTTTTACTGTAACCTGTGGACCTTTAACTTGACGATGAAACACAGAAATTGCGTCGGAATACAACAGGCACCATGCCGACTTCTGTCCGGGAGAGTAATGCTTCTAACTGTCTGTGCTTTGAATCTTTCCTGGGTTTTCAGTAATGGATTCCGATTGACATGGGAAGGTTTCCTGTAACCTGTGGACCTTCAAATTGACGATAAAATACTGAAATTGCGTCGGAATTGAATACAACAGACACCATGCCGACTTCTCTCCGGGAGAGTAATGCTTCTAGCTGTCTGTGCTTTGATTCTTACCTGGGATTCCAGTAATAGATTCCGATGGACAAGAGAAGGTTAACTGTTACCTGTGGACCTTCAACTTGACAATGAAACACAGAACTTGAGTCGGAATTGAATACAACAGGCACCATGCCGACTTCTGTCCGGGAGAGTAATGCTTCTAACTGTCTGTGCTTTAATTCTTTCCTGGGATTCCAGTAATAGATTCCGATGGACATGGGAAGGTTTACTGTAACCTGTGGACCTTCAACTTGACGATGAAACACAGAAATTGCGTCGGAATTGAAAACAACAGGCACCATGAAGACGTCTGTCCGGGAGAGTAATGCGTCAAATTGTCTGTGCTTGAATACAACTGGCACCATGAAAACTTCTCTCTGGGAGAGTTATGCTTCTAACTGTCTGTGCTTTGATTCTTTCCTGGGATTCCTGTAACAGATTCCGATGCACATGGGAAGTTTTACTGTAACCTGTGCACCTTCAATTTGACGATGAAACACAGAAATGGCGACGGAACCTAATACATTAGGCGCCATTCCGACCTCTCTCTGGGAGAGTAATGCTTCAAACTGTCTGTGTTTTGATTCTTTCCTGGGATTCCAGTAATAGATACCGATTGACATGGGGAGGTTTATTGTAACCTGTGGACCTTCGACTTGACGATGAAACACAAAAATTGCGTCGGAATTGAATACAACAGGCACCATGCCGACTTCTCTCCGGGAGAGTAATGCTTCTAACTGTCTGTGCTTTAAATCCTTCCTGAGACTCCTGTAATAGATTCCGATGGCCTTAGAAAGGATTTCTGTAACCTGTGGTCCTTCAACGTGACGATGGAACACAGAAATTGCGTCTGAACCTAATAAAACAGGCACCACGCCGACTTTTCTCCGGGAGAAAAATGCCTCTAACTGTCTGTGCTTTGATTCTTTCCTGGGAATTCAGTAATAGATTCCGATCGACATGGGAAGGTTTACTGTAAGCTGTGGACCTTCAACTTGACGATGAAACACAGAAATTGGGTCGGAATTGAATACAACAGGCACCATGCCGACTTCTCTCCGGGAGTGAAATGCTTCTAACTGTCTGTGTTTGATTCTTTCCTGGGATTCAAGTAATGGATTCCGATGGACATGGGAAGGTTTACTGTAACCTGTGGACCTTCAACTTGACGATGAAACACAGAAATTGCGTCGGAATTGAAAACAACAGTCACCATGTCGACTTCTGTCATGGAGAGTAATCCTTCTAACTGTGTGTGCTTTGATTCTCTCCTGGGATACAAGTAATAGATTCCGATGGACATGGGAAGGTTTACTGTAACCTGTGGGCATTCAACTTGTCGATGAAACAAAGAAATTGTGTCGGAACCTAATACAACAGGCACCATGTCGACTTCTGTCCGGGAGAGTAATGCCTCCAACTGTCTGTGCCTTGATTCTTTCCTGGGATTCCAGTAATACATTCCGATGGATATGGGAAGGTTCACCGTAACCTGTGGACCTTCACCTTGACGATGAAACACAGAAACTGCGTCGGTATTGGAAACAACAAGCACCATGCCGACTTCTGTCCGGGAGAGTAATGCTTCTAACTGTGTATGCTATGATTCTTTCCTGCGAATCCAGTAATACATTCCGATGGACATGGGAAGGTTTACTGTAACCTGTGGACATTCAAATTGTCGATGAAACACAGAAATTTCGTCGGAATCTAATACAACAGGCACCATGCCGACTTCTGTCCGGGAGAGTAAAGCTTCTAACAGTCTGTGCTTCGATTCTTTCCTGGGATTCCAGTAATAGATTTCGATATACATGGGAAGGTTTACTAAAACCTGTGGACCTTCAACGTGGCGAAGAAACACAGATATTGCGTCGGAATTGAATACAACATGCACCATGACAACTTCTCTCCGGGAGAGTATTGCTTCTAACTGTCTGTGCTTTGATTCATTCCTGGCATTCCAGTAATGGAATCCGATGGACATGGGAAGGTTTACTGTAACCTGTGGACCTTCAACGTGACGATGAAACAGAGAAATTGCGTCGAAATAGAATACAACAAGCACCATGCTGACTTCTTTCTGGGAGAGTAATGCTTCTAACTGTCCGTGCTTTGATTCTTTCCTGGGATACCAGTAATAGATTCCGATAGACATGGGAAGGCTTACTGTAACGTGTGGACATCAACTTGACGATGAAACACAAAAATTGCGTCGGAATAGAATACAACAAGCACCATGCTGACTTCTGTCTGGGAGAGTAATGCTTCTAACTGTCTGTGCTTTGATTCTATCCTGGGATTCCAGTAATAGATTCCAAAGGACATGGGAAGGTTTACTGTAACCTGTGGACCTCCAACGTGAATATGAAACACAGAAATCGCGTCGGAATTGAGAAAACAGGCATCATGCCGACTTCTGTCCGGGAGGGTAATGCTTCACACTGTCTGTGCTTTGATTCCTTCCTTAGATTCCAGTGATAGATTCTGATGGCCTTGGAAAGGTTTTCTGTAACCTGTGAACCTTCACGATGACGATGAAACACAAAAAGTGCGTCGGAATTGAATACAACAGGCTCCATGCCGACTTCTGTGCGGGAGAGTAGAGCTCGTCACAGTCTGTGCTTTGTTTTCTTTCCTCGGATTCCAGTAATAGATTCCGATGGACATGGGAAGGTTTACTGTAACCTGTGGACCTTCAACTTGACGATGAAACACAGAAATTCCGTCGGAATTGAGTACAACAGGCACCATGCCGACTTCTCTCCGGGAGAGTAATGCTTCTAACTGTCTGTGCTTTGAATCCTTCCTGGGATTCCAGTAACAGATTCCGATGGACATGGGAAGGTTTACTGTAACCTGTGGACCTTTAACTTGACGATGAAAAACAGAAATTGCGTCGGAATACAACAGGCACCATGCCGACTTCTGTCCGGGAGAGTAATGCTTCTAGCTGTCTGTGCTTTGATTCTTACCTGGGATTCCAGTAATAGATTCCGATGGACAAGAGAAGGTTAACTGTTACCTGTGGACCTTCAACTTGACAATGAAACACAGAACTTGCGTCGGAATTGAATACAACAGGCACCATGCCGACTTCTGTCCGGGAGAGTAATGCATCTAACTGTCTGTGCTTTGATTCTTTCCTGGGATTCCAGTAATAGATTCCGATGGACATAGGAATGTTTACTGTAACCAGTGGACATTCAACGTGGCGATGAAACACAGACATTTCGTCGGAATTGATTACAACAGGCACCATGCCGACTTCTCTCCGGGTGAGTAATGCTTCTAACTGTCTGTGCTTTGAATCTTTCCTGAGACTCCTGTAATAGATTCCGATGGCCTTAGGAAGGATTTCTGTAACCTGTGTGTCCTTCAACGTGACGATGGAACACAGAAATTGCGTCGGACCCTAATAAAACAGGCACCACGCCGACTTTTCTCCGGGAGAAAAATGCCTCTAACTGTCTGTGCTTTGATTCTTTCCTGGGAATCCAGTAATAGATTCCGATCGACATGGGAAGGTTTACTGTAACCTGTGGACATTCAACTTGTCGATGAAACACAGAAATTTCGTCGGAATCTAATACAACAGGCACCATGCCGACTTCTGTCCGGGAGAGTAATGCTTCTAACAGTCTGTGCTTCGATTCTTTCCTGGGATTCCAGTAATAGATTTCGATATACATGGGAAGGTTTACTAAAACCTGTGGACCTTCAACGTGGCGAAGAAACACAGATATTGCGTTGGAATTGAATACAACAGGCACCATGCCGACTTCTCTCCGGGAGTGAAATGCTTCTAACTGTCTGTGTTTGATTCTTTCCTGGGATTCAAGTAATAGATTCCGATGGACATGGGAAGGTTTACTGTAACCTGTGGACCTTTAACTTGACGATGAAACACAGAAATTGCTTCGGAATTGAAAACAACAGTCACCATGTCGACTTCTGTCATGGAGAGTAATCCTTCTAACTGTGTGTGCTTTGATTCTCTCCTGGGATACCAGTAATAGATTCCGATGGACATGGGAAGGTTTACTGTTACCTGTGGGCATTTAACTTGTCGATGAAACAATGAAATTGCGTCGGAACCTAATACAACAGGCACCATGTCGACTTCTGTGCGGGTGAGTAATGCCTCCAACTGTCTGTGAATTGATTCTTTCCTGGGATTCCAGTAATACATTCCGAAGGATATGGGAAGGTTCACCGTAACCTGTGGACCTTCACCTTGACGATGAAACACAGAAACTGCGTCGGTATTGGAAACAACAAGCACCATGCCGACTTCTGTCCGGGAGAGTAATGCTTCTAACTGTCTATGCTTTGATTCTTTCCTGGGATTCCAGTAATACATTCCGATGGACATGGGAAGGTTTACTGTAACCTGTGGACATTCAACTTGTCGATGAAACACAGAAATTTCGTCGGAATCTAATACAACAGGCACCATGCCGACTTCTGTCCGGGAGAGTAATGCTTCTAACAGTCTGTGCTTTGATTCTTTCCTTGGATTCCAGTAATAGATTTCGATATACATGGGATGGTTTACTAAAACCTGTGGACCTTCAACGTGGCGAAGAAACACAGATATTGCGTCGGAATTGAATACAACATGCACCATGACAACTTCTCTCCGGGAGAGTATTGCTTCTAACTGTCTGTGCTTTGATTCATTCCTGGCACTCCAGTAATATAATCCGATGGACATGGGAAGGTTTACTGTAACCTGTGGACCTTCAACGTGACGATGAAACAGAGAAATTGCGTCAAAATAGAATACAACAAGCACCATGCTGACTTCTTTCTGGGAGAGTAATGCTTCTAACTGTCTGTGCTTTGATTCTTTCCTGGGATACCAGTAATAGATTCCGATAGACATGGGAAGGCTACTGTAACGTGTGAACATCAACTTGACGATGAAACACAAAAATTGCGTCGGAATCTAATACAACAAGCACCATGCTGACTTCTGTCTGGGAGAGTAATGCTTCTAACTGTCTGTGCTTTGATTCTATCCTGGGATTCCAGTAATAGATTCCAAAGGACATGGGAAGGTTTACTGTAACCTGTGGACCTCCAACGTGAAGATGAAACACAGCAATCGCGTCGGAATTGAGAAAACAGGCATCATGCCGACTTCTGTCCGGGAGGGTAATGCTTCACACTGTCTGTGCTTTGATTCCTTCCTTAGATTCCAGTGATAGATTCTGATGGCCTTGGAAAGGTTTTCTGTAACCTGTGAACCTTCAAGATGACGATGAAACACAAAAAGTGCGTCGGAATTGAATACAACAGGCACCATGCCAACTTCTGTGCGGGAGAGTAATGCTTGTCACAGTCTGTGCATTGTTTTCTTTCCTGGGATTCCAGTAATAGATTCCGATGGACATGGGAAGGTTTACTGTAACCTGTGGACCTTCAACTTGACGATGAAACACAGAAATTCCGTCGGAATTGAGTACAACAGGCACCATGCCGACTTCTCTCCGGGAGAGTAATGCTTCTAACTGTCTGTGCTTTGAATCCTTCCTAGGATTCCAGTAACAGATTCCGATGGACATGGGAAGGTTTACTGTAACCTTTTGATCTTCAACTTGACGATGAAACACAGAAATTGCGTCGGAATACAACAGGCACCATGCCGACTTCTGTCCGGGAGAGTAATGCTTCTAACTGTCTGTGCTTTGAATCTTTCCTGGGTTTTCAGTAATGGATTCCGATTGACATGGGAAGGTTTCCTGTAACCTGTGGACCTTCAAATGGAAGATGAAACATTGAAATTGCGTCGGAATTGAATACAACAGACACCATGCCGACTTCTCTCCGGGAGAGTAATGCTTCTAGCTGTCTGTGCTTTGATTCTTACCTGGGATTCAAGTAATAGATTCCGATGGACATAGGAATGTTTACTGTAACCAGTGGACATTCAACGTGGCGATGAAACACAGACATTTCGTCGGAATTGATTACAACAGGCACCATGCCGACTTCTCTCCGGGAGAGAAATGCTTCTAACTGTCTGTGCTTTAATTCTTTCCTGGGATTCCAGTAATAGACTCCGATGGACATGGGAAGGTTTACTGTAACCTGTGTACCTTCAATTTGACGATGAAACACAGAAATGGCGACGGAACCTAATACATTAGGCGCCATTCCGACCTCTCTCCGGGAGAGTTTTGCTTCAAACTGTCTGTGCTTTGATTCTTTCCTGGGATTCCAGTAATAGATACCGATTGACATGGGAAGGTTTACTGTAAGCTGTGGGCCTTCAACTTGACGATGAAACACAGAAATTGGGTCGGAATTGAATACAACAGGCACCATGCCGACTTCTCTCCGGGAGTGAAATGCTTCTAACTGTCTGTGTTTGATTCTTTCCTGGGATTCAAGTAATAGATTCCGATGGACATGGGAAGGTTTACTGTAACCTGTGGACCTTCAACTTGACGATGAAACACAGTAATTGCGTCGGAATTGAAAACAAGAGTCACCATGTCGACTTCTGTCGTTGAGAGTAATCCTTCTAACTGTGTGTGCTTTGATTCTCTCCTGGGATACCAGTAATAGATTCCGATGGACATGGGAAGGTTTACTGTAACCTGTGGGCATTCAACTTGTCGATGAAACAAAGAAATTGCGTCGGAACCTAATACAACAGGCACCATGTCGACTTCTGTCCGGGAGAGTAATGCCTCTAACTGTCTGTGCCTTGATTCTTTCCTGGGATTCCAGTAATACATTCCGATGGATATGGGAAGGTTCACCGTAACCTGTGGACCTTCACCTTGACGATGAAACACAGAAACTGCGTCGGTATTGGAAACAACAAGAACCATGCCGACTTCTGTCCGGGAGAGTAATGCTTCTAACTGTCTATGCTTTGATTCTTTCCTGGGATTCCAGTAATACATTCCGATGGACATGGGAAGGTTTACTGTAACCTGTGGACATTCAACTTGTCGATGAAACACAGAAATTTCGTCGGAATCTAATACAACAGGCACCATGCCGACCTCTGTCCGGGAGAGTAATGCTTCTAACAGTCTGTGCTTTGATTCTTTCCTGGGATTCCAGTAATAGATTTCGATATACATGGGAAGGTTTACTAAAACCTGTGGACCTTCAACGTGGCGAAGAAACACAGATATTGCGACGGAATTGAATACAACATGCACCATGAGAGCTTCTCTCCGGGAGAGTATTGCTTCTAACTGTCTGTGCTTTGATTCATTCCTGGCATTCCAGTAATGGAATCCGATGGACATGGGAAGGTTTACTGTAACCTGTGGACCTTCAACGTGACGATGAAACAGAAATTGCGTCGAAATATAATACAACAAGCACCATGCTGACTTCTTTCTGGGAGAGTAATGCTTCTAACTGTCTGTGCTTTGATTCTTTCCTGGGATACCAGTAATAGATTCCGATAGATATGGGAAGGCTTACTGTAACGTGTGGACATCAACTTGACGATGAAGCACAAAAATTGCGTCGGAATAGAATACAACAAGCAAGATGCTGACTTCTGTCTGGGAGAGTAATGCTTCTAACTGTCTGTGCTTTGATTCTATCCTGGGATTCCAGTAATAGATTCCAAAGGACATGGGAAGGTTTACTGTAACCTGTGGACCTCCAACGTGAAGATGATACACAGAAATCGCGTCGGAATTGAGAAAACAGGCATCATGCCGACTTCTGTCCGGGAGGGTAATGCTTCACACTGTCTGTGCTTTGATTCCTTCCTTAGATTCCAGTGATAGATTCTGATGGCCTTGGAAATGTTTTCTGTAACCTGTGAACCTTCAAGATGACGATGAAACACAAAAAGTGCATCGGAATTGAATACAACAGGCACCATGCCGACTTCTGTGCGGGAGAGTAATGCTTGTCACAGTCTGTGCCTTGTTTTCTTTCCTGGGATTCCAGTAATAGATTCCGATGGACATGGGAAGGTTTATTGTAACCTGTGGACCTTCAACTTGACGATGAAACACAGACATTCCGTCGGAATTGAGTACAAAAGGCACCATGCCGACTTCTCTCCGGGAGAGTAATGCTTCTAACTGTCTGCGCTTTGAATCCTTCCTGGGATTCCAGTAACCGATTCCGATGGACATGGAAAGGTTTACTGTAACCTGTGGACCTTTAACTTCACGATGAAACACATAAATTGCGTCGGAATTGAATACAACAGGCACCATGCCGCCTTCTCTCCGGGAGAGTAATGCTTCTAACTGTCTGTGCTTTGAATCTTTCCTGGGATTTCAGTAATGGATTCCGATGGACATGGGAAGGTTTCCTGTAACCTGTGTACCTTCAAATTGACGATGATACACTGAAATTGCGTCGGAATTGAATACAACAGACACCATGCCGACTTCTCTCCGGGAGAGTAATGCTTCTAGCTGTCTGTGCTTTGATTCTTACCTGGGATTCCAGTAATAGATTCCGATGTACAAGGGATGGTTAACTGTTACCTGTGGACCTTCAACTTGACAATGAAACACAGAAATTGCGTAGGAATTGAATACAACTGGCACCATGCTAACTTCTGTCTGGGAGAGTTGTTCTTCTAACTGTCTGTGCTTTGATTCTTTCCTGGGGTTCCAGTAATATATTCCGATGGACATGGGAAGGTTTCCTGTAACCTATTGACCTTCAACTTGACGATTAAACACAGAAATTGCGTCGGAATACAACAGGCACCATGCCGACTTCTGTCCGGGAGAGTAATGCTTCTAGCTGTCTGTGCTTTGATTCTTACCTGGGATTCCAGTAATAGATTCCGATGGACAAGAGAAGGTTAACTGTTACCTGTGGACCTTCAACTTGACAATGAAACACAGAACTTGCGTCGGAATTGAATACAACAGGCACCATGCCGACTTCTGTCCGGGAGAGTAATGCATCTAACTGTCTGTGCTTTGATTCTTTCCTGGGATTCCAGTAATAGATTCCGATGGACATAGGAATGTTTACTGTAACCAGTGGACATTCAACGTGGCGATGAAACACAGACATTTCGTCGGAATTGATTACAACAGGCACCATGCCGACTTCTCTCCGGGAGAGTAATGCTTCTAACTGTCTGTGCTTTGAATCTTTCCTGAGACTCCTGTAATAGATTCCGATGGCCTTAGGAAGGATTTCTGTAACCTGTGTGTCCTTCAACGTGACGATGGAACACAGAAATTGCGTCGGACCCTAATAAAACAGGCACCACGCCGACTTTTCTCCGGGAGAAAAATGCCTCTAACTGTCTGTGCTTTGATTCTTTCCTGGGAATCCAGTAATAGATTCCGATCGACATGGGAAGGTTTACTGTAACCTGTGGACATTCAACTTGTCGATGAAACACAGAAATTTCGTCGGAATCTAATACAACAGGCACCATGCCGACTTCTGTCCGGGAGAGTAATGCTTCTAACAGTCTGTGCTTCGATTCTTTCCTGGGATTCCAGTAATAGATTTCGATATACATGGGAAGGTTTACTAAAACCTGTGGACCTTCAACGTGGCGAAGAAACACAGATATTGCGTTGGAATTGAATACAACAGGCACCATGCCGACTTCTCTCCGGGAGTGAAATGCTTCTAACTGTCTGTGTTTGATTCTTTCCTGGGATTCAAGTAATAGATTCCGATGGACATGGGAAGGTTTACTGTAACCTGTGGACCTTTAACTTGACGATGAAACACAGAAATTGCTTCGGAATTGAAAACAACAGTCACCATGTCAACTTCTGTCATGGAGAGTAATCCTTCTAACTGTGTGTGCTTTGATTCTCTCCTGGGATACCAGTAATAGATTCCGATGGACATGGGAAGGTTTACTGTTACCTGTGGGCATTTAACTTGTCGATGAAACAATGAAATTGCGTCGGAACCTAATACAACAGGCACCATGTCGACTTCTGTGCGGGAGAGTAATGCCTCCAACTGTCTGTGAATTGATTCTTTCCTGGGATTCCAGTAATACATTCCGAAGGATATGGGAAGGTTCACCGTAACCTGTGGACCTTCACCTTGACGATGAAACACAGAAACTGCGTCGGTATTGGAAACAACAAGCACCATGCCGACTTCTGTCCGGGAGAGTAATGCTTCTAACTGTCTATGCTTTGATTCTTTCCTGGGATTCCAGTAATACATTCCGATGGACATGGGAAGGTTTACTGTAACCTGTGGACATTCAACTTGTCGATGAAACACAGAAATTTCGTCGGAATCTAATACAACAGGCACCATGCCGACTTCTGTCCGGGAGAGTAATGCTTCTAACAGTCTGTGCTTTGATTCTTTCCTTGGATTCCAGTAATAGATTTCGATATACATGGGATGGTTTACTAAAACCTGTGGACCTTCAACGTGGCGAAGAAACACAGATATTGCGTCGGAATTGAATACAACATGCACCATGACAACTTCTCTCCGGGAGAGTATTGCTTCTAACTGTCTGTGCTTTGATTCATTCCTGGCACTCCAGTAATATAATCCGATGGACATGGGAAGGTTTACTGTAACCTGTGGACCTTCAACGTGACGATGAAACAGAGAAATTGCGTCAAAATAGAATACAACAAGCACCATGCTGACTTCTTTCTGGGAGAGTAATGCTTCTAACTGTCTGTGCTTTGATTCTTTCCTGGGATACCAGTAATAGATTCCGATAGACATGGGAAGGCTACTGTAACGTGTGAACATCAACTTGACGATGAAACACAAAAATTGCGTCGGAATCTAATACAACAAGCACCATGCTGACTTCTGTCTGGGAGAGTAATGCTTCTAACTGTCTGTGCTTTGATTCTATCCTGGGATTCCAGTAATAGATTCCAAAGGACATGGGAAGGTTTACTGTAACCTGTGGACCTCCAACGTGAAGATGAAACACAGCAATCGCGTCGGAATTGAGAAAACAGGCATCATGCCGACTTCTGTCCGGGAGGGTAATGCTTCACACTGTCTGTGCTTTGATTCCTTCCTTAGATTCCAGTGATAGATTCTGATGGCCTTGGAAAGGTTTTCTGTAACCTGTGAACCTTCAAGATGACGATGAAACACAAAAAGTGCGTCGGAATTGAATACAACAGGCACCATGCCAACTTCTGTGCGGGAGAGTAATGCTTGTCACAGTCTGTGCATTGTTTTCTTTCCTGGGATTCCAGTAATAGATTCCGATGGACATGGGAAGGTTTACTGTAACCTGTGGACCTTCAACTTGACGATGAAACACAGAAATTCCGTCGGAATTGAGTACAACAGGCACCATGCCGACTTCTCTCCGGGAGAGTAATGCTTCTAACTGTCTGTGCTTTGAATCCTTCCTAGGATTCCAGTAACAGATTCCGATGGACATGGGAAGGTTTACTGTAACCTTTTGATCTTCAACTTGACGATGAAACACAGAAATTGCGTCGGAATACAACAGGCACCATGCCGACTTCTGTCCGGGAGAGTAATGCTTCTAACTGTCTGTGCTTTGAATCTTTCCTGGGTATTCAGTAATGGATTCCGATTGACATGGGAAGGTTTCCTGTAACCTGTGGACCTTCAAATGGAAGATGAAACATTGAAATTGCGTCGGAATTGAATACAACAGACACCATGCCGACTTCTCTCCGGGAGAGTAATGCTTCTAGCTGTCTGTGCTTTGATTCTTACCTGGGATTCAAGTAATAGATTCCGATGGACATAGGAATGTTTACTGTAACCAGTGGACATTCAACGTGGCGATGAAACACAGACATTTCGTCGGAATTGATTACAACAGGCACCATGCCGACTTCTCTCCGGGAGAGAAATGCTTCTAACTGTCTGTGCTTTAATTCTTTCCTGGGATTCCAGTAATAGACTCCGATGGACATGGGAAGGTTTACTGTAACCTGTGTACCTTCAATTTGACGATGAAACACAGAAATGGCGACGGAACCTAATACATTAGGCGCCATTCCGACCTCTCTCCGGGAGAGTTTTGCTTCAAACTGTCTGTGCTTTGATTCTTTCCTGGGATTCCAGTAATAGATACCGATTGACATGGGAAGGTTTACTGTAAGCTGTGGGCCTTCAACTTGACGATGAAACACAGAAATTGGGTCGGAATTGAATACAACAGGCACCATGCCGACTTCTCTCCGGGAGTGAAATGCTTCTAACTGTCTGTGTTTGATTCTTTCCTGGGATTCAAGTAATAGATTCCGATGGACATGGGAAGGTTTACTGTAACCTGTGGACCTTCAACTTGACGATGAAACACAGTAATTGCGTCGGAATTGAAAACAAGAGTCACCATGTCGACTTCTGTCGTTGAGAGTAATCCTTCTAACTGTGTGTGCTTTGATTCTCTCCTGGGATACCAGTAATAGATTCCGATGGACATGGGAAGGTTTACTGTAACCTGTGGGCATTCAACTTGTCGATGAAACAAAGAAATTGCGTCGGAACCTAATACAACAGGCACCATGTCGACTTCTGTCCGGGAGAGTAATGCCTCTAACTGTCTGTGCCTTGATTCTTTCCTGGGATTCCAGTAATACATTCCGATGGATATGGGAAGGTTCACCGTAACCTGTGGACCTTCACCTTGACGATGAAACACAGAAACTGCGTCGGTATTGGAAACAACAAGAACCATGCCGACTTCTGTCCGGGAGAGTAATGCTTCTAACTGTCTATGTTTTGATTCTTTCCTGGGATTCCAGTAATACATTCCGATGGACATGGGAAGGTTTACTGTAACCTGTGGACATTCAACTTGTCGATGAAACACAGAAATTTCGTCGGAATCTAATACAACAGGCACCATGCCGACCTCTGTCCGGGAGAGTAATGCTTCTAACAGTCTGTGCTTTGATTCTTTCCTGGGATTCCAGTAATAGATTTCGATATACATGGGAAGGTTTACTAAAACCTGTGGACCTTCAACGTGGCGAAGAAACACAGATATTGCGACGGAATTGAATACAACATGCACCATGAGAGCTTCTCTCCGGGAGAGTATTGCTTCTAACTGTCTGTGCTTTGATTCATTCCTGGCATTCCAGTAATGGAATCCGATGGACATGGGAAGGTTTACTGTAACCTGTGGACCTTCAACGTGACGATGAAACAGAAATTGCGTCGAAATATAATACAACAAGCACCATGCTGACTTCTTTCTGGGAGAGTAATGCTTCTAACTGTCTGTGCTTTGATTCTTTCCTGGGATACCAGTAATAGATTCCGATAGACATGGGAAGGCTTACTGTAACGTGTGGACATCAACTTGACGATGAAGCACAAAAATTGCGTCGGAATAGAATACAACAAGCACCATGCTGACTTCTGTCTGGGAGAGTAATGCTTCTAACTGTCTGTGCTTTGATTCTATCCTGGGATTCCAGTAATAGATTCCAAAGGACATGGGAAGGTTTACTGTAACCTGTGGACCTCCAACGTGAAGATGATACACAGAAATCGCGTCGGAATTGAGAAAACAGGCATCATGCCGACTTCTGTCCGGGAGGGTAATGCTTCACACTGTCTGTGCTTTGATTCCTTCCTTAGATTCCAGTGATAGATTCTGATGGCCTTGGAAAGGTTTTCTGTAACCTGTGAACCTTCAAGATGACGATGAAACACAAAAAGTGCGTCGGAATTGAATACAACAGGCACCATGCCGACTTCTGTGCGGGAGAGTAATGCTTGTCACAGTCTGTGCCTTGTTTTCTTTCCTGGGATTCCAGTAATAGATTCCGATGGACATGGGAAGGTTTATTGTAACCTGTGGACCTTCAACTTGACGATGAAACACAGACATTCCGTCGGAATTGAGTACAAAAGGCACCATGCCGACTTCTCTCCGGGAGAGTAATGCTTCTAACTGTCTGTGCTTTGAATCCTTCCTGGGATTCCAGTAACCGATTCCGATGGACATGGAAAGGTTTACTGTAACCTGTGGACCTTTAACTTGACGATGAAACACATAAATTGCGTCGGAATTGAATACAACAGGCACCATGCCGCCTTCTCTCCGGGAGAGTAATGCTTCTAACTGTCTGTGCTTTGAATCTTTCCTGGGATTTCAGTAATGGATTCCGATGGACATGGGAAGGTTTCCTGTAACCTGTGTACCTTCAAATTGACGATGATACACTGAAATTGCGTCGGAATTGAATACAACAGACACCATGCCGACTTCTCTCCGGGAGAGTAATGCTTCTAGCTGTCTGTGCTTTGATTCTTACCTGGGATTCCAGTAATAGATTCCGATGTACAAGGGATGGTTAACTGTTACCTGTGGACCTTCAACTTGACAATGAAACACAGAAATTGCGTCGGAATTGAAAATAACAGGCATCATGCCGACGTCTGTCCGGGAGAGTAATGCTTCAAATTGTCTGTGATTGAATACAACTGGCACCATGAAAGCTTCTCTCCGGGAGAGTTATGCTTCTAACTGTCTGTGCTTTGATTCTTTCCTGAGATTCCTGTAATAGATTCCGGTGGTCATGGGAAGGTTTACTGTAACCAGTGGACCTTCAACGTGACGATGAAACACAGAAATTGCGTCGGAATTGAATACAACAGGCACCATGCCGACTTCTCTCCGGGAGAGAAATGCTTCTAACTGTCTGTGCTTTGATTCTTTCCTGGGATTCCAGTAATAGATTCCGATGTACATGGGAAGGTTTACTGTAACCTTTGTACCTTCAACTTGACGATGAAACACAAAAATGGCGACGGAACCTAATACATTAGGCGCCATTCCGACCTCTCTCCGGGAGAGTAATGCTTCAAACTGTCTGTGCTTTGATTCTCTCCTGGGATTCCAGTAACAGATTCCGATTGACATGGGAAGGTTTACTGTAACCTGTGGACCTTAGACTTGACGATGAAACACAGAAATTGCGTCGGAACTGAATACAACGGGCACCATGCTGACTTCTCTCTGGGAGAGAAATGCTTCTAACTCTCTGTGCTTTGATTCTTTCCTGGGATTCCAGTAATAGATTCCGATGGACATGAGAAGATTTACTGTAATCTGTGGACCTTCAACTTGACGATGAAACTCAGAAATTGCGTCCGAATTGAATACAACAGGCACCATGCCGACTTCTCTCCGGGAGAGTAATGCTTCTAACTGTCTGTGCTTTGATTCTTTCCTGGGATTCCTGTAATAGATTCCGATGGCCTTAGGATGGATTTCTGTAACCTGTGGTCCTTCAACGTGACGATGAAACACAGAAATTGCGTCGGAACCTAACACAACAGGCACCACGCCGACTTCTCTCCGGGAGAAAAATGCCTCTAACTGTCTGTGCTTTGATTCTTTCCTGGGATTCCAGTAATAGATTCCGATCGACATGGGAAGGTTTACTGTAAGCTGTGGACCTTCAACTTGACGATGGAACACAGAAATTGGGTCGGAATTGAATACAACAGGCACCGTGCCGACTTCTCTCCCGGAGTGAAATGCTTCTAACTGTCTGTGTTTGATTCTTTCCTGGGATTCCAGTAATAGATTCCGATGGACATGGGATGGTTTACTGTAACCTGTGCACCTTCAACTTGACGATGAAACACAGAAATTGCGTCGGAATTGAAAACAACAGGCACGATGTCGACTTCTGTCATGGAGAGTAATCCTTCTAACTGTCTGTGCTTTGATTCTCTCCTGGGATACCAGTAATAGATTCCGATGGATATGGGAAGGTTTACTGTAACCTGTGGGCATTCAACTTGTCGATGAAACACAGAAATTGCGTCGGAACCTAATACAACAGGCACCATGCCGACTTCTGTCCGTGAGAGTAATGCCTCTAACTGTCTGTGCTTTGATTCTTTCCTGGGATTCCAGTAATATATTCCGATGGAAATGGGAAGGTTTACTGTAACCTGTGGACCTTCAACTTGACGATGAAACACAGAAACTGCGTCGGAATTGAATACAACAGGCACCATGGCGACTTCTGTCGGGAAGAGTAATGCTTCTAACTGTCTGTGCTTTGATTCTTTCCTGGGATTCCAGTAATATATTCCGATGGACATGGGAAGGTTTATTGTAACCTGTGGACCTTCAACTTGAGGATGGTACACAGAAATTGCGTCGGAGTACAACAGGCACCATGCCAACTTCTGTCCGGGAGAGTAATGCTTTTAACTGCCTGTGACTTGATTCTTTCCTGGGATTCCAGTAATAGATTCCGATGGACATGGGAAGGTTTACTGTAACCTGTGGACCTTCAACTTGACAATGAAACACACAAATTTCGTCGGAACCTCATACAACAGGCAACATGCCGACTTCTCTCCGGGAGAGTAATGCTTCTAACAGTCTGTGCTTTGGTTCTTTCCTGGGATTCCAGTAATAGATTTCGATGGACATGGGAAGGTTTACCGTAACCTGTGGACCTTCAACTTGACGTTGAAACACAGAAACTGCGTCGGAATTGGAAACAACAAGCACCATGGCGACTTCTGTCCGGGAGAGTAATGCTTCTAACTGTCGATGCTTTGATTCTTTCCTGGGATTCCAGTAATACATTCCGATGGACATGGGAAGGTTTACTGTGACCTGTGGACATTCAACTTGTCGATGAAACACAGAAATTGCGTGAGAACCTAATACAACAGGCACCATGCCGACCTCTGTCCGGGAGAGTAATGCTTCTAACTGTCTGTGCTATGATTCTTTCCTGGAATTCCAGTAATAGATTTCGATGTAGATGGGAGGGTTTACTAAAACCTGTGGACCTTCAACTTGGCGAAGAAACACAGAAATTGCGTCGGAATTGAATACAATAGGCACCATGACAACTTCTCTCCAGGAGAGTAATGCTTCTAACTGTCTGTGCTTTGATTCATTCCTGGGATTCCAGTAATGGATTTCGATGGACATGGGAAGGTTTACTGTAACCTGTGGACCATCAACGTGACGATGAAACACAGAAATTGCGTTGGAATTGAACACAACAGGCACCATGCCGAATTCTGTCCGGGAGAGTAATTGTTCTAACTGTCTGTGCTTTGATTCTTTCCTGGGATTACACTAATAGATTCCGATGGACATGGGAAGGTTTACTGTAACCTGTGGACCTTCAACTTGACGATGAAACACAGAAATTGCATCGGAATAGAATACAACAAGCACCATGCCGATTTCTGTCCGGGAGAGTAATGACTCTAACTGTCTGTGCTTTGATTCTTTCCTGGGATTCCAGTAATACATTCCGATGGACATGGGAAGGTTTACTGTAACCTGCGGACCTTCAACGTGAGGATGAATCACAGAGATTGCGTCGGAATACAACAGGCACCATCCCAACTTCTGTCCTGGAGAGTAATGCTTCTAACTGTCTATGCCTTGATTCTTTCCTGGGATTCCAGTAATAGTTTCCGATGGACATGGGAAGGTTTGCTGTAACCTGTGGACCTTCAACTTGACAATGAAACACAAAAATTTCGTCGGAACCTCATACAAAGGGAACCATGCCGACTTCTGTCCGGGAGAGTAATGCTTCTAACTGTCTGTGCTTTGATTCTTTCCTGGGATTCCAGTAATAGATTTCGATGGACATGGGAAGGTTTACCGTAACCTGTGGACCTTCAACTTGACGATGAAACACAGAAATTGCGTCGGAATTGAATACAACAGGCACCATGCCGACTTCATTCCAGGAGAGTAATGCTTCAAACTGTCTGTGTTTGATTCTGTCCTGGGATTCCAGTAATAGATTCCGATGGACATGGGAAGGTTTACTGTAACCTGTGGACCTACAACTTGACGATGAAACACAGAAATTGCCTCGTAATTGAATACAACAGGCACCATGTCGACTTCTGTCATGGAGAGTAATGCTTCTAACTGTCTGTGCTTTGATTCTCTCCTGGGATTACAGTAATAGATTCCGATGGACATGGGAAGGTTGACTGTAACCTGCGCACCTTCAACTTGACGATGAAACACAGAAATTGCGTCGAAATTGAATACAACAGGCACCATGCCGACTACCGTCCGGGGGAGTATGCTTCTAACTGTCTGTGTTTTGATTCTGTCCTGGGATTCTAGTAATAGATTCCGATTGCCATGGGAAGGTTTACTGTAACCTGCGGTCCTTCAACTTGACGATGAAACATAGAAATTACGTCGGAATTGAATACAACAGGCACCATGCCGACTTCTTTCCGGGAGAGTAATCCTTCTAACTGTCTGTGCTTTGATTCTTTCCTGGGATTCCAGTAATAGATTCCGAATGACATGGGAAGGTTTACTGTAACCTGTGGACCTTCAACTTGACGATGAAACACAGAAACTGCGTCGGAATTGAATACAACAAGCACCATGCCGACATCTGTCCGGGAGAGTAATGCTTCTAACTGTCTGTGCTTTGATTCTTTCCTGGGATTCCAGTAATAGATTCCGAATGACATGGAAAGGATTACTGTAACCTGTGGACCTTCAACTTGACGATGAAACACAGAAACTGCGTCGGAATTGAATACAACAGGCACCATGGCGACTTCTGTCGGGAAGAGTAATGCTTCTAACTGTCTGTGCTTTGATTCTTTCCTGGGATTCCAGTAATATATTCCGATGGACATGGGAAGGTTTATTGTAACCTGTGGACCTTCAACTTGAGGATGGAACACAGAAATTGCGTCGGAGTACAACAGGCACCATGCCAACTTCTGTCCGGGAGAGTAATACTTTTAACTGCCTGTGCCTTGATTCTTTCCTGGGATTCCAGTAATAGATTCCGATGGACATGGGAAGGTTTACTGTAACCTGTGGACCTTCAACTTGACAATGAAACACACAAATTTCGTCGGAACCTCATACAACAGGCAACATGCCGACTTCTCTCCGGGAGAGTAATGCTTCTAACAGTCTCTGCTTTGGTTCTTTCCTGAGATTCCAGTAATAGATTTCGATGGACATGGGAAGGTTTACCGTAACCTGTGGACCTTCAACTTGACGTTGAAACACAGAAACTGCGTCGGGATTGGAAACAACAAGCACCATGGCGACTTCTGTCCGGGAGAGTAATGCTTCTAACTGTCGATGCTTTGATTCTTTCCTGGGATTCCAGTAATACATTCCGATGGACATGGGAAGGTTTACTGTGACCTGTGGACATTCAACTTGTCGATGAAACACAGAAATTGCGTGAGAACCTAATACAACAGGCACCATGCCGACCTCTGTCCGGGAGAGTAATGCTTCTAATTGTCTGTGCTTTGATTCTTTCCTGGAATTCCAGTAATAGATTTCGATGTAGATGGGAGGGTTTACTAAAACCTGTGGACCTTCAACTTGGCGAAGAAACACAGAAATTGCGTCGGAATTGAATACAATAGGCACCATGACAACTTCTCTCCAGGAGAGTAATGCTTCTAACTGTCTGTGCTTTGATTCATTCCTGGGATTCCAGTAATGGATTCCGATGGACATGGGAAGGTTTACTGTAACCTGTGGACCATCAACGTGACGATGAAACACAGAAATTGCGTTGGAATTGAACACAACAGGCACCATGCCGAATTCTGTCCGGGAGAGTAATTGTTCTAACTGTCTGTGCTTTGATTCTTTCCTGGGATTACACTAATAGATTCCGATGGACATGGGAAGGTTTACTGTAACCTGTGGACCTTCAACTTGACGATGAAACACAGAAATTGCATCGGAATAGAATACAACAAGCACCATGCCGATTTCTGTCCGGGAGAGTAATGATTCTAACTGTCTGTGCTTTGATTCTTTCCTGGGATTCCAGTAATACATTCCGATGGACATGGGAAGGTTTACTGTAACCTGCGGACCTTCAACGTGAGGATGAATCACAGAGATTGCGTCGAAATACAACAGGCACCATCCCAACTTCTGTCCTGGAGAGTAATGCTTCTAACTGTCTATGCCTTGATTCTTTCCTGGGATTCCAGTAATAGTTTCCGATGGACATGGGAAGGTTTGCTGTAACCTGTGGACCTTCAACTTGACAATGAAACACGAAAATTTCGTCGGAACCTCATACAAAGGGAACCATGCCGACTTCTGTCCGGGAGAGTAGTGCTTCTAACTGTCTGTGCTTTGATTCTTTCCTGGGATTCCAGTAATAGATTTCGATGGACATGGGAAGGTTTACCGTAACCTGTGGACCTTCAACTTGACGATGAAACACAGAAATTGCGTCGGAATTGAATACAACAGGCACCATGCCGACTTCAGTCCAGGAGAGTAATGCTTCTAACTGTCTGTGTTTGATTCTGTCCTGGGATTCCAGTAATAGATTCCGATGGACATGGGAAGGTTTACTGTAACCCGTGGACCTACAACTTGACGATGAAACACAGAAATTGCCTCGTAATTGAATACAACAGGCACCATGTCGACTTCTGTCATGGAGAGTAATGCTTCTAACTGTCTGTGCTTTGATTCTCTCCTGGGATTCCAGTAATAGATTCCGATGGACATGGGAAGGTTGACTGTAACCTGCGCACCTTCAACTTGACGATGAAACACAGAAATTGCGTCGAAATTGAATACAACAGGCACCATGCCGACTACCGTCCGGGGGAGTATGCTTCTAACTGTCTGTGTTTTGATTCTGTCCTGGGATTCTAGTAATAGATTCCGATGGCCATGGGAAGGTTTACTGTAACCTGCGGTCCTTCAACTTGACGATGAAACATAGAAATTACGTCGGAATTGAATTCAACAGGCACCATGCCGACATCTTTCCGGGAGAGTAATCCTTCTAACTGTCTGTGCTTTGATTCTTTCCTGGGATTCCAGTAATAGATTCCGAATGACATGGGAAGGTTTACTGTAACCTGTGGACCTTCAACTTGACGATGAAACACAGAAACTGCGTCGGAATTGAATACAACAGGCACCATGGCGACTTCTGTCGGGGAGAGTAATGCTTCTAACTGTCTGTGCTCTGATTCTTTCCTGGGATTCCAGTAATAGATTCCGATCGACATGGGAAGGTTTACTGTAACCAGTGGACCTTCAACTTGAGGATGGAACACAGAAATTGCGTCGGAGTACAACAGGCACCATGCCAACTTCTGTCCGGGAGAGTAATGCTTCTAACTGTCTGTGCCTTGATTGTTTCCTGGGATTCCAGTAATAGATCCCGATGGACATGGGAAGGTTTACCACAACCTGTGGACCTTCAACTTGACAATGAAACACACAAATTTCGACGGAACCTCATACAACAGGCAACATGCCGACTTCTCTCCGGGAGAGTAATGCTTCTAACTGTCTGTGCTTTGATTCGTTCCTGGGATTCCAGTAATAGATTTCAATGGACATGGGAAGGTTTACCGTAACCTGTGGACCTTCAACTTGACGTTGAAACACAGAAACTGCGTCGAAATTGGAAACAACAAGCACCATGCCGACTTCTGTCCGGGAGAGTAATGCTTTTAACTGTCTATGATTTGATTCTTTCCTGGGATTCCAGTAATACATTCCGATGGACATGGGAAGGTTTACTGTAACCTGTGGACATTCAACTTGTCGATGAAACACAGAAATTGCGTCAGAACCTAATACAACAGGCACCATGCCGACTTCTGTCCGGGAGAGTAATGCTTGTAACTGTCTGTGCTTTAATTCTTTCCTGGGATTCCAGTAATAGATTTCGATATACATGGGAAGGTTTTCTAAAACCTGTGGACCTGCAACTTGGCTAAGAAACACAGAAATTGCGTCGAAATTGAATACAACAGGCACCATGACAACTTCTCTCCGGGAGAGTAGGGCCTCTAACTGTCTGTGCCTTGATTCATTCCTGGGATTCCAGTAGTGGATTCCGATGGACATGGGAAGGTTTACTGTAACCTGTGGACCATGAACGTGACGACGAAACACAGAAATTGCGTTGGAATTGAATACAACAGGCACCATTCCGACTTCAGTCCGGGAGAGTAATGCTTCTAACTGTCTGTGCTTTGATTCTTTCCTGGGATTCCAGTAATAGATCCCGATGGACATGGGAAGGTTTACTGTAACCTGTGGACATTCAACTTGACGATGAAACACAGTAAATGGATCGGAATCGAATACAACAGGCACCATGCCGACTTCTGTCCAGGAGAGTAATCCTTCTAACTGTCTATGCTTCGATTCATTTCTGGGGTTTCAGTAATAGATTCCGATGGACATGGGAAGGTTTACTGTAACCTGCGCACCTTCAACTTGACGATGAAACACAGAAATTGCGTCGAAATTGAATACAACAGACACCATGCCGACTTCTGTCCGGGAGAGTATGCTTCTAACTGTCTGTGTTTTGATTCTGTCCTGGGATTCCAGTAATAGATTCCGATGGCCATGGGAAGGCTCACTGTAACCTGCGGTCCTTCAACTTGACGATGAAACACAGAAATTGCTTCGTCATTGAATACAACAGGCACCATGTGGACATCTGTCATGGAGAGTAATGCTTCTAACTGTCTGTGCTTTGATTCTCTCCTTGGATTCCAGTAATAGAATCCGATTGAGATGGGAAGTATTACTGTAACCTGTGGACCTTCAACTTGACGATGAAACATAGAAATTACGTCGGAATTGAATACAACAGGCACCATGCCGACTTCTCTCCGGGAGAGTAATGCTTCTAACTGTCAGTGCTTTGATTCCTTCCTGGGATTCCAGTAATAGATCCCGATGGACATGGGAACGTTTACTGCAACCTGTGGACATTCAACTTGACGATGAAACACAGTAAATGGGTCGGAATCGAATACAACAGGCACCATTCCGACTTCTGTCCGGGAGAGTAATCCTTCTAACTGTCTATGCTTTGATTCATTTGTGCGGTTTCAGTAATAGATTCCGATGGACGTGGGAAGGTTTACTGTAACCTGCGCACCTTCAACTTGACGATGAAACACAGAAATTGCGACGAAATTGAATACAACAGGCACCATGCCGACTTCTGTCCGGGAGAGTATGCTTCTAACTGTCTGTGTTTCATTCTGTCCTGGGATTCCAGTAATAGATTCCGATGGCCATGGGAAGGTTTACTGTAAACTGCGGTCCTTCAACTTGACGATGAAACACAGAAATTGCGTCGAAATTGAATACAACGGGCACCATGCCGACTTCTGTCCGGGAGAGTAATGCTTCTAACTGTCTGTGTTTGATTCTGTCCAGGGATTCCAGTAATAGATTCAGATGGACATGGGAAGGTTTACTGTAACCTGTGGACCTAAAACTTGACGATGAAACACAGAAATTGCCTCGTAATTGAATACAACAGGCCACATGTCGACTTCAGTCATGGGGAGTAATGCTTCTAACTGACTGTGGTTTGATTCTCTCCTGGGATTCCAGTAATAGATTCCGATTGACATGGGAAGGATTACTGTAACCTGTGGACCTTCAACTTGACGATGAAACACAGAAATTGCGTCGTAATTGAATACAACAGGCACCATGTCGACTTCTATCATGGAGAGTAATGCTTCTCACTGACTGAGCTTTGATCCTCTCCTGGGAATCCAGTAATAGTTTCCGATTAACATGGGAAGGTTTACTGTAATCTGTGGACATTCAACTTGACGATGAAACATAGAAATTACGTCGGAATTGAATACAACAGGCACCATGCCGACTTCTCTCTGGGAGAGTAATCCTTCTAACTGTCTGTGCTTTGATTCTTTCCTGGGATTCCAGTAATAGATTCCGATGGACATGTGAAGGTTTACTGTAACCTGTGGACCTTCAACTTGACGATGATACACAGAAATTGCGTCGGAATACAACATGCACCATGCCGACTTCTGTCTGGGAGAGTAATGCTTCTAACTGTCTGTGCTTTGATTCTTTCCTGGGATTCCAGTAATAGATCCCGAATGACATGGGAAGGTTTACTGTAACATGCGGACCTCCAACTTGACGATGAAACACAGAAATGGCGTCGAAATTGAACACAACAGGCATAATGCCGACTTTTGTCCGGGAGAGTAATGCTTCTAACTGTCTGTGTTTTGATTCTGTCCTGGGATTCCAGTAATAGATTCCGATGGACATGGGAAGGTTTACTGTAACCTGTGGACCTTCAACTTGACGATGAAACACAGAAATTGCGTCGGAATTGAAAACAACAGGCACCATGCCGACTTCTGTCTGGGAGAGTAATGCTTCTAACCGTCTGTGGTTGATTCTTTCCCGGGATTCCAGTAATAGATAATGATCGACATGCGAAGGTTTACTGTAATTTTTAGACCTTCAACTTGACGATGAGAAACAGAAATTGCGTCGGAATTGAATACAACAGGCACCATGCCGACTTCTGTCCGGGAGAGTAATGCTTCTAACTGTCTGTGCTTTCGTTCTTTAATGGGATTCCAGTAATAGATTCCGGTGGACATGGGATGGTTTACTCTAACCTGTGGACCTTCAACTTGACGATGATACACAGAAATTGCGTCGGAATACAACATGCACCATGCCGACTTCTGTCCGGGAGAGTAATGCTTCTGACTGTCTGTGCTTTGATTCTTTCCTGGGATTCCAGTAATAGATCCCGAATGACATGGGAAGGTTTACTGTAACATGCGGACCTCCAACTTGACGATGAAACACAGAAATGGCGTCGAAATTGAATACAACAGGCATAATGCCGACTTTTGTCCGGGAGAGTAATGCTTCTAACTGTCTGTGTTTTGATTCTGTCCTGGGATTCCAGTAATAGATTCCGATGGACATGGGAAGGTTTACTGTAACCTGTGGACCTTCAACTTGACGATGAAACACAGAAATTGCCTCGTAATTGAATACAACAGGAACCTTGTCGACTTCTGTCATGGAGAGTAATGTTTCTAACTGTCTGTGCTTTGATTCTCTCCTGGGATTCCTGTAACAGATTCTGATTGAAATGGGAAGGATTACTATAACCTGTGGACCTTCAACTTAACGATGAAACACTGAAATTGCGTCCGAATTGAATACAACAAGCACCATGCCGAATTCTGTCCGGGAGAGTAATTCTTCTAACTGTCTGTGCTTTGATTCTTTCCTGGGATTCCACTAATAGATTCCGATAGACATGGGAAGGTTTACTGTAACCTGTGGACCTTCAACTTGGTGATGAAACACAGAAATTGCGTCGGAATTGAATACAACAGGCACCATGCCGAACTCTGTCCGGGAGAGTAATTCTTCTAACTGTCTGTGCTTTGATTCTTTCCTGGGATTCCACTAATAGATTCCGATAGACATTGGAAGTTTTACTGTAATCTGTGGACCTACAACTTGACGATGAAACACAGAAATTGCCTCGTAATCTAATACAACAGGCGACATGTCGACTTCTGTCATGGGGAGTAATGCTTCTAACTGTCTGTGCTTTGATTCTCTCCTGGGATTCCAGTAATAGATTCCGATTGACATGGGAAGGATTACTGCAACCTGCGGACCTTCAACTTAACGATGAAACACAGAAATTGCTTCGTAATTGTATACAACAGGCACCATGTCGACTTCTGTCATGGAGAGTAATGCTTCTAACTGACTGTGCTTTGATTCTCTCCTGGTATTCCAGTAATAGTTTCCGATTGACGTGGGAAGGCTTACTGTAACCTGTGGACCTTCAACTTGACGATGAAACAAAGAAATTGCGTCAGTTGAATACAACAGGCACCATGCCGACCTCTGTCTGGGAGAGTATGCTTCTAACTGTCTGTGCTTTGATTCTTTCCTGGGATTCCAGTAATAGATTCCGATGTACATGGGAAGGATTACTGCAACTTGTGGACATTCAACTTGACGAAGAGAAACCGAAATTGCGTCGGAATTGAATACAACAGGCACCATGCCGACTTCTGTCCGGGAGAGTATGCTTCTAACTGTCTGTGTTTTGATTCTGTCCTGGGATTCCAGTAATAAATTCCGATGGCCATGGGAAGGTTTACTGTAACCTGCGGTCCTTCAACTTGACGATGAAACACAGAAATTGCCTCGTCATTGAATACAACAGGCACCATGTCGACTTCTGTCATGGAGAGTAATGCTTCTAAATGTCTGTGCTTTGATTCTTTCCTGGGATTCCAATAATAGATCCCGATGGACATGGGAAGGTTTACTGTAACCTGTGGACATTCAACTTGACGATGTAACACAGTAAATGGGTCGGAATCGAATACAATAGGCACCATGCCGACTTCGGTCCGGGAGAGTAATCCTTCTAACTGACTATGCTTTGATTCATTTCTGGGGTTTCAATAATAGATTCCGATGGACATTGGAAGGTTTACTGTAACCTGAGCACCTTCAACTTGACGATGAAACACAGAAATTGCGTCGAAATTGAATACAACAGGCACCATGCCGACTTCTGTCCGGGAGAGTATGTTTCTAACTGTCTGTGTTTTGATTCTGTCCTGGAAATCCAGTAATAGATTCCGACGGCCATGGGAAGGTTTACTGTAACCTGCGGTCCTTCAACTTGTCGATGAAACACGGAAATTGCGTCGAAATTGAATACAACAGGCACCATGCCGACTTCTGTCCGGGAGAGTAATGCTTCTAACTGTCTGTGTTCGATTCTGTCCAGGGATTCCAGTAATAGATTCCGATGGAATGGGGAGGTTTACTGTAACCTGTGGACCTACAACTTGACGATGAAAAACAGAAATTCCCTCGTAATTGAATACAACAAGCGACATGTCGACTTCTGTCATGGGGAGTAATGCTTCTAACTGTCTGTGTTTTGATTCTCTCCTGGGATTCCAGTAATAGATTCCGATTGACATGGGAAGGATTACTGTAATCTGTGGACCTTCAACTTGACGATGAAACATAGAAATTACGTCGGAATTGAATACAACAGGCACCATGCCGACTTCTCTCCGGGAGAGTAATCCTTCTAACTGTCTGTGCTTTGATTCTTTCCTGGGATTCCAGTAATAGATTCCGATGGACATGGGAAGGTTTACTGTAACCTGTGGACCTTCAACTTGACGATGAAACACAGAAAATGGGTCGGAATAGAATACAACAGGCACCATGCCGACTCCTGTCCGGGAGAGTAATGCTTCTAACTGTCTGTGCTTTGAATCTTTCCTGGGATTCCAGTAATGGATTCCGATGGACATGGGAAGGTTTACTGTAACCTGTGCACATTCAACGTGACGATGAAACACATAAATTGCGTCGGAATTGAATACAACAGGCACCATGCCGACTTCTGTCTGGGAGAGTAATGCTTCTAACCGTCTGTGGTTGATTCTTTCCCGGGATTCCAGTAATAGATTATGATCGACATGGGAAGATTTACTGTAATCTTTGGACCTTCAACTTGACGATGAAACACAGAAAATGGGTCGGAATTGAATACAACAGGCACCATGCCGACTCCTGTCCGGGAGAGTAATGCTTCTAACTGTCTGTGCTTTGATTCTTTCCTGGGATTCCACTAATAGATTCCGATGGACAAGGGAAGGCTTACTGTAACCTGTGGACCTTCAACATGACGATGAAACACAGAAATTACGTCGGAATAGAATACAACAAGCACCATGCCGACTTCTGTCCGAGAGAGTAATGCTTCTAACTGTCTGTGCTTTGATTCTTTCCTGGGCTTGCAGTAATAGATTCCGATGGACATGGGAAGGTCTACTGTAACCTGCGGACCTTCAACGTGAGGATGGAACACAGAAATTGCATCGGAATACAACAGGCACCATTCCAACTTCTGTCCGGGAGAGTAATGCTTCTAACTGTCTGTGCCTTGATTCTTTCCTGGGATTCCAGTAATAGATTCAGATGGACATGGGAAGGTTTACTGTGTCCTGTGCACCTTCAACTTTACAATGAAACACACAAATTTCGTCGGAACCTCATACAAAGGGAACCACGCCAACTTCTCTCCGGGGGAGTAATGCTTCTAACTGTCTGTGCTTTGATTCTCTCCTGGGATTCCAGTAATAGATTTCGATGGACATGGGAAGGTTTACCGTAACCTGTTGACCTTCAACTTGACGATGAAACACAGAAACTGCGTCGGAATTGAATACAACATGCACCATGCCGACTTCTCTCCGGGAGAGTAATGCTTCTAACTGTCTGTGCTTTGATTCTTTCCTGGGATCCCAGTAATAGATTCCGATGTACATGAGAAGGATTACTGCAACTTGTGGACATTCAACTTGACGAAGAGAAAACGGAATTGCATCGGAATTGAATACAACAGGCACCATGCCGAATTCTGTCCGGGAGAGCAATTCTTCTAACTGTCTGTGCTTTGATTCTTTCCTGGGCTTCCAGTAATAGATTCCGATGGACACAGGAAGGTTTACTGTAACCTGTGGACCTTCAACTTGACGATGAAACACAGAAACTGCGTCGGAATTGAGTACAACAGGCCCCATGGTGACTTCTGTCCGGGTGAGTAATGCATGTAACTGTCTGTGCTTTGCTTCTTTCCTGGGATTCCAGTAATAGATTCCGATGGACATGGGAAGGTTTACTGTAACATGCGGACCTCCAACTTGACGATGAAACACAGAAATGGCGTCGAAATTGAATACAACAGGCTTAATGCCGACTTCTGTCCTGGAGAGTAATGCTTCTAACTGTCTGTGTTTTGATTCTGTCCTGGGACTCCAGTAATAGATTCCGATGGACATGGGAAGGTTCACTGTAACCTGTGGACCTTCAACTCGACGATGAAACACAGAAATTGCCTCGTAATTGAATACAACAGGAACCATGTCGACTTCTGTCATGGAGAGTAATGCTTCTAACTGACTGTGCTTTGATTTTCTCCTGGGATTCTAGTAATAGTTTGCGATTGACATACGAAGGTTTACTGTAACCTGTGGACCTACAACTTGACGATGAAACATAGAAATTACGTCGGAATTGAATACAACAGGCACCATGCCGACTTCTCTCCGGGAGCGTAATCCTTCTAACTGTCTGTGCTTTGATTCTTTCCTGGGATTCCAGTAATAGATTCCGAATGACATGGGAAGGTTTACTGTAACCTGTGGACCTTCAACTTGACGATGAAACACAGAAACTGCGTCGGAACTGAATACAACAAGCACCATGCCGACTTCTGTCCGGGAGAGTAATGGTTCTAACTGTCTGTGCTTTGATTCTTTCCTGGGATTCCAGTAATAGATTCCGATGTACATGGGAAGGATTACTGCAACTTGTGGACATTCAACTTGACGAAGAGAAACCGAAATTGCGTCGGAATTGAATACAACAGGCACCATGCCGACTTCTGTCCGGCAGAGTAATGCTTCTAACCGTCTGTGGTTGATTCTTTCCTGGGATTCCAGTAATAGATTATGATCGATATGGGAAGATTTACTGTAATCTTTGGACCTTCAACGTGACGATGAAACACAGAAATTGCGTCGGAATTGAGTACAACAGGCACCATGCCGACTTCTGTCCGGGAGAGTAATGCTTCTAACTGTCTGTGCTTTCGTTCTTTAATGAGATTCCAGTAATAGATTCCGGTGGACATGGGATGGTTTACTCTGACCTGTGGACCTTCAACTTGACGATGATACACAGAAATTGCGTCGGAATACAACAGGCACCATGCCGACTTCTGTCCGGGAGAGTAATGCTTCTAACTGTCTGTGCTTTGATTCTTTCCTGGGATTCCAGTAATAGATTCCGAATGACATGGGAAGGTTTACTGTAACCTGTGGACCTTCAACTTGACGATGAAACACAGAAACTGCGTCGGAATTGAATACAACAAGCACCATGCCGAATTCTGTCCGGGAGAGTAATACTTCTAACTGTCTGTGCTTTGATTCTTTCCTGGGATGCCAGTAATAGATTCCGATGTACATGGGAAGGATTACTGCAACTTGTGGACATTCAACTTGACGAAGAGAAACCGAAATTGCGTCGGAAGTGAATACAACAGGCACCATGCCGAATTCTGTCCGGGAGAGTAATTCTTCTAACTGTCTGTGCTTTGATTCCGTCCTGGGATCCAGTAATAGATTCCGATGGACATGGGAAGGATTACTATATCCTGTGGACCTTCAACTTGACGATGAAACACTGAAATTGCATCGGAATTGAATACAACAAGCACCATGCCGAACTCTGTCCAGGAGAGTAATTCTTGTAACTGTCTGTGCTTTGATTCTTTCCTGGGATTCCACTAATAGATTCCGATAGATATGGGAAGGTTTACTGTAACCTGTGGACCTTCAACTTGGCGAAGAAACACAGAAATTGCGTCGGAATTGAATACAACAGGCACCATGCCGACCTCTGTTCGGGAGAGTAATTCTTCTAGCTGTCTGTGCTTTGATTCTTTCCTGGGATTCCAGTAGTAGATTCCGGTGGACATGGGAAGGTCTACTGTAACCTGTGGACCTTCAACGTGACGATGAAAGACAGCTATTGCGTCTCAATTGTATTAAACAGGCTCCATGCCGACTTCTGTCCGGGAGAGTAATGCTTCTAACTGTCTGTGCTTTGATTCTTTCCTGGGATTCCAGTAATAGATTTCGATGTACATGGGAGGGTTTACTAAAACCTGTGGACCTTCAACTTGGCGAAGAAACACAGAAATATCGTCGGAATTGAATACAACAGGCACCATTACAACTTCTCTCCGGGAGAGTAATGCTTCTAACTGTCTGTGCTGTGATTCATTCCTGGGATTCCAGTAATGGATTCCGATGGACATATGAAGGTTTACTGTAGCCTGTGGACCTTCAACGTGACGATGAAACTCAGAAATTGCGTTGGAATTGAATACAACAGGCACCATGCCGAATTCTGTCCGGGAGAGTAATTCTTCTAACTGTCTGTGCTTTGATTCTTTCCTGGGATTCCAGTAATAGATTCCGATGGACATGGGAAGGTTTACTGTAACCTGCGGACCTTCAACGTGAGGAAGGAACACAGAAATTGCGGCGGAATACAACAGGCACCATCCCAACTTCTGTCCGGGAGAGTAATGCTTCTAACTGTCTGTGCTTTGATTCTTTCCTGGGATTACAGTAATAGATTTCGATGGACATGGGAAGGTTTACCGTAACCTGTGGACCTTCAACTTGACGATGAAACACAGAAATTGCGTCTAAATTGAATACAACAGGCACCATGCCGACTTCTGTCCGGGAGAGTAATGCTTCTAACTGTCTGTGCTTTGATTCTGTCCTGGGATTCCAGTAATAGATTCCGATGGACATGGGAAGGTTTACTGTAACCTGTGGACCTTCAACTTGACTATGAAGCACAGAAATTGCCTCGTAATTGAATACAACAGGCACCAAGTCGACTTCGGTCATGGAGAGCAATGCTTCTAACTGTCTGTGCTTTTATTGATTCCTGGGATCCCATTAATGGATTCCGATCGACATGGGAAGGTTTACTGTAACCTGTGCACCTTCAACGTGACGATGAAACACAGAAACTGCGTCGGAATTGAATACAGCAGGCACCATGTCGACCTCTGTCCGGGAGAGTAATGCTTCTAACTTGTTGTGCTTTGATTCTTTCCTGGGATTCCAGTAATAGATTCCGATGTACATGGGAAGGATTACTGTAACCTGTGGACCTTCAGCTTGACGAAGAAACACAGAAATTGCGTTGGAATTGAATAAAACAGGCACCATGCCGACTTCTGTCTGGGAGAGTTATGCTTCTAACTGTCTGTGCTTTGATTCCTTCCCAGGATTCCATTAATAGATTCCGATCGACATGGGAAGGTTTACTGTAACCTGTGGACCTTCAACTTGACGATGAAACACAGATATTGCTTCGGAATACAACAGGCACGATGCTGACGTCTGTCCGGGAGAGTAATGCTTCTAACTGTCTGTGCTTTGACTCTTTCCTGGGCTTCCAGTAATAGCTTCCGATGGACATGGGATGGTTTACTGTAACCTGTGGACCATCAACGTGACGATGAAATACAGAAACTGCGTCGGAATTGAATACAGCAGGCACCATGCCGACCTCTGTCCGGGAGAGTAATGCTTCTAACTTGTTGTGCTTTGATTCTTTCCTGGGATTCCAGTAATAGATTCCGATGTACATGGGAAGGATTACTGTAACCTGTGGACCTTCAGCTTGACGAAGAAACACAGAAATTGCGTCGGAATTGAATACAACAGGCACCATGCCGACTTCTGTCCGGGAGAGTAATGCTTCTGACTGTCTGTGTTTTGATTCTTTCCTGGGATACCAGTAATGGATTCCGATGGACATGGGAAGGTTTACTGTAACCTGTGGACCTTCAAATTGACGATGAAACACTGAAATTGCGTCGGAATTGAATACAACAGGCACCATACCGTATTCTGTCCGGGAGAGAAATGCTTCTAACTGTCTGTGTTTTGATTCTTTCCTGGGATTAAAGTAATGGATTCCGATGGACATGGGAAGGTTTACTGTAACCTGCGGACCTTCAACGTGAGGAAGGAACACAGAAATTGCGGCGGAATACAACAGGCACCATCCCAACTTCTGTCCGGGAGAGTAATGCTTCTAACTGTCTGTGCTTTCGTTCTTTAATGAGATTGCAGTAATAGATTCCGATGGACATGGGAAGGTTTACTGTGACCTGTGGACCTTCAACTTGACGATGAAACACAGAAAATGGGTCGGAATTGAATACAACAGGCACCATGCCGACTTCTGTCCGGGAGAGTAATGCTTCTAACTGTCTGTGCTTTGAATCTTTCCTGGGATTCCAGTAATGGATTCCGATGGACATGGGAAGGTTTACTGTAAGCTGTGCACATTCAACGTGACGATGAAACACAGAAATTGCGTCGGAATTGAATACAACAGGTACCATGCCGACTTCTGTCTGGAGACTAATGCTTCTAACTGTCTGTGGTTGATTCTTTCCCGGGATTCAGTAATAGATTATGATCGACATGGGAAGGTTTACTGTAACCTGTGGACCTTCAACTTGACGATGAAACACAGAAATTGCGTCGGAATTGAGTACAACAGGAACCATGCCGACTTCTGTCCGGGAGAGTAATGCTTCTAACTGTCTGTGCTTTCGTTCTTTAATGAGATTCCAGTAATAGATTCCGGTGGACTTGGGATGGTTTACTCTAACCTGTGGACCTTCAACTTGACGATGATACACAGAAATTGCGTCGGAATACAACAGGCACCATGCCGACTTCTGTCCGGGAGAGTAATGCTTCTAACTGTCTGTGCTTTGATTCTTTCCTGGGATTCCAGTAATAGATTGCGAATGACATGGGAAGGTTTACTGTAACCTGTGGACCTTCAACTTGACGATGAAACACAGAAACTGCGTCGGAATTGAATACAACAAGCACCATGCCGACTTCTGTCCGGGAGAGTAATGCTTCTAACTGTCTGTGCTTTGATTCTTTCCTGGGATTCCAGTAATAGATTCCGATGTACATGGGAAGGATTACTGCAACTTGTGGACATTCAACTTGACGAAGAGAAACCGAAATTGCGTCAGAAGTGAATACAACAGGCACCATGCCGAATTCTGTCCGGGAGAGTAATTCTTCTAACTGTCTGTGCTTTGATTCCGTCCTGGGATTCCAGTAATAGATTCCGATGGACAAGAGAAGGTTTACTGTAACCTGTATACCTTCAACTTGACGATGAAACACAGAAATTGCCTCGTAATTGAATACAACTGGAACCATGTCGACTTCTGTCATGGAGAGTAATGCTTCTAACTGTCTGTGCTTTGATTCTCTCCTGGGATTCCTGTAATAGATTCCGATTGACATAGGGAAGGATTACTATAACCTGTGGACCTTCAACTTGACGATGAAACACTGAAATTGCGTCTTAATTGAATACAACAAGCACCATGCCGAATTCTGTCCAGGAGAGTAATTCATGTAACTGTCTGTGCTTTGATTCTTTCCTGGGATTCCACTAATAGATTCCGATAGATATGGGAAGGTTTACTGTAACCTATGGACCTTCAACTTGGCGAAGAAACACAGAAATTGCGTCGGAATTGAATACAACAGGCACCATGCCGACCTCTGTCCGGGAGAGTAATGCTTCTAGCTGTCTGTGCTTTGATTCTTTCCTGGGATTCCAGTAGTGGATTCCGGTGGACATGGGAAGGTCTACTGTAACCTGTGGACCTTCAACGTGACGATGAAAGACAGCTATTGCGTCTCAATTGTATTAAACAGGCTCCATGCCGACTTCTGTACGGGAGAGTAATGCTTCTAACTGTCTGTGCTGTGATTCATTCCTGGGATTCCAGTAATAGATTCCGATGGACATATGAAGGTTTACTGTAGCCTGTGGACCTTCAACGTGACGATGAAACTCAGAAATTGCGTTGGAATTGAATACAACAGGCACCATGCCAAATTCTGTCCGGGAGAGTAATTCTTCTAACTGTCTGTGCTTTGATTCTTTCCTGGGATTCCACTAATTGATTCCGATGGACATGGGAAGGGTTACTGTAACCTGCGGACCTTCAACTTGACGATGAAAAGCAGAAATTGCGTCGGAATAGAATACAACAAGCACCATGCCGACTTCTGTCCGGGAGAGTAATGCTTCTAACTGTCTGTGCTTTGATTCTTTCCTGGGATTCCAGTAATAGATTTCGATGAACATGGGAAGGTTTACCGTAACCTGTGGACCTTCAACTTGACGATGAAACACAGAAATTGCGTCGGAATACAACAGGCACCATGCTGACTTCTGTCCGGGAGAGTAATGCTTCTAACTGTCTGTGCTTTGACTCTTTCCTGGGATTCCAGTAATAGATTCCGGTGGACATGGGATGGTTTACTGTAACCTGTGGACCTTCAACTTGACGATGAAACACAGAAATTGCGTCGCAATTGAGTACAGCAGGCACCATGCCGACATCTGTCCGGGAGAGTAATGCTTCTAACTTGTTGTGCTTTGATTCTTTCCTGGGTTTCCAGTAATAGATTCCGATGTACATGGGAAGAATTACTGTAACCTGTGGACCTTCAACTTGACGAAGAAACACAGAAAGTGCGTCGGAATTGAATTGAACAGGCACCATGCCGACTTCTGTCCGGGAGAGTAATGCTTCTAACTGTCTGTGCTTTGATTCTTTCCTGGGATTCCAGTAATAGATTCGGAATGACATGGGAAGGTTCACTGTAACCTGTGGACCTTCAACGTGACGATGAAACACAGAAATTGCGTCGGAATTGAATACAAGAGGCACCATTCCGACTTCTCTCCGGGAGAGTAATGCTTCTAACTGTCTGTGCTTTGATTCTTTCCTGGGATTCCAGTAATAGATTCCGATGGACATGGGAAGTATTACTGTAATCTGTGGACCTTCAACTTGACGATCAAACACAGAAATTGCGTCGGAATTGAATTGAACAGGCACCATGCCGACTTCTGTCCGGGAGAGTAATGCTTCTAACTGTCTGTGCTTTGATTCTTTCCTGGGCTTCCAGTAATAGCTTCCGATGGACATGGGATGGTTTACTGTAACCTGTGGACCTTCAACGTGACGATGAAACACAGAAACTGCGTCGGATTTGAATACAGCATGCACCATGCCGACCTCTGTATGGGAGAGTAATGCTTCTAACTTGTTGTGCTTTGATTCTTTCCTGGGATTCTAGTAATAGATTCCGATGTACATGGGAAGGATTACTGTAACCTGTGGACCTTCATCTTGACGAAGAAACACAGAAATTGCGTCGGAATTGAATACAACAGGCACCATGCCGACTTCTGTCCGAGAGAGTAATGCTTCTGACTGTCTGTGCTTTGATTCTTTCCTGGGATACCAGTAATGGATTCCGATGGACATGGGAAGGTTTACTGTAACCTGTGGACCTTCAACTTGACAATGAAACACTGAAATTGCGTTGGAATGGAATACAAAAGGCACCATGCCGAATTCCGTCCGGGAGAGAAATGCTTCTAACTGTCTGTGTTTTGATTCTTTCCTGGGATTAAAGTAATAGATTCCGATGGACATGGGAAGGTTTACTGTAACCTGTGGACCTTCAACTTGACGATGAAACACAGAAATTGCGTCGGAATTGAATACAACAGGCACCATGCCGAATTCTGTCCGGGAGAGTAATGCTTCTGACTGTCAGTGCACTCATTCTTTCATGGGATTCCAGTAATAGATTCCGATGGACATGGGAAGTTTTACTGTAATCTGTGGACCTTCAACGTGTCGATGAATTACAGAAATTGCGTCGGAATTGAATACAACAGGCACCATGCCGACTTCTGTCCGGGAGAGTAATGCTTCTAGCTGTCTGTGCTTTGGTTTTTTAATGGGATTCCAGTAATAGATTCCGGTGGACATGGGATGGTTTACTGTAACTTATGGACCTTCAACTTGACGATGAAACCCAGAAAATGCGTCGGAATACAACAGGCACCATGCCGACATCTGTCCGGGAGAGACATGCTTCTAACTGTCTGTGACTTGATTCTTTCCTGGGATTCCAGTAATAGATTCGGAATGACATGGGAAGGTTTACTGTAACCTGTGGACCTTCAACTTGACGATGAATCACAGAAATTGCGTCGGAATTGAATACAAGAGGCACCATGCCGACTTCTCTCCGGGAGAGTAATGCTTCTAACTGTCTGTGCTTTGTTTCTTTCCTGGGATTCCAGTAATAGATTCCGATGGACATGGGAAATTTTACTGTAACCTGTGGACCTTCAACTTGACGATGAAACACAGAGATTGCGTCGGAATTGAATTGAACAGGCACCATGCCGACATCTGTCCGGGAGAGTAATGCTTCTAACTGTCTGTGCTTTGATTCTTTCCTGGGCTTCCAGTAATAGATTCCGATGGACATGGGATGGTTTACTGTAACCTGTGAACCTGCAACGTGACGATGAAACACAGAAACTGCGTCGGATTTGAATACAACAGGCACCATGCCGACCTCTGTCTGGGGGAGTAATGCTTCTAACTTGTTGTGCTTTGATTCTTTCCTGGGATTCCATTAATAGATTCTGATGTACATGGGAAGGATTACTGTAACCTGTGGACCTTCAACTTGACAAAGAAACACAGAAATTGCGTCGGAATTGAATACAACAGGCAACATGCCGACTTCTGTCCGGGAGAGTAATGCTTCTGACTGTCTGTGTTTTGATTCCTTCCTGGGATACCAGTAATGGATTCCGATGGACATGGGAAGGTTTACTGTAACCTGTGGACCTTCAACTTGACGATGAAACACAGAGATTGCGTCGGAATTGAATACAACAGGCACCATGCCGGATTCTGTCCGTGAGAGTAATTCTTCTAACTGTCTGTGTTTTGATTCTTTCCTGGGATTCCACTAATAGATTCCGATGGGCATGGGAAGGTTTACTGTAACATGTTGACCTTCAACTTGACGATGAAACACAGAGATTGCGTCGGAATTGAATTGAACAGGCACCATGCCGACTTCTGTCCGGTAGAGAAATGCTTCTAACTGTCTGTGTTTTGATTCTTTCCTGGGATTAAAGTAATGGATTCCGATGGACATGGGAAGGTTTACTGTAACCTGTGGACCTTCAACTTGACGATGAAACACAGAAATTGCGTCGGAATTGAATACAACAGGCACCATGCCGAATTCTGTCCGGGAGAGTAATTCTTCTAACTTTCTGTGCTTTGATTCGTTCCTGGGATTCCACTAATAGATACCGATGGACATGGGAAGGTTTACTGTAACCTGTTGACCTTCAACGTGACGATGAAACACAGAAATTGCGTCGGAATTGAATACAACAGGCACCATGCCGACTTCTGCCCGGGAGAGTAAAGCTTCTAACTGTCTGTGCTTTGATTCTTTCCTGGGATTCCAGTAGTAGATTCCGATGGACATGGGAGGTTTTACTGTAATCTGTGGACTTTCAACCTGACGATGAAAGACAGTTATTGCGTCGGAATTGTATACAACAGGCTCCATGCCGACTTCTGTCCGGGAGAGTAATGCTTCTTACTGTCTGTGCTTTGATTCTTTAATGTGATTCCAGTAAAAGATTCCGATGGACATGGGAAGGTTTACTGTAACCTGTGGACCTTCAACTTGTCGATGAAACACAGAAATTGCATCGTAATTGAATACAACAGGCACCATGCCGTCTTCTGTCTGGGAGAGTAATGCTTCTAACTGTCTGTGCTTTGATACTTTCCCGGGATTCCAGTAATAGATTCCGATGGACATGGGAAGGTTTACTGTAATCTGTGGACCTTCAACTTGACAATGAAACACACAAATTGCGTCGGAATTGGAAACAACAGGCACTATGCCGACCTCTGTCCGGGAGAGTACTGCTTCTAACTGTCTATGGTTTGATTCTTTTCTGGGGTTCCAGTAATAGATTCCGATGGACATGGGAATGTTTACTGTAACCTGTGGACCTTCAACGTGACGATGAAACACAGAAGTTGCGTCGCAATTGAATACAACAGGCACCATGCCGAATTCTGTCCGGGAGAGTATGCTTCTAACTGTCTGTGCTTTGATTCTTTCCTGGGATTGCAGTAATAGATTCCAATGGACATGGGAAGGTTTATTGTAACCTGTGGAACTTCAACCTGACGATGAAACACAGATATTGCGTCGGAATTGAATACAACAGGCATCATGCCGACCTCTGTCCGAGAGAGTAATGCTACATACTGACTGTGCTTTGATTCTTTCCTGGGATTCCAGTAATAGATGCCATTGGACATGGGAAGGTTTACTGCAATTTGTGGACCTACAACCTGACGATGAAACACAGAAATTCAGTCGGAATTGAATACAACAGATCCCATGGCGACTTCTGTCCGGGAGAGGAATGCTTCTTACTGTCTGTGCCTTGAATATTTCCTGGGATTCCAGTAATAGATTCCGATGGACATGGGAAGGTTTACCGTAACCTGTGGACCTTCAACTTGACGATGAAACACAGAAATTGCGTCGGAATTGAATACAAAAGGCGCCATGCCGACTTCTGTCCGGGAGAGTAATGCTTCTAACTGTCTGTGCTTTGATTCTTTCCTGGGCTTGCAGTAATAGATTCCGATGGACATGGGAAGGATTACTGTAACCTGTGGACCTTAAACTTGACGATGAAACAGAAACTGCGCGGAACTGAATACAGCAGGCACCATGCCGACTTCTGTCCGGGAGAGTAATGCTTCTAACTTGTTGTGCTTTGATTCTTTCCAGGGATTCCAGTAATAGATTCAGATGTACATGGGAAGGATTACTGTAACCTGTGGACCTTCAACTGGGCGAAGAAACACAGAAATTGCGTCGGAATTGAATACAATAGGCACGATGCCGACTTTTGTCCGGGAGAGTAATGCTTCTGACTGTCTGTGCTTTGATTCTTTCCTGGGATTCCAGTAATGGATTCCGATGGACATGGGATGGTTTACTGTAACCTGTGGACCTTCAACTTGACGATGAAAGACAGAAATTGCGGCGGAATTGAATACAACAGGCACCATGCCGAATTCTGTCCGGGAGAGTAATTCTTGTAACTGTCTGTGCTATGAATCTCTCCTGGAATTCCACTAACAGATTCCGATGGACATGGGAAGGTTTACTGTAACCTGTGGACCTTCAACTTGACAATGAAACACAGAAATTGCGTCGGAATTGAATTGAACAGGCACCATGCCGACTTCTGTCCGGGAGAGTAATGCTTCTAACTGTCTGTGCTTTGATTCTTTCGTGGGATTCCAGTAATGGATTCCGATGGACATGGGAAGGTTAACTGTAACCTGTGGACCTTCAACTTGCCGATGAAACGCAGAAATTGCGTCGGAATTGAATACAACAGGCACCATGCCGTCTTCTGTCCGGGAGAGTATGCTTCTAACTGTCTGTGTTTTGATTCTGTCTTGGGATTCAAGTAATAGATTCCGATGGACACGGGAAGGTTTACGGTAACCTGTGGACCTTCAACTTGACGATGAAACACAGAAATTGCCACGTAATTGAATACAGCAGGCACCATGCCGTCTTCTGTCTGGGAGTGTAATGATTCTAACCGTCTGTGCTTTGATTCTTTCCCAGGATTCCAGTAATAGATTCCGATGGACATGTTAAGGTTTACAGTAACCTGTGGACCTTCAACGTGACGATGAAACACAGAAATTGCGTCGGAATTGAATTGAACAAGCACCATGCCGACTTCTGTCCGGGAGAGTAATGCTTCTAACTGTCTGTGCCTTGATTCTTTCCTGGGATTCCAGTAATAGATTCCGGTAGACATGGGATGGTTTACTGTAACCTGTGGACCTTCAACTTGACGATGAAACACAACAAATGCGTCGGAATTGAATACAACAGGCAGCATGCCGACTTCTGTCCAGGAGAGTAATGCTTCTAACTGTCTGTGCTTTGATTCTTTCCTGGGCTTCCAGTAATAGATTCCGATGGACACGGGAAGGTTTACTGTAACCTGTGGACCTTCAACTTGACGATGAAACACAAAAACTGCGTCGGAATTGAATACAACAGGCACCATGCCGAATTCTGTCCGGGAGAGTAATGCCTCTAACTTTCTGTGCTTTGATTCTTTCCTGGGATTCCAGTAATAGATTCTGATGTTCATGGGAAGGTTTACTGTAACCTGTGGACCTTCAACTTGACGATGAAACACGGAAATTGCGTCGGCCTTGAATACAACAGGCACCATGCCGACTTCTGTCCGGGAGAGTAATGCTTCTGACTGTCTGTGTTTTGATTCCTTCCCGAGACACCAGTAATAAATTCCGATGGACATGGGAAGGTTTACTGTAACCTGTGGACCTTTAACTTGACGATGAAACACTGAAATTGCGTCGGAATTGAATACAACAGGCACCATGCCGAATTCTGTCCGTGAGAGTAATTCTTCTAACTGTCTGTGCTTTGATTCTTTCCTGGGATTCCACTAATAGATTCCGATGGACATGGGAAGGTTTACTGTAACCTGTTGACCTTCAACGTTACGATGAAACACAGAAATTGTGTCGGAATTGAATACAACAGGTACCATGCCGACTTCTGCCCGGGAGAGTAAAGCCTCTAACTGTCTGTGCTTTGATTCTTTCCTGGGATTCCAGTATATGATTCCGATGGACATGGGAAGGTTTACAGTAACCTGTGGACCTTCAACTTGACGATGAAACAAAGAAACTGCGTCGGAATTGAATACAACAGGCATTATGCCGACCTCTGTCCAGGTGAGTAATGCTTCTAGCTGGCTCTGCTTTGATTCTTTCCTGGGATTCCAGTAGTAGATTCCGATGGACATGGGAGGTTTTACTGTAACCTGTGGACCTTCAACTTGACGATGAAACACAGAAATTGCGTCGGAATTGAATACAAAAGGCACCATGCCGACTTCTGTCCGGGAGAGTACTGCTTCTAACTGTCTGTGTTTTAATTCCTTCCTGGGATTCCAGTAATAGATTCCGATGGACATGCGAAGTTTTACTGTAACCTGTGGATCTTCAATTTGACGATGAAACACAGAAATTGCGTTGGAATTGACTACAACAGGCACCATGCCGACTTCTGTCTGGGAGAGTAATGCTTCTAACTGTCTGTGCTTTGATTCTTTCCCGGGATTCCAGTAATAGATTCCGATGGACATGGGAAGGTTTACTGTAATCTGTGGACCTTCAACTTGACGATGAAACACAGAAATTGCGTCGGAATTGGAAACAACAGGCACTATGCCGACTTCTGTCCGGGAGAGTACTGCTTGTAACTGTCTATGGTTTGATTCTTTTCTGGGGTTCCAGTAATAGATTCCGATGGACATGGGAAGGTTTACTGTAACCTGTGGACCTTCAACTTGACGATGAAACACAGAAGTTGCGTCGGAATTGAATACAACAGGCACCATGCCGAATCCTGTCCGGGAGAGTATTCTTCTAACTGTCTGTGTTTTGATTCTTTTCTGGGATTCCAGTAATAGATTACGATGGACATGGGAAGGTCTATTGTAACCTGTGGAACTTCAACTTGACGATGAAACACAGAAATTGCGTCGGAATTTAATACAACAGGCATCATGCCGACTTCTGTCCGAGAGAGTAATGCTTCATACTGACTGTGCTTTGATTCTTTCCTGGGATTCCAGTAATAGATGCCATTGGACATGGGAAGGTTTACTGCAATTTGTGGACCTACAACCTGACGATGAAACACAGAAATTCAGTCGGAATTGAATACAACAGATCCCATGGCGACTTCTGTCAGGGAGAGTAATGTTTCTTACTGTCTGTGCCTTGAATATTTCCTGGGATTCCAGTAATAGATTCCGAAGGACATGGGAAGGTTTACCGTAACCTGTGGACCTTCAACTTGACGATGAAACACAGAAATTGCGTCGGAATTGAATACAAAAGGCACCATGCCGACTTCTGTCCGGGAGAGTACTGCTTCTAACTGTCTGCGTTTTAATTCCTTCCTGGGATTCCAGTAATAGATTCCGATGGACATGCGAAGTTTTACTGTAACCTGTGGATCTTCAATTTGACGATGAAACACAGAAATTGCGTTGGAATTGAATACAACAGGCACCATGCCGACTTCTGTCTGGGAGAGTAATGCTTCTAACTGTCTGTGCTTTGATTCTTTCCCGGGATTTCAGTAATAGATTCCGATGGACATGGGAAGGTTTACTGTAATCTGTGGACCTTCAACTTGACGATGAAACACAGAAATTGCGTCGGAATTGGAAACAACAGGCACTATGCCGACTTCTGTCCGGGAGAGTACTGCTTGTAACTGTCTATGGTTTGATTCTTTTCTGGGGTTCCAGTAATAGATTCCGATGGACATGGGAAGATTTACTGTAACCTGTGGACCTTCAACTTGACGATGAAACACAGAAGTTGCGTCGGAATTGAATACAACAGGCACCATGCCGAATCCTGTCCGGGAGAGTATTCTTCTAACTGTCTGTGCTTTGATTCTTTTCTGGGATTCCAGTAATAGATTACGATGGACATGGGAAGGTTTATTGTAACCTGTGGAACTTCAACTTGACGATGAAACACAGAAATTGCGTCGGAATTTAATACAATAGGCATCATGCCGACTTCTGTCCGAGAGAGTAATGCTTCATACTGACTGTGCTTTGATTCTTTCCTGGGATTCCAGTAATAGATGCCATTGGACATGGGAAGGTTTACTGCAATTTGTGGACCTACAACCTGACGAAGAAACACAGAAATTCAGTCGGAATTGAATACGACAGATCCCATGGCGACTTCTGTCAGGGAGAGTAATGCTTCTTACTGTCTGTGCCTTGAATATTTCCTGGGATTCCAGTAATAGATTCCGAAGGACATGGGAAGGTTTACCGTAACCTGTGGACCTTCAACTTGACGATGAAACACAGAAATTGCGTCGGAATTGAATACAAAAGGCGCCATGCCGACTTCTGTCCGGGAGAGTAATGCTTCTAACTAGCTGTGCTTTGATTCTTTCCTGGGCTTGCAGTAATAGACTCCGATGGACATGGGAAGGTTCACTGTAACATGTGGACCTTAAACTTGACGATGAAACACAGAAACTGCGCGGAACTGAATACAGCAGGCACCATGCCGACTTCTGTCCGGGAGAGTAATGCTTCTATCTTGTTGTGCTTTGATTCCTTCCTGGGATTCCAGTAATTGATTCAGATGTACATGGGAAGGATTACTGTAACCTGTGGACCTTCAACTGGACGAAGAAACACAGAAATTGGGTTGGAATTGAATACAATAGGCACGATGCCGACTTTTGTCCGGGAGAGTAATGCTTCTGACTGTCTGTGCTTTGATTCATTCCTGGGATTCCAGTAATGGATTCAGATGTACATGGGAAGGTTTACTGTAACCTGTGGACCTTCAACTTGACGATGAAACACAGAAATTGCGGCGGAATTGAATACAACAGGCACCATGCCGAATTCTGTCCGGGAGAGTAATTATTGTAACTGTCTGTGCTTTGATTCTCTCCTGGAATTCCACTAATAGATTCCGATGGACATGGGAAGGTTTACTGTAACCTGTGGACCTTCAACTTGACAATGAATCACAGAAATTGCGTCGGAATTGAATTGAACAGGCACCATGCCGACTTCTGTCCGGGAGAGTAATGCTTCTAACTGTCTGTGCTTTGATCTTTCCTGGGATTCCAGTAATGGATTCCGATGGACATGGGGGGTTTTACTGTAATCTGTGGACTTTCAACCTGACGATGAAAGACAGTTATTGCGTCGGAATTGTATACAACAGGCTCCATGCCGACTTCTGTCCGGGAGAGTAATGCTTCTTACTGTCTGTGCTTTGATTCCTTCCTGTGATTCCAGTAATAGATTCCGATGGATATGGGAAGGTTTACTGTATTCTGTGAACCTTCAACTTGACGATGAAACACAGAAATTGCGTCGGCATTGAATACAGCAGGCACCATGCCGACTTCTCTTCTAGAGAGAAATGCTTCTAACAGTGTGTGCTTTGATTCTTTCCTGGGATTCCAGTAATGGATTCCGATGGACATGGGAAGGTTTACTGTAACCTGTGGACCTTCAACTTGACGATGAAAGACATTTATTGCGTCGGAATTGTATACCACAGGCTCCATGCCGGCTTCTGTCCGGGAGAGTAATGCTTCTTACTGTCTGTGTTTGATTCATTCCTGGGAATCCAGTAATAGATTCCGATGGATATGGGAAGGTTTACTGTATCCTGTGGACCTTCAACTTGACGATGAAACACGGAAATTGCGTCGGCCTTGAATACAACAGGCACCACGCCGACTTCTCTCCTGGAGAGAAATGCTTCTAACTGTCTGTGTTTTGATTCTTTCCTGGGATTCTAGTAACAGATTCCGATGGACATTTGGAGCTTTACTGTAACCTGTGGACCTTCAACTTGACGGTAAAACACGGAAATTGCGTCGGAATTGAATACAAAAGGCACCATGCCGACTTCTTTCAGGGAGAGTAATGCTTCTAACTGTCTGTGCTTTGATTCTTTCCTGGGATTCCAGTAATGGATTCCGATGGACATGGGAAGGTTTATTGTGACCTGTGGAACCTAACGTGACGATGAAACACAGAAATTGCGTCGGAATTGAATACGACAGGCACCATGCCGACTTCTGTCCGAGAGAGTAATGCTTCATACTGTCTGTGCTTTGATTCATTCCTGTGATTCCAGTAATAGATGCCATTGGACATGGGAAGGTTTACTGCAACCTGTGGACCTTCACCTTGACGATGAAACACAGAAATTCAGTCGGAATTGAATGCAACAGATCCCATACCGACTTCTGTCCGGGAGAGTAATGCTTCTAACTGTCTGTGCTTTGATTCTTTCCTGGGCTTCCAGTAATAGATTCCGATGGACATGGGAAGGTTTACTGTAACCTGTGGACCTTAAACTTGACGATGAAACACAGAAACTGCGCGGAATTGAATACAGCAGGCACCATGCCGACTTCTGTCCGGGAGAGTAATGCTTCTAACTTGTTGTGCTTTGATTCTTTCCTGGGATTCCAGTAATAGATTCAGATGTACATGGGAAAGATTACTGTAACCTGTGGACCTTCAACTTGACCAAGAAACACAGAAATTGCGTCGGAATTGAATACAACAGGCACGATACCGACTTTTGTCCGGGAGAGTAATGCTTCTGACTGTCTGTGCTTTGATTCTTTCCTGGGATTCCAGTAATGGATTCCGATGGACATGGGAAGGTTTACTGTAACCTGTGGACCTTCAACTTGACGATGAAACACAGAAATTGCGTCGGAATTGAATACAACAGGCACCATGCCGAATTCTGTCCGGGAGAGTAATTCTTATAACTGTCTGTGCTTTGATTCTTTCCTGGAATTCCACTAATAGATTCCGATGGACATGGGAAAGTTTACTGTAACCTGTGGACCTTCAACTTGACAATGAAACACAGAAATTGCGTCGGAATTGAATTGAACAGGCACCATGCCGACTTCTGTCCGGGAGAGTAATGCTTCTAACTGTCTGTGCTTTGATTCTTTTCTGGGATTCCAGTAATAGATTCCGATGGACATGGGAAAGTTTACTGTAACCTGTTTACCTTCAACCTGACGATGAAACACAGAAATTGCATCGAAATTGAATACAACCGGCACCATGCGACTTCTGTCCGAAGGAGTACGCTTCTAACTGTCTGTGTTTTGATTCTGTGTTGGGATTCCAGTAATAGATTCCGATGGACATGGGAAGGTTTACGGTAACCTGTGGACCTTCAACTTGACGATGAAAAACAGAAACTGCGTCGGATTTGAATACAACAGGCTGCATGCCGACTTCTGTCCAGGAGAGTAATGCTTCTGACTGTCTGTGCTTTGATTCTTTTCTGGGCTTCCAGTAATAGATTCCGATGGACACGGGAAGGTTTACTGGAACCTGTGGACCTTCAACTTGATGATGAAAAACAGAAACTGCGTCGGAAATGAATACAACAGGCACCATGCCGACTTATGTCCGGGAAAGTAATGCTTCTAACTGTCTGTGCTTTGATTCTGTCCTGGGATTCCAGTAATAGATTCTGATGGTCATGGGAAGGTTTACTGTAACCTGTGGACCTTCAACTTGACGATGAAACACAGAAATTGCGTCGGAATTTAATACAACAGGCATCATGCCGACTTCTGTCCGAGAGAGTAATGCTTCATACTGACTGTGCTTTGATTCTTTCCTGGGATTCCAGTAATAGATGCCATTGGACATGGGAAGGTTTACTGCAATTTGTGGACCTACAACCTGACGATGAAACACAGAAATTCAGTCGGAATTGAATACAACAGATCCCATGGCGACTTCTGTCAGGGAGAGTAATGCTTCTTACTGTCTGTGCCTTGAATATTTCCTGGGATTCCAGTTATAGATTCCGAAGGACATGGGAAGGTTTACCGTAACCTGTGGACCTTCAACTTGACGATGAAACACAGAAATTGCGTCGGAATTGAATACAAAAGGCACCATGCCGACTTCTGTCCGGGAGAGTACTGCTTCTAACTGTCTGCGTTTTAATTCCTTCCTGGGATTCCAGTAATAGATTCCGATGGACATGCGAAGTTTTACTGTAACCTGTGGATCTTCAATTTGACGATGAAACACAGAAATTGCGTTGGAATTGAATACAACAGGCACCATGCCGACTTCTGTCTGGGAGAGTAATGCTTCTAACTGTCTGTGCTTTGATTCTTTCCCGGGATTCCAGTAATAGATTCCGATGGACATGGGAAGGTTTACTGTAATCTGTGGACCTTCAACTTGACGATGAAACACAGAAATTGCGTCGGAATTGGAAACAACAGGCACTATGCCGACTTCTGTCCGGGAGAGTACTGCTTGTAACTGTCTATGGTTTGATTCTTTTCTGGGGTTCCAGTAATAGATTCCGATGGACATGGGAAGGTTTACTGTAACCTGTGGACCTTCAACTTGACGATGAAACACAGAAGTTGCGTCGGAATTGAATACAACAGGCACCATGCCGAATCCTGTCCGGGAGAGTATTCTTCTAACTGTCTGTGCTTTGATTCTTTTCTGGGATTCCAGTAATAGATTACGATGGACATGGGAAGGTTTATTGTAACCTGTGGAACTTCAACTTGACGATGAAACACAGAAATTGCGTCGGAATTTAATACAATAGGCATCATGCCGACTTCTGTCCGAGAGAGTAATGCTTCATACTGACTGTGCTTTGATTCTTTCCTGGGATTCCAGTAATAGATGCCATTGGACATGGGAAGGTTTACTGCAATTTGTGGACCTACAACCTGACGATGAAACACAGAAAATCAGTCGGAATTGAATACGACAGATCCCATGGCGACTTCTGTCAGGGAGAGTAATGCTTCTTACTGTCTGTGCCTTGAATATTTCCTGGGATCCAGTAATAGATTCCGAAGGACATGGGAAGGTTTACCGTAACCTGTGGACCTTCAACTTGACGATGAAACACAGAAATTGCGTCGGAATTGAATACAAAAGGCGCCATGCCGACTTCTGTCCGGGAGAGTAATGCTTCTAACTAGCTGTGCTTTGATTCTTTCCTGGGCTTGCAGTAATAGACTCCGATGGACATGGGAAGGTTCACTGTAACATGTGGACCTTAAACTTGACGATGAAACACAGAAACTGCGCGGAACTGAATACAGCAGGCACCATGCCGACTTCTGTCCGGGAGAGTAATGCTTCTATCTTGTTGTGCTTTGATTCCTTCCTGGGATTCCAGTAATTGATTCAGATGTACATGGGAAGGATTACTGTAACCTGTGGACCTTCAACTGGACGAAGAAACACAGAAATTGCGTTGGAATTGAATACAATAGGCACGATGCCGACTTTTGTCCGGGAGAGTAATGCTTCTGACTGTCTGTGCTTTGATTCATTCCTGGGATTCCAGTAATGGATTCAGATGTACATGGGAAGGTTTACTGTAACCTGTGGACCTTCAACGTGACGATGAAACACAGAAATTGCGGCGGAATTGAATACAACAGGCACCATGCCGAATTCTGTCCAGGAGAGTAATTCTTGTAACTGTCTGTGCTTTGATTCTCTCCTGGAATTCCACTAATAGATTCCGATGGACATGGGAAGGTTTACTGTAACCTGTGGACCTTCAACTTGACAATGAATCACAGAAATTGCGTCGGAATTGAATTGAACAGGCACCATGCCGACTTCTGTCCGGGAGAGTAATGCTTCTAACTGTCTGTGCTTTGATCTTTCCTGGGATTCCAGGAATGGATTCCGATGGACATGGGGGGTTTTACTGTAATCTGTGGACTTTCAACCTGACGATGAAAGACAGTTATTGCGTCGGAATTGTATACAACAGGCTCCATGCTGACTTCTGTCCCTGAGAGTAATGCTTCTTACTGTCTGTGCTTTGATTCTTTCCTGTGATTCCAGTAATAGATTCCGATGGATATGGGAAGGTTTACTGTATTCTGTGAACCTTCAACTTGACGATGAAACACAGAAATTGCGTCGGCATTGAATACAGCAGGCACCATGCCGACTTCTCTTCTAGAGAGAAATGCTTCTAACAGTCTGTGCTTTGATTCTTTCCTGGGATTCCAGTAATGGATTCCGATGGACATGGGAAGGTTTACTGTAACCTGTGGACCTTCAACTTGACGATGAAAGACATTTATTGCGTCGGAATTGTATACCACAGGCTCCATGCCGGCTTCTGTCCGGGAGAGTAATGCTTCTTACTGTCTGTGTTTGATTCATTCCTGGGAATCCAGTAATAGATTCCGATGGATACGGGAAGGTTTACTGTATCCTGTGGACCTTCAACTTGACGATGAAACACGGAAATTGCGTCGGCCTTGAATACAACAGGCACCACGCCGACTTCTCTCCTGGAGAGAAATGCTTCTAACTGTCTGTGTTTTGATTCTTTCCTGGGATTCTAGTAACAGATTCCGATGGACATTTGGAGCTTTACTGTAACCTGTGGACCTTCAACTTGACGGTAAAACACGGAAATTGCGTCGGAATTGAATACAAAAGGCACCATGCCGACTTCTTTCAGGTAGAGTAATGCTTCTAACTGTCTGTGCTTTGATTCTTTCCTGGGATTCCAGTAATGGATTCCGATGGACATGGGAAGGTTTATTGTGACCTGTGGAACCTAACGTGACGATGAAACACAGAAATTGCGTCGGAATTGAATACGACAGGCACCATGCCGACTTCTGTCCGAGAGAGTAATGCTTCATACTGTCTGTGCTTTGATTCATTCCTGTGATTCCAGTAATAGATGCCATTGGACATGGGAAGGTTTACTGCAACCTGTGGACCTTCACCTTGACGATGAAACACAGAAATTCAGTCGGAATTGAATGCAACAGATCCCATACCGACTTCTGTCCGGGAGAGTAATTCTTCTAACTGTCTGTGCTTTGATTCTTTCCTGGGCTTCCAGTAATAGATTCCGATGGACATGGGAAGGTTTACTGTAACCTGTGGACCTTAAACTTGACGATGAAACACAGAAACTGCGCGGAATTGAATACAGCAGGCACCATGCCGACTTCAGTCCGGGAGAGTAATGCTTCTAACTTGTTGTGCTTTGATTCTTTCCTGGGATTCCAGTAATAGATTCAGATGTACATGGGAAAGATTACTGTAACCTGTGGACCTTCAACTTGACCAAGAAACACAGAAATTGCGTCGGAATTGAATACAACAGGCACGATACCGACTTTTGTCCGGGAGAGTAATGCTTCTGACTGTCTGTGCTTTGATTCTTTCCTGGGATTCCAGTAATGGATTCCGATGGACATGGGAAGGTTTACTGTAACCTGTGGACCTTCAACTTGACGATGAAACACAGAAATTGCGTCGGAATTGAATACAACAGGCACCATGCCGAATTCTGTCCGGGAGAGTAATTCTTATAACTGTCTGTGCTGTGATTCTTTCCTGGAATTCCACTAATAGATTCCGATGGACATGGGAAAGTTTACTGTAACCTGTGGACCTTCAACTTGACAATGAAACACAGAAATTGCGTCGGAATTGAATTGAACAGGCACCATGCCGACTTCTGTCCGGGAGAGTAATGCTTCTAACTGTCTGTGCTTTGATTCTTTTCTGGGATTCCAGTAATAGATTCCGATGGACATGGGAAAGTTTACTGTAACCTGTTTACCTTCAACCTGACGATGAAACACAGAAATTGCATCGAAATTGAATACAACCGGCACCATGCGACTTCTGTCCGAAGGAGTATGCTTCTAACTGTCTGTGTTTTGATTCTGTGTTGGGATACCAGTAATAGATTCCGATGGACATGGGAAGGTTTACGGTAACCTGTGGACCTTCAACTTGACGATGAAACACAGAAATTGCGTCGGAATTGAATACAACAGGCACCATGATGACCTCGGTCCGGGAGAGTAATGCTTCTAACTGTCTGTGCTTTGATTCTTTCTTGGTATTCCAGTAGTAGATTCCGATGGACATGGGAAGGTTTACTGTAACCTGTGGACCTTCAACGTGACGATGAAACACAGAAACTGCGTCGGATTTGAATACAGCAGGCACCATGCCGACCTCTGTCCGGGAGAGTAATGCTTCTAACTTGTTGTGCTTTGATTCTTTCCTGGGATTCCAGTATTAGATTCCGATGTACATGGGAAGGATTACTGTAACCTGTGGACCTTCAGCTTGACGAAGAAACACAGCTATTGCGTCGGAATTGTATACCACAGGCTCCATGCCGACTTCTGTCCGGGAGAGTAATGCTTCTTACTGTCTGTGTTTGGTTCTTTCCTGGGAATCCAGTAATAGATTCCGATGGATATGGGAAGGTTTACTGTATCCTGTGGACCTTCAACTTGACGATGAAACACGGAAATTGCGTCGGAATTGAATGCAAAAGGCACCATGCCGACTTCTGTCCGGGAGAGTAATGCTTCTAACTGTCTGTGCTTTGATTCTTTCCTAAGATTCCAGTAATAGATTCCGATGGACATGGGAAGGTTTATTGTGACCTGTGGAACTTAAACTTGACGATGAAACACAGAAATTGCGTCGGAATTGAATACGACAGGCACCAAGCCGACTTCTGTCCGAGAGAGTAATGCTTCATACTGTCTGTGCTTTGATTCATTCCTGTGATTCCAGTAATAGATGCCATTGGACATGGGAAGGTTTACTGCAACCTGTGGACCTTCACCTTGACGATGAAACACAGAAATTCAGTCGGAATTGAATACAACAGATCCCATACCGACTTCTGTCCGGGAGAGTAATGCTTCTTACTGTCTGTGCTTTGTTTCCCTCCTGGGATTCCAGTAATAGATTCCGATGGACATGGGAAGGTTTACTGTAACCTGTGGATCTTCAATTTGACGATGAAACACAGAAATTGCGTCGGAATTGAATACAAAAGGCACCATGCCGACTTCTGTCCGGGAGAATAATGCTTCTAACTGTCTGTGCTTTGATTCTTTCCAGGGATTCCAGTAATAGAATGCGATGGACATGGGAAGGTTTACTGTAAGCTGTGGGCCTTCAACTTGACGATGAAACACAGAAATTGCGTCGGAATCGAATACAACAGGCACCATGCCGACTTCTGTCTGGGAGAGTAATGCTTCTAACTGTCTGTGCCTTGATTCTTTCCTGGGATTCCAGTAATAGATTCCGATGGTCATGGGAAGGTTTACTGTTACCTGTGGATCTTCAACTTGACGATGAAACACAGAAATTGCGTCGGAATTGAATACAAAAGGCACCATGCCGACTTCTGTCCCGGAGAGTAATGCTTCTAACTGTCTGTGCTTTGATTCTTTCCTGGGATTCCAGTAATAGATTCCGATGGACATGGGAAGGTTTACCGTAACCTGTGGACCTTCAACTTGACGATGAAACACAGAAATTGAGTCGGAATTGAATACAAATGGCAGCATGCCGACTTCTGTCCGGGAGAGTAATGCTTCTGACTGTCTGTGCTTTGATTCTTTCCTGGGATTCTAGTATTAGATTCCGATGGTCATGGGAAGGTTTCCTGTAACCTGTGGACCTTCAACTTGACGATGAAACACAGAAATTGCGTCGGACTTGAATACAACAGGCACCATGCCGACTTCTGTCCGGGAGAGTAATGCTTCTAACTGTCTGTGCTTTGATTCTTTCCTGGGATTCCAGTAGTAGATTCCGATGGACATGGGAAGGTATACTGCAACCTGTGGACCTCCACCTTGACGATGAAACACAGAAATTCAGTCGGAATTGAATACAACAGATCCCATGGCGACTTCTGTCCGGGAGAGTAATGCTTCTTACTGTCTGTACTATGATTATTTCCTGGGATTCCAGTAATAGATTCCGATATACATGGGAAGGTTTACCGTATCCTGTGGACCTGCAACTTGACGATGAAACACAGAAATTGCGTCGGAATTGAATACAAAAGGCACCATGCCGACTTCTGTACGGGAGAGTAATGCGTCTGACTGTCTGTGCTTTGTTCTTTCCTGGGATTCCAGTAATGGATTCCGATGGACATGGGAAGGATTACTGTAACCTGTGGACCTTCAACTTGCCGATGAAACACAGAAATTGCGTCGGAATTGAATACAACAGGCACCATGCCGACTTCTGTCTGGGAGAGTAATGCTTCTAAGTTGTTGTGCTTTGATTCTTTCCTGGGACTCCAGTAATAGATTCAGATGTACATTGGAAGGATTACTCTAACCTGTGGAGGTTCAACTTGACGAAGAAACACAGAAATTGCGTCGGAATTGAATACAAAAGGCACCATGCCGACTTCTGTCCGGGAGAGTAATGCTTCTAACTGTCTGTGCTTTGATTCTTTCCTGCGATTCCAGTAATGGATTCCGATGGACATGGGATAGTTTACTGTAACCTGTGGACCTTCGACTTGCCGATGAAACACAGAAATTGCGTCGGAATTGAATACAACAGGCACCATGCCGAATTTTGTCCGGGAGAGTAATTCTTCTAACTGTCTGTGATTTGATTCTGTCCTGGGATACCACTAATAGATTCCGATGGACATGGGAAGGTTTACTGTAACCTGTGGACCTTCAATGTGACGATGAAACACAGAAATTGCGTCGGAATTAAATACAACAGGCACGATGCCGACTTCTGTCCGGGAGATTAATGCTTCTAACTGTCTGTGCTCTGATTCTTTCCTCGGATTCCAGTAATAGATTCCGATGTTCGTGGGCAGGTTTACTGTAACCTGTGGACCTTCAACTTGACGATGAAACACAGAAATTGCGTCGGAATTGAATACAACAGGCACGATGCCGACCTCTGTCCAGGAGAGTAATGCTTCTAACTGTCTGTGCTTTGATTATGTCCTGGGATTCCAGTAATAGATTCCGATGGACATGGGAAGGTTTACGGCAACCTGTGGACCTTCAACTTGACGATGAATCACAGAAATTGCGTCGAAATTGAATACAACAGGCAGCATGCCGACTTCTGTCCAGGAGAGTAATGCTTCTAACTGTCTGTGCTTTGATTATGTCCTGGGATTCCAGTAATAGATTCCGATGGACATGGGAAGGTTTACGGCAACCTGTGGACCTTCAACTTGACGATGAAACACAGAAATTGAGTCGGAATTGAATACAAAAGGCACCATGCCGACTTCTCTCCGGGAGAGCAATGCTTCTGACTGTCTGTGCTTTGATTCTTTCCTGGGATTCCAGTAATGGATTCCGATGGACATGGGAAGGTTTACTGTAATCTGTTGACCTTCAACTTGCCGATGAAACACAGAAATTGCGTCGGAATTGAATACAACAGGCACCATGTCGAATTTTGTCCGGGAGAGTAATTCTTCTAACTGTCTGTGCTTTGATTCTTTCCTGGGAAACCACTAACAGATTCCGATGGACATGGGAAGGTTTACTGTAACCTGTGGACCTTTAACGTGACGATGAAACACAGAAATTGCGTCGGAATTGAATACAACAGGCACTATGCCGACTTCTGTCCGGGAGATTAATGCTTCTAACTGTCTGTGCTCTGATTCTTTCCTCGGATTCCAGTAATAGATTCCGATGGTCGTGGGAAGGTTTACTGTAACCTGTGGACCTTCAACTTGACGATGAAACACGGAAATTGCGTCGGAATTGAATACAACAGGCACCATGCCGAATGCTGTCCGGGAGAGTAATTCTTCTAACTGTCTGTGCTTTGATTCTTTCCTGGGATACCACTAATAGATTCCGATGGACATGGGAAGGTTTACTGTAACCTGCGGACCTTCAACGTGACGATGAAACACAGAAATTGCGTCGGAATTGAATACAACAGGCAGCATGCCGACTTCTGTCCAGGAGAGTAATGCTTCTAACTGTCTGTGCTTTGATTCTTTCCTGGGCTTCCAGTAATTGATTCCGATGGACTTGGGAAGGTTTACTGTAACTTGTGGACCTTCAACTTGACGATGAAACACAGAAACTGCGTCGGAATTGAATACAACAGGCACCATGCCGACTTCTGTCCGGGAGAGTAATTCTTCTAACTGTCTGTGCTTTGATTCTTTCCTGGGATACCACTAATAGATTCCGATGGACATGGGAAGGTTTACTGCAACCTGTGGACCTTCACCTTGACGATGAAACACAGAAATTCAGTCGGAATTGAATACAACAGATCCCATGGCGTCATCTGTCCGGGAGAGTAATGCTTCTTACTGTCTGTGCTTTGATTATTTCCTGGGATTCCAGTAATAGATTCCGATGGACATGGGAAGGTTTACCGTAACCTGTGGACCTTCAACTTGACGATGAAACACAGAAATTGCGTCGGAATTGAATACAAAAGGCACCATGCCGACTTCTGTACGGGAGAGTAATGCTTCTGACCGTCTGTGCTTTGATTCTTTCCTGGAATTCCAGTAATGGATTCCGATGGACATGGGAAGGTTTACTGTAACCTGTGGACCTTCAACTTGACGATGAAACACAGAAATTCCGTCGTAATTGAATACAACAGGCACCATGCCGACTTCTGTCCTGGAGAGTAATGCTTCTAACTTGTTGTGCTTTGACTCTTTCCTGGGACTCCAGTAATAGATTCAGATGTACATGGGAAAGTTTACTGTAACCTGTGGACCTTCAACCTGACGAAGAAGCACAGAAATTGCGTCGGAATTGAATACAACAGGCACCATGCCGACTTCTGACCGGGAGAGTAACGCTTCTGACTGTCTGTGCTTTGATTCTTTCCTGGGATTCCAGTAATTGATTCCGAATGACATGGGAAGGTTTACTGTAATCTGTGGACCTTCAACTTGACGATGAAAAACAGAAATTGCGTCGGAATTGAATTCAACAGGCACCATGCCGACTTCTGTCCGGGAGAGTAATGCTACTAACTGTCTGTTCTTTGATTCATTCCTGGGCTTCCAGTAATAGATTCCGATGGACATGGGAAGGTTTGTTGTAACCTGTGGACCTTCAACTTGACGACAAAATACAGATACTGCGTCGGATTTGAATACAACAGGCACCATGCCGTCTTCTGTCCGGGAGAATAATGCTTCTAACTGTCTGTGCTTTGATTCTTTCCTGGGATTCCAGTAATAGATTCCGATGGTCATGGGAAGGTTTACTGTAACCTGTGGACCTTCAACTTGACGATGAAACACGGAAATTGCGTCGGAATTGAATACAGCAGGCACCATGCCGACCTCTGTCCAGGAGAGTAATGCTTCTAGTTGTCTGTGCTTTGATTCTTTCCTGGGATTAGAGTAATAGATTCCGATGGACATGGGAAGGTTTACTGTAACCTGTGGACCTTCAACTTGACGATGAAAGACAGTTATTTCGTCGGAATTGTATACAACAGGCTTCATGGCGACTTCTGTCCGGGAGTGTAATGCTTCTTACTGTCTATGCTTAGATTCCTTCCTGGGATTCCAGTAATAGATTCCGATCGACATGGGAAGGTTTACTGTAACCTGTGGACCTTCAACTTGACGATGAAACACAGAAATTGCCTTGTAATTGAATACAACAGGCACCATGCCGACCTCTGTCTGGGAGAGTATGCTTCTAACTGTCTGTGTTTTGATTCTGTCCTGGGATTCCAGTAATAGATTCCGATGGACATGGGAAGGTTTACGGTAACCTGTGGACCTTCAACTTGACGATGAAACACAGATATTGCCTTGTAATTGAATACAGCAGGCACCATGCCGTCTTCTGTCTAGGAGTGTAATGCTTCTAACTGTTTGTGCTTTGATTCTTACCCGGGATTCCAGTAATAGACATTTGAAGGTTTACTGTAACCTGTGGACCTTCAACGTGACGATGAAACACAGAAATGGCGTCGGAATTAAATACAACAGGCACCATGCCGACTTCTGTCCAGGAGAGTAATGCTTCTAACAGTCTGTGCTTTGATTCTTTCCCGGGATTCCAGTAATAGATTCCGATGGACATGTGAAGGTTTACTGTAACCTGTGGACCTTCAACGTGGCGATGAAATACAGAAATTGCGTCGGGATTAAATACAACAGGCAGCATGCCGACTTCTGTCCAGGAGAGTAATGCATCTAACTGTCTGTGCTATGATTCTTTCCTGGGCTTCCAGTAATAGATTCCGATGGACACGGGAAGGTTTACTGTAACCTGTGGACCTTCAACTTGACGATGAAACACAGAAACTGCGTCGGAATTGAGTACAACAGGCCCCATGGTGACTTCTGTCCGGGAGAGTAATGCTTCTAACTGTCTGTGCTTTGATTCTTTCCTGGGATTCCAGTAATTGATTCCGATGGTCATGGGAAGGTTTACTGTAACCTGTGGACCTTCAACTTGACGATGAAACACAGAAATTGCGTCGGAATTGAATACAACAGGCACCATGGCGACGTCTGTCCGGGAGAGTAATGCTTCTAACTGTCTGTGCTTTGATTCTTTCCTGGGATTCCAATAGTAGATTCCGATGGACATGGGAAGGGTTATTGTAACCTGTGGAACTTAAACTTGACGATGAAACACAGAAATTGCGTCGGAATTGAATACAACAGATCCCATACCGACTTCTGTCCGGGAGAGTAGTGCTTCTTACTGTCTGTGCTTTGATTCCTTCCTGGGATTCCAGTAATAGATTCCGATGGACATGGGAAGGTTTACTGTAACCTGTGGATCTTCAATTTGACGATGAAACACAGAAATTGCGTCGGAATTGAATACAAAAGGCCCCATGCCGACTTTTGTCTCGGAGAGTAATGCTTCTAACTGTCTGTGCTTTGATTCTTTCCTGGGATTCCAGTAACAGATTCCGATGGACATGGGAAGGTTTACTGTAACCTGTGGACCTTCAAGTTGACGATGAAACACAGAAATTGCGTCGGAATCGAATACAACAGGCACCATGCCGACTTCTCTCCGGGAGAGTAATGCTTCTAACTGTCTGTGCTTTGATTCTTTCCTGGGATTCCAGTAATAGATTCCGGTGGACATGGGATGGTTCATTGTAACCTGTGGACCTTCAACTTGACGATGAAACACAGAAATTGCGTCGGAATACAACAGGCACCATGCCGACCTCTGTCTGGGAGTGTAATGCTCCTAAGTGTCGGGGTTTGGCACTTTCCTGGGATTCCAGTAACAGATTCCGATCGACATGGGAAGGATTACTGTAACCTGTGGACCTTCAACTTGACGATGAAACACAGAAATTGCGTTGAAATTGAATACAACAGGCACCATGCCGACCTCTGTCCAGGAGAGTATTGCTTCTAGTTGTCTGTGCTTTGATTCTTTCCTGGGATTAGAGTAATAGATTCCGATGGACATGGGAAGGTCTTCTGTAACCTGTGGACCTTCAACTTGACGATGAAAGACAGTTATTGCGTCGGAATTGTATACAACAGGCTCCATGCCGACTTCTGTCCGGGAGTGCAATGCTTCTTACTGTCTGTGCTTTGATTCCTTCCTGGGATTCCAGTAACAGATTCCGATCGACATGGGAAGGTTTACTGTAACCTGTGGACCTTCAACTTGACGATGAAACACAGAAATTGCGTGAAATTGAATACAACAGGCACCATGCCGACTTGTGTCTGGGAGAGTATGCTTCTAACTGTCTGTGTTTTGATTCTGTCCTGGGATTCCAGTAATAGATTCCGATGGACATGGGAAGGTTTACGGTAACCTGTGGACCTTCAACTTGACGATGAAACACAGATATTGCCTTGTAATTGAATACAGCAGGCACCATGCCGTCTGCTGTCTGGGAGTGTAATGCTTCTGTCTGTGCTTTGATTCTTACCCGGGATTCCTGTAATAGATTCCGATGGACATTTTAAGGTTTACTGTAACCTGTGGACCTTCAACGTGACGATGAAACACAGAAATGGCGTCGGAATTAAATACAACAGGCACCATGCCGCCTTCCGTCCGGGAGAGTAATGCTTCTAACTGTCTGTGCCTTAATTCTTTCCCAGGATTCCAGTAATAGATTCCGGTAGACATAGGATGGTTTACTGTAACCTGTGGACCTTCAACTTGACGATGAAACACAGAAATTGCGTCGGAATTGAATACAACAGGCACCATGCCGACTTCTGTCCGGGAGTGTAATGCTTCTAACTTGTTGTGCTTTGATTCTTTCCCGGGATTCCAGTAATAGATTCCGATGGACATGGGAAGGTTTACTGTAACCTGTGGACCTTCAACGTGACGATGAAACACAGAAATTGCCTCGTAATTGAGTACAGCAGGAACCATGCCGTCTTCTGTCTGGGAGTGTAATGCATCTAACTGTCTGTGCTTTGATTCTTTCCCGGGATTCCAGTAATAGATTCCGATGGACATGGGAAGGTTTACTGTAACCTGTGGACCTTCAACGTGGCGATGAAATACAGAAATTGCGTCGGAATTAAATACAACAGGCAGCATGCCGACTTCTGTCCAGGAGAGTAATGCATCTAACTGTCTGTGCTATGATTCTTTCCTTGGCCTCCAGTAATAGATTCCGATGGACATGGGAAGGTTTGTTGTAACCTGTGGACCTTCAACTTGACGACGAAACACAGATACTGCGACGGATTTGAATACAACAGGCACCATGCCGTCTTCTGTCCGGGAGAATAATGCTTCTAACTGTCTGTGCTTTGATTCTTTCCTGGGATTCCAGTAATAGATTCCGATGGTCATGGGAAGGTTTACTGTAACCTGTAGACCTTCAACTTGACGATGAAACACAGAAATTGCGTCGGAATTGAATACAACAGGCACCAAGCCGACCTCTGTCCAGGAGAGTAATGCTTCTAGTTGTGTGTGCTTCGATTCTTTCCTGGGATTAGAGTAATAGATTCCGATGGACATGGGAAGGTTTACTGTAACCTGTGGACCTTCAACTTGACGATGAAAGACAGTTATTGCGTCGGAATTGTATACAACAGGCTCCATGGCGACTTCTGTCGGGGAGTGTAATGCTTCTTACTGTCTGTGCTTTGATTCCTTCCTGGGATTCCAGTAATAGATTCCGATCGACATGGGAAGGTTTACTGTAACCTGTGGACCTTCAACTTGACGATGAAACACAGAAATTGCGTCGAAATTGAATACAACAGGCACCATGCCGACTTCTGTCTGGGAGAATATGCTTCTAACTGTCTGTGTTTTGATTCTGTCCTGGGATTCCAGTAATAGATTCCGATGGACAGGGGAAGGTTTACTGTAACCTGTGGACCTTCAACTTGACGATGAAACACAGAAACTGCGTCGGAATTGAGTACAACAGGCCCCATGGTGACTTCTGTCCGGGAGAGTAATGCATGTAACTGTCTGTGCTTTGCTTCTTTCCTGTGATTCCAGTAATTGATTCCGATGGTAATGGGAAGGTTTACTGTAACCTGAGGACCTTCAACTTGACGATGAAACACAGAAATTGCGTCGGAATTGAATACAACAGGCACCATGGCGACGTTTGTCCGGGAGAGTAATGCTTCTAACTGTCTGTGCTTTGATTCTTTCCTGGGATTCCAATAGTAGATTCCGATGGACATGGGAAGGTTTATTGTAACCTGTGGAACTTAAACTTGACGATGAAACACAGAAATTGCGTCGGAATTGAATACAACAGATCCCATACCGACTTCTGTCCGGGAGAGTAATGCTTCTTACTGTCTGTGCTTTGATTCCTTCCTGGGATTCCAGTAATAGATTCCGATGGACATGGGAAGGTTTACTGTAACCTGTGGATCTTCAATTTGACGATGAAACACAGAAATTGCGTCGGAATTGAATACGAAAGGCCCCATGCCGACTTCTGTCTCGGAGAGTAATGCTTCTAACTGTCTGTGCTTTGATTCTTTCCTGGGATGATAGTAATAGATTCCGATGGACATGGGAAGATTTACTGTAACCTGTGGACCTTCAAGTTGACGATGAAACACAGAAATTGCGTCGGAATCGAATACAACAGGCACCATGCCGACTTCTGTCCGGGAGAGTAATGCTTCTAACTGTCTGTGGTTTGATTCTTTCCTGGGATTCCAGTAATAGGTTCCGGTGGACATGGGTTGGTTCACTGTAACCTGTGAACCTTCAACTTGACGATGAAACACAGAAATTGCGTCGGAATACAACAGGCACCATGCCGACTTCTGTCCGGGAGTGTAATGCTTCTAACTGTCGGGGTTTGGCACTCTCCTGGGATTCCAGTAACAGATTCCGATCGACATGGGAAGGATTACTGTAACCTGTGGACCTTCAACTTGACGATGAAACACAGAAATTGCGTCGAAATTGAATACAACAGGAACCAAACCGACTTCTGTCCTGGAGAGTATGCTTCTAACTGTCTGTGTTTTGATTCTGTCTTGGCATTCCAGTAATAGACTCCGATGGTCATAGGAAGGTTTACGGTAACCAGTGGACCTTCAACTTGACAATGAAACACAGAAATTGCCTCGTAATTGAATACAGCAGGAACCATGCCGTCTTCTGTCTGGGAGTGTAATGCTTCTAACTGTCTGTGCTTTGATTCTTTACTGGGATTCCAGGAATAGATTCCGATGGACATATGAAGGTTTACTGTAACCTTTGGACCTTCAACGTGACGATGAAACACAGAAATTGCGTCGGAATTGAATACAACAGGCACCATGCCGACTTCTCTCCGGGAGAGTTATGCTTCTAACTGTCTGTGCCTTGATTCTGTCCAGGGATTCCAGTTATAGATTCCGGTAGACATGGGATGGTTTACTGTAACCTGTGGACCTTCAACTTGACGATGAAACACAGAAATTGCGTCGGTATTGAATACAACAGGCAGCATGCCGACTTCTGTCCAGGAGAGTAATGCTTCTAACTGTCTGTGCTTTGATTCTTTCCTGGGCTTCCAGTGATTGATTCCGATGGACATGGGAAGGCTTACTGTAACCTGTGGACCTTCAACGTGACGATGAAACACAGAAATTGCGTCGGAATTGAATACATCAGGCACCATGCCGACTTCTCTCCGGGAGAGTTATGCTTCTAACTGTCTGTGCCTTGATTCTGTCCAGGGATTCCAGTTATAGATTCCGGTAGACATGGGATGGTTTACTGTAACCTGTGGACCTTCAACTTGACGATGAAACACAGAAATTGCGTCGGTATTGAATACAACAGGCAGCATGCCGACTTCTGTCCAGGAGAGTAATGCTTCTAACTGTCTGTGCTTTGATTCTTTCCTGGGCTTCCAGTGACTGATTCCGATGGACATGGGAAGGTTTACTGTAACCTGTGGACCTTCAACTTGACGATGAAACGCAGAAACTGCGTCGGAATTGAATACAACGGGCACCATGCCGACTTCTGTCCGGGAGAGTAATGCTTCTAACTGTCTGTGCCTTGATTCTTTCCTGGGATTCCAGTAATGGATTCCGATGGACATGGGAAGGCTTACTGTAACCTGTGGACCTTCAACGTGACGATGAAACACAAAAATTGCGTCGGAATTGAATACAACAGGCACCATGCCGACTTCTCTCCGGGAGAGTAATACTTCTAACTGTCTGTGCTTTGATTGTTTCCTGGTATTCCAGTAATAGATTCCGATGGACATGGGAAGTTTTACAGTAACCTGTGGCCCTTCAACTTGACGAAGAAACACAGATATTGCGTCGGAATTGAATTCAACAGGCACCATGCCGACTTCTGTCCGGGAGAGTAATGCTACTAACTGTCTGTGCTTTGATTCTTTCCTGGGCTTCCAGTAATAGATTCCGATGGACATGGGAAGGTTTACTGTAACCTGTGGACCTTCAACTTGACGATGAAACACAGATACTGCGTCCTAATTGAATACAACAGGCACCATGCCGACTACTGTCCGGGAGAATAATGCTTCTATCTGTCTGTGCTATGATTCTTTCCTGGGTTTCCAGTAATAGATTCCGATGGTCATGGGAAGGTTTACTGTAACCTGTGGACCTTCAACTTGACGATGAAACACAGAAATTGCGTCGGAATTGAATACAACAGGCACCATGCCGACCTCTGTCCGGGAGAATAACGCTTCTAGTTGTCTGTGCTTTGATTCTTTCCTGGGATTCCAGTAATAGATTCCGATGGACATGGGAAGGTTTACTGTAACATGTGGACCTTCAACTTGACGATGAAAGACAGTTATTGCGTCGAAATTGTATACAACAGGGTCCATTCCGACTTCTGTCCGGGAGAGTAATGCTTCTTACTGTCTGTGCTTTGATTCCTTCCTTGGTGTCCTGTAATAGATTCCGATTGACATGGGAAGGTTTACTGTAACCTGTGGACCTCCAACTTGACGATGAAACACAGAAATGGCGTCGAAATTGAATACAACAGGCACCATGCCGACTTCTGTCCGGGAGAGTATGCTTCTAACTGTCTGTGTTTTGATTCTGTCTTGGGATTCCAGTAATAGATTCCGATGGACATGGGAAGCTTTACGGTAACCTGTGGACCTTCAACTTGACAATGAAACACAGAAATTGCCTCGTAATTGAATACAGCAGGCACCATCCCGTCTTCTGTCTGGAAGTGTAATGCTTCTAACTGTCTGTCCTTTGATTCTATCCCGGGATTCCAGTAATAGATTCCAATGGACATGGGAAGGTTTACTGTAACCTGTGGACCTTCAACTTGACGATGAAACGCAGAAACTGCGTCGGAAATGAATACAACGGGCACCATGCCGACTTCTGTCCGGGAGAGTAATGCTTCTAACTGCCTGTGTTTTGATTCTTTCCTGGGCTTCCAGTAATAGATTCCGATGGACACGGGAAGGTTTACAGTAACCTGTGGACCTTCAACTTGACGATGAAACACAGAAATTGCGTCGGAAATGAATACAACAGGCACCATGCCGACTTCTGTCCGGGAGAGTAATGCTTCTAACTGCCTGTGCCTTGATTCTTTCCTGGGATTCCAGTAATAGATTCCGGTAGACATGGGATGGTTTACTGTAACCTGTGGACCTTCAACTTGACGATGAAACACAGAAATTGCGTCGGAATTGAATACAACAGGCAGCATGCGACTTCTGTCCAGGAGAGTAATGCTTCTAACTGTCTGTGTTTTGATTCTTTCCTGGGCTTCCAGTAATAGATTCCGATGGACACGGGAAGGTTTACTGTAACCTGTGGACCTTCAACTTGACGATGAAACGCAGAAACTGCGTCGGAAATGAATACAACAGGCACCATGCCGACTTCTGTCCGGGACAGTAATGCTTCTAACTGCCTGTGCTTTGATTCTTTCCTGGGATTCCAGTATTAGATTCCGATGGTCATGGGAAGGTTTCCTGTAACCTGTGGACCTTCAACTTCACGATGAAACACAGAAATTGCGTCGGAATTAAATACAACAGGCACCATGCCGACCTCTGTCCGGGAGAGTAATGCTTCTAACTGTTTGTGCTTTGATTCATTCCTGGGATTCCGGTAGCAGATTCCGATGGACATGGGAAGGTTTACTGTAACCTGTGGACCTTCAACTTTACGATGAAAGACAGTAATTGCGTTGGAATTGTCTACCACAGGCTCCATGCCGACTTCTGTCCGGGAGAGTAATGCTTCTTACTGTCTGTGTTTGATTCTTTCCTGGTATTCCAGTAATAGATTCCGATGGATATGGGAAGGTTTACTGTATCCTGTGGACCTTCAACTTGACGATGAAACACGGAAATTGCGTCGGCATTGAATACAACAGGCACCATGCCGACTTCTCTCCTGGAGAGAAATGCTTCTAACTGTCTGCGCTTTGATTCTTTCCTGGGATTCTAGTAATAGATTCCGATGGACATTTGAAGCTTCACTGTAACCTGTGGACCTTCAACTTGACGATAAAACACGGAAATTGCGTCGGAATTGAATACAAAAGGCACCATGCCGACTTCTGTCCGGGAGAGTAATGCTTCTAACTGTCTGTGTTTTGATTCTTTCCTGGGATTCCAGTAATAGATTCTGATGGACATGGGAAGGTTTATTGTAACCTGTGGAACTTAAACTTGACGATGAAACACAGACATTGCGTCGGAATTGAATACAACAGGCACCATGCCGACCTCTGTCCGGGAGAGTAATGCTTCTAGCTGTATGTGCTTTGATTCTTTCCTGGGATTCCAGTAGCAGATTACGATGGACATGGGAGGGTCTACTGTAACCTGGGGACCTTCAGCTTGACGATGAAAGACAGTTATTGCGTCGTAATTGTATACAACAGCCTCCATGCCGACTTCTGTCAGGGAGAGTAATGGTTCTTACTTTCTGTGCTTTGATTCTTTCCTGGGACTCCAGTAAAAGATTCCGATGGATATGGGAAGGTTTACTGTATCCTGTGGACCTTCAACTGGACGATGAAACACAGAAATTGCGTTGGCGTTGAATACAACAGGCACCATGCCGACTTCACTCCTGGAGAGAAATGCTTCTAACTGTCTGTGCTTTGATTCTTTCCTGGGTTTCCAGTAATAGATTCCGATGGACATGGGAAGGTTTACTGTAACCTGTGGACCTTCAAGTTGACAATGAAACACGGATATTGCGTCGGAATTGAATACAAAAGGCACCATGACGACTTCTGTCCGGGAGAGTAATGGTTCTAGCTGTGTGTGCTTTCATTCTTTCCTGGGATTCCAGTAATAGATTCCGATGGACATGGGAAGGTTCATTGTAACTTGTGGACCTTCAACTTGACGATGAAACACAGAAATTGCGTCGGAATTGAATACAACAGGCACCATGCCGACTTCTGTCCGAGAGAGTAATGCTTCTAACTGTCTGTGCTTTGATTCTTTCCTGGGATTCCAGTGATAGATGCCATTGGACAAGTTAAGGTTTACTGTAACCTGTAGACCTTCACCTTGCCGATGAAACACAGATTTTGCGTCGGAATTGAATACAACAAATCCCATGCCGACTTCTGTCCGGGAGGGTAATGCATCTTACTGTCTGTGCTTTGATTCTTTCCTGCGATTCCAGTAATAGATTCCGATGGACATGGGAAGGTTTACTGTAACCTGTGGATCTTCAAGTTGACGATGAAACACGGAAATTGCGTCGGAATTGAATACAACAAATCCCATGCCGACTTCTGTCCGGGAGATTAATTCTTCTTACTGTCTGTGCTTTGATTATTTCCTGGGATTCCAGTAATAGATTCCGATGGACATGCGAAGGTTTACTGTAACCTGTGGACCTTCAACTTGACGATGAAACACAGAAATTGCGTCGAAATTGAATACAACAGGCACCATGCCGACTTCTGACCGGGAGAGTATGCTTCTAACTGTCTGTGTTTTGATTCTGTCCTGGGATTCCAGTAATAGATTCCGATGGACATGGGAAGGTTTACTGTAACCTGTGAACCTTCAACTTGACGATGAAACACAGAAATTGCCTCGTAATTGAGTACAACAGGCACCATGCCGTCTTCTGTCTGGGAAAGTAATGCTTCTAACAGTCTGTGCATTGATCCTTTCGCGGGATTCCAGTAATAGATTCCGATGGACATGGGAAGGTTTACTGTAACCTGTGGAACTTCAACGTGACGATGAAACACAGAAATTGCGTCGGAATTGGATACAACAGCACCATGCCGATTTCTGTCCGTCAGCGTAATGCTTGTAACTGTCTGTGCTTTGATTCTTACCTGGGATTCCAGTAATAGATTCCGATGGACATGGGAAGGTTTACTGTAACCTGTGGACCTTCAAGTTGACGATGAAACACGGAAACTGCGTCGGAATTGAATACAAAAGGCACCATGCCGACTTCTGTAAGGGAGAGTAATGCTTCTAGCTGTCTGTGCTTTGATTCTTTCCTGGGATTCCAGTAATAGATTCCGATGGACATGGGAAGGTTTACTGTAACCTGTGGACCTTCAACTTGACGATGAAACACAGAAATTGCGTCGGAATTGAATACAACACGCACCATGCCGACTTCTGTCCGCAAGAGTAATGCTTCTAACTGTCTGTGCTTCGATTCTTTCCTGGGATTCCAGTAATAGATGCCATTGGACATGTTAAGGTTTACGGTAACCTGTGGACCTTCACCTTGACGATGAAACACAGAAATTGCGTCGGAATTGAATACAACAAATCCCATGTCGACTTCTGTCCGGGAAAGTAATGCTTCTTACTGTCTGTGCTTTGATTCTTTCCTGGGATTCCAGTAATGGATTCCGATGGACATGGGAAGGTTTATTGTAACCTGTGGACCTTCAACTTGACGATGAAACGCAGAAACTGCGTAGGAATTGAATACAACAGGCACCATGCCGACTTCTGTCCGGGTGAGTAATGCTTCTAACTGTCTGTGCTTTGATTCTTTCCTGGGATTCCAGTAATAGATTCCGAAGGTCATGGGAAGGTTTCCTTTAACCTGTGGACCTTCAACTTGACAATGAAACACAGAAATTGTCTCGTAATTGAATACAGCAGGCACCATCCCGTCTTCTGTCTGGAAGTGTAATGCCTCTAACTGTCTGTGCTTTGATTCTTTCCCGGGATTCCAGTAATAGATTCCGATGGACATGGGAAGGTTTACTGTAACCTGTGGACCTTCAACGTGACGATGAAACAAAGAAATTGCTTCGGAATTGAATACGACAAGCAGCATACCGACTTCTGTCCAGGAGAGTAATGCTTCTAACTGTCTGTGCTTTGATTCTTTCCTGGGCTTCCAGTAATAGATTCCGATGGACTCTTGAAGGTTTACTGTAACCTGTGGACCTTCAACTTGACGATGAAACGCAGAAACTGCGTCGGAATTGAATACGACAGGCAGCATACCGACTTCTGTCCAGGAGAGTAATGCTTCTAACTGTCTGTGCTTTGATTCTTTCCTGGGCTTCCAGTAATAGATTCCGATGGACTCTGGAAGGTTTACTGTAACCTGTGGACCTTCAACTTGACGATGAAACGCAGAAACTGCGTCGGAATTGAATACAACAGGCACCATGCCGACTTCTGTCCGGGAGAGTAATGCTTCTAACTGTCTGTGCTTTGATTCTTTCCTGGGATTCTAGTAATAGATTGCGATGGTCATGGGAAGGTTTCCTGTAACCTGTGGACCTTAGACTTGACGATGAAACACAGAAATTGCGTCGGCATTGAATACTACAGGCACCATGCCGACCTCTGTCAGGGAGAGTAATGCTTCTAACTGTTTGTGCTTTGATTCATTCCTGGGATTCCGGTAGTAGATTCCGATGGACACGGGAGGGTTTACTGTAACCTGTGGACCTTCAACTTGACGATGAAACACAGAAATTGCGTCGGAATTGAATACAACAGGCACCATGCCGACTTCTGTCCGGGAGAGTAATGCTTCTAACTGTCTGTGCTTTGATTCTTTCCTGGGATTCCAGTAATAGATTGCGATGGTCATGGGAAGGTTTCCTGTAACCTGTGGACCTTAGACTTGACGATGAAACACAGAAATTGCGTCGGCATTGAATACAACAGGCACCATGCCGACCTCTGTCCGGGAGAGTAATGCTTCTAACTGTTTGTGCTTTGATTCATTCCTGGGATTCCGGTAGTAGATTCCGATGGACACGGGAAGGTTTACTGTAACCTGTGGACCTTCAACTTGACGATGAAAGACAGTTATTGCGTCGGAATTGTACACCACAGGCTCCATCCCGACTTCTGTCCGGGAGAGAAATGCTTCTTACTGTCTGTGTTTGATTCTTTCCTGGGATTCCAGTAATAGATTCCGATGGATATGGGAAGGTTTACTGTATCCTGTGGACCTTCAACTTGACGATGAAACACGGAAATTGCGTCGGCATTGAATACAACAGGCACCATGCCGACTTCTCTCCTGGAGAGAAATGCTTCTATCTGTCTGTGCTTTGATTCTTTCCTGGGATTCTAGTAATAGATTCCGATGGACATTTGAAGCTTCACTGTAACCTGTGGACCTTCAACTTGACGATAAAACACGGAAATTGCGTCGGAATTGAATACAAAAGGCACCATGCCGACTTCTGTCCGGGAGAGTACTGTTTCTAACTGTCTATGGTTTGATTCTTTCCCGCGATTCCAGTAATAGAATTCGATGGACATGGGAAGGTTTACTGTAACCTGTGGACCTTCAACTTGACGATGAAACACAGAAATTGCGTCGAAATTGAATACAACAGGCACCATGCCGACTTCTGACCGAGAGAGTATGCTTCTAACTGTCTGTGTTTTGATTCTGTCCTGGGATTCCAGTAATAGTTTCCGATGGACATGGGAAGGTTTGCTGTAACCTGTGGACCTTCAACTTGACGATGAAACACAGAAATTGCCTCGTAATTGAATACAACAGGCACCATGCCGTCTTCTGTCTGGGAGAGTAATGCTTCTAAATGTCTGTGCATTGATACTTTCCCGGGATTCCAGTAATAGATTCCGATGGACATGGGAAGGTTTACTGCAACCTGTGGAACTTCAACTTGACGATGAAACACAGAAATTGCGTTGGCATTGAATACAACAGGCACCATGCCGACTTCACTCCTGGAGATAAATGCTTCTAACTGTCTGTGCTTTGATTCTTTCCTGGGATTCCAGTACAATATTCCGATGGACATGGGAAGGTTTACTGTAACCTGTGGACTTTCAAGTTGACGATGAAACACGGAAATAGCGTCGGAATTGAATACTAAAGGCACCATGCCGACTTCTGTCCGGGAGAGTAATGCTTCTAGCTGTCTGTGCTTTGATTCTTTCCTGCGTTGCCAGTAATAGATTCCGATGGACACGGGAAGGTTTATTGTAACCTGTGGAACTTCAACTTGACGATGAAACACAGAAATTGCGTCGAAATTGAATACAACAGGCACCATGCCGACTTCTGTCCGAGAGAGTAATGCTTCTAACTGTCTGTGCTTTTATTCTTTCCTGGGATTCCAGTAATAGATGCCATTGGACAAGTTAAGGTTTACTGTAACCTGTGGACCTTCACCTTGACGATGAAACACAGATATTGTGTCAGAATTGAATACAACAAATCCCATGCCGACTTCTGTCCGGGAGAGTAATTCTTCTTACTGTCTGTGCTTTGATTATTTCCTGGGATTCCAGTAATAGATTCCGATGGACATGCGAAGGTTTACTGTAACCTGTGGACCTTCAACTTGACGATGAAACACAGAAATTGCGTCTAATTGAATACAACAGGCACCATGCCAACTTCTGACCGGGAGAGTATGCTTCTAACTGTCTGTGTTTTGATTCTGTCCTGGGATTCCAGTAATAGATTCCGATGGACATGGGAAGGTTTACTGTAACCTGTGAACCTTCAACTTGACGATGAAACACAGAAATTGCCTCGTAATTGAGTACAACAGGCACCATGCCGTCTTCTGTCTGGGAAAGTAATGCTTCTAACAGTCTGTGCATTGATTCTTTCGCGGGATTCCAGTAATAGATTCCGATGGACATGGGAAGGTTTACTGTATCCTGTGGAACTTCAACGTGACGATGAAACACAGAAATTGCGTCGGAATTGGATACAACAGCACCATGCCGACTTCTGTCCGTCAGCGTAATGCTTGTAACTGTCTGTGCTTTGATTCTTACCTGGGATTCCAGTAATAGATTCCGATGGACTTGGGAAGGTTTACGGTAAAATGTAAATGTTCAACTTGACGATTAAACACAGAAATTGCGTGGAATTTGAAAACAACAGGCACCATGCCGACTTCTGTCCGGGAGAGTAATGCTTCTAAGTTGTTGGGCTTTGATTCTCTCCTGGGACTAAAGTAATAGAATCCGATGTACATGGGCAGGATTACTGTAACCTGTGGACATTCAACCTGACAAAGAAACACAGAAATTGCGACGGAATTGAATACAACAGGCACCATGCCGGCTTCTCTCCGGGAGAGTAACGCTTCTAACTGTCTGTGCTTTGATGCTTTCTTGGGATTCCAGTAATGGATTCCGATGGACATGGGAAGGTTTACTGTAACCTGTGGACCTTCAACTTGACGATGAAACACAGAAATTGAGTCGGAATTGAATACAACAGGCACCATGCCGACTTCTGTCCGGGAGAGTAATTCTTCTAACTGTCTGTGCTTAGATTCTTTCCTGGGATTCCAGTAATAGATTCCGATGGACATGGGAAGGTTTACTGTAACCTGTGGACATTCAACTTAACGATGAATCACAGAAATTGAGTCGGAATTGAATACAACAGGCACCATGCCGACTTCTGTCCGGGAGAGTAATGCTTCTAACTGCCTGTGCTTCGGTTCTTTCCTGGGCTTCCAGTAATAGAATCCGATGGACATGGGAATGTTTGCTGTAACCTGTGGACCTTCAACTTGACGATGAGACACAGATACTGCGTCGGAGTTGAATACAACATTCACCATGCCGACTTCTGTCCGGGAGAGTAATACTTCTAACTGTCTGTGCTTTGATTCTTTCCTGGGATTCCAGTAATAGATTCCGATGGATATGGGAAGGTTTACTGTATCCTGTGGACCTTCAACTTGACGATGAAACACATAAATTGCGTTGGCATTGAATACAACAGGCACCATGCCGACTTCACTCCTGGAGAGAAATGCTTCGAACAGTCTGTGCTTTGATTCTTTCCTGGGATTCCAGTAATAGATTCCGATGGACATGGGAAGGTTTACTGTAACCTGTGGACCTTCAAGTTGACGATGAAACACGGAAATTGCGTCGGAATTGAATAAAAAAGGCACCATGCCGACTTCTGTAAGGGAGAGTAATGCTTCTAGCTGTCTGTGCTTTGATTCTTTCCTGGGATTCCAGTAATAGATTCCGATGGACATGGGAAGGTTTACTGTAACCTGTGGACCTTCAACTTGACGATGAAACACAGAAATTGCGTCGGAATTGAATACAACACGCACCATGCCGACTTCTGTCCGCAAGAGTAATGCTTCTAACTGTCTGTGCTTTGATTCTTTCCTGGGATTCCAGTAATAGATGCCATTGGACATGTTAAGGTTTACGGTAACCTGTGGACCTTCACCTTGACGATGAAACACAGAAATTGCGTCGAAATTGAATACAACAAATCCCATGTCGACTTCTGTCCGGGAAAGTAATGCTTCTTACTGTCTGTGCTTTGATTCTTTCCTGGGATTCCAGTAATGGAATCCGATGGACATGGGAAGGTTTATTGTAACCTGTGGACCTTCAACTTGACGATGAAACGCAGAAACTGCGTAGGAATTGAATACAACAGGCACCATGCCGACTTCTGTCCGGGAGAGTAATGCTTCTAACTGTCTGTGCTTTGATTCTTTCCTGTAATTCCAGTGATAGATTCCGAAGGTCATGGGAATGTTTCCTGTAACCTGTGGACCTTCAATTTGACAATGAAACACAGAAATTGCCTCGTAATTGAATACAGCAGGCACCATCCCGTCTTCTGTCTGGAAGTGTAATGCTACTAACTGTCTGTGCTTTGATTCTTTCCCGGGATTCCAGTAATAGATTCCGATGGACATGGGAAGGTTTACTGTAACCTGTGGACCTTTAACGTGACGATGAAACACAGAAATTGCTTCGGAATTGAATACAACAGGCACCATGCCGACTTCTGTCCGGGAGAGTAATGCTTCTAACTGTCTGTGCCTTGATTCTTTCCTGGGATTCCAGTAATAGTTTCCGGTAGACATGGGATGGTTTACTGTAACCTGTGGACCTTCACTTGACGATGAAACACAGAAATTGCGTCGGAATTGAATACGACAGGCAGCATACCGACTTCTATCCAGGAGAGTAATGCATCTAACTGTCTGTGCTTTGATTCTTTCCTGGGCTTCCAGTAATAGATTCCGATGGGCTCGGGAAGGTTTACTGTAACCTGTGGACCTTCAACTTGACGATGAAACGCAGAAACTGCGTCGGAATTGAATACAACAGGCACCATGCCGACTTCTGTCCGGGAGAGTAATGCTTCTAACAGTCTGTGCTTTGATTCTTTCCTGGGATTCCAGTAATAGATTGCGATGGTCATGGGAAGGTTTCCTGTAACCTGTGGACCTTAGACTCGACGATGAAACACAGAAATTGCGTCGGCATTGAATACAACAGGAACCATGCCGACCTCTGTCCGGGAGAGTAATGCTTCTAACTGTTTGTGCTTTGATTCATTCCTGGGATTCCGGTAGTAGATTCCGATGGACATGGGAAGGTTTACTGTAACCTGTGGACCTTCAAATTGACGATGAAAGACAGTTATTGCGTCGGAATTGTACACCACAGGCTCCATGCCGACTTCTGTCCGGGAGAGTAATGCTTCTTACTGTCTGTGTTTGATTCTTTCCTGGGATTCCAGTAATAGATTCCGATGGATATGGGAAGGTTTACTGTATCCTGTGGACCTTCAACTTGACGATGAAACACAGAAATTGCGTTGGCGTTGAATACAACAGGCACCATGCCGACTTCACTCCTGGAGAGAAATGCTTCTAACTGTCTGTGCTTTGATTCTTTCCTGGGTTTCCAGTAATAGATTCTGATGGACATGGGAAGGTTTACTGTAACCTGTGGACCGTCAAGTTGACGATGAAACACGGAAATTGCGTCGGAATTGAATTCAAAAGGCACCATGCTGACTTCTGTCCGGGAGAGTAATGCTTCTGGCTCTCTGTGCTTTGATTCCTTCCTGGGATTCCAGTAATAGATGCCATTGGACAAGTTAAGGTTTACTGTAACCTTTGGACCTTCACCTTGACAATCAAACACAGAATTTGAGTCGGAATTGAATACAACAAATCCCATGCCGACTTCTGTCCGGGAGAGTAATGCTTCTTACTGTCTGTGCTTTGATTCTTTCCTGCGATTCCAGTAATATATTCCGATGGACATGGGAAGGTTTACTGTAACCTGTGGACATTCAACTTGCCGATGGAACACAGAAATTGCGTCGGCATTGAATACAACAGGCACAATGCCGACTTCTGTCCGGGAGAGTACTGCTTCTAACTGTCTATGCTTTGATTCTTTCCCGCGATTCCAGTAATAGAATTCGATGGACACAGGAAAGTTTACTGTAACCTGTTGACCTTCAACTTGACGATGAAACACAGAAATTGCGTCGAAATTGAATACAACAGGCACCATGCCGACTTCTGACCGAGAGAGTATGCTTCTAACTGTCTGTGTTTTGATTCTGTCCTGGGATACCAGTAATAGATTACGATGGACATGGGAAGGTTTGCTGTAACCTATGGACCTTCAACTTGACGATGAAACACAGAAATTGCCTCGTAATTGAATACAACAGGCACCATGCCGTCTTCTGTCTATGAGAGTAATGCTTCTAAATGTCTGTGCATTGATACTTTCCCGGGATTCCAGTAATAGATTCCGATGGACATGGGAAGGTTTACTGCAACCTGTGGAACTTCAACTTGACGATGAAACACAGAAATTGCGTCGGAATTGAATACAACAGGCACCCTGCCGACCTCTGTCCGGGAGTGTAATACTTCTAGCAGTCTGTGCTTTGATTCTTTCCTGGGATTCCAGTAGTGGATTCCGATGGACATGGGAGGGTTTACTGTAACCTGTGGACCTTCAACTTGACGATGAAAGACAGTTATTGCGTCGGAATTGTATACAACAGGCTCCATGCCGACTTCTGTCCGGGAGAGTAATGGTTCTTACTGTCTGTGCTTTGATTCTTTCCTGGGATTCCAGTAATAGATTCCGATGGATATGGGAAGGTTTACTGTATCCTGTGGTCCTTCACTTGACGATGAAACACACAAATTGCGTTGGCATTGAATACAACAGGCACCATGCCGACTTCACTCCTGGAGAGAAATGTTTCTAACGGTCTGTGCTTTGATTCTTTCCTGGGATTCCAGTAGTAGATTCCGATGGACATGGGAGGGTTTACTGTAACCTGTGGACCTTCAACTTGGCGATGAAAGACAGTTATTGCTTCGGAATTGTATACAACAGGCTCCATGCCGACTTCAGTCCGTTAGAGTAAAGGTTCTTACCGTCTGTGCTTTGATTCTTTCCTGGGATTCCAGTAATTGATTCCGATGGATATGGGAAGGTTTACTGTATCCTTTGGACCTTCAACTTGACGATGAAACCCAGAAATTGCGTTGGCATTGAATACAACAGGCACCATGCCGACTTCACTCCTGGAGAGAAATGCTTCTAACTGTCTGTGCTTTGATTCTTTCGTGGGATTCCAGTATAATATTCCGATGGACATGGGAAGGTTTACTGTAACCTGTGGACCTTCACGTTGACGATGAAACACGGAAATTGCGTCGGAATTGAATACAACAAATCCCATGTCGACTTCTGTCCGGGAAAGTAATGCTTCTTACTGTCTGTGCTTTGATTCTTTCCTGGGATTCCAGTAATAGATGCCATTGTACATGTTAAGGTTTACTATAACCTGTGGACCTTCACCTTGACGATGAAACACAGAAATTGCGTCGGAATTGAATACAACAAATCCCATGTCGACTTCTGTCGGGGAAAGTAATGCTTCTTACTGTCTGTGCTTTGATTCTTTCCTGGCATTCCAGTAATGGATTCCGATGGACATGGGAAGGTTTATTGTAACCTGTGGACCTTCAACGTGACGATGAAACACAGAAATTGCGTCGGAATTGAATAGAACAGGCACCATGCCGAATTCTGTCCGGGAGAGTAATTCTTCTAACTGTCTGTGCCTTGATACTTTCCTGGGATTCCACTAATAGATTCCGATGGACATGGGAAGGTTTACTGTCACCTATGAACCTTCAACTTGACGATGAAACACAAAAATTGCGTCGGAATTGAATAGAACAGGCACCATGCCGACTTCTGTCCGGGAGAGTAATGCATCTAACTGTCTGTGCCTTGATTCTTTCCTGGGATTTCAGTAGTAGATTTCGATGGACATGGGAAGGTTTACTGTAACCTGTGGACCTTCAACCTGACGATGAAAGACCGTTATTGCGTCGGAATTGTATACAACAGGCTCCAGCCCGACTTCTGTCCGGGAGAGTGATGTTTCTTACTGTCTGTGCCTTGATTCTTTCCTGGGATTCCAGTAATAGATTCCGATGGATATGGGAAGGTTTACTGTAACCTGTGGATCTTCACCTTGACGAACAACACAGAAATTGCGTCGGAATTGGATACAACAGCACCATGCCGACTTCTGTCCGGGAGCGTAATGCTTCTAACTGTCTGTGCTTTGATTCTTACCTGGGATTCCAGTAATAGTTTCCGATGGACATGGGAAGGTTTACGGTAAACGGTAAAAGTTCAACTTGACGATTAAACACAGAAATTGCGTCGGAATTTTAAAACAACAGGCACCATGCCGACATCTGTCCGGGAGAGTAATGCATCTAACTGTCTGTGTTTTGATTCTGTCCTGGGATTCCAGTAATAGATTTCGATGGACATGGGAAGGTTTACTGTAACCTGTGGACCTTCACCTTGACGATGAAACACAGAATTTGCGTCGGAATTGAATACAACAAATCCCATGCCGACTTCTGTCCGGGAGAGTAATGCTTCTTACTGTCTGTGCTTTGATTCTTTCCTGGGCTTCCAGTAATAGATTCCTATGGACATGGGGTGGTTTACTGTAACCTGTGGACCTTCAACGTGACGAAGAAACACAGAAATTGCGTCGGAATTAAATACAACAGGCACCATGCCGACTTCTCTCCGGGAGAGTAATGCTTCTAACTGTCTGTGTTTTGATGCTTTCCTGGGATTCCAGTAATGGATTGCGATGGACATGAGAAGGTTTACTGTAACCTGTGGACCTTCTACCTGACGATGAAACACGGAAATTGCGACGGAATTGAATACAACAGGCACAATGCCGAATTCTGCCCGGGAGAGTAATTCTTATAACTGTCTGTGCTTTGATTCTTTCCTGGGATTCTACTAATAGATTCCGATGGACATGGGAAGGTTTATTGTAACCTGTGGACCTTCAACTTGACGAAGAAACACAGAAATTGCGTCGGAATTGAATACAACAGGCACCATGCCGACTTCTGTCCGAAAGAGTAATGCTTACATCAGTCTGTGCTTTGATTCTTTCCTGGGATTCCTGTAATAGATTCCGTTGGTCTTGGGAAGGTTTACTGTCACCTGTGGACCTTCAACTTGACGATGAAACACAGAAATTGCGTCGGAATTGAATACAACAGGCACCATGCCGACCTCAGTCCGGGAGAGTAATGCTTCTAGCTGTCTGTGCTTTGATTCTTTCCTGGGATTCCAGTAGTAGATTCCGATGGACATGGGTAGGTTTACTGTAACCGGTGGACCTTCAAGTTGACGATGAAACACAGAAATTGCGTCGGAATTGAAAACAACAGGCACCATGCCGACTTCTGACGGGGAGAGTATGCTTCTAACTGTCTGTGTTTTGATTCTGTCCTGGGATTCCAGTAATACATTTCGATGGACATGGGAAGGTTTACTGTAACCTGTGGACCTTCAACTTGACGATGAAACACAGAAATTGCCTCGTAATTGAATACAACAGGCACCATTCCGTCTTCTGTCTGAGAGAGTAATGCTTCTAAATGTCTGTGCATTGATACTTTCCCGGGATTCCAGTAATAGATTCCGATGGACATGGGAAGGTTTACTGCAACCTGTGGAACTTCAACTTGACGATGAAACACAGAAATTGCGTCGGAATTGAATACAACAGGCACCATGAGGACCTCTGTCCGGGAGAGTAATACTTCTATCTGTCTCTGCTTTGATTCTTTCCTGGGATTCCAGTAGTAGATTCCGATGGACATGGGAGGGTTCACTGTAACCTGTGGACCTTCAACTTGACGATGAAAGAGAGTTATTGCGTCGGAATTGTATACAACAGGCTCCATGCCGACTTCTGTCCGGGAGAGTAATGGTTCTTACTGTCTGTGCTTTGATACTTTCCTGGGATTCCAGTAATAGATTCCGATGGATATGGGAAGGTTTACTGTATCCTGTGGTCCTTCAACTTGACGATGAAACACAGATATTGCGGTGGCATTGAATACAACAGGCACCATGCCGACTTCACTCCTGGGGGGAAATGTTTCTAACTGTCTGTGCTTTGATTCTTTCCTGGGATTCCAGTAGTAGATTCCGATGGACATGGGAGGGTTTACTGTAACCTGTGGACCTTCAACTTGTCGATGAAAGATAGTTATTGCTTCGGAATTGTATACAACAGGCTCCATGCTGACTTCTGTCCGTTAGAGTAAAGGTTCTTACCGTCTGTGCTTTGATTCTTTCCTGGGATTCCAGTAATAGATTCCGATGGATATGGGAAGGTTTACTGTATCCTTTGGACCATCAACTTGACGATGAAACGCAGAAATTGCGTTGGCATTGAATACAACGGGCAACATGCCGACTTCACTCCTGGAGAGAAATGCTTCTAACTGTCTGTGCTTTGATTCTTTTTTGGGATTCCAGTATAATATTCCGATGGACATGGGAAGGTTTACTGTAACCTGTGGACCTTCAAGTTGACGATGAAACACGGAAATTGCGTCGGAATTGAATACAAAAGGCACCATGCCAACTTCTGTCCGGGAGAGTAATGCTTCTAGCTGTCTGTGCTTTGATTCTTTCCTGGGATTCCAGTAATAGATTCCGATGGACACGGGAAGGTTTATTGTAACCTGTGGACCCTCAACTTGACGATGAAACACAGAAATTGCGTCGAAATTGAATACAACAGGCACCATGCCGACTTCTGTCCGAGAGAGTAATGCTTCTAACTGTCTGTGCTTTGATTCTTTCCTGGGATTCCAGTAATAGATGCCATTGGACAAGTTAAGGTTTACTGTAACCTGTGGACCTTCAACTTGACGATGAAACACAGAAATTGCGTCGAAATTGAATACAACAGGCACCATGCCGACTTCTGACCGGGAGAGTATGCTTCTAACTGTCTGTGTTTTGATTCTGTCCTGGGATTCCAGTAATAGATTCCGATGGACATGGGAAGGTTTACTGTAAATTGTGAACCTTCAAATTGACGATGAAACACAGAAATTGCCTCGTAATTGAATACAACAGGCACCATGCCGTCTTCTGTCTGGGAGAGTAATGCTTCTAACAGGCTGTGCATTGATTCTTTCGCGGGATTCCAGTAATAGATTCCGATGGACATGGGAAGGTTTACTGTAACCTGTGGAACTTCAACTTGACAATGAAACACAGAAATTGCGTCGGAATTGGATACAACAGCACCATGCCGACTTCTGTCCGGGAGCGTAATGCTTGTAACTGTCTGTGCTTTGATTCATACCTGGTATTCCAGTAATAGATTCCGATGGATTTGATAAGGTTTACGGTAACCTGTAAAAGTTCAACTTGACGATTAAACACAGAAATTGCGTCGGAATTTGAAAACAACAGACACCATGCCGACTTGTGTCCGGGAGAGTAATGCTTCTAAGTTGTTGGGCTTTGATTCTCTCCTGGGACTAAAGTAATAGAATCCGATGTACATGGGCAGGATTACTGTAACCTGTGGACCTTCAACCTGACAAAGGAACACAGAAATTGCGACGGAATTGAATACAACAGGCACCATGCCAGCTTCTCTCTGGGAGAGTAACGCTTAAAACTGTCTGTGCTTTGATGCTTTCTTGGGATTCCAGTAATGGATTCCGATGGACATGGGAAGGTTTACTGTAACCTGTGGACCTTCTACGTGACGATGAAACACAGAAATTGCGTCGGAATTGAATACAACAGGCACCATGCCGAATTCTGTCCGGGAGAGTAATTCTTCTAACTGTCTGTGCTTTGATTCTTTCCTGGGATTCCAGTAATAGATTCCGATGGACATGGGAAGGTTTACTGTAACCTGTGGATCTTCAACTTGATGATGAAACACAGAAATTCCGTCGGAATTGAATACAACAGGCACCATGTGGACTTCTGTGCGGGAGAGTAATGGTTCTAACTGTCTGTGCTTCGATTCTTTCCTGGGCATCCAGTAATAGAATCCGATGGACATGGGAAGGTTTACTGTAACCTGTGGACCTTCAACTTGACGATGAAACACAGATACTGCGTCGGAATTGTATACAACAGGCACCATGCCGACTTCTGTCCGGGAGAGTAATCCTTCTAACTGTCTGTGCTTTGATTCTTTCCTGGGATTCCAGTAATAGATTCCGATGGTCATGGGAAGGTTTACTGTAACCTGTGGACCTTCACCTTGACGATGAAACACATAAATTGCGTCGAAATTAATACAACAGGCACCATGCCGGCCTCTGTCCGGGAGAGTAATGCTTCTAGCTGTCTGTGCTTTGATTCTTTCCTGGGATTCCAGTAGTAGATTCCGATGGACATGGGAGGGTTTACTGTAACCTGTGGACCTTCAACTTGACGATGAAAGACAGTTATTGTGTCGGAATTGTATACAACAGGCTCCATGCCGACTTCTGTCCGGGAGAGTATTGGTTCATACTGTCTGTGCTTTGATTCTTTCCTGGGATTCCAGTAACAGATTCCGATGGATATGGGAAGGTTTACTGTATCCTGTGGACCTTCAACTTGACGATGAAACACAGAAATTGCGTTGGCATTGAATACAACAGGCACCATGCCGACTTCACTCCTGGAGAGAAATGCTTCGAACAGTCTGTGCTTTGATTCTTTCCTGGGATTCCAGTAATAGATTCCGATGGACATGGGAAGGTTTACTGTAACCTGTGGACCTTCAAGTTGACGATGAAACACGGAAATTGCGTCGGAATTAAATACAAAAGGCACCATGCCGACTTCTGTAAGGGAGAGTAATGCTTCTAGCTGTCTGTGCGTTGATTCTTTCCTGGGATTCCAGTAATAGATTCCGATGGACATGGGAAGGTTTAGTGTAACCTGTGGACCTTCAACTTGACGATGAAACACAGAAATTGCGTCGGAATTGAATACAACAAATCCCATGTCGACTTCTGTCCGGGAAAGTAATGCTTCTTACTGTCTGTGCTTTGATTCTTTCCTGGGATTCCAGTAATGGATTCCGATGGACATGGGAAGGTTTATTGTAACCTGTGGACCTTCAACTTGACGATGAAACACAGAAATTGCGTCGGAATTGAATACAAAAGGCACCATGCCGACTTCTGTAAGGTAGAGTAATGCTTCTAGCTGTCTGTGCTTTGATTCTTTCCTGGGATTCCAGTAATAGATTACGATGGACATGGGAAGGTTTATTGTAACCTGTGGACCTTCAACTTGTCGATGAAACACAGAAATTGCCTCGTAATTGAATACAACAGGCACCATGCCGTCTTCTGTAAGGGAGAGTAATGTTTCTAAGTGTCTGTGCTTTGATTATTTCCTGGGATTCCAGTAATGGATTCCGATCGACATGGGAAGGATTACTGTAACCTGTGCACCTTCAACGTGACGATGAAACACAGAAATTGCGTTGGAATTGAGTACAACAGACACCATGCCGAATTCTGTCCGGGAGAGTAATTCTTCTAACTGTCTGTGCCTTGATTCTTTCCTCGGATTCCACTAATAGATTCCGATGGACATGGGAAGGTTTACTGTCACCTGTGAACCTTCAACTTGACGATGAAACACAGAAATTGCGTCGGAATAGAATAGAACAGGCACCATGCCAGCTTCTCTCTGGGAGAGTAACGCTTGTAACTGTCTGTGCTTTGATGCTTTCTTGGGATTCCAGTAATGGATTCCGATGGACATGGGAAGGTTTACTGTATCCTGTGGACCTTCTACGTGACGATGAAACACAGAAATTGCGTCGGAATTGAATACAACAGGCACCATGCCGAATTCTGTCCGGGAGAGTAATTCTTCTAACTGTCTGTGCTTTGATTCTTTCCTGGGATTCCAGTAATAGATTCCGATGGACATGGGAAGGTTTACTGTAACCTGTGGATCTTCAACTTGACGATGAAACACATAAATTGCGTCGAAATTAATACAACAGGCACCATGCCGGCCTCTGTCCGGGAGAGTAATGCTTCTAGCTGTCTGTGCTTTGATTCTTTCCTGGGATTCCAGTAGTAGATTCCGATGGACATGGGAGGGTTTACTGTAACCTGTGGACCTTCAACTTGACGATGAAAGACAGTTATTGTGTCGGAATTGTATACAACAGGCTCCATGACGACTTCTGTCCGGGAGAGTATTGGTTCATACTGTCTGTGCTTTGATTCTTTCCTGGGATTCCAGTAACAGATTCCGATGGATATGGGAAGGTTTACTGTATCCTGTGGACCTTCAACTTGACGATGAAACACAGAAATTGCGTTGGCATTGAATACAACAGGCACCATGCCGACTTCACTCCTGGAGAGAAATGCTTCGAACAGTCTGTGCTTTGATTCTTTCCTGGGATTCCAGTAATAGATTCCGATGGACATGGGAAGGTTTACTGTAACCTGTGGACCTTCAAGTTGACGATGAAACACGGAAATTGCGTCGGAATTAAATACAAAAGGCACCATGCCGACTTCTGTAAGGGTGAGTAATGCTTCTAGCTGTCTGTGCTTTGATTCTTTCCTGGGATTCCAGTAATAGATTCCGATGGACATGGGAAGGTTTACTGTAACCTGTGGACCTTCAAGTTGACGATGAAACACGGAAATTGCGTCGGAATTAAATACAAAAGGCACCATGCCGACTTCTGTAAGGGTGAGTAATGCTTCTAGCTGTCTGTGCTTTGATTCTTTCCTGGGATTCCAGTAATAGATTCCGATGGACATGGGAAGGTTTATTGTAACCTGTGGACCTTCAACTTGTCGATGAAACACAGAAATTGCCTCGTAATTGAATACAACAGGCACCATGCCGTCTTCTGTAAGGGAGAGTAATGTTTCTAAGTGTCTGTGCTTTGATTATTTCCTGGGATTCCAGTAATGGATTTCGATGGACATGGGAAGGATTACTGTAACCTGTGCACCTTCAACGTGACGATGAAACACAGAAATTGCGTTGGAATTGAGTACAACAGACACCATGCCGAATTCTGTCCGGGAGAGTAATTCTTCTAACTATCTGTGCCTTGATTCTTTCCTCGGATTCCACTAATAGATTCCGATGGACATGGGAAGGTTTACTGTCACCTGTGAACCTTCAACTTGACGATGAAACACAGAAATTGCGTCGGAATTGAATAGAACAGGCACCATGCCAGCTTCTCTCTGGGAGAGTAACGCTTGTAACTGTCTGTGCTTTGATGCATTCCTGGGATTCCAGTAGTAGATTCCGATGGACATGGGAGGGTTTACTGTAACCTGTGGACCTTCAACTTGACGATGAAAGACAGTTATTGTGTCGGAATTGTATACAACAGGCTCCATGCCGACTTCTGTCCGGGAGAGTATTGGTTCATACTGTCTGTGCTTTGATTCTTTCCTGGGATTCCAGTAACAGATTCCGATGGATATGGGAAGGTTTACTGTATCCTGTGGACCTTCAACTTGACGATGAAACACAGAAATTGCGTTGGCATTGAATACAACAGGCACCATGCCGACTTCACTCCTGGAGAGAAATGCTTCGAACAGTCTGTGCTTTGATTCATTCCTGGGATTCCAGTAATAGATTCCGATGGACATGGGAAGGTTTACTGTAACCTGAGGACCTTCAAGTTGACGATGAAACACGGAAATTGCGTCGGAATTAAATACAAAAGGCACCAAGCCGACTTCTGTAAGGGAGAGTAATGCTTCTAGCTGTCTGTGCTTTGATTCTTTCCTGGGATTCCAGTAATAGATTCCGATGGACATGGGAAGGTTTACTGTAACCTGTGGACCTTCAACTTGACGATGAAACACAGAAATTGCGTCGGAATTGAATACAACAAATCCCATGTCGACTTCTGTCCGGGAAAGTAATGCTTCTTACTGTCTGTGCTTTGATTCTTTCCTGGGATTCCAGTAATGGATTCCGATGGACATGGGAAGGTTTATTGTAACCTGTGGACCTTCAACTTGACGATGAAACACAGAAATTGCGTCGGAATTGAATACAAAAGGCACCATGCCGACTTCACTCCTGGAGAGAAATGCTTCGAACAGTCTGTGCTTTGATTCTTTCCTGGGATTCCAGTAATAGATTCCGATGGACATGGGAAGGTTTACTGTAACCTGTGGACCTTCAAGTTGACGATGAAACACGGAAATTGCGTCGGAATTAAATACAAAAGGCACCATGCCGACTTCTGTAAGGGAGAGTAATGCTTCTAGCTGTCTGTGCTTTGATTCTTTCCTGGGATTCCAGTAATAGATTCCGATGGACATGGGAAGGTTTACTGTAACCTGTGGACCTTCAACTTGACGATGAAACACAGAAATTGCGTCGGAATTGAATACAACAAATCCCATGTCGACTTCTGTCCGGGAAAGTAATGCTTCTTACTGTCTGTGCTTTGATTCTTTCCTGGGATTCCAGTAATGGATTCCGATGGACATGGGAAGGTTTATTGTAACCTGTGGACCTTCAACTTGACGATGAAACACAGAAATTGCGTCGGAATTGAATACAAAAGGCACCATGCCGACTTCTGTAAGGGAGAGTAATGCTTCTAGCTGTCTGTGCTTTGATTCTTTCCTGGGATTCCAGTAATAGATTCCGATGGACATGGGAAGGTTTATTGTAACCTGTGGACCTTCAACTTGTCGATGAAACACAGAAATTGCCTCGTAATTGAATACAACAGGCACCATGCCGTCTTCTGTAAGGGAGAGTAATGTTTCTAAGTGTCTGTGCTTTGATTATTTCCTGGGATTCCAGTAATGGATTTCGATGGACATGGGAAGGCTTACTGTAACCTGTGCACCTTCAACGTGACGATGAAACACAGAAATTGCGTTGGAATTGGGTACAACAAGCACCGTGCCAAATTCTGTCCGGGAGAGTAATTCTTCTAACTATCTGTGCCTTGATTCTTTCCTCGGATTCCACTAATAGATTCCGATGGACATGGGAAGGTTTACTGTCACCTGTGAACCTTCAACTTGACGATGAAACACAGAAATTGCGTCGGAATTGAATAGAACAGGCACCATGCCGACTTCTGCCAGGGAGAGTAATGCTTCTCACTGTCTGTGCATTGATTCTTTCCTGGATATTCCAGTAATAGATTCCGATGTTCATGGGAAGGTTTACCGAGACCTGTGGACCTTCAACTTGACGATGAAACACAGAAATTGCGTCGGAATTGAATACAACAGGCACCATGCCGACCTCTCTCCTGGAGAGAAATGCTTCCGACTGTCTGTGCTTTGATTCTTTCCTGGGATTCCAGTAATAGATTCCTGTGGACATGGGATGGCTCACTGTAACCTGTGGACCTTCAACGTGATGATGAATCACAGAAATTGCATCGGAATACAACAGGCACCATGCCGACCTCTGTCCGGGAGAGTAATGCTTCTAGCTGTCTGTGCTTTGATTCTTTCCTGGGATTTCAGTAGTAGATTCCAATGGACATGGGAAGGTTTACTGTAACCTGTGGACCTTCAACTTGACGATAAAAGACCGTTATTGCGTCGGAATTGTATACAACAGGCTCCAGGCCGACTTCTGTCTGGGAGAGTGATGTTTCTTACTGTCTGTGCTTTGATTCTTTCCTGGGATTCCAGTAATAGATTCCGATGAATATGGGAAGGTTTACTGTAACCTGTGGATCTTCAACTTGACGATGAAACACAGAAATAGCGTTGGCATTGAATACAACAAGAAGCATGCCGACCTCTACCCTGGAGAGAAATGCTTCTGACTGTCTGTGCTTTGCATCTTTCCTGGGATTCCAGTAATGGATTGCGATGGACATGAGAAGGTTTACTGTAACCTGTGGACCTTCTACGTGACGATAAACACAGAAATTGCGTCGGAAGTGAATACAACAGGCACCATGCCGAATTATGCCCGGGAGAGTAATTCTTATAACTGTCTGTGCTTTGATTCTTTGCTGGGATTCTACTAATAGATTCCGATGGACATGGGAAGGTTTACTGTAACCTGTGGACCTTCAACTTGACGATGAAACACAGAAATTGCGTCGGAATTGAATACAACAGGCACCATGCCGACTTCTGTCCGGGAGAGTAATGCTTCTAACTCTCTGTGCTTCGATTCTTTCCTGGGCTTCCAGTAGTAGAATCCGATGGACATGGGAAGGTTTACTGTAACCTGTGGACCTTCAACTTGACGATGAAACACAGAAATTGCGTCGGAATGGAATACAACAGCCACCATGCCGACCTCCGTCCGGGAGAGTAATGCTTCTAGCTGTCTGTGCTTTGATTCTTTCCTGGGATTCCAGTAGTAGATTCCGATGGACATGGGAGGGTTTACTGTAACCTGTGGACCTTCAGCTTGACGATGAAAGACAGTTATTGCGTGGTCATTGTATACAACAGCCTCCATGCCGACTTCTGTCAGGGAGAGTAATGTTTCTTACTGTCTGTGCTTTGATTCTTTCCTGGGGTTCCAGTAATAGATTCCGATGGATATGGGAAGGTTTACTGTATCCTGTGGACCTTCAACTTGACGATGAAACCCAGAAATTGCGTTGGCATTGAATACAACAGGCACCATGCCGACTTCACTCCTGGAGAGAAATGCTTCTAGCTGTCTGTGCTTTGATTCTTTCCTGGGATTCCAGTAATAGATTTCGATGGACATGGGAAGGTTTATTGTAACCTGTGGACCTTCAACTTGTCGATGAAACACAGAAATTGCCTCGTAATTGAATACAACAAATCCCATGTCGACTTCTGTCCGGGAAAGTAATGCTTCTTACTGTCTGTGCTTTGATTCTTTCCTGGGATTCCAGTAATGGATTCCGATGGACATGGGAAGGTTTATTGTAACCTGTGGACCTTCAACTTGACGATGAAACACAGAAATTGCGTCGGAATTGAATACAAAAGGCACCATGCCGACTTCTGTAAGGGAGAGTAATGCTTCTAGCTGTCTGTGCTTTGATTCTTTCCTGGGATTCCAGTAATAGATTCCGATGGACATGGGAAGGTTTATTGTAACCTGTGGACCTTCAACTTGTCGATGAAACACAGAAATTGCCTCGTAATTGAATACAACAGGCACCATGCCGTCTTCTGTAAGGGAGAGTAATGTTTCTAAGTGTCTGTGCTTTGATTATTTCCTGGGATTCCAGTAATGGATTTCGATGGACATGGGAAGGCTTACTGTAACCTGTGCACCTTCAACGTGACGATGAAACACAGAAATTGCGTTGGAATTGGGTACAACAAGCACCGTGCCAAATTCTGTCCGGGAGAGTAATTCTTCTAACTATCTGTGCCTTGATTCTTTCCTCGGATTCCACTAATAGATTCCGATGGACATGGGAAGGTTTACTGTCACCTGTGAACCTTCAACTTGACGATGAAACACAGAAATTGCGTCGGAATTGAATAGAACAGGCACCATGCCGACTTCTGCCAGGGAGAGTAATGCTTCTCACTGTCTGTGCATTGATTCTTTCCTGGATATTCCAGTAATAGATTCCGATGTTCATGGGAAGGTTTACCGAGACCTGTGGACCTTCAACTTGACGATGAAACACAGAAATTGCGTCGGAATTGAATACAACAGGCACCATGCCGACCTCTCTCCTGGAGAGAAATGCTTCCGACTGTCTGTGCTTTGATTGTTTCCTGGGATTCCAGTAATAGATTCCTGTGGACATGGGATGGCTCACTGTAACCTGTGGACCTTCAACGTGATGATGAATCACAGAAATTGCATCGGAATACAACAGGCACCATGCCGACCTCTGTCCGGGAGAGTAATGCTTCTAGCTGTCTGTGCTTTGATTCTTTCCTGGGATTTCAGTAGTAGATTCCAATGGACATGGGAAGGTTTACTGTAACCTGTGGACCTTCAACTTGACGATAAAAGACCGTTATTGCGTCGGAATTGTATACAACAGGCTCCAGGCCGACTTCTGTCTGGGAGAGTGATGTTTCTTACTGTCTGTGCTTTGATTCTTTCCTGGGATTCCAGTAATAGATTCCGATGAATATGGGAAGGTTTACTGTAACCTGTGGATCTTCAACTTGACGATGAAACACAGAAATAGCGTTGGCATTGAATACAACAAGAAGCATGCCGACCTCTACCCTGGAGAGAAATGCTTCTGACTGTCTGTGCTTTGCATCTTTCCTGGGATTCCAGTAATGGATTGCGATGGACATGAGAAGGTTTACTGTAACCTGTGGACCTTCTACGTGACGATAAACACAGAAATTGCGTCGGAATTGAATACAACAGGCACCATGCCGAATTATGCCCGGGAGAGTAATTCTTATAACTGTCTGTGCTTTGATTCTTTGCTGGGATTCTACTAATAGATTCCGATGGACATGGGAAGGTTTACTGTAACCTGTGGACCTTCAACTTGACGATGAAACACAGAAATTGCGTCGGAATTGAATACAACAGGCACCATGCCGACTTCTGTCCGGGAGAGTAATGCTTCTAACTCTCTGTGCTTCGATTCTTTCCTGGGCTTCCAGTAGTAGAATCCGATGGACATGGGAAGGTTTACTGTAACGTGTGGACCTTCAACTTGACGATGAAACACAGAAATTGCGTCGGAATGGAATACAACAGCCACCATGCCGACCTCCGTCCGGGAGAGTAATGCTTCTAGCTGTCTGTGCTTTGATTCTTTCCTGGGATTCCAGTAGTAGATTCCGATGGACATGGGAGGGTTTACTGTAACCTGTGGACCTTCAGCTTGACGATGAAAGACAGTTATTGCGTGGTCATTGTATACAACAGCCTCCATGCCGACTTCTGTCAGGGAGAGTAATGTTTCTTACTGTCTGTGCTTTGATTCTTTCCTGGGGTTCCAGTAATAGATTCCGATGGATATGGGAAGGTTTACTGTATCCTGTGGACCTTCAACTTGACGATGAAACCCAGAAATTGCGTTGGCATTGAATACAACTGGCACCATGCCGACTTCACTCCTGGAGAGAAATGCTTCTAGCTGTCTGTGCTTTGATTCTTTCCTGGGATTCCAGTAATAGATTTCGATGGACATGGGAAGGTTTACTGTAACCTGTGGACCTTCAACTTGACGAGAAACACAGAAATTGCGTCGAAATTGAATACAACAGGCACCATGCCGACTTCTGACCTAAAGAGTATGCATCTAACTGTCTGTGTTTTGACTCTGTCCTGGGATTCCAGTAATAAATTCCGATGGACATTGGAAGGTTTGCTGTAACCTGTGGACCTTCAACTTGACGATGAAACACAGAAATTGCCTCGTAATTGAATACAACAGGCACCATGCCGTCTTCTGTCTGGGAGAGTAATGCTTCTAACTATCTGTGCTTTGATTCTTTCCTGGGTCTCCACTAATAGATTCCGATGGATATGGGAAGTTTTACTGTAACTTGTGGACCTTCACCCTGACGATGAGAGACAGTTATTGCGTCTGAATTGTATACAACAGTCTCCATGCCGACTTCTGTCCGGGAGAGTAATGCTTCTTACTGTCTGTGCTTTGATTCTTTCCTGAAATTCCAGTAATAGATTCCGATGGACATGGGATGGTTTACTGAAACCTGTGGACCTTCAATTTGACGATGAAACACAGAAACTAAGTCATAATTGAATACAACAGGCACCATGCCGACTTCTGTCCGGGAGAGTAATGCTTCTAACTTGTTGTGCTTTGATTCTCTCCTGGGACTAAAGTAATAGAATCCGATGTACATGGGAAGGATTACGTTAACCTCTGGACCTTCAACTTGACGAAGAAACACAGAAATTGCGTCGGAATTGAATACAACAGGCACCATGCCGACCTCTGTCCGGGAGCGTAATGCTTCTAGCTGTCTGTGCTTTGATTCTTTCCTGGGATTCCACTAGTAGATTCCGATGGACATGGGAGGGTTTACAGTAACCTGTGGACCTTCAACTTGACGATGAAAGACAGTTATTGCGTCGGAATTGTATACAACAGGCTCCATTCGGACTTCTGTCCGGGAGAGTAATAGTTCTTACTGTCTGTACTTTGATTCTTTCCTGGGATTCCAGTAATAGATTCCGATGGACATTTGAAGGTTTACTGTAACCTGTGGACCTTCAACTTGACGATGAAACACAGAAATTGCGTTGGCATTGAATACAACAGGCACCATGCCGACTTCACTCCTGGAGAGAAATCCTTCTAACTGTCTGTGCTTTGAATCTTTTTTGGGATTCCAGTATAATATTCCGATGGACATGGGAAGGTTTACTGTAACCTGTGGACCTTCAAGTTGACGATGAAACACGGAAATTGCGTCGGACTTGAATACAAAAGGCACCATGCCGACTTCTGTCCGGGAGAGTAATGCTTCTAGCTGTCTGTGCTTTGATTCTTTCCTGGGATTCCAGTAATAGATTCCGATGGACATGGGAAGGTTTACTGTAACCTGTGGACCTTCAACTTGACGATGAAACACAGAAATTGCGTCGGAATTGGATACAACAGATACCATGCCGACTTCTGTCCGCGAGAGTAATGCTTCTAACTGTCTGTGCTTTGATTCTTTCCTGGGATTCCAGTAATAGATGCCATTGGACATGTTAAGGTTTACTGTAACCTGTGGACCTTCACCTTGACGATGAAACACAGAAATTGCGTCGGAATTGAATACAAAAGGCACCATGCCGACTTCTGTAAGGAAGAGTAATGCTTCTAGCTGTCTGTGCTTTGATTCTTTCCTGGGATTCCAGTAATAAATTCCGATGGACATGGGAAGGTTTATTGTAACCTGTGGACCTTCAACTTGTCGATGAAACACAGAAATTGCCTCGTAATTGAATACAACAGGCACCATGCCGTCTTCTGTAAGGGAGAGTAATGCTTCTAACTCTCTGTGCTTCGATTCTTTCCTGGGCTTCCAGTAGTAGAATCCGATGGACATGGGAAGGTTTACTGTAACCTGTGGACCTTCAACTTGACGATGAAACACAGAAATTGCGTCGGAATGGAATACAACAGCCACCATGCCGACCTCCGTCCGGGAGAGTAATGCTTCTAGCTGTCTGTGCTTTGATTCTTTCCTGGGATTCCAGTAGTAGATTCCGATGGACATGGGAGGGTTTACTGTAACCTGTGGACCTTCAGCTTGACGATGAAAGACAGTTATTGCGTGGTCATTGTATACAACAGCCTCCATGCCGACTTCTGTCAGGGAGAGTAATGTTTCTTACTGTCTGTGCTTTGATTCTTTCCTGGGGTTCCAGTAATAGATTCCGATGGATATGGGAAGGTTTACTGTATCCTGTGGACCTTCAACTTGACGATGAAACCCAGAAATTGCGTTGGCATTGAATACAACAGGCACCATGCCGACTTCACTCCTGGAGAGAAATGCTTCTAGCTGTCTGTGCTTTGATTCTTTCCTGGGATTCCAGTAATAGATTTCGATGGACATGGGAAGGTTTATTGTAACCTGTGGACCTTCAACTTGTCGATGAAACACAGAAATTGCCTCGTAATTGAATACAACAAATCCCATGTCGACTTCTGTCCGGGAAAGTAATGCTTCTTACTGTCTGTGCTTTGATTCTTTCCTGGGATTCCAGTAATGGATTCCGATGGACATGGGAAGGTTTATTGTAACCTGTGGACCTTCAACTTGACGATGAAACACAGAAATTGCGTCGGAATTGAATACAAAAGGCACCATGCCGACTTCTGTAAGGGAGAGTAATGCTTCTAGCTGTCTGTGCTTTGATTCTTTCCTGGGATTCCAGTAATAGATTCCGATGGACATGGGAAGGTTTATTGTAACCTGTGGACCTTCAACTTGACGATGAAACACAGAAATTGCGTCGGAATTGAATAGAACAGGCACCATGCCGACTTCTGCCAGGGAGAGTAATGCTTCTCACTGTCTGTGCATTGATTCTTTCCTGGATATTCCAGTAATAGATTCCGATGTTCATGGGAAGGTTTACCGAGACCTGTGGACCTTCAACTTGACGATGAAACACAGAAATTGCGTCGGAATTGAATACAACAGGCACCATGCCGACCTCTCTCCTGGAGAGAAATGCTTCCGACTGTCTGTGCTTTGATTCTTTCCTGGGATTCCAGTAATAGATTCCTGTGGACATGGGATGGCTCACTGTAACCTGTGGACCTTCAACGTGATGATGAATCACAGAAATTGCATCGGAATACAACAGGCACCATGCCGACCTCTGTCCGGGAGAGTAATGCTTCTAGCTGTCTGTGCTTTGATTCTTTCCTGGGATTTCAGTAGTAGATTCCAATGGACATGGGAAGGTTTACTGTAACCTGTGGACCTTCAACTTGACGATAAAAGACCGTTATTGCGTCGGAATTGTATACAACAGGCTCCAGGCCGACTTCTGTCTGGGAGAGTGATGTTTCTTACTGTCTGTGCTTTGATTCTTTCCTGGGATTCCAGTAATAGATTCCGATGAATATGGGAAGGTTTACTGTAACCTGTGGATCTTCAACTTGACGATGAAACACAGAAATAGCGTTGGCATTGAATACAACAAGAAGCATGCCGACCTCTACCCTGGAGAGAAATGCTTCTGACTGTCTGTGCTTTGCATCTTTCCTGGGATTCCAGTAATGGATTGCGATGGACATGAGAAGGTTTACTGTAACCTGTGGACCTTCTACGTGACGATAAACACAGAAATTGCGTCGGAATTGAATACAACAGGCACCATGCCGAATTATGCCCGGGAGAGTAATTCTTATAACTGTCTGTGCTTTGATTCTTTGCTGGGATTCTACTAATAGATTCCGATGGACATGGGAAGGTTTACTGTAACCTGTGGACCTTCAACTTGACGATGAAACACAGAAATTGCGTCGGAATTGAATACAACAGGCACCATGCCGACTTCTGTCCGGGAGAGTAATGCTTCTAACTCTCTGTGCTTCGATTCTTTCCTGGGCTTCCAGTAGTAGAATCCGATGGACATGGGAAGGTTTACTGTAACGTGTGGACCTTCAACTTGACGATGAAACACAGAAATTGCGTCGGAATGGAATACAACAGCCACCATGCCGACCTCCGTCCGGGAGAGTAATGCTTCTAGCTGTCTGTGCTTTGATTCTTTCCTGGGATTCCAGTAGTAGATTCCGATGGACATGGGAGGGTTTACTGTAACCTGTGGACCTTCAGCTTGACGATGAAAGACAGTTATTGCGTGGTCATTGTATACAACAGCCTCCATGCCGACTTCTGTCAGGGAGAGTAATGTTTCTTACTGTCTGTGCTTTGATTCTTTCCTGGGGTTCCAGTAATAGATTCCGATGGATATGGGAAGGTTTACTGTATCCTGTGGACCTTCAACTTGACGATGAAACCCAGAAATTGCGTTGGCATTGAATACAACAGGCACCATGCCGACTTCACTCCTGGAGAGAAATGCTTCTAGCTGTCTGTGCTTTGATTCTTTCCTGGGATTCCAGTAATAGATTTCGATGGACATGGGAAGGTTTACTGTAACCTGTGGACCTTCAACTTGACGAGAAACACAGAAATTGCGTCGAAATTGAATACAACAGGCACCATGCCGACTTCTGACCTAAAGAGTATGCATCTAACTGTCTGTGTTTTGACTCTGTCCTGGGATTCCAGTAATAAATTCCGATGGACATTGGAAGGTTTGCTGTAACCTGTGGACCTTCAACTTGACGATGAAACACAGAAATTGCCTCGTAATTGAATACAACAGGCACCATGCCGTCTTCTGTCTGGGAGAGTAATGCTTCTAACTATCTGTGCTTTGATTCTTTCCTGGGTCTCCACTAATAGATTCCGATGGATATGGGAAGTTTTACTGTAACTTGTGGACCTTCACCCTGACGATGAGAGACAGTTATTGCGTCTGAATTGTATACAACAGTCTCCATGCCGACTTCTGTCCGGGAGAGTAATGCTTCTTACTGTCTGTGCTTTGATTCTTTCCTGAAATTCCAGTAATAGATTCCGATGGACATGGGATGGTTTACTGAAACCTGTGGACCTTCAATTTGACGATGAAACACAGAAACTAAGTCATAATTGAATACAACAGGCACCATGCCGACTTCTGTCCGGGAGAGTAATGCTTCTAACTTGTTGTGCTTTGATTCTCTCCTGGGACTAAAGTAATAGAATCCGATGTACATGGGAAGGATTACGTTAACCTCTGGACCTTCAACTTGACGAAGAAACACAGAAATTGCGTCGGAATTGAATACAACAGGCACCATGCCGACCTCTGTCCGGGAGCGTAATGCTTCTAGCTGTCTGTGCTTTGATTCTTTCCTGGGATTCCACTAGTAGATTCCGATGGACATGGGAGGGTTTACAGTAACCTGTGGACCTTCAACTTGACGATGAAAGACAGTTATTGCGTCGGAATTGTATACAACAGGCTCCATTCGGACTTCTGTCCGGGAGAGTAATAGTTCTTACTGTCTGTACTTTGATTCTTTCCTGGGATTCCAGTAATAGATTCCGATGGACATTTGAAGGTTTACTGTAACCTGTGGACCTTCAACTTGACGATGAAACACAGAAATTGCGTTGGCATTGAATACAACAGGCACCATGCCGACTTCACTCCTGGAGAGAAATCCTTCTAACTGTCTGTGCTTTGAATCTTTTTTGGGATTCCAGTATAATATTCCGATGGACATGGGAAGGTTTACTGTAACCTGTGGACCTTCAAGTTGACGATGAAACACGGAAATTGCGTCGGACTTGAATACAAAAGGCACCATGCCGACTTCTGTCCGGGAGAGTAATGCTTCTAGCTGTCTGTGCTTTGATTCTTTCCTGGGATTCCAGTAATAGATTCCGATGGACATGGGAAGGTTTACTGTAACCTGTGGACCTTCAACTTGACGATGAAACACAGAAATTGCGTCGGAATTGGATACAACAGATACCATGCCGACTTCTGTCCGCGAGAGTAATGCTTCTAACTGTCTGTGCTTTGATTCTTTCCTGGGATTCCAGTAATAGATGCCATTGGACATGTTAAGGTTTACTGTAACCTGTGGACCTTCACCTTGACGATGAAACACAGAAATTGCGTCGGAATTGAATACAAAAGGCACCATGCCGACTTCTGTAAGGAAGAGTAATGCTTCTAGCTGTCTGTGCTTTGATTCTTTCCTGGGATTCCAGTAATAAATTCCGATGGACATGGGAAGGTTTATTGTAACCTGTGGACCTTCAACTTGTCGATGAAACACAGAAATTGCCTCGTAATTGAATACAACAGGCACCATGCCGTCTTCTGTAAGGGAGAGTAATGCTTCTCACTGTCTGTGCATTGATTCTTTCCTGGGCTTCCAGTAATAGAATCCGATGGACATGGGCAAGTTTACTGTATTCTGTGGACCTTCAACTTGACGATGAAACACAGATACTGCGTCGGAATTAAATACAACAGGCACCATGCCGACTTCTGTCCGGGAGAGTAATGCATCTAACTGTCTGTGCTTTGATTCTTTCCTGGATATTCCAGTAATAGATTCCGATGGTCATGGGAAGGTTTACCGTGACCTGTGGACCTTCAACTTGACGATGAAACACAGAAATTGCGTCGGAATTGAATACAACAGGCACCATGCCGACCTCTCTCCTGGAGAGAAATGCTTCCGACTGTCTGTGCTTTGATTCTTTCCTGGGATTACAGTAATAGATTTCGGTGGACATGGGATGGCTCACTGTAACCTGTGGACCTTCAACGTGATGATGAATCACAGAAATTGCATCGGAATACAACAGGCACCATGCCGACCTCTGTCCGGGAGAATAATGCTTCTAGCTGTCTGTGCTTTGATTCTTTCCTGGGATTTCAGTAGTAGATTCCAATGGACATGGGAAGGTTTACTGTAACCTGTGGATCTTCAACTTGACGATAAAAGACCGTTATTGCGTCGGAATTGTATACAACAGGCTCCAGGCCGACTTCTGTCCGGGAGAGTGATGTTTCTTACTGTCTGTGCTTTGATTCTTTCCTGGGATTCCAGTAATAGATTCCGATGGATATGGGAAGGTTTACTGTAACCTGTGGATCTTGAACTTGACGATGAAACACAGAAATTGCGTTGGCATTGAATACAACAAGAACCATGCCGACCTCTACCCTGGAGAGAAATGCTTCTGACTGTCTGTGCTTTGCATCTTTCCTGGGATTCCAGTAATAAATTCCGATGGACATGGGAAGGTATACTGTAACCTGTGGACCTTCAACTTGACGAGGAACACAGAAATTGCGTCGGAATTGGATACAACAGCACCATGCCGACTTCTGTCCGGGAGCGTAATGCTTCTAACTGTCTGTGCTTTGATTCTTACCTGGGATTCCAGTAATAGATTCCGATGGACATGGGAAGGTTTACGGTTACCTGTAAAAGTTCAACTTGACGATTAAACACAGAAATTGCGTCGGAATTTGAAAACAACAGGCACCATGCCGACATCTGTCCGGGAGAGTAATGCTTCTAACTGTCTGTGCTTTGATTCTTTCCTGGGTCTCCACTAATAGATTCCGATGGATATGCGAAGGTTTACTGTTACCTGTGGACCTTCAACCTGACATTGAAAGACAGTTATTGCGTCGGAATTGTATTTAACAGGCTCCATGCCGACTTCTGTCCGGGAGAGTAATGCTTCTTACTGTCTGTGCTTTGATTCTTTCCTGGGCTTCCAGTAATAGATTCCTATGGACATGGGATGGTTTACTGTAACCTGTGCACCTTCAACGTGACGATGAAACACAGAAATTGCGTCGGAATTAAATACAACAGGCACCATGCCGACTTCTCTCCGGGAGAGTAATGCTTCTAACTGTCTGTGTTTTGATGCTTTCCTGGGATTCCAGTAATGGATTGCGATGGACATGAGAAGGTTTACTGTAACCTGTGGACCTTCTACGTGACGATAAACACAGAAATTGCGTCGGAATTGAATACAACAGGCACCATGCCGACTTCTGTCCGGGAGAGTAGTGCTTCTAACTCTCTGTGCTTCGATTCTTTCCTGGGCTTCCAGTAATAGAATCCGATGGTCATGGGAAGGTTTACTGTAACCTGTGGACCTTCAACTTGACGATGAAGCACAGATACTGCGTCGGAATTGAATACAATAGGCACCATGCCGACATCTGTCCGGGAGATTAATGCTTCTAACTGTCTGTGCTTTGATTCTTTCCTGGGATTCCTGTAATAGATTCCTATGGTCTTGGGAAGGTTTACTGTCACCTGTGGACCTTCAACTTGACGATGAAACACAGAAATTGCGTCGGAATGGAATACAACAGGCACCATGCCGACCTCCGTCCGGGAGAGTAATGCTTCTAGCTGTCTGTGCTTTGATTCTTTCCTGGGATTCCAGTAGTAGATTCCGATGGACATGGGTGGGTTTACTGTAACCTGTGGAATTTAAGCTTGACGATGAAAGACAGTTATTGCGTGGTAATTGTATACAACAGCCTCCATGCCGACTTCTGTCAGGGAGAGAAATGGTTCTTACTGTCTGTGCTTTGATTCTTTCCTGGGATTCAAGTAATAGATTTCGATGGACATGGGAGGGTTTACTGTAACCTGTGGACCTTCAACTTGACGATGAAAGACAGAAATTGCGTCGAAATTGAATACAACAGGCACCATGCCGACTTCTGACCGGGAGAGTATGCATCTAACTGTCTGTGTTTTGATTTTGTCCTGGGATTCCAGTAATAGATTCCGATGGACATTGGAAGGTTTGCTGTAACCTGTGGACCTACAACTTGACGATGAAACACAGAAATTGCCTCGTAATTGAATACAACAGGCACCATGCCGTCTTCTGTCTGGGAGAGTAATGCTTCTAACTGTCTGTGCTTTGATTCTCACCTGTGATTCCAGTAATAGATTCCGATGGACATGGGAGGGTTTACGGTAACCAGTAAAAGTTGAACTTGACGATTAAACACAGAAATTGCGTCGGAATTTGAAAACAACAGGCACCATGCCGACTTCTGTCCGGGAGAGTAATGCTTCTAACTATCTGTGCTTTGATTCTTTCCTGGGTCTCCACTATCAGATTCCGATGGATATGGGAAGGTTTACTGTAACTTGTGGACCTTCACCCTGACGATGAAAGACAGTTATTGCGTCGGAATTGTATACAACAGTCTCCATGCCGACTTCTGTCCGGGAGAGTAATGCTTCTTACTGTCTGTGCTTTGATTCTTTCCTGAGATTCCAGTAATAGATTCCGATGGATATGGGAAGGTTTACTGTAGCCTGTGGACCTTCAATTTGACGATGAAACACAGAAATTGCGTCGGAATTGAATTGAAGAGGCACCATGCCGACTTCTGTCCGGGAGAGTAATGCTTCTAACTGTCTGTGCTTTGATTCTTTCCTGGGCTTCCAGTAATAGGTTCCGATGGACATGGGATGGTTTACTGAAACCTGTGGACCTTCAATTTGACGATGAAACACAGAAACTAAGTCGGAATTGAATACAACAGGCACCATGCCGACTTCTGTCCGGGAGAGTAATGCTTCTAACTTGTTGTGCTTTGATTCTCTCCTGGGACTAAAGTAATAGAATCCGATGCACATGGGAAGGATTACGTTAACCTCTGGACCTTCAACTTGACGAAGAAACACAGAAATTGCGTCGGAATTGAATACAACAGGCACCATGCCGACCTCTGTCCGGGAGAGTAATGCTTCTAACTGTCTGTGCTTAAATTCTTTCCTGGGATTCCAGTAGTAGATTCTGATGGACATGGGAAGGTTTACTGTAACCTGTGGAACTTCAACGTGACGATGAAAGACAGTTATTGCGTCGGAAATGTATACAACAGGCTCCATGCCGACTTCTGTCCGGGAGAGTAGTGCTTCTAGCTGTCTGTGCTTTGATTCTTTCCTGGGATTCCAGTAGTAGATTCCGATGGACATGGGAAGGTTTACTGTAACCTGTGCTCCTTCAACTTGACGATGAACGACAGTTGTTACGTCGGAATTGTATACAACAGGCTCCATGCCGTCTTCTGTCCGGGAGAGTAATGCTTCTTACTGTCTGTGCTTTGCTTCTTTCCTGGGATTCCAGTAATAAGTTCCGAGGGACATGGGAAGGTTTACTGTAACCTGTGGACCTTCAAGTTAACGATGAAACACGGAAATTGCGTCGAAATAGAATACAAAAGGCACCATGCCGACTTCTGTCCGAGAGAGTAATGCTTCTAGCTGTCTGTGCTATGATTCTTTTCCAGGATTCCAGTAATAGATTCCGATGGACATGGGAAGTTTTTATGTAACCTGTGGACCTTCAACTTGACGATGAAACACAGGAATAGCGTCGGAATTGAATACGACGGGCACCATGCCGACTTCTGTCCGAGAGAGTAATGCTTCTAACTGTCTGTGCTTTGATTCTTTCCTGGGATTCCAGTAATAGATGCCATTGGACATGGGAAGGTTTGCTGTAACCTGTGGACCTTCAACCTGACGATGAAAGACAGTTATTGCGGCGGAATTGTATACAACAGGCTCCATGCCGACTTCTGTCCGGGAGAGTAATGCTTCTTACTGTCTGTGCTTTGATTCTTTCCTGGGATTCCAGTAATAGATTCCGATGGATAAGAGAAGGATTACTGTATCCTGTGGACCTTCAACTTGACGATGAAAGACAGAAATAGCGTTGGCATTGAATACAACAGGCACCATGACGACTTCACTCCTGGAGAAAAATGCTTCTAACTCTCTGTGCTTTGATTCTTTCCTGGGATTCCAGTAATAGATTCCGATGGACATGGGAAGGTTTACTGTACCTGCGGACCTTCAAGTTGACGATGAAACACGGAAATTGCGTCGGAATTAAATACAAAAGCACCATGCCGACTTCTGTCCGGGAGAGTAATGCTTCTAGCTGTCTGTGCTTTGATTCTATCCCGGGATTCCAGTAATAGATTCCGATGGACATGGGAAGGTTTATTGTAACCTGTGGACCTTCAACTTGACGAAGAAACAATGAAATTGCGTCGGAATTGAATACAACAGGCACCATGCCGACTTCTGTCCGAGAGAGTAATGCTTATATCTATCTGTGCTTTGATTCTTTCCTGGGATTCCAGTATTAGATGCCATTGGACATGGGAAGGTTTACTGTAACCTGCGGACTTTCACCTTGACGATGAAACACAGAAATTGAGACGGAATTGAATGCAACAGATCCCATGCCGCCTTCTGTCCGGGAGAGTAATGCTTCTAACTGTCTGTGCTTTGATGCTTTCCTGGGATTCCAGTAATGGATTCCGATGGATATGGGAAGGTTTACTGTAACCAGTGGACCTTCTACGTGACGATGAAACACAGAAATTGCGTCGGAATTGAATACAACAGGCAACATGCCGAATTATGTCCGAGAGAGTAATTCTTCTAACTGTCTGTGTTATGATTCTTTCCTGGGATTCCACTAATAGATTCCGTTGGACATGGGAAGGTTTACTGTAACCTGTGGACCTTACACTTGACGATGAAACACAGGAATTGTGTCGGAATTGAATACAACAGGCACCATGCCGACTTCTGTCCTGGAGAGTAATGCTTCTAACTGTCTGTGCTTTGATTCTTTCCTGGGATTCCAGTAGTAGATTCCGATGGTCATGGGAAGGTTTACTGTAACCTGTGGACCTTCAACTTGACGATGAAATACAGAAATTGCGTCGGAATTGAATACAACAGGCACCATGCCGACCTCTGTCAGGGAGAGTAATGCGTCTAGCTGTCTGTGCTTTGATTCTTTCCTGGGATTCCAGTAGTAGATTCCGATGGACATGGGAGGGTTTACTGTAACCTGTGGACCTTAAACTTGACGATGAAACACAGAAATTGCGTTGGCATTGAATACAACAGGCACCATGCCGACTTCATTCCTGGAGAGAAATGCTTCTAACAGTCTGTGCTTTGATTCTTTCCTGGGATTCCAGTAATAGATTCCGATGGACATGGCAAGGTTTACTGTAACCTGTGGACCTTCAAGGTGACGATGAAACACGGAAATTGCGTCGGAATTGAATACAAAAGGCACCATGCCGACTTCTGTCCGGGAGAGTAATGCTTCTAGCTGTCTGTGCTTTCATTCTTTCCTGGGATTCCAGTAATAGATTCCGATTGACATGGGAAGGTTTATTGTAACCTGTGGACCTTCAACTTGACGATGAAACACAGGAATAGCGTCGAAATTGAATACGACTTGCACCATGCCGACTTCTGTCCGAGAGAGTAATGCTTCTAACTGACTGTGCTTTGATTCTTTCCTGGGATTCCAGTAATAGATGCCATTGGACATGGGAAGGTTTGCTGTAACCTGTGGACCTCCACCTTGACGATGAAACACAGAAATTGCGTCGGAATTGAATACAACAGTTCCCATGCCGTCTTCTGTCCGGGAGAGTAATGCTTCTTACTGTCTGTGCTATGATTCCTTCCTGGGATTCCAGTAATAGATTCCGATGGACATGGGAATGTTTACTGTAACCTGTGGACCTTCAACTTGACGATGAAACACAGAAATTGCGTCGGAATTGAATGCAACAGGCACCAAGCCGACCTCTGTCCAGGAGAGTAATGCTTCTAGCTGTCTGTGCTTTGATTCTTTCCTGGTATTCCAGTAATAGAGTCCGATGGGTATGAGAAGGATTACTGTATCCTGTGGACCTTCAACTTGACGATGAAAGACAGAAATAGCGTTGGCATTGAATACAACAGGCACCATGCCGACTTCACTCCTGGAGAAAAATGCTTCTAACTCTCTGTGCTTTGATTCTTTCCTGGGATTCCAGTAATAGATTCCGATGGACATGGGAAGGTTTACTGTACCTGCGGACCTTCAAGTTGACGATGAAACACGGAAATTGCGTCGGAATTAAATACAAAAGCACCACGCCGACTTCTGTCCGGGAGAGTAATGCTTCTAGCTGTCTGTGCTTTGATTCTATCCCGGGATTCCAGTAATAGATTCCGATGGGCATGGGAAGGTTTATTGTAACCTGTGGACCTTCAACTTGACGAAGAAACACAGAAATTGCGTCGGAATTGAATACAACAGGCACCATGCCGACTTCTGTCCGAGAGAGTAATGCTTATATCTATCTGTGCTTTGATTCTTTCCTGGGATTCCAGTATTAGATGCCATTGGACATGGGAAGGTTTACTGTAACCTGTGGACTTTCACCTTGACGATGAAACACAGAAATTGCGTCGGAATTGAATGCAACAGATCCCATGCCGCCTTCTGTCCGGGAGAGTAATGCTTCTAACTGTCTGTGCTTTGATGCTTTCCTGGGATTCCAGTAATGGATTCCGATGGATATGGGAAGGTTAACTGTAACCAGTGGACCTTCTAAGTGACGATGAAACACAGAAATTGCGTCGGAATTGAATACAACAGGCAACATGCCGAATTCTGTCCGAGAGAGTAATTCTTCTAAATGTCTGTGTTTTGATTCTTTCCTGGGATTCCACTAATAGATTCCGTTGGACATGGGAAGGTTTACTGTAACCTGTGGACCTTACACTTGACGATGAAACACAGGAATTGTGTCGGAATTGAATACAACAGGCACCATGCCGACTTCTGTCCTGGAGAGTAATGCTTCTAACTGTCTGTGCTTGGATTCTTTCCTGGGATTCCAGTAGTAGATTCCGATGGTCATGGGAAGGTTTACTGTAACCTGTGGACCTTCAACTTGACGATGAAACACAGAAATTGCGTCGGAATTGAATACAACAGTCACCACGCCGACCTCTGTCAGGGAGAGTAATGCTTCTAGCTGTCTGTGCTTTGATTCTTTCCTGGGATTCCAGTAGTAGATTCCGATGGACATGGGAGGGTTTACTGTAACCTGTGGACCTTCAACTTGACGATGAAACACAGAAATTGCGTTGGCATTGAATACAACAGGCACCATGCCGACTTCATTCCTGGAGAGAAATGCTTCTAACAGTCTGTGCTTTGATTCTTTCCTGGGATTCCAGTAATAGATTCCGATGGACATGGGAAGGTTTACTGTAACCTGTGGACCTTCAAGTTGACGATGAAACACGGAAATTGCGTCGGAATTGAATACAAAAGGCACCATGCCGACTTCTGTCCGGGAGAGTAATGCTTCTAGCTGTCTGTGCTTTGATTCTTTCCTAGGATTCCAGTAATACATTCCGATTGACATGGGAAGGTTTATTGTAACCTGTGGACCTTCAACGTGACGATGAAACACAGGAATAGCGTCGAAATTGAATACGACGGGCACCATGCCGACTTCTGTCCGAGAGAGTAATGCTTCTAACTGTCTGTGCTTTGATTCTTTCCTGGGCTTCCAGTAATAGATGCCATTGGACATGGGAAGGTTTGCTGTAACCTGTGGACCTTCACCTTGACGATGAAACACAGAAATTGCGTCGGAATTGAATACAACAGTTCCCATGCCGTCTTCTGTCCGGGAGAGTAATGCTTCTTACTGTCTGTGCTATGATTCCTTCCTGGGATTCCAGTAATAGATTCCGATGGACATGGGAATGTTTACTGTAACCTGTGGACCTTCAACTTGACGATGAAACACAGAAATTGCGTCGGAATTGAATACAACAGGCATTAAGCCGACCTCTGTCCAGGAGAGTAATGCTTCTAGCTGTCTGTGCTTTAATTCTTTCCTGGGATTCCAGTAGTAGATTCCGATGGACATGGGAAGGTTTTATGTAACCTGTGGACCTTCAACCTGACGATGAAAGACAGTTATTGCGTCGGAATTGTATACAACATTCTCCATGCCGACTTCTGTCCGGGAGAGTAATGCTTCTTACTGTCTGTGCTTTGATTCTTTCCTGGGCTTCCAGTAATAGATTCCGATGGGTATGAGAAGGATTACTGTATCCTGTGGACCTTCAAGTTGACGATGAAAGACAGAAATAGCGTTGGCATTGAATACAACAGGCACCATGCCGACTCCACTCCTGGAGAAAAATGCTTCTAACTCTCTGTGCTTTGATTCCTTCCTGGGATTCCAGTAACAGATTCCGATGGACATGGGAAGGTTTACTGTAACCTGCGGACCTTCAAGTTGACGATGAAACACGGAAATTGCGTCGGAATTAAATACAAAAGCACCATGCCGACTTCTGTCCGGGAGAGTAATGCTTCTAGCTGTCTGTGCTTTGATTCTTTCCTGCGATACCAGTAATAGATTCCGATGGACATGGGAAGGTTTATTGTAACCTGTGGACCTTCAACTTGACGAAGAAACACAGAAATTGCGTCGGAATTGAATACAACAGGCACCATGCCGACTTCTGTCCGAGAGAGTAATGCTTACATCTGTCTGTGCTTTGATTCTTTCCTGGGATTCCAGTATTAGATGCCATTGGACATGGGAAGGTTTACTGTAACCTGTGGACTTTCACCTTGACGATGAAACACAGAAATTGCGTCGGAATTGAATACAACAGATCCCATGCCGACTTCTGTCCGGGAGAGTAATGCTTCTAACTCTCTGTGCTTTGATGCTTTCCTGGGATTCCAGTAATGGATTCCGATGGATATGGGAAGGTTTACTGTAACCAGTGGACCTTCTACGTGACGATGAAACACAGAAATTGCGTCGGAATTGAATACAACAGGCAACATGCCGAATTCTGTCCGAGAGAGTAATTCTTCTAACTGTCTGTGTTTTGATTCTTTCCTGGGATTCCACTAATAGATTCCCTTGGACATGGGAAGGTTTACTGTAACCTGTGGACCTTCAACTTGACGATGAAACACAGAAATTGTGTCGAAATTGAATACAACAGGCACCATGCCGACTTCTGTCCTGGAGAGTAATGCTTCTAACTGTCTGTGCTTCGATTCTTTCCTTGGCTTCCAGTAATAGAATCCGATGGACATGGGAAGGTTTATTGTAACCTGTGGACCTTCGACCTGACGATGAAACACAGATACTGCGTCGGAATTGAATACAACAGGCACCATGCCGACTTCTGTGCGGGAGAGTAATCCTTCTAACTGTCTGTGCTTTGATTCTTTCCTGGGATTCCATTAGTAGATTCCGATGGTCATGGGAAGGTTTACTGTAACCTGTGGACCTTCAACTTGACGATGAAACACAGAAATTGCGTCCGAATTGAATACAACAGGCACCATGCCGACCTCTGTCAGGGAGAGTAATGCTTCTAGCTGTCTGTGCTTTGATTCTTTCCTGGGATTCCAGTAGTAGATTCCGATGGACATTGGAGGGTTTACTGCAACCTGTGAACCTTCAACTTGACGATGAAAGACAGTTAATGCGTCGGAATTGAATACAACAGGCTCCATGCCGACTTCTGTCCGGGAGAGTAATGGTTCTTACTGTCTGTGCTTTGATTCTTTCCTGGTATTCCAGTAATAGATTCCGATGGATATGGGAAGGTTTACTGTATCCTGTGGACCTTCAACTTGACGATGAAACACAGGAATAGCGTCGAAATTGAATACGACGGGCACCATGCCGACTTCTGTCGGAGAGAGTAATGCTTCTAACTGTCTGTGCTTTGATTCTTTCCTGGGATTCCAGTAATAGATTCCGATGGACATGGGAAGCTTTACTGTAACCTGTGGAGCTTCAAGTTGACGATGGAACACGGAAATTGCGTCGGAATTGAGTACAAAAGGCACCATGCCGACTTCTGTCCGGGAGAGTAATGCTTCTAGCTGTCTGTGCTTTGATTCTTTCCTGGGATTCCAGTAATAGATGCCATTGGACATGTTAAGGTTTACTGTAACCTGTGGACCTTCACCTTGACGGTGAAACACAGAAATTGAGTCGGAATTGAATACAACAAATCCCATGCCGACTTCAGTTCGGGAGGGTAATGCTTCTTACTGTCTGTGCTTTGATTATTTCCTGGGATTCCAGTAATAGATTCCGATGGACATGGGAAGGTTTACTGTAACCTGTGGACCTTCAACGTGACGATGAAACACAGAAATTGCGTCGAAATTGAATACAACAGGCACCATGCCGACTTCTGACCGGGAGAGTATGCTTCTAACTGTCTGTGTTTTGATTCTGGCCTGGGATTCCAGTAATAGATTCCGATGGACATGGGAAGGTTTGCTGTAAACTGTGGACCTTCAACTTGACGATGAAACACAGAAATTGCCTCGTAATTGAATACAACAGGTACCATGCCGTCTTCTGTCTGGGAGAGTAATGCTTCTAACTGCCTGTGCTATGATTCTTTTCCGGGATTCCAGTAATAGATTCCGATGGACATGGGAAGGTTTACTGTGACCCGTGGAACTTCAACTTGACGACGAAACACAGTAATTGCGTCGGAATTGAATACAACAGGCACCATGCCGACTTCTGTCCGAGAGAGTAATGCTTCTAACTGTCTGTGCTTTGATTCTTTCCTGGGATTCCAGTAATAGATTCCGATGGACATGGGAAGCTTTACTGTAACCTGTGGACCTTCAAGTTGACGATGAAACACGGAAATTGCGTCGGAATTGAATACAAAAGGCACCATGCCGACTTCTGTCCGGGAGAGTAATGCTTCCAGCTGTCTGTGCTTTGATTCTTTCCTGGGGATTCCAGTAATAGATTCCGATGGACATGAGTAGGTTTACTGTAACCTGTGGACCTTCAACGTGACGATGAAACACAGAAATTGCGTCGAAATTGAATACAACAGGCACCATGCCGACTTCTGACCGGGAGAGTACTGCTTCTAACTGTCTGTGTTTTGATTCTGGCCTGGGATTCCAGTAATAGATTCCGATGGACATGGGAAGGTTTGCTGTAAACTGTGGATCTTCAACTTGACGATGTAAGACAGAAATTGCCTCGGCATTGAATACAACAGGCACCATTCCGACTTCAGTCCGGGAGAGTAATGCATCTAACTGCCTGTGCTTTGATTCTTTTCCGGGATTCCAGTAATAGATTCCGATGGACATGGGAAGGTTTACTGTGACCTGTGGAACTTCAACTTGACGATGAAACACAGTAATTGCGTCGGAATTGAATACAACAGGCAGAATGCCGACTTCACTCCTAGAGAAAAATGATTCTAACTCTCTGTGCTTTGATTCCTTCCTGTGATTTCAGTAATAGATTCCGATGGACATGGGAGGGTTTATTGTAACCTGTGGACCTTCAACTTGACGAAGAAGCACAGAAATTGCGTCGGAATTGAATACAACAGGCACCATTCCGACTTCAGTCCGGGAGAGTAATGCTTCTAACTCTCTGTGCCTTGATTCTTTCCTGGCATTCCAGTAATAGATTCCGGTAGACATGGGATGGTTTACTGTAACATGTGGACCTTCAACTTGACGATTAAACACATAAATTACGTCGGAATTGAATACAACAGATCCCATGCCGACTTCTGTCCGGGAGAGTAATGCTTCTTACTGTCTGTGCTTTGATTATTTCCTGGGATTCCAGTAATACATTGCGATGGACAAGGGAACGTTTACCGTAACCTGTTGACCTTCAACTTTCCGATGGAACACAGAAATTGCGTCGGCATTGAATACAACACGCACCATTCCGAGTTCTGTCCGGCAGAGTAATGCTTCTAACTGTGTGTGATTTGATTCTTTCCTGGCATTCCAGTAATAGATTCCGGTAGACATGGGATGGTTTACTGTAACCTGTGGACCTCCAACTTGACGATGAAACACAGAAACTGCGTCGGAATTGAATACAACAGGCACCACGCCGACCTCTGTCCGGGAGAGTATTGCTTCTTACTGTCTGTGCTTTGATTCTTTCCTGGCATTCCAGTAGTAGATTCTGATGGACATGGGAAGGTTTACTGTAACCTGTGGACCTTCAACTTGACGATGAAAGACAGTTATTGCGTCGGAACCGTAAACAACAGGCTCTATGCCGACTTCTGTCCGGGAGAGTAATGCTTCTAACTGTCTGTGCTTTAATTATTTTCTGGGATTCCAGTAGTAGATTCCGATGGACATGGGAAGGTTTACTGTAACCTGTGGACCTTCAACGTGACGATGAAAGACAGTTATTGCGTCGGAATTGTATACAACAGGCTCCATGCCCACTTCTGTCCGGGAGAATAATGCTTCTAGCTGTCTGTGCTTTGATTCTTTCCTGGGATTCCAGTAATAGATTCCGAAGGACATGGGAAGGTTTACTATAACCTGTGGACCTTCACGTTAACGATGAAACACGGAAATTGCGTCGGAATTGAATACGAAAGGCACCATGCCGACTTCTGTGCGGGAGAGTAGTGCTTCTAGCAGTCTGTGCTATGATTCTTTCCTGGGATTCCAGTAATAGATTCCGATGGACATGGGAAGGTTTATTGTAACCTGTGGACCTTCAACTTGACGATGAAAGACAGAAATAGCGTCGGAATTGAATGCAACAGGCACCATGCCGACCTCTGTCCGAGAGAGTAATGCTTCTAACTGTCTGTGCTTTGATTCTTTCCTGCGATTCCAGTAATAGATGCCATTGGACATGGGATAGTTTGCTGTAACCTGTGCACATTCACCTTGACGATGAAACACAGAAATTGCGTCGGAATTGAATACAACAGTTCCCATGCCGTCTTCTGTCCGGGAGAGTAATGCTTCTTACTGACTGTGCTTTGATTCCGTCCTAAGATTCCAGTAATAGATTCCGATGGACATGGGAAGGTTTACTGTAACCTGTGGACCTTCAACGTGACGATGAAACACAGAAATTGCGTTGGCATTGAATACAACAGGCACCATGCCGGGTTCACTCGTGGAGAGAAATGCTTCTAACTGTCTGTGCTTTGATTCTTTCCTGGGATTCCAGTAATAGATTCCGATGGTCACGGGAAGGTTTACTGTAACCTGTGGACCTTCAATTTGACGATGAAACACAGAAATTGCGTCGGAATTGAATACAACAGGCACCATGCCGACCTCTGTCCGGGAGAGTAATGCTTCTAGCAGTCTGTGCTTTAATTATTTCCTGGGATTCCAGTAGTAGATTCCGATGGACATGGGAAGGTTTACTGTAACCTGTGGACCTTCAACCAGACGATGAAAGACAGTTATTGCGTCGGAATTGTATACATCAGGCTCCATGCCGACTTCTGTCCGGGAGAGTAATGCTTCTTACTGTCTGTGCTTTGATTCTTTCCTGGGATTCCAGTAATAGATTCCGATGGGTATGGGAAGGTTTACTGTAACCTGTGGACCTTCAACTTGACGATGAATAGCAGAAATAGCGTTGGCATTGAATACAACAGGCACAATGCCGACTTCAATCCTGGAGAAAAATGCTTCTAACTCTCTGTGCTTCGATTCTTTCCTGGGATTCCAGTAATAGATTCCGATGGACATGGGAAAGTTTACTGTAACCTGTGGACCTTCAACTTGACGATGAAACACGGAAATTGCGTCGGAATTGAATACAAAAGGCACCATGCCGACTTCTGTCCGGGAGAGTAATGCTTGTAGCTGTCTGTGCTTTGATTCTTTCCTGGGATTCCAGTAATAGATTCCGATGGACATGTGAGGGTTTATTGTAACCTGTGGACCTTCAACGTGACGAAGAAACACAGAAATTGCGTCGGAATTGAATACAACAGGCACCATGCCGACTTCTGTCCGAGAGAGTAATGCTTCTAACTGTCTGTGCTTTGTTTTTTTTTCTGGGATTCCAGTATTAGATGCCAATTTACATGGGAAGGTTTACTGTAACCTGTGGACTTTCACCTTGACGATGAAACACAGAAATTGCGTCGGAATTGAATACAACAGATCCCATGCCGACTTCTGCCCGGGAGAGTAATGCTTCTTACTGTCTGTGCCTTTATTATTTCCTGGGATTCTAGTAATAGATTCCTATGGACATGGGAAGGTTTACCGTAACCTGTGGACCTTCAACTTTCCGATGGAACACAGAAATTGTGTCGGCATTGAATACAACAGGCACCATTCCGAATTCTGTCCGGGAAAGTAATGCTTCTAACTGTGTGTGCCATGATTCTTTCCTGGCATTCCAGTAGTAGACTCCGATGGACATGGGAAGGTTTACTGTAATCTGTGGACCTTCAACTTGACGATGAAAGACAGTTATTGCGTCGGAATTGAATACAACAGGCACCATGCCGACTTCTGTCCGGGAGAGTAATGATTCTAACTGTCTGTGCTTAGATTCTTTCCCGGGATTCCAGTAATAGATTCCGATGGACATGGGAAGGTTAACTGTAACCTGTGGAACTTCAACTTGACGATGAAACACGGAAGTCGCGTCGGAATTGAATATAGCAGGCACCATGCCGATTTCTGTCCGGGAGAGTAATGCTTCTTACTGTCTGTGTTTTGATTCTGTCCTGGGATTCCAGTAATATATTCCGATGGACATGTTAAGGTTTACTGTAACCTGTGGACCTTCAAGTTGACGATGAAACACGGAAATTGCGTCGGAATTGAATACAACAGGCACCATGCCGACTTCTGTCCGGGAGAGTAATGGTTCTAACTGTCTGTGCCTTGAATCTTTCCTGCGATTCCAGTAATAAATTCCGGTAAACATGGGATGGTTTACTGGAACCAGTGCACCATTAACATGACGATGAAACACAGAAATTACGTCGGAATTGAATACAACAGGCACCATGCCGACTTCTGCCCGGGAGAGTAATGCTTCTAAGTGTCTGTGCCTTGATTCTTTCCTGGGATACAGTAATAGATTCCGGTAGACATGGGATGGTTTACTGTAACCTGTGGACCTTCAACTTGACGATGAAACACAGAAATTGCGTCGGAATTGAATACAACAGGCACCATGCCGACCTCTGTCCGGGAGAGTAATGCTTCTAGCTGTCTGTGCTTTGGTTCTTTCCTGGGATTCCAGTAGTACATTCCGTGGACATGGGAAGGTTTACTGTAACCTGTGGCCCTTCAACTTGACGATGATGGACAGTTATTGCGTCGGAATTGTATACAACAGGCTCCATGCCGACTTCTGTCCGGGAGAGTAATGCTTCATACTGTCTGTGCTTTGATTCTTTCCTGGGATTCCAGTAATAGATTCCGATGGATATGGGAAGGTTTACTGTATCCTTTGGACCTTCAACTTGACGATGAAACACAGAAATTGCGTTGGCATTGAATACAACAGGCACCATGCCGACTTCACTCCTGGAGAGAAATGTTTCTAACTGTCTGTGCTTTGATTCTTTCCTGGGATTCCAGTAATAGATTCCGATGGACATGTTAAGGTTTACTGTAACCTGTGGACCTTCAAGTTGACGATGAAACACGGAAATTGCGTCGGAATTGAATACAAAAGGCACCATGCCGACTTTTGTCCGGGAGAGTAATGCTTCTAGATTTCTGTGCTGTGATTCTTTCCTGGGATTCCAGTAATAGATTCCGATGGACATGGGAAGGTTTACTGTAACCTGTGGACCTTCAACTTGACGATGAAACACAGAAATTGCGTCGGAATTAAATACAACAGGCACCATGCCGACTTCTGTCCGAGATAGTAATGCTTCTAATCGTCTGTGCTTTGATTCTTTCCTGGGATTCCAGTGTTAGATGCCATTGGACAAGGGAAGGTTTGCTGTAACCTGTGGACCTTCACCTTGACGATGAAACACAGAAATTGCGTCGGAATTGTATACAACAGATCCCATGCCGACTTCTGTCCGGGAGAGTAATGCTTCTTACTGTCTGTGCTTTGATTATTTCCTGGGATTCCAGTAATAGATTCCGATGGACATGGGAAGGTTTACTGTAACCTGTGGACCTTCAACTTGCCGATGGAACACAGAAATTGCGTTGGCATTGAATACAACAGGCACCGTGCTGACTTCTGTCCGCGAGAGTAATGCATCTAACTGTCTATGCCTTGATTCTTTCCTGGGATTCCAGTAATAGATTCCGGTAGACATGGGATGATTTACTGTACCCTGTGGACCTTCAACTTGACGATGAAACACATAAATTGCGTCGGCATTGAATACAACAGGCACCATTCCGACCTCTGTTCGGGAGAGAAATGCTTCTTACTGTCTGTGGTTTGATTCCTTCCTGGGATTCCAGTAATAGTTTCCGAAGGACATGGGAAGGTTTACTGTGACCTGTGGACCTTCAACTTGACGATGAAACAAAGAAATTGCGTCGGAATTGATTACAACAGGCACCATGCCGACTACTGTCCAGGAGAGTAATGCTTCTAACTGTCTGGGCCTTGATTCTTTCCTGGGATTCCAGTAATAGATTCCGGTAGACATGGGATGGTTTACAGAAACCTGTGGACCTTCAACTTGACGCTGAAACTCATAAATTGCGTCGGCATTGAATACAACAGGCACCATTCCGACTTCTGTCCGGGAGAGTAATGCTTCTTACTGTCTGTGCTTTGATTCCTTCCTGGGATTCCAGTAATAGATACCGAAAGACATGGGAAGGTTTACTGTAACCTGTGGACCTTCAACTTGACGATGAAACACAGAAATTGCGTCGGAATTGAATACAACAGGCACCATGCCGACTTCTGTCCGGGAGAGTAATGCTTCTAACTGTCTGTGCCTTGATTCTTTCCTGGGATTCCAGTAATAGATTCCGGTAGACATGGGATGGTTTACTGTAACCTGTGGACCTTCAACTTGACGATGAAACACATACATGGCGTCGGAATTGAATACAACAGGAAGCATGCCGACTTCTGTCCATGAGAGTAGTGCTTCTAACTGTCTGTGCTTTGATTCTTTCCTGGGATTCCAGTAATTGAATCCGATGGACATGGGAAGGTGTACTGTAACCTGTGGAACTTCAACTTGACGATGAAACACGGAAATTGCGTCGGAATGAAATACAGCAGGCACCATGCCGACTTCTGTCCGGGAGAGTAATGCTTCTAACTGTCTGTGTTTTGATTCTGTCCTGGGATACCAGTAATAGATTCCGGTAGACATGGGATGGTTTACTGTAACCTGTGGACCTTCAACCTGACGATGAAACACATAAATTGCGTCGGAATTGGATACAACAGGCAGCAAGCCGACTTCTGTCTGGGAGAGTAATGCTTCTAACTGTCTGTGCTTTGATTCATTCCTGGGCTTCCAGTAATGGATTCCGATGGACATGGGAAGGTTTACTGTAACCTTTGGACCTGCAACTTGACGATGAAACACAGAAACTGCGTCGGAATTGAATACAACAGGCACCATGACGACTTCTGTCCGGAAGGGTAATGCTTCTAACTGTCTGTGTTTTGATTCTGTCCTGGGATTCCAGTAATATATTCCGATGGACATGTTAAGGTTTACTGTAACCTGTGGACCTTCAAGTTGACGATGAAACACGGAAATTGCGTCGGAATTGAATACAACAGGCACCATGCCGACTTCTGTCCGGGAGAGTAATTGTTCTAACTGTCTGTGCCTTGAATCTTTCCTGCGATTCCAGTAATAAATTCCGGTAAACATGGGATGGTTTACTGGAACCAGTGCACCATTAACATGACGATGAAACACAGAAATTACGTCGGAATTGAATACAACAGGCACCATGCCGACTTCTGTCCGGGAGAGTAATGCTTCTAAGTGTCTGTGCCTTGATTCTTTCCTGGGATACAGTAATAGATTCCGGTAGACATGGGATGGTTTACTGTAACCTGTGGACCTTCAACTTGACGATGAAACACAGAAATTGCGTCGGAATTGAATACAACAGGCACCATGCCGACCTCTGTCCGGGAGAGTAATGCTTCTAGCTGTCTGTGCTTTGGTTCTTTCCTGGGATTCCAGTAGTACATTCCGTGGACATGGGAAGGTTTACTGTAACCTGTGGCCCTTCAACTTGACGATGATGGACAGTTATTGCGTCGGAATTGTATACAACAGGCTCCATGCCGACTTCTGTCCGGGAGAGTAAAGCTTCATACTGTCTGTGCTTTGATTCTTTCCTGGGATTCCAGTAATAGATTCCGATGGATATGGGAAGGTTTACTGTATCCTTTGGACCTTCAACTTGACGATGGAACACAGAAATTGCGTTGGCATTGAATACAACAGGCACCATGCCGACTTCACTCCTGGAGAGAAATGTTTCTAACTGTCTGTGCTTTGATTCTTTCCTGGGATTCCAGTAATAGATTCCGATGGACATGTTAAGGTTTACTGTAACCTGTGGACCTTCAAGTTGACGATGAAACACGGAAATTGCGTCGGAATTGAATACAAAAGGCACCATGCCGACTTTTGTCCGGGAGAGTAATGCTTCTAGCTTTCTGTGCTGTGATTCTTTCCTGGGATTCCAGTAATAGATTCCGATGGACATGGGAAGGTTTACTGTAACCTGTGGACCTTCAACTTGACGATGAAACACAGAAATTGCGTCGGAATTAAATACAACAGGCACCATGCCGACTTCTGTCCGAGATAGTAATGCTTCTAATCGTCTGTGCTTTGATTCTTTCCTGGGATTCCAGTATTAGATGCCATTGGACAAGGGAAGGTTTGCTGTAACCTGTGGACCTTCACCTTGACGATGAAACACAGAAATTGCGTCGGAATTGTATACAACAGATCCCATGCCGACTTCTGTCCGGGAGAGTAATGCTTCTTACTGTCTGTGCTTTGATTATTTCCTGGGATTCCAGTAATAGATTCCGATGGACATGGGAAGGTTTACTGTAACCTGTGGACCTTCAACTTGCCGATGGAACACAGAAATTGCGTTGGCATTGAATACAACAGGCACCGTGCTGACTTCTGTCCGCGAGAGTAATGCATCTAACTGTCTATGCCTTGATTCTTTCCTGGGATTCCAGTAATAGATTCCGGTAGACATGGGATGATTTACTGTACCCTGTGGACCTTCAACTTGACGATGAAACACATAAATTGCGTCGGCATTGAATACAACAGGCACCATTCCGACCTCTGTTCGGGAGAGAAATGCTTCTTACTGTCTGTGGTTTGATTCCTTCCTGGGATTCCAGTAATAGATTCCGAAGGACATGGGAAGGTTTACTGTGACCTGTGGACCTTCAACTTGACGATGAAACAAAGAAATTGCGTCGGAATTGATTACAACAGGAACCATGCCGACTTCTGTCCAGGAGAGTAATGCTTCTAACTGTCTGGGCCTTGATTCTTTCCTGGGATTCCAGTAATAGATTCCGGTAGACATGGGATGGTTTACTGTAACCTGTGGACCTTCAACGTGACGCTGAAACTCATAAATTGCGTCGGCATTGAATACAACAGGCACCATTCCGACTTCTGTCCGGGAGAGTAATGCTTCTTACTGTCTGTGCTTTGATTCCTTCCTGGGATTCCAGTAATAGATACCGAAAGACATGGGAAGGTTTACTGTAACCTGTGGACCTTCAACTTGACGATGAAACACAGAAATTGCGTCGGAATTGAATACAACAGGCACCATGCCGACTTCTGTCCGGGAGAGTAATGCTTCTAACTGTCTGTGCCTTGATTCTTTCCTGGGATTCCAGTAATAGATTCCGGTAGACATGGGATGGTTTACTGTAACCTGTGGACCTTCAACTTGACGATGAAACACATACATGGCGTCGGAATTGAATACAACAGGCAGCATGCCGACTTCTGTCCATGAGAGTAGTGCTTCTAACTGTCTGTGCTTTGATTCTTTCCTGGGATTCCAGTAATTGAATCCGATGGACATGGGAAGGTGTACTGTAACCTGTGGAACTTCAACTTGACGATGAAACACGGAAATTGCGTCGGAATGAAATACAGCAGGCACCATGCCGACTTCTGTCCGGGAGAGTAATGCTTCTAACTGTCTGTGTTTTGATTCTGTCCTGGGATACCAGTAATAGATTCCGGTAGACATGGGATGGTTTACTGTAACCTGTGGACCTTCAACCTGACGATGAAACACATAAATTGCGTCGGAATTGAATACAACAGGCAGCAAGCCGACTTCTGTCTGGGAGAGTAATGCTTCTAACTGTCTGTGCTTTGATTCATTCCTGGGCTTCCAGTAATGGATTCCGATCGACATGGGAAGGTTTACTGTAACCTTTGGACCTGCAACTTGACGATGAAACACAGAAACTGCGTCCGAATTGAATACAACAGGCACCATGACGACTTCTGTCCGGAAGGGTAATGCTTCTAACTGTCTGTGCTTTGATTCTTTCCTGGGATTCCAGTAAAAGATTTCGATGGTCATGGGAAGGTTTACTGTAACCTGTAAACCTTCAACTTGACGATGAAACACAGAAATTGCGTCGGAATTGAATACAACAGGCACCATGCCGACCTCTGTCCAGGAGAGTAATGCTTCTAACTGTCTGTGCTTTGATTCTTTCCTGGGATTCCAGTAGTAGATTTCGATGGACATGGGAAGGTTTACTGTAACCTGTGGACCTTCAACTTGACGATGAAAGACAGTTATTGCGTCCGAATTGTATACAACAGGCTGCATGCCGACTTCTGTCCGGGAGAGAAATGCTTCTTACTGTCTGTGTTTGATTTTTTCCTGGGATTCCAGTAACAGATTCCGATGGATATGGGAAGGTTTACTGTAACCTGTGGAACTTCAACGTGACGATGAAACACAGAAATTGCGTCGGAATTGAATACAACAGGCACCATGCCGAATTCTGTCCGGGAGAGTAATTCTTCTAACTGTCTGTGCTTTGATCTTTCCTGGGATTCCACTAATAGATTCCGATGGACATGGGAAGGTTTACTGTAACCTGTGGACCTTCAACTTGACGATGAAACACAGAAATTGCGTCGGAAATGAATACAACAGGCACCATGCCGACTTCTATCCGGGAGAGTAATGCTTCTAACTGTCTGTACTTTGATTCTTTCCTGGGCTTCCAGTAATAGAATCCGATGGACATGGGAAGGTTTACTGTCATCTGTGGACCTTCAACTTGACGGTGCTACACAGATACTGCTTCGGATATGAATACAACAGGCACCATGCCGACTTCTGTCCGGGAGAGTAACGCTTCTAACTGTCTGTGCTTTGATTCTTTCCTGGGATTCCAGTAATAGATTCCGACGGTCATGGGAAGGCTTACTGTAACCTGTGGACCTTCAACTTGACGATGAAACACAGAAATTGCGTTGGCATTGAATACAACAGGCACCATGCCGACTTTTCTCCTGGAGAGAAATGCTTCTAAATGTCTGTGCTTTGATTCTTTTCTGGGATTCCAGTAATATATTCCGAGGGACATGGGAAGGTTTACTGTAACCTGTGGACCTTCAAGTTGACGATCAAACACGGAAATTGCGTCGGAATTGAATATAAAAGGCACCATGCCGACTTCTGTCCGAGAGAGTAATGCTTCTAACTGTCTGTGCTTTGATTCCTTCCTGGGGTCCAGTAATAGATGCCATTGGACATGGAAAGGTTTACCGTAACCTGTGGACCTTCACCTTGACGATGAAATACAGAAATTGCATCGGAATGGAATACAACAGATCCCATGCCGACTTCTGTCCGGGAGAGTAATGCTTCGTACTGTCTGTGCTTTGATTATTTCCTGGGATTCCAGTAATAGATTCCGATGGACATGGGAAGGTTTACTGTAACCTGTGGACCTTCAACTTGACGATGAAACACAGAAATTGCGTCGGAATTGAATACAACAGGCACCATGCTGACTTCTATCCGGGAGAGTAATGCTTCTAACTGTCTGGGCCTTGATTCTTTCCTGGGATTCCAGTAATAGATTCCGGTAGACATGGGATGGTTTACTGCAACCTGTGGCCTTCAAGTTGTCGATGAAACACAGAAATTGCGTCGGAATTGGAAACAACAGGCACCATGCCGTCTTTTGTCTGGGAGAGTAATGCTTCTAACTGTCTGTGCTTTGATTCTTTCCCGGGATTCCAGTAATAAATTCCGATGGACATGGGAAGGTTTACTGTAACCTGTGGAACTTCAACTTGACGATGAAACACTGAAATTGCGTCGGAATTGAATACAACAGGCACCATGCCGACTTCTGTTCGGGAGAGTAATGCTTCTAGCTGTCTATGCCCTGAATCTTTCCTGGGATACCAGTAATAGATTCCGGTAGACATGGGATGGTTTACTGTAACCTTTGGATCTTCAACTTGATGATGAAACACATAAATTGCGTCGGAATTGAATACAACAGGCAGCATGCCGACTTCTGTCCGGGAGAGTAATGCTTCTAAATGTCTGTGCTTTGATTCTTTCCTGGGCTTCCAGTAATACATTCCGATGGACATGGGAAGGTTTACTGTAACTTGTTGACCTTCAACTTGACGATGAAACAAAGAATCTGCGTCGGAATTGAATACAACAGGCACCATGCCGACCTTTGCCCGGGAGAGTAATGCTTCTAACTGTCTGTGCTTTGATTCTTTGCTGGGCTTCCAGTAATAGATTCCGATGGACATGGAGAAGTTTACTGTAACCTGTGGACCTTCAACATGACGATGAAACACAGAAATTGCGTCGGAACTGAATTCAACAGGCACCATGCCGACTTCTGTCCGGGAGAGTAATGCTTCAAACTGTCTGTGCTCTGATTCTCTCCTGGGATTCCAGTAGTAGATTCCGATGTACATGGGAAGGTTTACTGTAACCTGTGGACCTTCAACTGGACGTTAAAAGACAGTTATTACGTCGGAATTGTATACAACAGGCTCCATGCCGGCTTCTGTCTGGGAGAGTAATGCTTCTTACTGTCTGTGTTTGACTCTTTCCTGGGATTCCAGTAATAGATTCCGATGGACATGGGAAGGTTTATTGTAACCTGTGGACCTCCAACTTGACGATGAAACACAGATATTGCGTCGGAATACAACAGGCACCATGCAGACATATGTCCAGGAGAGTAATGCTTCTAACTGGGTGTGCTTTGATTCTTTCCTGGGCTTCCAGTAATAGAATCCGATGGACATGGGAAGGTTTACTGTCATCTGTGGACCTTCAACTTGACGGTGCAACACAGATACTGCGTCGGAATTGAATACAACAGGCACCATGCCGACTTCTGTCCGGGAGAGTAATGCTTCTAACTGTCTGTGCTTTGATTCTTTCCTGGGATTCCAGTAAAATATTCCGAGGGACATGGGAAGGTTTACTGTAACCTGTGGACCTTCAGTTGACGATCAAACACGGAAATTGCGTCGGAATTGAATATAAAAGGCACCATGCCGACTTCTGTCCGAGAGAGTAATGCTTCTAACTGTCTGTGCTTTGATTCTTTCCTGGGATTCCAGTAATAGATGCCATTGGACATGGAAAGGTTTACCGTAACCTGTGGACCTTCACCTTGACGATGAAACACAGAAATTGCATCGGAATTGAATACAACAGATCCCATGCCGACTTCTGTCCGGGAGAGTAACGCATCGTACTGTCTATGCTTTGATTCTTTTCTGGGGTTCCAGTAATAGATTCCGATGGACATGGGAAGTTTTACTGTAACCTGTGGACCTTCAACTTGACGACGAAACACAGAAATTGCGTCGAAATTGAATACAACAGGCACCATGCCGACTTCTGTCCGGGAGAGTATGCTTCTAACTGTCTGTGTTGTGATTCTGTCCTGGGATTCCAGTAATAGATTCCGATGGACATGGGAAGGTTTACTGTAACCTGTGGACATTCAACTTGACGATGAAACACAGAAATTGCCTCGTAATTGAATACATCAGGCACCATGCCGTCTTCTGTCTGGGAGAGTAATGCTTCTAACTGTCTGTGCTTTGATTCTTTCCCGGGATTCCAGTAATAAATTCCGATGGACATGGGAAGGTTAACTGTAACCTGTGGAACTTCAACTTGACAATTAAACACAGAAATTGCGTCGGAATTGAATACAACAGGCACCATGCCGACTTCTGTCCGGGTGAGTAATACTTCTAGCTGTCTGTGCCTTGAATCTTTCCTGGGATACCAGTAATAGATTCCGGTAGACATTGGATGGTTTACTGTAACCTGTGGATCTTCAACTTGATGATGAAACACATAAATTGCGTCGGAATTGAATACAACAGGCAGCATGCCGACTTCTGTCCGGGAGGGTAATGCTTCAAAATGTCTGTGCTTTGATTCTTTCCTGGGCTTCCAGTAATACATTCCGATGGACATGGGAAGGTTTACTGTAACTTGTGGATCTTCAACTTGACGATGAAACAAAGAATCTGCGTCGTAATTGAATACAACAGGCACCATGCCGAGTTCTGTCCGGGAGAGTAATGCTTCTAACTGTCTGTGCTTTGATACTTTCCTGGGATTCCAGTAATAGATTCCGGTGGACATGGGAAGGTTTACTGTAACCTGTGGACCTCCAACTTGACGATGAAACACTGAAATTGCGTCGGAATTGGATACAACAGCACCACGCCGACTTCTGTCCTGGAGCGTAATGCTTCTGACTGTCTGTGCTTTGATTCTTACCTGTGATCCCAGTAATAGATTCTGGTGGACATGGGATGGTTTACTGTAGCCTGTGGACCTTCAACGTGACGATGAAACACAGAAATTGCATCGGAATACAACAGGCACCATGCCGACTTCTGTCCGGGAGTGTAATGCTTCTAACTGTCTGTGCTTTGATTCTTTCCTGGGATTCCAGTAATAGATTCCGATGGACATGGGAAGGTTTATTGTAACCTGTGGACCTTCAACTTGACGATGAAACACAGAAATTGCGTCGGAATACAACAGGCACCATGCCGACTTCTGTCCGGGAGAGTAATGCTTCTAACTGTCGGGGTTTGGCTCTTTCCTGGGATTCCAGTAACAGATTCCAATGGACATGGGAAAGTTTACTGTAAACTGTCCACCTTCAACTTGACGATGAAACACAGAAATTGCGTCGGAAGTGAATACAACATTCACCATGCCGACTTCTCCGGTAGAGTAATGCTTCTAACTGTCTGTGCTTTGATTCTTTCCAGGGATTCCAGTAATAGATTCCGGTAGACATGGGATGGTTTACTGTAACCTGTGGAACTTCAACTTGACGATGAAACACAGAAATTGCGTCGGAATACAACAGGCACCATGCCGACCTTTGCCCGGGAGAGTAATGCTTCTAACTGTCTGTGCTTTGATTCTTTGCTGGGCTTCCAGTAATAGATTCCGATGGACATGGAAAGGTTTACAGTAACCTGTGGACCTTCAACTTGACGATGAAACACAGAAATTGCGTTGGCATTGAATACAACAGGCACCATGCCGACTTTTCTCCTGGAGAGAAATGCTTCTAAATGTCTGTGCTTTGATTCTTTTCTGGGATTCCAGTAATATATTCCGAGGGACATGGGAAGGTTTACTGTAACCTGTGGACCTTCAAGTTGACGATCAAACACGGAAATTGCGTCGGAATTGAATATAAAAGGCACCATGCCGACTTCTGTCCGAGAGAGTAATGCTTCTAACTGTCTGTGCTTTGATTCCTTCCTGGGGTCCAGTAATAGATGCCATTGGACATGGAAAGGTTTACCGTAACCTGTGGACCTTCACCTTGACGATGAAATACAGAAATTGCATCGGAATGGAATACAACAGATCCCATGCCGACTTCTGTCCGGGAGAGTAATGCTTCGTACTGTCTGTGCTTTGATTATTTCCTGGGATTCCAGTAATAGATTCCGATGGACATGGGAAGGTTTACTGTAACCTGTGGACCTTCAACTTGACGATGAAACACAGAAATTGCGTCGGAATTGAATACAACAGGCACCATGCTGACTTCTATCCGGGAGAGTAATGCTTCTAACTGTCTGGGCCTTGATTCTTTCCTGGGATTCCAGTAATAGATTCCGGTAGACATGGGATGGTTTACTGCAACCTGTGGCCTTCAAGTTGTCGATGAAACACAGAAATTGCGTCGGAATTGGAAACAACAGGCACCATGCCGTCTTTTGTCTGGGAGAGTAATGCTTCTAACTGTCTGTGCTTTGATTCTTTCCCGGGATTCCAGTAATAAATTCCGATGGACATGGGAAGGTTTACTGTAACCTGTGGAACTTCAACTTGACGATGAAACACTGAAATTGCGTCGGAATTGAATACAACAGGCACCATGCCGACTTCTGTTCGGGAGAGTAATGCTTCTAGCTGTCTATGCCCTGAATCTTTCCTGGGATACCAGTAATAGATTCCGGTAGACATGGGATGGTTTACTGTAACCTTTGGATCTTCAACTTGATGATGAAACACATAAATTGCGTCGGAATTGAATACAACAGGCAGCATGCCGACTTCTGTCCGGGAGAGTAATGCTTCTAAATGTCTGTGCTTTGATTCTTTCCTGGGCTTCCAGTAATACATTCCGATGGACATGGGAAGGTTTACTGTAACTTGTTGACCTTCAACTTGACGATGAAACAAAGAATCTGCGTCGGAATTGAATACAACAGGCACCATGCCGACCTTTGCCCGGGAGAGTAATGCTTCTAACTGTCTGTGCTTTGATTCTTTGCTGGGCTTCCAGTAATAGATTCCGATGGACATGGAGAAGTTTACTGTAACCTGTGGACCTTCAACATGACGATGAAACACAGAAATTGCGTCGGAACTGAATTCAACAGGCACCATGCCGACTTCTGTCCGGGAGAGTAATGCTTCAAACTGTCTGTGCTCTGATTCTCTCCTGGGATTCCAGTAGTAGATTCCGATGTACATGGGAAGGTTTACTGTAACCTGTGGACCTTCAACTGGACGTTAAAAGACAGTTATTACGTCGGAATTGTATACAACAGGCTCCATGCCGGCTTCTGTCTGGGAGAGTAATGCTTCTTACTGTCTGTGTTTGACTCTTTCCTGGGATTCCAGTAATAGATTCCGATGGACATGGGAAGGTTTATTGTAACCTGTGGACCTCCAACTTGACGATGAAACACAGATATTGCGTCGGAATACAACAGGCACCATGCAGACATATGTCCAGGAGAGTAATGCTTCTAACTGGGTGTGCTTTGATTCTTTCCTGGGCTTCCAGTAATAGAATCCGATGGACATGGGAAGGTTTACTGTCATCTGTGGACCTTCAACTTGACGGTGCAACACAGATACTGCGTCGGAATTGAATACAACAGGCACCATGCCGACTTCTGTCCGGGAGAGTAATGCTTCTAACTGTCTGTGCTTTGATTCTTTCCTGGGATTCCAGTAAAATATTCCGAGGGACATGGGAAGGTTTACTGTAACCTGTGGACCTTCAGTTGACGATCAAACACGGAAATTGCGTCGGAATTGAATATAAAAGGCACCATGCCGACTTCTGTCCGAGAGAGTAATGCTTCTAACTGTCTGTGCTTTGATTCTTTCCTGGGATTCCAGTAATAGATGCCATTGGACATGGAAAGGTTTACCGTAACCTGTGGACCTTCACCTTGACGATGAAACACAGAAATTGCATCGGAATTGAATACAACAGATCCCATGCCGACTTCTGTCCGGGAGAGTAACGCATCGTACTGTCTATGCTTTGATTCTTTTCTGGGGTTCCAGTAATAGATTCCGATGGACATGGGAAGTTTTACTGTAACCTGTGGACCTTCAACTTGACGACGAAACACAGAAATTGCGTCGAAATTGAATACAACAGGCACCATGCCGACTTCTGTCCGGGAGAGTATGCTTCTAACTGTCTGTGTTGTGATTCTGTCCTGGGATTCCAGTAATAGATTCCGATGGACATGGGAAGGTTTACTGTAACCTGTGGACATTCAACTTGACGATGAAACACAGAAATTGCCTCGTAATTGAATACATCAGGCACCATGCCGTCTTCTGTCTGGGAGAGTAATGCTTCTAACTGTCTGTGCTTTGATTCTTTCCCGGGATTCCAGTAATAAATTCCGATGGACATGGGAAGGTTAACTGTAACCTGTGGAACTTCAACTTGACAATTAAACACAGAAATTGCGTCGGAATTGAATACAACAGGCACCATGCCGACTTCTGTCCGGGTGAGTAATACTTCTAGCTGTCTGTGCCTTGAATCTTTCCTGGGATACCAGTAATAGATTCCGGTAGACATTGGATGGTTTACTGTAACCTGTGGATCTTCAACTTGATGATGAAACACATAAATTGCGTCGGAATTGAATACAACAGGCAGCATGCCGACTTCTGTCCGGGAGGGTAATGCTTCAAAATGTCTGTGCTTTGATTCTTTCCTGGGCTTCCAGTAATACATTCCGATGGACATGGGAAGGTTTACTGTAACTTGTGGATCTTCAACTTGACGATGAAACAAAGAATCTGCGTCGTAATTGAATACAACAGGCACCATGCCGAGTTCTGTCCGGGAGAGTAATGCTTCTAACTGTCTGTGCTTTGATACTTTCCTGGGATTCCAGTAATAGATTCCGGTGGACATGGGAAGGTTTACTGTAACCTGTGGACCTCCAACTTGACGATGAAACACTGAAATTGCGTCGGAATTGGATACAACAGCACCACGCCGACTTCTGTCCTGGAGCGTAATGCTTCTGACTGTCTGTGCTTTGATTCTTACCTGTGATCCCAGTAATAGATTCTGGTGGACATGGGATGGTTTACTGTAGCCTGTGGACCTTCAACGTGACGATGAAACACAGAAATTGCATCGGAATACAACAGGCACCATGCCGACTTCTGTCCGGGAGTGTAATGCTTCTAACTGTCTGTGCTTTGATTCTTTCCTGGGATTCCAGTAATAGATTCCGATGGACATGGGAAGGTTTATTGTAACCTGTGGACCTTCAACTTGACGATGAAACACAGAAATTGCGTCGGAATACAACAGGCACCATGCCGACTTCTGTCCGGGAGAGTAATGCTTCTAACTGTCGGGGTTTGGCTCTTTCCTGGGATTCCAGTAACAGATTCCAATGGACATGGGAAAGTTTACTGTAAACTGTCCACCTTCAACTTGACGATGAAACACAGAAATTGCGTCGGAAGTGAATACAACATTCACCATGCCGACTTCTCCGGTAGAGTAATGCTTCTAACTGTCTGTGCTTTGATTCTTTCCAGGGATTCCAGTAATAGATTCCGGTAGACATGGGATGGTTTACTGTAACCTGTGGAACTTCAACTTGACGATGAAACACAGAAATTGCGTCGGAATACAACAGGCACCATGCCGACCTTTGCCCGGGAGAGTAATGCTTCTAACTGTCTGTGCTTTGATTCTTTGCTGGGCTTCCAGTAATAGATTCCGATGGACATGGAAAGGTTTACAGTAACCTGTGGACCTTCTACATGACGATGAAACACAGAAATTGCGTCGGAATTGAATTCAACAGGCACCATTCCGACTTCTGTCCGGGAGAGTAATGCTTCAAACTGTCTGTGCTTTGATTCTTTCCTGGGATTCGAGTAGAAGATTCCGATGGACATGGGAAGGTTTACTGTAACCTGTGGACCTTCAACTGGACGTTAAAAGACAGTTATTGCGTCGGAATTGTATACATCAGGCTCCATGCCGGCTTCTGTCCGGGAAAGTAATGCTTCTTACTGTCTGTGTTTCATTCTTTCCTGGGATTCCAGTAATAGATTCCGATGGACATGGGAAGGTTTATTGTAACCTGTGGACTTTCAACTTGACGATGAAACACAGATATTGCGTCGGAATACAACAGGCACCATGCAGACTTCACTCCTGGAGAGAAATGCTTCTATCTGTCTGTGCTTTGATTCTTTCCTGGGATTCCAGTAATAGATTCCGGTAGACATGGGATGGTTTACTGTAACCTGTGGAACTTCAACTTGACGATGAAACATAGAAATTGCGTCCGAATACAACAGGCACCATGCCGACCTTTGTCCGGGAGAGTAATGCTTCTAACTGTCTGTGCTTTGATTCATTCCTGGGATTCCAGTAATAGATTCCGATGGACATGGGAAGGTTTACTGTAACCTGTGGACCTTCAACTTGACGATGAAACACAGAAAATGCGTCGGAATTGACTTCAACTGGCACCATGACGACTTCTGTCCGGGAGAGTAATGCTTCAAACTGTCTGTGCTTTTATTCTTTCCTGGGCTTCCAGTAATAGATTCCGATGGATATGGGAAGGTTTACTGTATGCTGTGGACCTTCAAGTTGACGATGAAACACGGAAAATGCGTCGGAATTCAATACAACAGGCATCATGCCGACTTCTGTCCGGGAGAGTAATGCTTCTAACAGTCTGTGCCTTGAATCTTTCCTGGGATTCCAGTAATAGATTCCGGTAGACATGGGATGGCTTACTGTAACCTGTGGACCTTCAACCTGACGATGAAACACAAAAATTGCATCGGAATTGAATACAACAGGCACCATGCCGACTTCTGTCTGGGAGAAAATGCTCCTAATTGTCTGTGTTTTGATTCTGTCCTGGGATTCCAGTAATAGATTCCGATGGACATGGGGAGGTTTGCTGTAACCTGTGGACCTACAACTTGACGATGAAATACAGAAATTGCCTCGAAATTGAATACAACAGGCATCATGCCGTCTTCTGTCTGGGAGAGTAATGCTTCTAACTATCTGTGCTTTGATTCTTTCCCGGGCTTCCAGTAATAGATTCCGATGGACATGGGAAGGCTTACTGTAACCTGTGGAACTTCGACTTGACGATGAAACACGGAAATTGCGTCGGAAATGAATACAACAATCACCATGCCGACTTCTGTCCGGGGGAGTAATGCTTCTAACTGTCTGTGCCTTGAATCGTTCCTGGGATTCCAGTAATAGATTCCGGTAGATATGGGATGGTTTACTGTAACCTGTGGACCTTCAACCTGACGATGAAACAAATAAATTGCGTCGGAATTGAATACAACAGGCAGCATGCCGACTTTTGTCCGGGAGAGTAATGCTTCTAACTGTCAGTGCTTTGATTCTTTCCTGGGCTTCCAGTAATAGATTCCGATGGACATGGGAAGGTTTACTGTAACCTGTGGACCTTCAACTTGACGATGAAACACAGAAACTGCGTCGGAATTGAATACAACAGGCACCATGCCGACTTCTGTCCGGGAGAGTATTGGTTCATACTGTCTGTGCTATGATTCTTTCCTGGGATTCCAGTAATAAATTCCGATGGACATGGGAAGGTTTACTGTAACCTGTGGAACTTCAACTTGACAATTAAACACAGAAATTGCGTCGGAATTGAATACAACATGCACCATGCCGACTTCTGTCCGGGTGAGTAATACTTCTAGCTGTCTGTGCCTTGAATCTTTCCTGGGATACCAGTAATAGATTCCGGTAGACATGGGATGGTTTACTGTAACCTGTGGATCTTCAACTTGATGATGAAACACATAAATTGCGTCGGAATTGAATACAACAGGCAGCATGCCGACTTCTGTCCGGGAGGGTAATGCTTCAAAATGTCTGTGCTTTGATTCTTTCCTGGGCTTCCAGTAATACATTCCGATGGACATGGGAAGGTTTACTGTAACTTGTGGACCTTCAACTTGACGATGAAACAAAGAATCTGCGTCGTAATTGAATACAACAGGCACCATGCCGAGTTCTGTCCGTTAGAGTAATGCTTCTAACTGTCTGTGCTTTGATACTTTCCTGGGATTCCAGTAATAGATTCCGGTGGACATGGGAAGGTATACTGTAACCTGTGGACCTTCAACTTGACGATGAAACAATGAAATTGCGTCGGAATTGGATACAACAGCACCACGCCGACTTCTGTCCGGGAGCGTAATGCTTCTAACTGTCTGTGCTTTGATTCTTACCTGTGATCCCAGTAATAGATTCTGGTGGACATGGGATGGTTTACTGTAACCTGTGGACCTTCAACGTGACGATGAAACACAGAAATTGCATCCTAATACAACACGCACCAAGACGACTTCTGTCCGGGAGAGTAATGCTTCTAACTGTCTGTGCTTTGATTCTTTCCTGTGATTCCAGTAATAGATTCCGATGGACATGGGAAGGTTTATTGTAACCTGTGGACCTTCAACTTGACGATGAAACACAGAAATTGCGTCGGAATACAACAGGCACCATGCCGACTTCTGTCCGGGAGAGTAATGCTTCTAACTGTCGGGGTTTGGCTCTTTCCTGGGATTCCAGTAACAGATTCCGATGGACATGGGAAAGTTTACTGTAAACTGTCCACCTTCAACTTGACGATGAAACACAGAAATTGCGTCGGAAGTGAATACAACATTCACCATGCCGACTTCTCCGGTAGAGTAATGCTTCTAACTGTCTGTGCTTTGATTCTTTCCAGGGATTCCAGTAATAGATTCCGGTAGACATGGGATGGTTTACTGTAACCTGTGGAACTTCAACTTGACGATGAAACACAGAAATTGCGTCGGAATACAACAGGCACCATGCCGACCTTTGCCCGGGAGAGTAATGCTTCTAACTGTCTGTGCTTTGATTCTTTGCTGGGCTTCCAATAATAGATTCCGATGGACATGGAAAGGTTTACAGTAACCTGTGGACCTTCTACATGACGACGAAACACAGAAATTGCGTCGGAATTGAATTCAACAGGCACCATGCCGACTTCTGTCCGGGAGAGTAATGCTTCAAACTGTCTGTGCTTTGATTCTTTCCTGGGATTCGAGTAGAAGATTCCGATGGACATGGGAAGGTTTACTGTAACCTGTGGACCTTCAACTGGACGTTAAAAGACAGTTATTGCGTCGGAATTGTATACATCAGGCTCCATGCCGGCTTCTGTCCGGGAAAGTAATGCTTCTTACTGTCTGTGTTTGATTCTTTCCTGGGATTCCAGTAATAGATTCCGATGGACATGGGAAGGTTTATTGTAACCTGTGGACTTTCAACTTGACGATGAAACACAGATATTGCGTCGGAATACAACAGGCACCATGCAGACTTCACTCCTGGAGAGAAATGCTTCTATCTGTCTGTGCTTTGATTCTTTCCTGGGATTCCAGTAATAGATTCCGGTAGACATGGGATGGTTTACTGTAACCTGTGGAACTTCAACTTGACGATGAAACATAGAAATTGCGTCCGAATACAACAGGCACCATGCCGACCTTTGTCCGGGAGAGTAATGCTTCTAACTGTCTGTGTTTTGATTCATTCCTGGGATTCCAGTAATAGATTCCGATGGACATGGGAAGGTTTACTGTAACCTGTGGACCTTCAACTTGACGATGAAACACAGAAAATGGGTCGGAATTGACTTCAACTGGCACCATGACGACTTCTGTCCGGGAGAGTAATTCTTCAAACTGTCTGTGCTTTTATTCTTTCCTGGGCTTCCAGTAATAGATTCCGATGGATATGGGAAGGTTTACTGTATGCTGTGGACCTTCAACTTGACGAAGAAACACAGAAATCGCGACGGAATTGAGTACAACAGGCACCATGCCGACTTCTGTCTGAGAGAGCAATGCTTCTGTCTGTGTTTTGATTCTTCCCTGGGATTCCAGTAATAGATTCCGATGGACATGGGAAGGTTTACTGCAACCTGTGGACCTTCAACTTGACGATGAAACACAGAAATTGCGTCGGAATTGAATACAACAGGCACCATGCCGACTTCTGTCCGGGAGAGTAATGCTTCTAACTGTCTGTGCTTTGATTCTTTCCTGGGATTCCAGTAATTGATTCCGATGGACATGGGAAGGTTTACTGTAACCTGTGGAACTTCAACCTGACGATGAAACACGGAAAATGCGTCGGAATTGAATACAACAGGCACCATGCCGACTTCTGTCCGGGAGAGTAATGCTTCTAACAGTCTGTGCCTTGAATCTTTCCTGGGATTCCAGTAATAGATTCCGGTAGACATGGGATGGCTTACTGTAACCTTTGGACCTTCAACCTGACGATGAAACACATAAATTGCATCGGAATTGAATACAACAGGCACCATGCCGACTTCTGTCTGGGAGAAAATGCTCCTAATTGTCTGTGTTTTGATTCTGTCCTGGGATTCCAGTAATAGATTCCGATGGACATGGGGAGGTTTGCTGTAACCTGTGGACCTACAACTTGACGATGAAATACAGAAATTGCCTCGAAATTGAATACAACAGCCATCATGCCGTCTTCTGTCTGGGAGAGTAATGCTTCTAACTATCTGTGCTTTGATTCTTTCCCGGGCTTCCAGTAATAGATTCCGATGGACATGGGAAGGCTTACTGTAACCTGTGGAACTTCGACTTGACGATGAAACACGGAAATTGCGTCGGAAATGAATACAACAATCACCATGCCGACTTCTGTCCGGGGGAGTAATGCTTCTAACTGTCTGTGCCTCGAATCTTTCCTGGGATTCCAGTAATAGATTCCGGTAGATATGGGATGGTTTACTGTAACCTGTGGACCTTCAACCTGACGATGAAACAAATAAATTGCGTCGGAATTGAATACAACAGGCAGCATGCCGACTTTTGTCCGGGAGAGTAATGCTTCTAACTGTCTGTGCTTTGATTCTTTCCTGGGCTTCCAGTAATAGATTCCGATGGACATGGGAAGGTTTACTGTAACCTGTGGACCTTCAACTTGACGATGAAACACAGAAACTGCGTCGGAATTGAATACAACAGGCACCATGCCGACTTCTGTCCGGGGGGGTAATGCTTCTAACTGTCTGTGCTTTGATTCTTTCCTGGGATTCCAGTAATAGATTCCGATGGATATGGGAAGGTTTACTGTAACCTGTGGAACTTCAACGAGTCGATGAAACACAGAAATTGCGTCGGAATTGAATACAACAGGCACCATGCCGACTTCTGTCCGGGAGAGTAATGCTTCTAACTGTCTGTGCTTTGATTCTTTCGTGGGATTCCACTAGTAGATTCCGATGGACATGGGAAGGTTTACTGTGACATGTGGACCTTCAACTTGACGATGAGAGACAGTTATTGCGTGGGAATTGTATACAACAGGCTCCATGCCGACATCTGTCCGGGAGAGTAATGCTTCTTCCTGACTGTGCTTTGATTCTTTCCTGGGATTCCAGTAATAGATTCCGATGGATATGGGAAGGTTTACTGTATCCTGTGGACCTTCAACTTGACGATGAAACACAGAAATTGCGTTGGCATTGAATACAACAGGCACCATGCCGACTTCTCTCCTGGAGAGAAATGCTTCTAACTGTCTGTGCTTAGATTCTTTCCTGGGATTCCAGTAATAGATTCCGAGGGACATGGGAAGGTTTACTGTAACCTGTGGACCTTCAAGTTGACGATCAATCACGGAAATTGCGTCGGAATTGAATACAAAAGGCACCATATCGACTTCTGTCCGAGAGAGTAATGCTTCTAACTGTCTGTGCTTTGATTCTTTCCTGGGATTCCAGTAATAGATACCATTGCACATGGAAAGGTTTACCGTAACCTGTGGACCTTAACCCTGACGATGAAACACAGAAATTGCATCGGAATTGAATACAACAGATCCCATGCCAACTTCTGTCCGAGAGAGTAATGCTTCTTACTGTCTGTGCTTTGATTACTTCCTGGGATTCCAGTAATAGATTCCGACGGACATGGGAAGGTTTACTGTAACCTGTGGACCTTCAACTTGACGATGAAACACAGAAATTGCGTCGGAATTGAATACAACAGGCACCATGCTGACTTCTACCCGGGAGAGTAGTGCTTCTAACTGTCTGGGCCTTGATTCTTTCCTGGGATTCCAGTAATAGATTCCGGTAGACATGGGATGGTTTACTGCAACCTGTAGCCTTCAACTTGATGATGAAACACAGAAATTGCGTCTAAATTGGAAACAACAGGCACCATGCCTACTTCTGTCCGGGAGAGTACTGCTTCCAACTGTCTATGCTTTGATTCTTTTCTGGTTTTCCAGTAGTAGATTCCGATGGACATGGGAAGGTCTACTGTAACCTGTCGACCTTCAACTTGACGATGAAACACAGAAATTGCGTCGAAATTGAATACAACAGGCACCATGCCGACTTCTGTCCGGGAGAGTATGCTTCTAACTGTCTGTGTTGTGATTCTGTCCTGGGATTCCAGTAATAGATTCCGATGGACATGGGATGGTTTACTGTAACCTGTGGACATTCAACTTGAGGATGAAACACAGAAATTGCCTCGTAATTGAATACAACAGGCACCATGACGTCTTCTGTCTGAGAGAGTAATGCTTCTAACTGTCTGTGCTTTGATTCCTTCCCGGGATTCCAGTAATAGATTCAGATGGACATGGGAAATTTTACTGTAACCTGTGGAACTTCAATTTGACGATGAAACACAGAAATTGCGTCGGAATTGAATACAACAGGCACCATGCCGACTTCTGTCCGGGAGAGTAATGCTTCTAACTGTCTGTGCCTTGAATCTTTCCTGGGACTCCAGTAATACATTCCGGTAGACATGGGATGGCTTACTGTAACCTGTGGACCTTCAACCTGACGATGAAACACATAAATTGCATCGGAATTGAATACAACAGGCACCATGCCGACTTCTGTCTGGGAGAAAATGCTCCTAATTGTCTGTGTTCTGATTCTGTCCTGGGATTCCAGTAATAGATTCCGATGGACATGGGGAGGTTTGCTGTAACCTGTGGACCTACAACTTGACGATGAAATACAGAAATTGCCTCGAAATTGAATACAACAGGCATCATGCCGTCTTCTGTCTGGGAGAGTAATGCTTCTAACTATCTGTGCTTTGATTCTTTCCCGGGCTTCCAGTAATAGATTCCGATGGACATGGGAAGGCTTACTGTAACCTGTGGAACTTCAACTTGACGATGAAACACGGAAATTGCGTCGGAAATGAATACAACAATCACCATGCCGACTACTGTCCGGGGGAGTAATGCTTCTAACTGTCTGTGCCTTGAATCTTTCCTGGGATTCCAGTAATAGATTCCCGTAGATATGGGATGGTTTAATGTAACCTGTGGACCTTCAACCTGACGATGAAACAAATAAATTGCGTCGGAATTGAATACAACAGGCAGCATGCCGACTTTTGTCCGGGAGAGTAATGCTTCTAACTGTCTGTGCTTTGATTCTTTCCTGGGCTTCCAGTAATAGATTCCGATGGACATGGGAAGGTTTACTGTAACCTGTGGACCTTCAACTTGACGATGAAACACAGAAACTGCGTCAGAATTGAATACAACAGGCACCATGCCGACTTCTGTCCGGGGGGGTAATGCTTCTAACTGTCTGTGCTTTGATTCTTTCCTGGGATTCCAGTAATAGATTTTGATGGATATGGGAAGGTTTACTGTAACCTGTGGAACTTCAACGAGTCGATGAAACACAGAAATTGCGTCGGAATTGAATACAACAGGCACCATGCCGACTTCTGTCCGGGAGAGTAATGCTTCTAACTGTCTGTGCTTTGATTCTTTCCTGGGATTCCACTAGTAGATTCCGATGGACATGGGAAGGTTTACTGTTACCTGTGGACCTTCAACTTGACGATGAGAGACAGTTATTGCGTGGGAATTGTATACAACAGGCTCCATGCCGACATCTGTCCGGGAGAGTAATGCTTCTTCCTGACTGTGCTTTGATTCTTTCCTGGGATTCCAGTAATAGATTCCGATGGATATGGGAAGGTTTACTGTATCCTGTGGACCTTCAACTTAACGATGAAACACAGAAATTGCGTTGGCATTGAATACAACAGGCACCATGCCGACTTCTCTCCTGGAGAGAAATGCTTCTAACTGTCTGTGCTTAGATTCTTTCCTGGGATTCCAGTAACAGATTCCGAGGGACATGGGAAGGTTTACTGTAACCTGTGGACCTTCAAGTTGACGATCAATCACGGAAATTGCGTCGGAATTGAATACAAAAGGCACCATATCGACTTCTGTCCGAGAGAGTAATGCTTCTAACTGTCTGTGCTTTGATTCTTTCCTGGGATTCCAGTAATAGATGTCATTGCACATGGAAAGGTTTACCGTAACCTGTGGACCTTAACCCTGACGATGAAACACAGAAATTGCATCGGAATTGAATACAACAGATCCCATGCCAACTTCTGTCCGAGAGAGTAATGCTTCTTACTGTCTGTGCTTTGATTACTTCCTGGGATTCCAGTAATAGATTCCGACGGACATGGGAAGGTTTACTGTAACCTGTGGACCTTCAACTTGACGATGAAACACAGAAATTGCGTCGGAATTGAATACAACAGGCACCATGCTGACTTCTACCCGGGAGAGTAATGCTTCTAACTGTCTGGGCCTCGATTCTTTCCTGGGATTTCAGTAATAGATTCCGGTAGACATGGGATGGTTTACTGCAACCTGTAGCCTTCAACTTGACGATGAAACACAGAAATTGCGTCTAAATTGGAAACAACAGGCACCATGCGTACTTCTGTCCGGGAGAGTACTGCTTCCAACTGTCTATGCTTTGATTCTTTTCTGGTTTTCCAGTAATAGATTCCGATGGACATGGGAAGGTCTACTGTAACCTGTCGACCTTCAACTTGACGATGAAACACAGAAATTGCGTCGAAATTGAATACAACAGGCACCATGCCGACTTCTGTCCGGGAGAGTATGCTTCTAACTGTCTGTGTTGTGATTCTGTCCTGGGATTCCAGTAATAGATTCCGATGGACATGGGATGGTTTACTGTAACCTGTGGACATTCAACTTGAGGATGAAACACAGAAATTGCCTCGTAATTGAATACAACAGGCACCATGACGTCTTCTGTCTGGGAGAGTAATGCTTCTAACTGTCTGTGCTTTGATTCCTTCCCGGGATTCCAGTAATAGATTCCGATGGACATGGGAAATTTTACTGTAACCTGTGGAACTTCAATTTGACGATGAAACACAGAAATTGCGTCGGAATTGAATACAACAGGCACCATGCCGACTTCTGTCCGGGAGAGTAATGCTTCTAACTGTCTGTGCCTTGAATCTTTCCTGGGATTCCAGTAATAGATTCCGGTAGACATGGGATGGCTTACTGTAACCTGTGGACCTTCAACCTGACGATGAAACACATAAATTGCATCGGAATTGAATACAACAGGCACCATGCCGACTTCTGTCTGGGAGAAAATGCTCCTAATTGTCTGTGTTTTGATTCTGTCCTGGGATTCCAGTAATAGATTCCGAGGGACATGGGGAGGTTTGCTGTAACCTGTGGACCTACAACTTGACGATGAAATACAGAAATTGCCTCGAAATTGAATACAACAGGCATCATGCCGTCTTCTGTCTGGGAGAGTAATGCTTCTAACTATCTGTGCTTTGATTCTTTCCCGGGCTTCCAGTAATAGATTCCGATGGACATGGGAAGGCTTACTGTAACCTGTGGAACTTCAACTTGACGATGAAACACGGAAATTGCGTCGGAAATGAATACAACAATCACCATGCCGACTTCTGTGCGGGGGAGTAATGCTTCTAACTGTCTGTGCCATGAATCTTTCCTGGGATTCCAGTAATAGATTACGGTAGATATGGGATGGTTTACTGTAACCTGTGGACCTTCAACCTGACGATGAAACAAATAAATTGCGTCGGAATTGAATACAACAGGCAGCATGCCGACTTTTGTCCGGGAGAGTAATGCTTCTAACTGTCTGTGCTTTGATTCTTTCCTGGGCTTCCAGTAATAGATTCCGATGGACATGGGAAGATTTACTGTAACCTGTGGACCTTCAACTTGACGATGAAACACAGAAACTGCGTCGGAATTGAATACAACAGGCACCATGCCGCTTTCTGTCCGGGGGGGTAATGCTTCTAACTGTCTGTGCTTTGATTCTTTCCTGGGATTCCAGTAATAGATTCCGATGGATATGGGAAGGTTTACTGTAACCTGTGGAACTTCAACGAGTCGATGAAACACAGAAATTGCGTCGGAATTGAATACAACAGGCACCATGCCGACTTCTGTCCGGGAGAGTAATGCTTCTAACTGTCTGTGCTTTGATTCTTTCCTGGGATTCCACTAGTAGATTCCGATGGACATGGGAAGGTTTACTGTAACCTGTGGACCTTGAACTTGACGATGAGAGACAGTTATTGCGTGGGAATTGTATACAACAGGCTCCATGCTAACATCTGTCCGGGAGAGTAATGCTTCTTCCTGACTGTGCTTTGATTCTTTCCTGGGATTCCAGTAATAGATTCCGATGGATATGGGAAGGTTTACTGTATCCTGTGGACCTTCAACTTGACGATGAAACACAGAAATTGCGTTGGCATTGAATACAACAGGCACCATGCCGACTTCTCTCCTGGAGAGAAATGCTTCTAACTGTCTGTGCTTAGATTCTTTCCTGGGATTCCAGTAATAGATTCCGAGGGACATGGGAAGGTTTACTGTAACCTGTGGACCTTCAAGTTGACGATCAATCACGGAAATTGCGTCGGAATTGAATACAAAAGGCACCATATCGACTTCTGTCCGAGAGAGTAATGCTTCTAACTGTCTGTGCTTTGATTCTTTCCTGGGATTCCAGTAATAGATGCCATTGCACATGGAAAGGTTTACCGTAACCTGTGGACCTTAACCCTGACGATGAAACACAGAAATTGCATCGGAATTGAATACAACAGATCCCATGCCGACTTCTGTCCGAGAGAGTAATGCTTCTTACTGTCTGTGCTTTGATTACTTCCTGGGATTCCAGTAATAGATTCCGACGGACATGGGAAGGTTTACTGTAACCTGTGGACCTTCAACTTGACGACGAAACACAGAAATTGCGTTGGAAATGAATACAACAGGCACCATGCTGACTTCTACCCGGGAGAGTAATACTTCTAACTGTCTGGGCCTTGATTCTTTCCTGGGATTCCAGTAATAGATTCCGGTAGACATGGGATGGTTTACTGCAACCTGTAGCTTTCAACTTGACGATGAAACACAGAAATTGCGTCTAAATTGGAAACAACAGGCACCATGCCGACTTCTGTCCGGGAGAGTATGCTTCTAACTGTCTGTGTTGTGATTCTGTCCTGGGATTCCAGTAATAGATTCCGATGGACATGGGATGGTTTACTGTAACCTGTGAACATTCAACTTGAGGTTGAAACACAGAAATTGCCTCGTAATTGAATACAACAGGCACCATGACGTCTTCTGTCTGGGAGAGTAATGCTTCTAACTGTCTGTGCTTTTATTCTTTCCCGGGATTCCAGTAATAGATTCCGATGGACATGGGAAATTTTACTGTAACCTGTGGAACTTCAATTTGACGATGAAACACAGAAATTGCGTCGGAATGGAATACAACAGGCACCATGCCGACTTCTGTCCGGGAGAGTAATGCTTCTAACTGTCTGTGCCTTGAATCTTTTTTGGGATCCCAGTAATAGATTCCGGTAGACATTTGAAGGTTTACTGTAACCTGCGGACCTTCAACTTGACGATTAAACACATAAATTGCGTCGGAATTGAATACAAGAAGCAGCATGCCGACTTCTGTCCGGGAGAGTAATGCTTCTAAATGTCTGTGCATTGATTCTTTCCTGGGCTTCCAGTAATACATTCCGATGGACATGGGAAGGTTTACTGTAACTTGTGGACCTTCAACTTGACGATGAAACACAGAATCTGCGTCGGAATTGAATACAACAGGCACCATGCCGACTTCTGTCCGGGAGAGTAATGCTTCTAACTGTCTGTGCTTTGATTCTTTCCTGGGATTCCAGTAATAGATTCCGACGGACATATAAGGTTTATTGTAACCTGTGGACCTTCAACTTGACGATGAAACTCAGAAATTGCGTCGGAATACAACAGGCACCATGCCGACTTCTGTCCGGGAGAGTAATGCTTCTAACTGTCGGGGTTTGGCTCTTTCCTGAGATTCCAGTAACAGATTCCGATGGACATGGGAAGGTTTACTGTAACCTGTGGACCTTCAACTTGACGATGAAACACAGAAATTGCGTCGGAATTGAATTCAACAGGCACCATGCTGACTTCTGTCCGGGAGAGTAATGCTTCAAAGAGTCTGTGCTTTGATTCTTTCCTGGGATTCCAGTAATAGATTCCGGTAGACATGGGATTGTGTACTGTAACCTGTGGAACTTCAACTTGACGATGAAACACAGAAATTGCGTCCGAATACAACAGGCACCATGCCGACTTTTGTCCGGGAGAGTAATGCTTGTAACTGTCTGTGCTTTGATTCTTTCCTGGGCTTCCAGTAATAGATTCCGATGGACATGGAAAGGTTTACTGTAACCTGTGGACCTTCAACTTGACGATGAAACACAGAAATTGCGTCGGAATTGAATTCAACAGGCACCATGCCGATTTCTGTCCGGGAGAGTAATGCTTCAAACTGTCTGTGCTTTGATTCTTTCCTGGGATTCCAGTAGTAGATTCCGTTGGACATGGGAAGGTTTACTGTAAACTGAGGACCTTCCACTGGACGTTGAAAGACAGTTATTGCGTCGGAATTGTATACAACAGGCTCCATGCCGACTTCTGTCCGGAAGAGTAATGCTTCTTACTGTCTGTGTTTGATTCTTTCCTGGGATTCCAGTAATTGATTCCGATGGACATGGGAAGGTTTATTGTAACCTGTGGACCTTCAACTTGGCGATGAAACTCAGATATTACGTCGGAATACAACAGGCACCATGCTGACTTCACTCTTGGAGAGAAATTCTTCTAACTGTCTGTGCTTAGATTCTTTCCTGGGATTCCAGTAATAGATTCCGGTAGACATGGGATGTTTTACTGTAACCTGTGGAACTTCAACCTGACGATGAAACGCAGAAATTGCGTCCGAATACAACAGGCACCATGCCGACCTATGTCCGGGAGAGTAATGCTTCTAACCGTCTGTGCTTTGATTCTTTCCTGGGATTCCAGTAATAGATTCCGATGGACATGGGAAGGTTTACTGTAACGTGTGGACCTTCAACTTGACGATGAAACACAGAAATTGCGTCGGAATTGAATTCAACTGGCACCATGACGACTTCTGTCCGGGAGAGTAATGCTTGAAACTGTCTGTGCTTTGATTCTTTCCTGGGCTTCCAGTAATAGATTCCGATGGATATGGGAAGGTTTACTGTATCCTGTGGACCTTCAACTTGACGAAGAAACACAGAAATTGCGTCGTAACTGAGTACAATAGCACCATGCCGACTTCTGTCTGGGAGAGTAGTGCTTCTGTCTGTGTTTTGATTCTTTCCTGGGATTCCAGTAATAGATTCCGATGGACATGGGAAGGTTTACTGCAACCTGTGGACCTTCAACTTGACGATGAAACACAGAAATTGCGTCGGAATGGAATACAACAGGCACCACGCCGACTTCTCTCCGGGAGAGTAATGTTTCTAACTGTCTGTGTTTTGATTCTTTCCTGGGATTCCAGTTATAGATTCCGATGGACATGGGAAGGTTTATTGTAACCTGTGGACCTTCAACTTGACGATGAAACACAGAAATTGCGTCGGAATACAACAGGCACCATGCCGATTTCTGTCCGGGAGAGTAATGCTTCTCACTGTCGGGGTTTGGCTCTTTCCTGGGATTCCAGTAACAGATTCCGATGGACATGGGAAAGTTTACTGTAAACTGTGGACCTTCAACTTGACGATGAAACACATAAATTGCGTCGGCAGTGAATACAACATTCACCATGCCGACTTCTCCGGTAGAGTAATGCTTCTAACTGTCTGTGCTTTGATTCTTTCCAGGGATTCCAGTAATAGATTCCGGTAGACATGGGATGGTTAACTGTAACCTGTGGAACTTCAACTTGACGAAGAAACACAGAAATTGCGTCCGAATACAACAGGCACCATGCCGACCTTGGCCCGGGAGAGTAATGCTTCTAACTGTCTGTGCTTTGATTCTTTGCTGGGCTTCCAGTAATACATTCCGATGGACATGGAAAGGTTTACTGTAACCTGTGGACCTTCAACATGACGATGAAACACAGAAATTGCGTCGGAATTGAATTCAACAAGCACCATGCCGACTTCTGTCCGGGAGAGTAATGCTTCAAACTGTCTGTGCTTTGATTCTTTCCTGGGATTCCAGTAGTAGATTCCGATGGACGTGGGAAGGTTTACTGTAACCTGTGGACCTTCAACTGGACGTTAAAAGACAGTTATTGCGTCGGAATTGTATACAACAGGCTCCATGCCGGCTTCTGTCCGGGAGAGTAATGCTTCTTACTGTCTGTGTTTGATTCTTTCCTGGGATTCCAGTAATAGATTCCGATGGACATGGGAAGGTTTATTGTAACCTGTGGACCTTCAACTTGACGATGAAGCACAGGTATTGCGTCGGAATACAACAGGCACCATGCAGACATATGTCCGGGAGAGTAATGCTTCTGACTGTCTGTGCTTTGATTCTTTCCTGGGCTTCCAGTAATAGAATCCGATGGACATGGGAAGGTTTACTGTCATCTGTGGACCTTCAACTTGACGGTGCAACACAGATACTGCGTCGGAATTGAATACAACAGGCACCATGCCGACTTCTGTCCGGGAGAGTAATGCTTCTAACTGTCTGTGCTTTGATTCTTTGCTGGGATTCCAGTAATAGATTCCGACGGTCATGGGAAGGCTTAATGTAACCTGTGGACCTTCAACTTGAAGATGAAACACAGAAATTGCGTTGGCATTGAATACAACAGGCACCATGCCGACTTCTCTCCTGGAGAGAAATGCTTCTAACTGCCTGTGCTTTGATTCTTTCCTGGGATTCCAGTAATATATTCCGAGGGACATGGGAAGGTTTACTGTAACCCGTGGACCTTCAAGTTGACGATCAAACACGGAAATAGCGTCGGAATTGAATATAAAAGGCACCATGCCGACTTCTGTCCGAGAGAGTAATGCTTCTAACTGTCTGTGCTTTGATTCTTTCCTGGGATTCCAGTAATAGATGCCATTGGACATGGAAAGGTTTACCGTAACCTGTGGACCTTCACCTTGACGATGAAACACAGAAATTGTATCGGAATTGTATACAACAGATCCCATGCCGACTTCTGTCCGGGAGAGTAATGCTTCGTACTGTCTGTGGTTTGATTATTTCCTGGAATTCCAGTAATAGATTCCGATGGACATGGGAAGGTTTACTGTAACCTGTGGACCTTCAACTTGACGATGAAACACAGAAATTGCGTCGGAATTGAATACAACAGGCACCATGCTGACTTCTATCCGGGAGAGTAATGCTTCTAACTGTCTGGGCCTTGATTCTTTCCTGGGATTCCAGTAATAGATTCCGGTAGACATGGGATGGTTTACTGTAACCTGTGGACCTTCAACTTGACGATGAAACACAGATATTGCGTCGGAATACAACAGGCACCATGCAGACTTCACTCCTGGAGAGAAATGCTTCTAACTGTCTGTGCTTTGATTCTTTCCTGGGATTCCAGTAATAGATTCCGGTAGACATGGGATGGTTTACTGTAACCTGTGGAACTTCAACTTGACGATGAAACACAGGCATTGCGTCCGAATACAACAGGCACCATGCCGACCTTTGTCCGGGAGAGTAATGCTTCAAACTGTCTGTGCTTTTATTGTTTCCTGGGATTCCAGTAATAGATTCCGATGGACATGGGAAGGTTTACTGTAACCTGTGGACCTTCAACTTGACGATGAAACACAGAAATTGCGTCGGAATTGAATACAACAGGCACCATGCTGACTTCTATCCGGGAGAGTAATGCTTCTAACTGTCTGGGCCTTGATTCTTTCCTGGGATTCCAGTAATAGATTCCGGTAGACATGGGATGGTTTACTGTAACCTGTGGACCTTCAACTTGACGAGGAAACACAGAAATCGCGACGGAATTGAGTACAACAGGCACCATGGCGACTTCTGTCTGAGAGAGCAATGCTTCTGTCTGTGTTTTGATTCTTTCCTGGGATTCCAGTAATAGATTCCGATGGACATGGGAAGGTTTACTGCAACCTGTGGACCTTCAACTTGACGATGAAACACAGAAATTGCGTCGGAATTGAATACAACAGGCAGCATGCCGACTACTGTCCGGGAGAGTAATGCTTCTAACTGTCTGTGCTTTGATTCTTTCCCGGGATTCCAGTAATTGATTCCGATGGACATGGGAAGGTTTACTGTAACCTGTGGAACTTCAACCTGACGATGAAACACGGAAAATGCGTCGGAATTGAATACAACAGGCACCATGCCGACTTCTGTACGGGAGAGTAATGCTTCTAACTGTCTGTGAGTTGAATCTTTCCTGGGACTCCAGTAATAGATTCCGGTAGACATGGGATGGTTTACTGTAACCTGTGGACCTTCAACCTGATGATGAAACACATAAATTGCGTCGGAATTGAATAAAACAGGCACCATGCCGACTTCTGTCTGGGAGAAAATGCTTCTAATTGTCTGTGTTTTGATTCTGTCCTGGGATTCTAGTAATAGATTCCGATCGTCATGGGGAGGTTTGCTGTAACCTGTGGACCTACAACTTGACGATGAAACACAGAAATTGCCTCGAAATTGAATACAACAGGCATCATGCCGTCTTCTGTCTGGGAGAGTAATGCTTCTAACTGTCTGTGCTTTGATTCTTTCCCGGGATTCCAGTAATAGATTCCGATGGACATGGGAAGGCTTACTGTAACCTGTGGAACTTCAACTTGACGATGAAACACGGAAATTGCGTCGGAATTGAATACAACAATCACCATGCAGACTTCTGTCCGGGAGAGTAATGCTTCTAACTGTCTCTGCCTTGAATCTTTCCTGGGATTCCAGTAATAGATTCCGGTAGACATGGGATGGTTTACTAAAACCTGTGGACCTTCAACCTGACGATGAAACACATAAATTGCGTCGGAATTGAATACAACAGTCAGCATGAAGACTTTTGTCCGGGAGAGAAATGCTTCTAACAGTCAGTGCTTTGATTCTTTCCTGGGCTTCCAGTAATAGATTCCGATGGACATTTGAAGGTTTACTGTAACCTGTGGACCTTCAACTTGACGATGAAACACAGAAACTGCGTCGGAATTGAATACAACAGGCACCATGCCGACTTCTGTCCGGGGGGGTAATGCTTCTAACTGTCTGTGCTTTGATTCTTTCCTGGGATTCCAGTAATAGATTCCGATGGTCATGGGAAGGTTTACTGTAACCTGTGGACCTTCAACTTGACGCTGAAACACAGAAATTGCGTCGGAATTGAATACAACAGGCACCATGCCGACTTCTGTCCGGGAGAGTAATGCTTCTAAATGTCTGTGCTTTGATTCTTTCCTGGGCCTCCAGTAATACATTCCGATGGACATGGGAAGGTTTACTGTAACTTGTGGACCTTTAACTTGACGATGAAACACACAATCTGCGTCGGAATTGAATACAACAGGCACCATGCCGACTTCTGTCCGGGAGAGTAATGCTTCTAACTCTCTGTGCTTTGATTCTTTCCTGGGATTCCAGTAATACATTCCGATGGACATGGGAAGGTTTATTGTAACCTGTGGACCTTCAACTTGACGATGAAACACAGAAATTGCGTCGGAATACAACAGGCACCATGCCGATTTCTGTCCGGGAGAGTAATGCTTCTCACTGTCGGGGTTTGGCTCTTTCCTGGGATTCCAGTAACAGATTCCGATGGACATGGGAAAGTTTACTGTAAACTGTGGACCTTCAACTTGACGATGAAACACATAAATTGCGTCGGCAGTGAATACAACATTCACCATGCCGACTTCTCCGGTAGAGTAATGCTTCTAACTGTCTGTGCTTTGATTCTTTCCAGGGATTCCAGTAATAGATTCCGGTAGACATGGGATGGTTAACTGTAACCTGTGGAACTTCAACTTGACGATGAAACACAGAAATTGCGTCCGAATACAACAGGCACCATGCCGACCTTTGCCCGGGAGAGTAATGCTTCTAACTGCCTGTGCTTTGATTCTTTGCTGGGCTTCCAGTAATACATTCCGATGGACATGGAAAGGTTTACTGTAACCTGTGGACCTTCAACATGACGATGTAACACAGAAATTGCGTCGGAATTGAATTCAACAAGCACAATGCCGACTTCTGTCCGGGAGAGTAATGCTTCAAACTGTCTGTGCTTTGATTCTTTCCTGGGATTCCAGTAGTAGATTCCGATGGACGTGGGAAGGTTTACTGTAACCTGTGGACCTTCAACTGGACGTTAAAAGACAGTTATTGCGTCGGAATTGTATACAACAGGCTCCATGCCGGCTTCTGTCCGGGAGAGTAATGCTTCTTACTGTCTGTGTTTGATTCTTTCCTGGGATTCCAGTAATAGATTCCGATGGACATGGGAAGGTTTATTGTAACCTGTGGACCTTCAACTTGACGATGAAGCACAGGTATTGCGTCGGAATACAACAGGCACCATGCAGACATATGTCCGGGAGAGTAATGCTTCTGACTGTCTGTGCTTTGATTCTTTCCTGGGCTTCCAGTAATAGAATCCGATGGACATGGGAAGGTTTACTGTCATCTGTGGACCTTCAACTTGACGGTGCAACATAGATACTGCGTCGGAATTGAATACAACAGGCACCATGCCGACTTCTGTCCGGGAGAGTAATGCTTCTAACTGTCTGTGCTTTGATTCTTTGCTGGGATTCCAGTAATAGATTCCGACGGTCATGGGAACGCTTAATGTAACCTGTGGACCTTCAACTTGAAGATGAAACACAGAAATTGCGTTGGCATTGAATACAACAGGCACCATGCCGACTTCTCTCCTGGAGAGAAATGCTTCTAACTGTCTGTGCTTTGATTCTTTCCTGGGATTCCAGTAATATATTCCGAGGGACATGGGAAGGTTTACTGTAACCCGTGGACCTTCAAGTTGACGATCAAACACGGAAATTGCGTCGGAATTGAATATAAAAGGCACCATGCCGACTTCTGTCCGAGAGAGTAATGCTTCTAACTGTCTGTGCTTTGATTCTTTCCTGGGATTCCAGTAATAGATGCCATTGGACATGGAAAGGTTTACCGTAACCTGTGGACCTTCACCTTGACGATGAAACACAGAAATTGTATCGGAATTGTATACAACAGATCCCATGCCGACTTCTGTCCGGGAGAGTAATGCTTCGTACTGTCTGTGGTTTGATTATTTCCTGGGATTCCAGTAATAGATTCCGATGGACATGGGAAGGTTTACTGTAACCTGTGGACCTTCAACTTGACGATGAAACACAGAAATTGCGTCGGAATTGAATACAACAGGCACCATGCTGACTTCTATCCGGGAGAGTAATGCTGCTAACTGTCTGGGCCTTGATTCTATCCTGGGATTCCAGTAATAGATTCCGACGGACATATAAGGTTTATTGTAACCTGTGGACCTTCAACTTGACAATGAAACACAGAAATTGCGTCGGAATACAACAGGCACCATGCCGACTTCTGTCCGGGGGAGTAATGCTTCTAACTGTCGGGGTTTGGCTCTTTCCTGGGATTCCAGTAACAGATTCCGATGGACATGGGAAGGTTTACTGTAACCTGTGGACCTTCAACTTGACGATGAAACACAGAAATTGCGTCGGAATTGAATTCAACAGGCACCATGCTGACTTCTGTCCGGGAGAGTAATGCTTCAAAGAGTCTGTGCTTTGATTCTTTCCTGGGATTCCCGTAATAGATTCCGGTAGACATGGGATTGTTTACTGTAACCTGTGGAACTTCAACTTGACGATGAAACACAGAAATTGCGTCCGAATACAACAGGCACCATGCCGACTTTTGTCCGGGAGAGTAATTCTTGTAACTGTCTGTGCTTTCATTCTTTCCTGGGCTTCCAGTAATAGATTCCGATGGACATGAAAAGGTTTACTGTAACCTGTGGACCTTCAACTTGACGATGAAACACAGAAATTGCGTCGGAATTGAATTCAACAGGCACCATGCCGATTTCTGTCCGAGAGGGTAATGCTTCAAACTGTCTGTGCTTTGATTCTTTCCTGGGATTCCAGTAGTAGATTCCGTTGGACATGGGAAGGTTTACTGTAAACTTAGGACCTTCCACTGGACGTTGAAAGACAGTTATTGCGTCGGAATTGTATACAACAGGCTCCATGCCGACTTCTGTCCGGGAGAGTAATGCTTCTTACTGTCTGTGTTTGATTCTTTCCTGGGATTACAGTAATTGATTCCGATGGACATGGGATAGTTTATTGTAACCTGTGGACCTTCAACTTGGCGATGAAACTCAGATATTGCGTCGGAATACAACAGGCACCATGCTGACTTCACTCTTGGAGAGAAATGCTTCTAACTGTCTGTGCTTTGATTCTTTCCTGGGATTCCAGTAATATATTCCGAGGTACATGGGAAGGTTTACTGTAACCCGTGGACCTTCAAGTTGACGATCAAACACGGAAATTGCGTCGGAATTGAATATAAAAGGCATCATGCCGACTTCTGTCCGAGAGAGTAATGCTTCTAACTGCCTGTGCTTTGATTCTTTCCTGGGATTCCAGTAATAGATGCCATTGGACATGGAAAGGTTTACCGTAACCTGTGGACCTTCACCTTGACGACGAAACACAGAAATTGTATCGGAATTGTATACAACAGATCCCATGCCGACTTCTGTCCGGGAGAGTAATGCTTCGTACTGTCTGTGGTTTGATTATTTCCTGGGATTCCAGTAATAGATTCCGATGGACATGGGAAGGTTTACTGTAACCTGTGGACCTTCAACTTGACGATGAAACACAGAAATTGCGTCGGAATTGAATACAACAGGCACCATGCTGACTTCTATCCGGGAGAGTAATGCTTCTAACTGTCTGGGCCTTGATTCTTTCCTGGGATTCCAGTAATAGATTCCGGTAGACATGGGATGGTTTACTGTAACCTGTGGACCTTCAACTTGACGATGAAACACAGATATTGCGTCGGAATACAACAGGCACCATGCAGACTTCACTCCTGGAGAGAAATGCTTCTAACTGTCTGTGCTTTGATTCTTTCCTGGGATTCCAGTAATAGATTCCGATGGAGATGGGAAATTTTACTGTAACCTGTGGACCTTCAACTTGACGATGAAACACAGAAATTGCGTCGGAATTGAATTCAACAGGCACCATGACGACTTCTGTCCGGGAGAGTAATGCTTGAAACTGTCTGTGCTTTGATTGTTTCCTGGGCTTCCAGTAATAGATTACGATAGATATGGGAAGGTTTACTGTATCCTGTGGACCTTCTACTTGACGAAGAAACACAGAAATTGCGTCGTAATTGAGTACAATAGGCACCATGCCGACTTCTGTCTGGGAGAGTAGTGCTTCTGTCTGTGTTTTGATTCTTTCCTGGGATTCCAGTAATAGATTCCGATGGACATGGGAATCTTTACTGCAACCTGTGGACCTTCAATTTGACGATGAAACACAGAAATTGCGTCGGAATGGAATACAACAGGCACCACCCCGACTTCTCTCCGGGAGAGTAATGTTTCTAACTGTCTGTGTTTTGATTCTTTCCTGGGATTCCAGTAATAGATTCCAATGGACATGGGAAGGTTTAGTGTAACCTGTGGACCTTCAAGTTGACGATTAAACACAGAAATTGCGTCGGAATTGAATACAACAGGCACCATGCCGACTTCTGTCCGGGAGAGTAATGCTTCTAACTGTCTGTGCTTTGATTCTTCCTGGGATGCCAGTAATAGATTCCGGTGGACATGAGATGGTTTACTGTATCCTGTGGAGCTTCAAAGTGACGATGAAACACAGAAATTGAGTTGGAATTGAATACAATGGGCACCATGCCGACTTCTGTCCGGGAGAGGAATGCTTCTCACTGTCTGTGCTTTGACTCTTTCCTGGGATTTTTAGTAATAGATTCCGATGGACATGGGCAAGTTTACTGTAACCTGTGAACATTCCACTTGGCGACGAAACACAGAAATTGCGTCGGAATTGTAAACAACAGGAACCATGCCGGCTTCTGTCCGGGAGAGTAATACTTCTAGCTGTCCGTGATTTGATTCCTTCCCGGTATTCCAGTAATACATTCCGATGGAGAAGGGAAGGTTTACTGTAACCTGTGGACCTTCAACTTGACGATGAAACAGAGAAATTGCGTCGGAATTGAATACAACAGGCACCATGCCGACTTCCGTCCGGGAGAGTAATGCTTCTAACCGTCTGTGCTTTGATTCTTTCCTCGGATTCTAGTAATAGATTCCGATGGACATGGGACGGTTTACTTTAACCTGTGGACCTTCAACTCGACGATGAAACACAGTTATTGCGCCGGAATTGAATACAACAGGCTCCATGCCGACTTCTGCCCGGGAGAGTAATGCTTCTTACTGTCTGTGCTTTGATTCTTTAATGGGATTCCAGTAATAGGTTCCGATGGATATGGGAATGTCTACTGTATCCAGCGAACCTTCAACGTGACGATGAAACACAGAAATTGCGTCGGCATTGAATACAACAGGCACCATGCCGACTTCTCTCCTGGAGAGAAATGCTTGTAACTGCCTGTGCTTTGATTCTTTCCTGGGATTCCAGTAATGGATTACGATGGACATGGGAAGGTTTACTGTAACCTGTGGACCATCAACTTGACGATGAAACACAGAAATTGTGTCGGAATTGAATACAAAATGTACCATTCCGACTTCTGTCCGGGAGAGTAATGCTTCTAACTGTCTGTGCTTTGATTCTTTCCTGGGATTCCAGTAATAGATTCCGGTGGACATGGGAAGGTTTACTGTAACCTGTGGACCTTCAACTTGACGATGAAAGACTGAAATTGCGTCGGAATTGAATACAAAAGGCACCATGCCGACTTCGGTCCGGGAAAGTAATTCTTCTAACTGTCTGTGCTTTGATTCTTTCCTGGGATTCCAGTAATAGATTCCGGAGGACATGTGAATGTTTACTGTAACCTGTGGACCTTCAACTTGACGATGAAACACTGAAATTGCGTCGGAATTGAATACAACAGCACCACGAAAACTTCTGTCCGGGAGCGTAATGCTTCTAACTGTCTGTGCTTTGATTCTTACCTGAGATCAAAGTAATGGTTTCCGGTGGACAGGGGATGGTTTACTGTAACCTGTGGACCTTCAACGTGACGATGAAACACAGAAATTGCATCGGAATACAACAGGCACCATGCCGACTTCTGTCCGGGAGAGTAATGCTTCTAACTGTCTGTGATTTGATTCTTTCCTGGGATTCCAGTAATATATTCCGATGGACATTGGAAAGTTTACTGTAACCTGTGGACCTTCAACGTGACGATGAAACACAGAAATTGCGTTTGGAATTGAATTCAAAAGGCACCATGCCGACTTCTGTCCGGGAGAGTAGTGCTTCTAACTGTCTGTGCTTTGATTCTTTCCTGGGATTCCACTAATAGATTCCGATGGACATGGGAAAGTTTACTGTATCCTGTGGACCTTCAACTTGGCGATGAAACACAGAAATTGCGTCGGCATTGAATACAACAGGCACCATACCGACTTCTCTCCTGGAGAGAAATGCTTCTAACTGTCTGTGATTTGATTCTTTCCTGGGATTCCTGTAATAGGTTCCGATGGACATGGGAAGGTTTACTATAGCCTGTGGACCTTCAACTTGACGATGAAACACAGAAATTGCGTCGGAATTGAATTCAACAGGCAGCACGCCGACTTCTGTCCGGGAGAGTATTGCTTCTAACTGTCTGTGCTTTGATTCTTTCCTGGCCTTCCAGTAACAGATTCCGATGGATATGGCGAAGGTTTACAGTAACCTGTGGTCCTTTAACTTGACGATGAAACACAGAAACTGCGTCGGAATTGAATACAACAGGCACCATGCCGACTTCTGTCCGGGAGAGTATTGCTTCTAACTGTCTGTGCTTTGATTCTTTCCTGGGCTTCCAGTAACAGATTCCGATGGATATGGCGAAGGTTTACAGTAACCTGTGGTCCTTTAACTCGACGATGAAACACAGAAATTGCGTCGGAATTGAATGCAACAAGACCCATGCCGACTTCTGTCCGGGAGAGTAATGCTTCTAACTGTCTGTGCTTTGATTCTTTCCTGGGATTCCAGTAATAGATTCCGATGGACATGGGACGGTTTACTTTAACCTGTAGACCTTCAACTTGACGATGAAACACAGTTATTGCGTCGGAATTGAATACAACAGGCACCATGCCGACTTCTGCCCGGGAGAGTAATGCTTCTTACTGTCTGTGCTTTGATTCTTTCCTGGGATTCCAGAAATAGGTTCCGATGGATATGGGAATGTTTACCGTATCCAGTGGACCTTCAAAGTGACGATGAAACACAGTAATTGCGTCGGCATTGAATACAACAGGCACCATGCCGACTTCTCTCCTGGTGAGAAATGCTTGTAACTGTCTGTGCTTTGATTCTTTCCTGGGATTCCAGTAATGAATTACGATGGACATGGGAAGGTTTACCGTAACCTGTGGACCATAAACTTGACGATGAAACACAGTTATTGCGTCGGAATTGAATACAACAGGCTCCATGCAGACTTCTGCCCGGGAGAGTAATGCTTCTTACTGTCTGTGCTTTGATTCTTTCCTGGGATTCCAGTAATAGGTTCCGATGGATATAGGAATGTTTACCGTATCAAGTGGACCTTCAAAGTGACTATGAAACACAGATATTGCGTCGGCATTGAATACAACAGGCACCATGCCGACTTCTGTTCGGGTGAGTAATGCTTCTAACTGTCTGTGCTTTGATTCTTTCATGGTATTTTAGTAATAGATTCCGATGGACATGGGAAAGTTTACTGTAACCTGTGGACCTTCAACTTGACAATGAAACACTGAAATTGCGTCGGAATTGGATCCAACAACACCACACCGACTTCTGTCCGGGAGCGTAATGCTTCTAACTGTCTGTGCTTTGATTCTTACCAGGGATTCCAGTAATAGATTCCGATGGACATGGGAAGGTATACGGAAACCTGTGGAATTTCAACTTGACGATTAAACACAGAAATTGCGTTGGAATTGAAAACAACAGGCACCATGCCGACTTCTGTCCGGGAGAGTAATGCTTCTAACTGTCTGTGCTTTCATTCTTTCCTGGGCCTCCACTAATAGATTCCGATGGATATGGGAAGGTTTACTGTAGCCTGTAGACCTTCAACTTGACGATGAAACACAGAAATTGCGTCGGAATTGAATGCAACAAGACCCATGCCGACTTCTGTCCGGGAGAGTAATGCTTCTAACTGTCTGTGCTTTGATTCTTTCCTGGGATTCCAGTAATAGATTCCGATGGACATGGAAAGGTTTATTGTAACCTGTGGACCTTCAACATGACGATGAAAGACAGAAATTGCGTCGGAATTGACTACAACAGGCACCATGCCGACTTCTGTCCGGGAGAGTAATGCTTCTAACTGTCTGTGCTATGATTCTTTCCTGGGATTCCAGTAATATATGCCATTGGATATGGGAAGGTTCACTGTAACCTGTGGACCTTCACCTTGACGATGAAACAGAAATTGCGTCGGAATTGAATACAACAGACCCCATGCCGACTTCGTTCCGGGAGAGTAATGCTTCTTACTGTCTGTGATTTGATTCTTTCCTGGGATTCCAGTAATAGATTCCCGATGGACATGCGAAGGTTTACTGTAACCTGTGGACCTTCACCTTGACGATGAATCACAGAAATTGCGTCGAAATTGAATACAACAGGCACCATGCCGACTTCTGTCCGGGAGAGTATTGCTTCTCACAGTCTGAGCTTTGATTCTTTCCTGAGATTCCAGTAATACATTCCAATAGACATGGGAAGGATTACTGTAACCTGTGCACCTTCAACGAGACGATGAAACACAGGAATTGCGTCGGAATTGAATACAACAAGACCCATGCCGACTTATGTCCGGGAGAGTAATGCTTCTAACTGTCTGCGCTTTGATTCTTTCCTGGGATTCCAGTAATAGATTCCGATGGACATGGGAAGGTATACGGAAACCTGTGGAAGTTCAACTTGACGATTAAACACAGAAATTGCGTTGGAATTGAAAACAACAGGCACCATGCCGACTTCTCTCCGGAAGAGTAATGTTAAATACTGTTTGTGCTTTGATTCTTTCCTGGGATTCCCGTAATAGATGCCGAAGGACATGGGAAAGATTAGTGTGACCTGTGGACCTTCAACTAGACGAAGAAACACAGTAATTGAGTCGGAATTGAATACAACAGGCACCATGCCGACTTTTGTCCGGGAGAGTAATGCTTCTAGCTGTCTGTGTTTTGATTCTTTCCTGGGATTCCAGTAATAGATTCCGATGGACATGGGAATGTTTGCTGTAACCTGTGGACCTTCAACTTGACGATGAAACACAGAAATTGCGTCGGAATTGAATACAACAGGCACCATGCCGACTTCTCTCCGGGAGAGTAATGTTTCTAACTGTATGTGCTTTGATTCATTCCTGGGATTCCGGTAATACATTCCAATGGACATGGGAAGGTTTACTGGAACGTGTGGTCCTTCAACTTGACGATTAAACACATAAATTGCGTCGGAATTGAATACAACAGGCACCACGCCGACTTCTGACCGGGAGAGTAATGCTTCTAACTGTCTGTGCTTTCATTCTTCCTGGGATTCCAGTAATAGATTCCGGTGGACATGAGATGGTTTACTGTAACCTGTGGAGCTTCAACTTGACGATGAAACACAGAAATTGCGTTGGAATTGAATACAACTGGCACCACACTGACTTCTGTCCGGGAGAGGTATGCTTCTCTCTGTCTGTGCTTTGACTCTTTCCTGGGATTCCAGTAAAAGATTCCGATGGACATGAGAAGGTTTACTGTAACCTGTGGACCTCCAACTTGACGATGAAACACAGAAGTTGCGTCGGGATTGAATACAACAGGCACCGTGACGACTTCTCTCCGGGAGAGTAAAGCTTCTAACTGTCAGTGCTTTGATTCTTTCCTGGGATTCCAGTAATAGATTCCGATGCCCTTGTGAAGGAATTCTGAAACCTCTGGTCCTTCAATCTGACGATGAAACACAGAAATCGCGCCGGAATTGAATACAACAGGCACCATGCCGACTTCTGTACCGCGGGAGTAATGCTTCTAACTGTCTGTGCTTTGATTCTTTTCTGGGGTTCCAGTAATAGATTCCGATGGACATGGGAAGGTTTACTGTAACGTGTGGACCTTAAACTTGACGATGAAACACAGAAATTGCCTCGGAATTGAAAACAACAGGAACCATGCCGACTTCTGTCCGGGAGAGTAATACTTCTATCTGTCCGTGATTTGATTCTTTCCTGGTATTCGAGTAATAAATTCCGATGGAGATGGGAAGGTTTACTGTAACATGTGGACCTTCAACATGACGATGAGACACAGAAGTTGCGTCGGAATTGAATACAACAGGCAACATACCGAATTCTCTCTGGGAGAGTAATGCTTCTAACTGTCTGTGCTTTGATTCTTTCCTGGGAATCCAGTAATAGTTTCCGGTGGACATGAGATGGTTTACTGTAACCTGTGGACCTTCGACTTGGCGATGAAACACAGAAATTGCGTCGGAATTGAAAACAACAGGAACCATGCCGACTTCTGTCCGGGAGAGTAATACTTCTATCTGTCCGTGATTTGATTCTTTCCTGGTATTCGAGTAATAAATTCCGATGGACATGAAAAGGTTTACTGTAACCTGTGCACCTTCAACGTGACGATGTAACACAGAAATTGCGTCGGAACCTAATACAACAGGTACCATGCCGACTTCTCTGGGAGAGGAATGCTTCTTACTGTCTGTGCTTCGACCCTTACCTGGGTGTCCAATAATAGATTCCGATGGACATGGGAAGGTTTAACCTGTGGACCTTCAACTTGTCGATGATACTCAGTAATTGCGTCGGCATTGAATACAACAGGCTCCGTGCTGACATCTCTCCGGGTGAGTAATGATTCTAACTGTCTGTGTTTTATTCTTTCATGGTATTCCAGTAATAGATTCCGACGGCCTTGGGAAGGATTTAGGTAACATTTGGACCTTCAATCTGACGATGAAACACAGAAATTGCGTCGGAATTGAATACAATAGGCTCCATGCCAACATCTGTCTGGAAGAGTAATGATTCCAACTGTCTGTGCTCTGTTTCTTTCCTGGAATTCCAGTAATAGATTCCGATGGACATGGGAGAGTTTACTGTAATCTGTGGACCTTCCACCTGACGATGAAACACAGAAATTGCGTCGGAATTGAATACACCAGGCACCATGCCGACTTCTGTCCGGGAGAGTAATGCATCTAACTGTCTGTGATTTGATTTTTTCCTGGGATTCCAGTAATAGATTACGATGGACAGTGGAAGGTTTACTGTAACCTGTGGACCTTCAACTTGATGATGAAACACAGAAATTGCGTCGGAATTGAATACAACAGACACCATGGCGACTTCTGTCCGGGAGAGTAATGCTTCTAACTGTCTGTGCTTTGATTCTTTTCTGGGATTCCAGTAATAGATTCCGATGGACATGGGGAGGTTTACTGTAACTTGTGGACCTTCAACTTGACGATGAAACACAGAAATGTCGTCGGAACCTAATACAACAGGCACTATGCCAACCTCTCTCCGGGAGAGTAATTCTTCTAACTGACTGTGCTTTGATTGTTTCCCGGGATTCGAGTAAACGATTCCGATGGACATGGGTAGGTTTACTGTAACCTGTGGACCTTCAACTTGACGATGAAACACAGAAATTGCGTCGGAATTGTATACAACAGGCACAATGCCGACTGCTGTCCGGGTGAGTAATGCTTCAAACTGTCCTTGCTCTGATTCTTTCTTGGCATTCCAGTAATAGATTCCGATGGACATGGGGAGGTTTACTGTAACTTGTGGACCTTCAACTTGACGATGAAACACAGAAATTGCAGTCGGAATTGAATACAACAGGCACCATGCCGACTTCTCTCTGGGAGAGTAATGCTTCAAACAGTCTGTGCTTTGATTCTTTCTTGGGATTCCAATAATAGATTCCTATGGCCTTGGGAAAGTTTACTGTAACCTGTGACCTTCAACCTGACGATGAAACACAGAAATTGCGTCGGAATTGAATACAACAGGCACCATGCCGACTTCTGTCCGGTAGAGTAATACTTCTAACTGTCTGTGATTAGATTCTTTCCTGGGATTCAAGTAATAGAGTCCGATGGACATGGGAAGGTTTACTGTAACCTGTGGACCTTCAACATGACGATGAAACGCAGAAATTGCGTCGGAACGTAATACAACAGGCACCATGCCGACTTTTCTCCGGGAGAATAATGCTTCTAACTGTCTGTGCTTTGATTCTTTCCTAGGAGTCCAGTAATAGATTCCGATGGACATGGGAAGGTTTACTGTAACTTGTGGACCTTCAACTTGACGATGAAACACAGATATTGCGTCGGAATTGGAAGCAACAGGCACGATGCAGACTTCTTTCCGGGAGAGTAATACTTCTGTGTGTCTGTGCTTTGATTCTTTTCTGGGATTCCAGTAGTAGATTCCGCCCCCCCCCCCATGAACCATGGACCTTGCCGTTGGTTGGGAGGCTTGCGTGCCTCAGCGATACAGATAGCCGTACTGTAGGTGCAACCACAACGGAGGGGTATCTGTTGAGAGGCCAGACAAATGTGTGGTTCCTGAAGAGGGGCAGCAGCCTTTTCAGTAGTTGCAAGGGAAACAGTCTGGATGATTGACTGATCTGGCCTTGTAACGATAACCAAAACGGCCTTGCTGTGCTGGTATCGCAAACGGCTGAAAGCAAGGGGAAACTACAGCCGTAATTTTTCCCGAGGGCATGCAGCTTTACTGTATGATTACATGATGATGGCGTCCTCTTGGGTAAAATATTCCGGAGGTAAAATAGTCCCCCATTCGGATCTCCGGGCGGGGACTACTCAAGAGGATGTCGCTATCAGGAGAATGAAAACTGGCGTTCTACGGATCGGAGCGTGGAATGTCAGATCCCATAATCGGGCAGGTAGGTTAGAAAATTTAAAAAGGGAAATGGATAGGTTGAAGTTAGATATAGTGGGAATTAGTGAAGTTCGGTGGCAGGAGGAACAAGACTTCTGGTCAGGTGACTACAGGGTTATAAACACAAAATCAAATAGGGGTAATGCAGGAGTAGGTTTAATAATGAATAGGAAAATAGGAATGCGGGTAAGCTACTACAAACAGCATAGTGAACGCATTATTGTGGCCAAGATAGATACGAAGCCTACACCTACTACAGTAGTACAAGTTTATCTGCCAACTAGCTCTGCAGATGACGAGGAAATTGAAGAAATGTATGATGAAATAAAAGAAATTATTCAGATTGTGAAGGGAGACGACAATTTAATAGTCATGGGTGACTGGAATTCGAGTGTAGGAAAAGGGAGAGAAGGAAACATAGTAGGTGAATATGGATTGGGGGACAGAAATGAAAGAGGAAGCCGCCTGGTAGAATTTTGCACAGATCACAACATAATCATAGCTAATACTTGGTTAATGAGTCATGAAAGAAGGTTGTATACATGGAAGAACCCTGGAGATACTAAAAGGTATCAGATAGATTATATAGTGCTAAGACAGAGATTTAGGAACCAGGTTTTAAATTGTAAGACATTTCCAGGGGCAGATGTGGACTCTGACCACAATCTATTGGTTATGACCTGTAGATTAAAACTGAAGAAACTGCAAAAAGGTGGGAATTTAAGGAGATACGACCTGGATAACCTAAAAGAACCAGAGGTTGTACACAGATTCAGGGAGAGCATAAGGGAGCAATTGACAGGAATGGGGGAAATAAATACAGTAGAAGAAGAATGGGTAACTTTGAGGAATGAAATAGTGAAGGCAGCAGAGGATCAAGTAGGTAAGAAGATGAGGGCTAGTAGAAATCCTTGGGTAACAGAAGAAATATTGAATTTAATTGATGAAAGGAGAAAATATAAAAATGCAGTAAGTGAAACAGGCAAAAAGGAATACAAACGTCTCAAAAATGAGATCGACAGGAAGTGCAAAATGGCTAAGCAGGGATGGCTAGAGGACAAATGTAAGGATGTAGAGGCCTATCTCACTAGGGGTAAGATAGATACCGCCTACAGGAAAATTAAAGAGACCTTTGGAGATAAGAGAACGACTTGTATGAATATCAAGGGCTCAGATGGAAACCCAGTTCTAAGCAAAGAAGGGAAAGCAGAAAGGTGGAAGGAGTATATAGAGGGTCTATACAAGGGCGATGTACTTGAGGACAATATTATGGAAATGGAGGAGGATGTAGATGAAGATGAAATGGGAGATACGATACTGCGTGAAGAGTTTGACAGAGCACTGAAAGACCTGAGTCGAAACAAGGCCCCCGGAGTAAACAATATTCCATTAGAACTACTGACGGCCGTGGGAGAGCCAGTCCTGACAAAACTCTACCATCTGGTGAGCAAGATGTATGAAACAGGCGAAATACCCTCAGACTTCAAGAAGAATATAATAATTCCAATCCCAAAGAAAGCAGGTGTTGACAGATGTGAAAATTACCGAACTATCAGCTTAATAAGTCACAGCTGCAAAATACTAACACGAATTCTTTACAGACGAATGGAAAAACTAGTAGAAGCCAAGCTCGGGGAAGATCAGTTTGGATTCCGTAGAAACACTGGAACACGTGAGGCAATACTGACCTTACGACTTATCTTAGAAGAAAGGTTAAGGAAAGGCAAACCTACGTTTCTAGCATTTGTAGACTTAGAGAAAGCTTTTGACAATGTTGACTGGAATACTCTCTTTCAAATTCTAAAGGTGGCAGGGGTAAGATACAGGGAGCGAAAGGCTATTTACAATTTGTACAGAAACCAGATGGCAGTTATAAGAGTCGAGGGACATGAAAGGGAAGCAGTGGTTGGGAAGGGAGTAAGACAGGGTTGTAGCCTCTCCCCGATGTTGTTCAATCTGTATATTGAGCAAGCAGTAAAGGAAACAAAAGAAAAATTCGGAGTAGGTATTAAAATTCATGGAGAAGAAATAAAAACTTTGAGGTTCGCCGATGACATTGTAATTCTGTCAGAGACAGCAAAGGACTTGGAAGAGCAGTTGAATGGAATGGACAGTGTCTTGAAAGGAGGATATAAGATGAACATCAACAAAACCAAAACAAGGATGATGGAATGTAATCTAATTAAGTCGGGTGATGCTGAGGGAATTAGACTAGGAAATGAGGCACTTAAAGTAGTAAAGGAGTTTTGCTATTTGGGGAGCAAAATAACTGATGATGGTCGAAGTAGAGAGGATATAAAATGTAGGCTGGCAATGGCAAGGAAAGCGTTTCTGAAGAAGAGAAATTGGTTAACATCCAGTATTGATATAAGTGTCAGGAAGTCATTTCTGAAAGTATTCGTATGGAGTGTAGCCATGTATGGAAGTGAAACATGGACGATAAATAATTTGGACAAGAAGAGAATAGAAGCTTTCTAAATGTGGTGCTACAGAAGAATGCTGAAGATTAGATGGGTAGATCACATAACTAATGAGGAAGTATTGAATAGGATTGGGGAGAAGAGAAGTTTGTGGCACAACTTGACCAGAAGAAGGGATCGGTTGGTAGGACATGTTCTGAGACATCAAGGGATCACCAATTTAGTATTTGAGGGCAGCGGGGAGGGTAAAAATCGTAGAGGGAGAACAAGAGATGTATACATTAAACAGATTCAGAAGGATGTAGGTTGCAGTAGGTACTGGGAGATGAAAAAGCTTGCACAGGATAGAGTAGCATGGAGAGCTGCATCAAACCAGTCTCAGGACTAAAGACCACAACAACAACAACAACATGGGAAAGTTTACTGTAACCTGTGGACCTTCAACTTGACGATGAAACACAGAAATTGCGTCGGAATTGAACACAACAGGCAACGTGCCGACTTCTCTCCGGGAGAGTAATGCTTCTAACTGTCTGTGTTTTGGTTCCTTCCTGGGATTCCAGTAATAGATTCCAATGGACATGGGCAAGTTTACTGTAACCTGTGGACCTTCAACTTGACGACGAAACAGAGAAATTGCGTCGGAATTGAATACAACAGGCACCATTATGACTTCCTTCCGGGGGCCTAATGCTTCTAACTGTCTGTGCTTTGATTCTTTCCTGGGATTCCAGTAATAGATTCCGATGGACATGGGAAGGTTTACTGTAACCTGTGGACCTTCAACGTGACGATGAAACACAGAAATTGCGTCGGAATTGAATACAACAGACACCATGACGACTTTTGTCCGGAAGAGTAATGCTTCTAACTGTCTATGCTTTCATTATGTCCTGGGATTCCAGTAATAGATTGCTATAGACATGGGAAAGTTTACTGTAACCTGTGTACCTTCAACGTGACAATGAAACACAGAAATTGCGTCGGAATTGAATACAACAGGCATCATGCCGACTTCTCTCCGGGAGAGTAATGCTTCTAACTGTCTGTGCTTTGTTTCCTTCCAGGGATTCCAGTAATACATTCCGATGAACATGGGAAGGTTTACTGTAACCTGTGGACCTTCAACTTGACGTGAAAAACACAGAAATTGCGTCGGAATTGAATACAACGGGCACCATGCCGACTTCTCTCCGGGAGAGTAATGCTTCTAACTGTCTGTGCTTTGATTCTTTCCTGGGATTCCAGTAATAGATTCCGATGGATATCGGAAAGTTTACTGTAACCTGTGGACCTTCAACTCGACGATGAAACACAGAAATTGCGTCGGAATTGAATGCAACAGGCACCATGCCGACTTCTGTCCGGGAGAGTAATGCTTCTAACTGTCGCTATTTTGATTCTTTCCCGGGATTCCAGTAATAGACTCCGATGGACATGGGAACGTTTACTGTAACCTGTGGACCTTCAACTAGACGATGAAACACAGAAATTGCGTCGGAATTGAATACAACAGGCACCATGTGTTTTCTCTCTGGGAGAGTAATGCTTCTAACTGTCTGTGATTTGATTCTCTCCTGGGATTCCAGTAACAGATTCCGATGAACATGGGAAGGTTTACTGTAAACTGTGGACCTTCAACTTGACGATGAAACACAGTAATTATGTATGAAATGTTTACAACAGGCACCATGCCGACTTCTGTCCGTGAGGGTAATGCTTCTAACTGTCTGTGATTAGATTCGCTCCTGGGATTCCAGTAATAGATTCCGATGGACATGGGAAGGTTTACTGTAACCTGTGGACCTTCAACTTGACGATGAAACACAGAAATTGCGTCGGAATTGAATGCAACAGGCACCATGCCGACTTCTGTCCGGGAGAGTAATGCTTCTAACTGTCGCTATTTTGATTCTTTCCCGGGATTCCAGTAATAGACTCCGATGGACATGGGAACGTTTACTGTAACCTGTGGACCTTCAACTAGACGATGAAACACAGAAATTGCGTCGGAATTGAATACAACAGGCACCATGGTGACTTCTCTTTGGGAGAGTGATGCTTCTATCTGTCTCTGCTTTGATTCTTTCCTGGGATTCCAGTAATAGATTCCGATGGACATGGATAATTTTACTGTCAACTGTGGCCTTCAACTTGACGGTGAAACTCAGAAATTGTGTCGAAATTGCATACAACAGGCATTATGCCGACTTCTCTCCGGGTGAGTAGTGCTTTTAACTGTCAGTGCTTTGATTCCTTGCTGGGATTCCAGTAATAGATTCCGATGGACATGGGAATGTTTACTCTAACCTGTGGACTTTCAACTTGACGGTGATACACAGAAATTGCTTCGGAATTGAATCCAACAGGCACCATGCCGACTTTTGTCCGGAAGAGTAATGCTTCTAACTGTCTGTGCTTTCATTATGTCCTGGGATTCCAGTAATAGATTGCAATGGACATGGGAAAGTTTACTGTAACCTGTGTACCTTCAACGTGACTATGAAACACAGAAATTGCGTCGGAATTGAATACAACAGGCACCATTATGACTTCTCTCTGGGAGAGTGATGCGTCTAACTGTCTGTGCTTTGATTCTTTCCTGGGATTCCAGTAATAGATTCCGTTGGGAATGGGAAGGTTTTCTGTAACCTGTGGACCTTCGAGTTGACGATGTAACACTGAAATTGCGTCGGAATTGAATACAACAGGCACCATGCCGACTTCTCTCCGTTAGAGTAATGCTTCTAACTGTCTGTGTTTTGAATCATTCCTGGGATTCCACGAATAGAGTCCGATGGACATGGTTAGGTTTACTCTAACCTGTGGACCTTCAACCAGACGATGAAACACAGAAATTGCGTCGGAATTGAATACAACAGGCACCACGCCGACTTCTGTCCGGGAGAGTAATGCTTCTAACTGTCTGTGCTTGATTCGTTCCTGGCATTCCAGTAATAGATTCCGATGGACATGGGTACGTTTACTGTGACCTGTGGACCTTCAACTTGACGATGAAACACAGAAATTACATCGGAATGGAATACAACAGGCACCATGCCGATTTCTCTCCGGGAGAGTAATGCTTCTAACTGTCTGTGCTTTGATTCTCTCCTGGGATTCCAGTAATAGATTCCGATGGACATGGGAAAGATTACTATAACCTGTGGACCTTCAACTTGACGATGAAACACTGAAATTGTGTCGGAACCTAGTACAACAGGCATAATGCCAACTTATCTCCAAAAGAGTAATGCTTCTAACTGTCTGTGCTTTGATTCTTTCCTAGGAGTCCAGAAATAGATTTCGATGGACATGGGAAGGTTTATAGTAACCTGTGGACCTTCAACGTGACGATGAAACACAGAACCTGCGTCGGAATTGAATACAACAGGTACATGTGTCTTCTCTCTGGGAGTGTAATGCTTCTAACTGTCTGTGCTTTGATTCTCCCCTGGGAATCCAGTAATTGTTTCCGATGAACATGGGAAGTTTTACAGTAACCTGTGGACCTTCAACTTGACGATTAAACACAGAAATTGCGTCGGTATTGAATACAACAAGCACCATGCAGACTTCTCTCTGGGAGAGTAATGGTTCTCACTGTCTCTGCTATGATTCTTTCCTGGGATTCCAGTAATTGATTCCGACGAACATGGGAAGGTTTACTGTAACCTGTGGACCTTCAACTTGACGATGAAACACAGTAATTGCGTCGGAAATGTTTACAACAGGCACCATGCCGACTTCTGTCCGTGAGAGTAATGCTTCTAACTCTCTGAGATTAGATTCGCTCCTGGGATTCCAGTAATAGATTCCGATGGACATTGGAAGGTTTACTGTACCCTGTGGACCTTCAACTTGACGATGAAACACAGAAAATGCGTCGGAATCGAACACACCAGGCTGCATGCCGACTTCTGGCCGGGAGAGTAATGCCTCTAACTGTCACTATTTTGATTCTTTCCCGGGATCCCAGTAATAGATTCAGATCGACAATGGAACGTTTACTGTATCGTGTGGACCTTCAACTTGACGATGAAACACAGAAATTGCGTCGGAATTGAATACAAGAGCCACCATGGCTACTTCTCGCCGGGAGAGTAATGCTTCTAACTATCTGTGCTTTGAATCATTCCTGGGATTCCAGGAATAAATTGCGATGGACATGGGAAGGTTTACTGTAACCTGTGGACCTTCAACTTGACGATGAAACACAGAAATTGCGTCGGAATTGAATACAACAGGCACCACGCCGATTTCTGTCCGGGAGAGTAATGCTTCTAACTGTCAGTGCTTTGATTCCTTGCTGGGATTGCAGTAATAGATTCCGATGGACATGGGAATGTTTACTCTAACCTGTGGACCTTCAACTTGACGATGATACACAGAAATTGCGTCGGAATTGAATCCAACAGGCACCATGCCGACTTTTGTCCGGAAGAGTAATGCTTCTAACTGTCTGTGCTTTCATTATGTCCTGGGATTCCAGTAATAGATTACTATGGACATGGGAAAGTTTACTGTAACCTGTGTACCTTCAACGTGACGATGAAACACAGAAATTGCGTCGGAATTGAATACAACAGGCACCATGGTGACTTCTATCTGGGAGAGTAATGCTTCTTACTGCCTGTGCTTCGATTCTTTCCTGGGATTCCAGTAATAGATTCCGTTGGAAATGGGAAGGTTTCCTGTAACCTGTGGACCTTCAAGTTGACGATGTAACACTGAAATTGCGTCGGAATTGAATACAACATGCACAAGCCGACTACCCTCCTGGAGAGTAATGCTTCTAACTGTCTGTGCTTTGATTCCCTCCTGGGATTCCAGTAATAGGTTCCGATGGACATGGGATGGTTTACTGTAACCTGTGGCCCTTCAACTTGACGATGAAACACAGAAATTGCGTCGGAAATGAATACAACAGGCACCATGCCGACTTCTCTCCGGGAGAGTAATGCTTCTAACTGTCTGTGCTTTGATTCGTTCCTAGGAGTCCAGTAATAGATTCCGATGGACATGGGAAGGTTTACTGTAACCTGTGGACCTTCAACGTGACGATGAAACACAGAACTTGCGTCGGAATTGAATACAACAGGCTCATGTGTCTTCTCTCTGGGAGAGTAATGCTTCTAAGTGTCTGTGCTTTGATTCACTCCTGGGATTCCAGTAATTGGTTCCGATGAACATGGGAAGTTTAACTGTAACTTGTGGACCTTCAACTTGACGATTAAACACAGAAATTGCGTAGGAATTGAATACAACAGGCACCGTGCCGACTTCTGTCAGCGAGAGTAATGCTTCTAACTGTCTGTGCTTTGAATCTTTCCTTGGATTGCAGTAATAGATTACAATGGACATGGGAAGGTTTACTGTAACCTGTGGACCTTCAACTTGACGATGATACACAGAAATTGCGTCGGAATTGAATCCAACAGGCACCATGCCGACTTTTGTCCGGAAGAGTAATGCTTCTAACTGTCTGTGCTTTCATTATGTCCTCGGATTCCAGTAATAGATTACTATGGACATGGGAAAGTTTACTGTAACCTGTGTACCTTCAACGTGACGATGAAACACAGAAATTGCGTCGGAATTGAATACAACAGGCACCATGGTGACTTCTCTCTGGGAGAGTAATGCTTCTTACTGTCTGTGCTTCGATTCTTTCCTGGGATTCCAGTAATAAATTCCGTTGGAAATGGGATGGTTTCCTGTAACCTGTGGACCTTCAAGTTGACGATGTAACACTGAAATTGCGTCGGAATTGAATACAACATGCACTAGCCGACTACCCTCCGGGAGAGTAATGCTTCTAACTGTCTGTGCTTTGTTTCCCTCCTGGGATTCCAGTAATAGGTTCCGATGGACATGGGATGGTTTACTGTAACCTGTGGACCTTCAACTTGACGATGAAACACAGAAATTGCGTCGGAAATGAATACAACAGTTACCATGCCGACTTCTCTCCGTTAGAGTAAAGCTTCTAACTGTCTGTGCTTTGAATCATACCTGGGATTCCAGTAATAGATTCCGATGGACATGGGAAGGTTTACTGTAACCTGTGGACCTTCAACTAGATGATGAAACACAGAAATAGCGTCGGAATTGAATACAACAGGCACCACGCCGACTTCTGTCCGGGAGAGTAATGCTTCTAACTGTCTGTGCTTGATTCTTTTTTGGGATTCCAGTAATAGATTCCGATGGACATGGGTAGGTTTACTGTGACCTGTGGACCTTCAACTTGACGATGAAACACAGAAATTGCGTCGGAATTGAATACAACAGGCACCATGCCGACTTCTCTCCGGGAGAGTAATGCTTCTAACTGTCTGTGCTTTGATTCTTTCCTGGAATTCCAGTAATAGATTCCGATGGACATTGGAAGGTTTACTATAACCTGTGGACCTTCAACTTGACGATGAAACACTGAAATTGTGTCGGAACCTAGTGCAACAGGATAATGCCAACTTATCTCCAAAAGAGTAATGCTTCTAACTGTCTGTGCTTTGATTCTTTCCTAGGAGTCCAGAAATAGTTTTCGATGGACATGGGAAGGTTTATAGTAACCTGTGGACCTTCAACGTGACGATGAAACACAGAACCTGCGTCGGAATTGAATACAACAGGTACATGTGTCTTCTCTCTGGGAGTGTAATGCTTCTAACTGTCTGTGCTTTGATTCTCTCCTGGGATTCCAGTAATTGTTTCCGATGAACATGGGAAGTTTTACAGTAACCTGTGGACCTTCAACTTGACGATTAAACACAGAAATTGCGTCGGTATTGAATACAACAAGCACCATGCAGACTTCTCCCTGGGAGAGTAATGGTTCTCACTGTCTCTGCTATGATTCTTTCCTGGGATTCCAGTAATAGATTCCGACGAACATGGGAAGGTTTACTGTAACCTGTGGACCTTCAACATGACGATGAAACAAAGAAATTGCGTCGGAATTGAACACAACAGGCAGCATGCCGACTTCTGTCCGGGAGAGTGATGCTTCTAACTGTCTGAGATTAGATTCGCTCCTGGGATTCCAGTAATAGATTCCGATGGACATTGGAAGGTTTACTGTAACCTGTGGACATTCAACTTGACGATGAAACACAGAAATTGCGTCAGAATTGAATACAACAGGCACCATGCCGAATCCCCCGGTAGAGTAATGCTTCTAACTGTCTGTGCTTTGATTCTTTCCCGGGATTCCAGGTATACATTACGATGAACATGGGAAGGTTTACTGTAACCTGTGGACCTTCAACTTGACGATGAAACACAGTAATTGCGTCGGAATTGAATACCACAGGCACATGTGACTTCTCTCTGGTAGAGTAATGCTTCTAACTGTCTGTGCATTGACTCTCTCCTGGGATTCCAGTAATAGATTCCGATGAACATGGGAAGTTTTACTGTAACCTGTGGACCTTAAACGTGACGATGAAACACAGAAATTGCGTCGGAATTGAATACTACAGGCACATGTGACTTCTCTCTGGGAGAGTAATGCTTCTAACTGTCTGTGCATTGATTCTCTCCTGGGATTCCAGTAACAGATTCCGATGAACATGGGAAGTTTTACTGTAACCTGTGGACCTTCAACGTGACGATGAAACACAGAAATTGCGTCGGAATTGAATACCACAGGCACATGTGACTTCTCTCTGGGAGAGTAATGCTTCTAACTGTCTGTGCATTGATTCTCTCCTGGGATTCCAGTAACAGATTCCGATGAACATGGGAAGTTTTACTGTAACCTGTGGATCTTAAACTTGACGATTAAACACAGAAATTGCGTCGGTATTGAATACAACAAGCACCATGCAGACTTCTCTCTGGGAGAGTAATCGTTCTCACTGTCTCTGCTATGATTCTTTCCTGGGATTCCGGTAATAGATTCTGACGAACATGGGAAGGTTTACTGTAACCCCTGGACCTTCAACTTGACGATGAAACACAGTAATTGCGTCGGAAATGTTTACAACAGGCACCATGCCGACTTCTGTCCGTGAGAGTAATGCTTCTAACTGTCTGAGATTAGATTGGCTCCTGGGATTCCAGTAATAGATTCCGATGGACATTGGAAGGTTTACTGTAACCTGTGGACCTTCATCTTGACGATGAATCTTAGAAATTGCGTCGGATTTGAACACAACAGGCACCATACCGACTTCTGACCGGGAGAGTAATGCTTCTAACTGTCTGTGTTTTGATTCCTTGCTGGGATTCCAGTAATAGATTCCGACGAACATGGGAAGGATTACTGTAACCTTTGGACCTTCAACTTGACGATGAGACACAGTAATTGGGTCGGAAATGTTTACAACAGGCACCATGCCGACTTCTGTCCGTGAGAGTAATGCTTCTAACTGTCTGTGATTAGTTTCGTTCCTGGGATTCCAGAAATAGATTCCGATGGACATGGGAAGGTTTACTGTACCTGTGGACCTTCAACTTGACGATGAAACATAGAAATTGCGTCGGAATTAAATACAACAGGCACCATGCCGACTTCTCTCCGGGAGAGTAACGCTTCTAACTGTCTGTGCTTTGACTCTTTCCTGGGACTATTGTAATAGATTCTGATGGACATGGGAAGGTTTACTGCAACTTGTGGACCTTCAACTGGACGATTAAACACAGATATTACGTCGGAATTGAATACAACAGGCACCGTGCCGACCTCTATCCGGGAGAGTAATGCTTGTAACTGTCTGTGCTTTGATTCTTTCCCGGGATTCCAGGTATACATTACGATGAACATGGGAAGGTTTACTGTAACCTGTGGACCTTCAACTTGACGATGAAACACAGTAATTGCGTCGGAATTGAATACCACAGGCACATGTGACTTCTCTCTGGGAGAGTAATGCTTCTAACTGTCTGTGCATTGATTCTCTCCTGGGATTCCAGTAATAGATTCCGATGAACATGGGAAGTTTTACTGTAACCTGTGGACCTTCAACGTGACGATGAAACACAGAAATTGCGTCGGAATTGAATACCACAGGCACATGTGACTTCTCTCTGGGAGAGTAATGCTTCTAACTGTCTGTGCATTGATTCTCTCCTGGGATTCCAGTAACAGATTCCGATGAACATGGGAAGTTTTACTGTAACCTGTGGACCTTCAACGTGACGATGAAACACAGAAATTGCGTCCGAATTGAATACCACAGGCACATGTGACTTCTCTCTGGGAGAGTAATGCTTCTAACTGTCTGTGCATTGATTCTCTCCTGGGATTCCAGTAACAGATTCCGATGAACATGGGAAGTTTTACTGTAACCTGTGGATCTTAAACTTGACGATTAAACACAGAAATTGCGTCGGTATTGAATACAACAAGCACCATGCAGACTTCTCTCTGGGAGAGTAATCGTTCTCACTGTCTCTGCTATGATTCTTTCCTGGGATTCCGGTAATAGATTCTGACGAACATGGGAAGGTTTACTGTAACCCCTGGACCTTCAACTTGACGATGAAACACAGTAATTGCGTCGGAAATGTTTACAACAGGCACCATGCCGACTTCTGTCCGTGAGAGTAACGCTTCTAACTGTCTGAGATTAGATTGGCTCCTGGGATTCCAGTAATAGATTCCGATGGACATTGGAAGGTTTACTGTAACCTGTGGACCTTCATCTTGACGATGAATCTTAGAAATTGCGTCGGATTTGAACACAACAGGCACCATACCGACTTCTGACCGGGAGAGTAATGCTTCTAACTGTCTGTGTTTTGATTCCTTGCTGGGATTCCAGTAATAGATTCCGACGAACATGGGAAGGATTACTGTAACCTTTGGACCTTCAACTTGACGATGAGACACAGTAATTGGGTCGGAAATGTGTACAACAGGCACCATGCCGACTTCTGTCCGTGAGAGTAATGCTTCTAACTGTCTGTGATTAGATTCGTTCCTGGGATTCCAGAAATAGATTCCGATGGACATGGGAAGGTTTACTGTACCTGTGGACCTTCAACTTGACGATGAAACATAGAAACTGCGTCGGAATTAAATACAACAGGCACCATGCCGACTTCTCTCCGGGAGAGTAACGCTTCTACTTGTCTGTGCTTTGACTCTTTCCTGGGACTATTGTAATAGATTCTGATGGACATGGGAAGGTTTACTGCAACTTGTGGACCTTCAACTGGACGATTAAACACAGATATTACGTCGGAATTGAATACAACAGGCACCGTGCCGACCTCTATCCGGGAGAGTAATGCTTGTAACTGTCAGTGCTTTGATTCTTTCCTTGGATTGCTGTAATAGATTACAATGGACATGGGAAGGTTTACTGTAACCTGTGGACCTTCAACGTGACGATGAAACACAGAAATTGCGTCGGAATTGAATACAACAGAAACCATGCCGACTTCTCTCCGGGAGAGTAATGCTTCTAACTGTCTGTGCTTTGAATCATTCCTGGGATTCCAGGAATAGATTCCGATGGACATGGGAAGGTTTACTGTAACCTGTGGACCTTCAACTGGACGATTAAACACAAAAAATTGCGTCGGAATTGAATACAACAGGCACCGTGCCGACTTCTGTCGGGGAGAGTAATGCTTCTAACTGTCTGGCTTTGATTCTTTCCTTGAATTGCAGTAATAGATTACAATGGACATGGGAAGGTTTACTGTAACCTGTGGACCTTCAACTTGACGATGAAACACAGAAATTGCGTCGGAATTGAAAACAACAGGCACCATGCCGACTTCTGACGGGGAGAGTATGCTTCTAACTGTCTGTGTTTTGATTCTGTCCTGGGATTCCAGTAATAGATTTCGATGGACATGGGAAGGTTTACTGTAACCTGTGGACCTTCAACTTGACGATGAAACACAGAAATTGCCTCGTAATTGAATACAACAGGCACCATGCCTTCTTCTGTCTGAGAGAGTAATGCTTCTAAATGTCTGTGCATTGATACTTTCCCGGGATTCCAGTAATAGATTCCGATGGACATGGGAAGGTTTACTGCAACCTGTGGAACTTCAACTTGACGATGAAACACAGAAATTGCGTCGGAATTGAATACAACAGGCACCATGCCGACTTCTCTCCGAGAGGGTATTGCCTATAACTGCCTGCGTTTTGATTCCTTCCTGGGACTCCAGTAATAGATTCCGATGGACATCGAAAGGTTTACTGTAACCTGTGGACCTTCCACTCGACGATGAAACACAGAAATTGCGTCGGAATTGAATACAACAGGCACCATGCCGACTTTTGTCCGGAAGAGTAATGCTTCTAACTGTCTATGCTTTCATTATGTCCTGGGATTCCAGTAATAGATTACTATAGACATGGGAAAGTTTACTGTAACCTGTGTACCTTCAACGTGACAATGAAACACAGAAATTGCGTCGGAATTGGATACAACAGGCACCATGCCGACTTCTCTCCGGGAGAGTAATGCTTCTGACTGTCTGTACTTTGTTTCTTTCCTGGGATTCCAGTAATACATTCCAATGAACATGGGAAGGTTTACTGTCACCTGTGGACCTTCAACGACGATGAAACACAGAAATTGCGTCGGTATTAAATACAATAGGCACCATGCCGACTTCTATCCGGGAGAGTAATGCTTCTAACTGTCTGTGCTTTGATTCTTTCCTGGGATTCCAGTAATAGATTCCGATGGACATGGGAAGGTTTACTGTAACCTGTGGACGTTCAACGTGACGATGAAACACAGAAATGGCGTCGGAATTGAATACAACAGGCACATGTGACTTCTCTCTGGGAGAGTAATGCTTCTAACTGTCTGTGCTTTGATTCTCTCCTGGGTTTCCAGTAACAGATTCCGATGAACATGGGTAGTTTAACTGTAGCTGTGGACCTTCAACTTGACGATGAAACACAGAAATTGCGTCGGAATTAAATACAACAGGCATCATGCCGACTTCTCTCCGGGAGAGTAACGCTTCTAACTGTCTGTGCTTTGACTCTTTCCTGGGACTATTGTAATAGATTCTGATGGACATGGGAAGGTTTACTGCAACTTGTGGACCTTCAACTGGACGATTAAACACAGATATTACGTCGGAATTGAATACAACAGGCACCGTGCCGACCTCTTTCCGGGAGAGTAATGCTTCTAACTGTCAGTGCTTTGATTCTTTCCTTGGATTGCTGTAATACATTACAATGGACATGGGAAGGTTTACTGTAACCTGTGGACCTTCAACTTGACGATGAAACACAGAAATTGCGTCGGAATTGAATACAACAGAAACCATGCCGACTTCTCTCCGGGAGAGTAATGCTTCTAACTGTCTGTGCTTTGAATCATTCCTGGGATTCCAGGAATAGATTCCGATGGACATGGGAAGGTTTACTGTAACCTGTGGACCTTCAACTGGACGATTAAACACAAAAAATTGCGTCGGAATTGAATACAACAGGCACCGTGCCGACTTCTGTCGGGGAGAGTAATGCTTCTAACTGTCTGGCTTTGATTCTTTCCTTGAATTGCAGTAATAGATTACAATGGACATGGGAAGGTTTACTGTAACCTGTGGACCTTCAACTTGACGATGAAACACAGAAATTGCGTCGGAATTGAATACAACAGGCACCATGCCGACTTCTGTCCGGGAGATTAATGCTTCTAACTGTCACTATTTTGATTCTTTGTCGGGATTCCAGTAATAGACTGCGATGGACATGGGAACGTTTACTGTAACCTGTGGACCGTCAACTAGACGATGAAACACAGAAATTGCGTCGGAATTGAATGCAACAGGCACCATGCCGACTTTTGTCCGGAATAGTAATGCTTCTAACTGTCTATGCTTTCATTATGTCCTGGGATTCCAGTAATAGATTACTATAGACATGGGAAAGTTTACTGTAACCTGTATACCTTCAACGTGACAATGAAACACAGAAATTGCGTCGGAATTGGATACAACAGGCACCATGCCGACTTCTCTCCGGGAGAGTAATGCTTCTGACTGTCTGTGCTTTGTTTCTTTCCTGGGATTCCAGTAATACATTCCAATGAACATGGGAAGGTTTACTGTAACCTGTGGACCTTCAACGACGATGAAACACAGAAATTGCGTCGGTATTGAATACAACAGGCACCATGCCGACTTCTATCCGGGAGAGTAATGCTTCTAACTGCCTGTGCTTTGATTCTTTCCTGGGATTCCAGTAATAGATTCCGATGGACATGGGAAGGTTTACTGTCACCTGTGGACGTTCAACGTGACGATGAAACACAGAAATGGCGTCGGAATTGAATACAACAGGCACATGTGACTTCTCTCTGGGAGAGTAATGCTTCTAACAGTCTGTGCTTTGATTCTATCCTGGGTTTCCAGTAACAGATTCCGATGAACATGGGTAGTTTAACTGTAGCTGTGGACCTTCAACTTGACGATTAAACACAGAAATTTCGTCGGTATTGAATACAACAAGCACCATGCAGACTTCTCTCTGGGAGAGTAATGGTTCTCACTGTCTTTGTTATGATTCTTTCCTGGGATTCCAGTAATAGATTCCGACGAACATGGGAAGGTTTACTGTAACTTGTGGACCTTCAACTGGACGATTAAACACAGAAATTGCGTCGGAATTAAATACAACATTCACCGTGCCGATTTCTGTCCATGAGAGTAATGCTTTTAACTGTCAGTGCTTTGATTCCTTCCTTGGATTCCAGGAATAGATTGCGATGGACATAAGAAGGTTTACTGTAACCTGTGGACCTTCAACTTGACGATGATACACAGAAATTGCGTCGGAATTGAATCCAACAGGCACCATGCCGACTTTTGTCCGGAAGAGTAATGCTTCTATCTGTCTGTGCTTTCATTATGTCCTGGGATTCCAGTAATAGATTACTATGGACATGGGAAAGTTTACTGTAACCTGTGTACCTTCAACGTGACGATGAAACACAGAAATTGCGTCGGAATTGAATACAACAGGCACCATGGTGACTTCTCTCAGGGAGAGTAATGCTTCTAACTGTCTGTGCTTTGAATCATTCCTGGTATTCCACGAATAGATTCCGTTGGAAATGGGAAGGTTTCCTGTAACCTGTGGACCTTCAAGTTGACGATGTAACATTGAAATTGCGTCGGAATTGAATACAACATGCACCAGCCGACTACCCTCCGGGAGAGTAATGCTTCTAACTGTCTGTGCTTTGAATCATTCCTGGGATTCCACGAATAGATTCCGATGGACATGGGAAGGTTTACTGTAACCTGTGGACCTTCAACTAGACGACGGAACACAGAAATAGCGTCGGAATTGAATACAACAGGCCCCACGCCGACTTCTGTCCGGGAGAGTAATGCTTCTAACTGTCTGTGCTTGATTCTTTCCTGGGATTCCAGTAATAGATTCCGATGGACATGGGTAGGTTTACTGTAACCTGTGGACCTTCAACTAGACGACGAAACACAGAAATAGCGTCGGAATTGAATACAACAGGCAACACGCCGACTTCTGTCCGGGAGAGTAATGCTTCTAACTGTCTGTGCTTGATTCTTTCCTGGGATTCCAGTAATAGATTCCGATGGACATGGGAAGGTTTACTGTAACCTGTGGACCTTCATCGTGACGATGAAACACAGAACTTGCGTCGGAATTGAATACAACAGGCACATGTGTCTTCTCTCTGGGATAGTAATGCTTCTAACTGTCTGTGCTTTGATTCTCTCCTGGGATTCCAGTAATTGATTCCGATGAACATGGGAAGTATTACTGTAATTTGTGGACCTTCAACTTGACGATTAAACACAGAAATGGCGTCGGAATTGAATACAACAGGCACCGTCCCGACTTCTGTCCGGGAGAGTAATGCTTCTAACTGTCTGTGCTTTGAATCTTTCCTTGGATTGCAGTAATAGATTACAATGGACATGGGAAGGTTTACTATAACCTGTGGACCTTCAACTTGACGATGAAACGATGAAATTGCGTCGGAATTGAAGACAAGAGACACCATGCCGACCTCTCTCCGGGAGAGTAACGCTTCTAACTGTCTGTGCTTTGACTCTTTATTGGGATTCCAGTAATAGATTCCGATGGACATGGGAAGGTTTACTGTAACTTGTGGACCTTCAACTGGACGATTAAACACAAAAAATTGCGTCGGAATTGAATACAACAGGCACCGTGCCGACTTCTGTCCGGGAGAGTAATGCTTCTAACTGTCTTTGCTTTGATTCTTTCCTTGGATTGCAGTAATAGATTACAATGGACATGGGAAGGTTTACTGTAACCTGTGGACCTTCAACTTGACGATGAAACATAGAAATTGCGTCGGAATTGATTACAACAGGCACCATGCCGACTTCTCTCCCGGAGAGTAATGCTTCTAATTCTCTGTGCTTTGAATCATTCCTGGGATTCCAGGAATAGATTCCGATGGACATGGAAAGGTTTACAGTACCCTGTGGACCTTCAACTTAACGATGAAACACAAAAATTTCGTCGGAATTGAATACAACAGGCACCACGCCGACATCTGTCGGGGAGAGTAATGCTTCTAACTGTCTGTGCTTTGATTCTTTCCTGGAATTCCAGTAATAGATTCCGATGGACATAGGAATGTTTACTGTAACCTGTGGTCCTTCAACTTGACGATGAATCTTAGAAATTGCGTCGGAATTGAAAACAACAGGCACCATGCCGACTTCTGACCGGGAGAGTAATGCTTCTAACTGTCTGTGTTTTGATTCCTTGCTGGGATTCCAGTAACAGATTCCGATGGACGTGGGAATGTTTACTTTAACCTGTGGACCTTTAACTTGACGATGATACACAGAAATTGCGTCGGAATTGAATCCAAAAGGCACCATGCCGACTTTTGTCCGGAAGAGTAATGCTTCTAACTGTCTGCGCTTTCATTATGTCCTGTTATTCCAGTAATAGATTACTATGGACATAAGAAAGTTTACTGTAACCTGTGTACCTTTAACGTGACGATGAAACACAGAAGATGCGTCGGAATTGAATACAACAGGCACCATGCCGACTTCTCTCCGGGAGAGTAATGCTTCTAACTGTCTGTGCTTTGATTCTTTCCTGGGATTGGAGTAATAGATTCCGATGGACATGGGAAGGTTTACTATAACCTGTTGACCTTCAACTTGACGATGAAACACAGGAATTGCGTCAGAACCTAGTACAACAGTCATAATGTCAACTTCTCCCCGAGAGAGTAATGCTTCTAGCTGTCTGTGCTTTGATTCTTTCCTGGGAGTACAGTAATAGATTCCGATGGACATGGGAAGGTTTACAGTAACCTGTGGACCTTCAACTTGACGATGAAACACGGAAATTGCGTCGGAATAGAATACAACAGGCACCACGCCGACTTCTGTCCGGGAAAGTAATGCTTCTAACTGTCTGTGCTTTGATTCTTTCCTGGGATTCCAGTAATAGATTCCGATGGACATGGGAATGTTTACTGTCACCTGTGGACCTTCAACTTGACGATGAAACTTAGAAATTGCGTCGGAATTAAAAACAACAGGCACCATTCCGACTTCCTTCCGGGAGAGTAATGCTTCTAACAGTCTGTGTTTTGATTCCTTGCTGGGATTCCAGTAATAGATTCCGATGGACAAGGGAATGTTTACTCTAACCTGTGGACCTTCAACTTGACGATGATACACAGAAATTGCGTCGGAATTGAATCCAACAGGCACCAAGCCGACTTTTGTCCGGAAGAGTAATGCTTCTAACTGTCTGTGCTTTCATTGTGTCCTGGGATTCCAGTAATAGATTACTATGGACATGGGAAGGTTTACTGTAAACTGTGTACCTTCAACGTGACGATGAAACACAGAAATTGCGTTGGAATTGAATACAATAGGCACCATGGTGACTTCTCTCTGGGAGAGTAATGCTTCTAACTGTCTGTGCTTTGATTCTTTCCTGGGATTCCAGTAATAGATTCCGATGGACATGGGAAGGTTTTCTGTAACCTGTACACCTTCAACTTGACGATGTAACACTGAAATTGCGTGGGAATTGAATACTACATGCACCATGCCGACTACCCTCCGGGAGAGTAATGCTTTTAACTGTCTGTGCTTCGAGTCTCTCCTGGGATTCCAGTAATATGCTCCGATGGACATGGGAAGGTTTACTGTAACCTGTGGACCTTCAACTTGACGATGAAACACAGAAATTGCTTCGGTACCTAATACAACAGGCACCATACCGAGAGCTGTCCGGGAGAGTAATGCTTCTAACTGTCTGTGCTTTGTTTCTTTAGTGGGATTCCAGTAATACATTCCGATGAACTTGGGAAGGTTTACTGTAACCTATGGACCTTCAACTTGACGATGAAACACAGAAATTGCGTCGGTATTGAATACAACAGGCACCATGCTGACTTCTCTCCGGGAGAGTAATGCTTCTAACTGTCTGTGCTTTGATTCTTTCCTGGGATTCCAGTAATAGATTCCGATGGACATGGGAAGGTTTACTATAACCTGTGGACCTTCAACTTCACGATGAAACACAAAAATTGCGTCGGAACCTAGTACAACAGGCACCATGCCGACATCTCTCCGAGAGAGTAATGCTTCTAGCTGTCTGTGCTTTGATTCTTTCCTGGGAATATAGTAATAGTTTCCGATGGACATTGGAAGGTTTCCTGTTACCTGTGGATCTTCAACGTGACGATGAAACACAGAAATTGCGTCGTAATTGAATACAACAGGCACCATGTGACTTTTCTCTGGGAGAGTAATGCTTCTAACTGTCTGTGCTATGATTCTCTCCTGGGATTCCAGTAATATATTCCGATGAATATGGGAAGGTTTGCTGTAACCTGTGGACCTTCAACTTGACGATTAAACACAGAAATTGCGTCGGTATTGAATACAACAGGCACCATGCCGACTTCTCTCCGGGAGAGTAATGCTTCTAACTGTCTGTGCTTTGATTCTTTCCTTGGATTGTAGTAATAGATTACGACGGACATGGGAAGGTTTACTGTAACCTGTGGACCTTCAACTTGGCGATTAAACACAGAAATAGCGTCGGAATTGAATACAACAGGCACCATGCCGGCTTCTCTCCGGGAGAGTAACGCTTCTAACTGTCTGTGCTTTGACTCTTGCCTGGGATTCTAGTAATAGATTCCGAAGGACATGGGAAGGTTTACTGTAACCTGTGGACCTTCAACTGGAATATTAATCACAAAAATTGCGTCGGAATTGAATACAACAGGCACCGTGCCGACTTCTGTCCGGGAGAGTAATGCTTCCAACTGTCTGTGTTTTCATTCCTTCCTGGGATTCCAGTAATATATTACGATGTATATCGGAAGGTTTACTGAAACCTGTGGACCTTCAACTCGACGATGAAACACAGAAATTGCGTTGGAATTGAATACAACAGACACCATGCCGACTTCTCTCCGGGACGGTAATGCTTCTAACTGTCTGTGCTTTGATTCTTTCCTTGGATTGCTGTAATAGATTACAATAGACATGGGAAGGTTTACTGTAAACTGTGGAAATTCAACTTGACGATGAAACACAGAAATTGCATCGGAATTGAATACAACAGGCACCATGCCGACTTCTCTCCGGGAGAGTAACGCTTCTAACTGTCGGTGCTTTGACTCTTTCCTGGGATTCCAGTAATAGATTCCGATGGACATGGGAAGGTTTACTGTAACTTGTGGACCTTCAACTGGACGATTATACACAGAAATTGCGTCGGAGTTGAATAAAACAGGCACCGTGCCGACTTCTGTCCGGGAGAGTAACGCTTCTAACTGACTGTGTTTTGATTCTTTCCTTGGATTGCAGTAATAGATTACAATGGACATGGGGAGGTTTACTGTACCCTGTGGACCTTCAACGTGACGATGAAACACAGAAATTGCGTCGGAATTGAATGCAACAGGCACCATGACGAATTCCCTCCGGGAGGGTAATGCTACTAACTGCCTGCGTTTTGATTCCTTCCTGGGATTCCAGTAATAGATTCCGATGGACATCGGAAGGTTTACTGGAACCTGTGGACCTTCAACTCGACGATGAAACACAGAAATTGCGTCGGAATTGAATACAACAGGCACCGTGCCGACTTCTGTCCGGGAGAGTAATGCTTCTAACTGTCTGTGCTTTGATTCTTTCCTTGGATTGTAGTAATAGATTACAACGGACATGGGAAGGTTTACTGTAACCTGTGGACCTTCAACTTGACGATTAAACACAGAAATAGCGTCGGAATTGAATACAACAGGCACCATGCCGGCTTCTCTCCGGGAGAGTAACGCTTCTAACTGTCTGTGCTTTGAATCTTGCCTAGGATTCTAGTAATAGATTCCGAAGGACATGGGAAGGTTTACTGTAACCTGTGGACCTTCAACTGAAATATTAAACACAAAAATTGCGTCGGAATTGAATACAACAGGCACCGTGCCGACTTATGTCCGGGAGAGTATTGCTTCCAACTGTCTGTGTTTTGATTCCTACCTGGGATTCCAGTAATATATTCCGATGTATATCGGAAGGTTTACTGAAACCTGTGGACCTTCAACTCGACGATGAAACACAGAAATTTCGTCGGAATTGAATACAACAGTGACCACGCCGACTTCTGCCCGGGAGAGTAATGCTTCTAACTGTCTGTGCTTTGATTCTTTCCTGGGTTTCCAGTAATAGATTCCGATGGACATGGGACAGTTTACTGTAACCTGTGTACCTTCAACGTGACGATGAAACACAGAAATTGCGTGGGAATTGAATACAACAGGCACCATGGTGACTTCTCTCTGGGAGAGTAATGCTTCTAACTGACTGTGCTTTGATTCTTTCCTGGGATTCCAGTAATAGATTACTATGGACATGGGAAAGTTTACTGTAACCTGTGTACCTTCAACGTGACGATGAAACACAGAAATTGCGTGGGAATTGAATACAACAGGCACCATGCCGACTTCTCTCCGGGAGAGTAACGCTTCTAACTGTCTGTGCTTTGACTCTTTCCTGGGATTCCAATAATAGATTCCGATGGACATGGGAAGGTTTACTGTAACTTGTGGACCTTCAACTGGACGATTATACACAGAAATTGCGTCGGAGTTGAATACAACAGGCACCGTGCCGACTTCTGTCCGGGAGAGTAACGCTTCTAACTGCCTGTGCTATGATTCTTTCCTTGGATTGCAATAATAGATTACAATGGACATGGGAAGGTTTACTGTAACCCGTGGACCTTCAACTTGACGATGAAACACAGAAATAGCGTCGGAATTGAATACAACAGGCACCATGCCGACTTCTCCGTGGGAGAGTAGTGCTTCTAACTGTCTGTGCTTTGAATCATTCCTGGGATTCCAGGAATGGATACCGATGGACATGGGAAGGTTTACTGTAACCTGTGGACCTTCAACTTGACTTTGAAACACAGAAATTGCGTCGGAATTGAATACAACAGGCACCATGCCGGCTTCTCTCCGGGAGAGTAACGCTTCTAACTGTCTGTGCTTTGAATCTTGCCTAGGATTCTAGTAATAGATTCCGAAGGACATGGGAAGGTTTACTGTAACCTGTGGACCTTCAACTGAAATATTAAACACAAAAATTGCGTCGGAATTGAATACAACAGGCACCGTGCCGACTTATGTCCGGGAGAGTATTGCTTCCAACTGTCTGTGTTTTGATTCCTACCTGGGATTCCAGTAATATATTCCGATGTATATCGGAAGGTTTACTGAAACCTGTGGTCCTTCAACTCGACGATGAAACACAGAAATTTCGTCGGAATTGAATACAACAGTGACCACGCCGACTTCTGCCCGGGAGAGTAATGCTTCTAACTGTCTGTGCTTTGATTCTCCCTGGGATTCCAGTAATAGGTTTCGATGGACATGGGAAGGTTTACTGTAACTTGTGGACCTTCAACTGGAATATTAAACACAAAAATTGCGACGGAATTGAATACAACAGGCACCGTGCCGACTTCTGTCCGGGAGAGTAATGCTTCCAACTGTCTGTGTTTTGATTCCTTCCTGGGATTCCAGTAATATATTCCGATGTATATCGGAAGGTTTACTGAAACCTGTGGACCTTCAACTCGACGATGAAACACAGAAATTGCGTTGGAATTGAATACAACAGGCACCATGCCGAATTCTCTCCGGGAGGGTAATGCTTCTAACTGTCTGTGCTTTGATTCTCTCCTTGGATTGCAGTAATAGATTACAATAGACATGGGAAGGTTTACTGTAACCTGTGGACCTTCAACTTGACGATGAAACACAGAAATTGTGTCGGAATTGAATACAACAGGCACCATGCCGACTTCTCTCCGGGAGAGTAACGCTTCTAACTGTCTGTGCTTTGACTCTTTCTTGGGATTCCAGTAATTGATTCCGATGGACATGGGAAGGCTTACTGTAACTTGTGGACCTTCAACTGGACGATTACACACAGAAATTGCGTCGGAGTTGTATACAACAGGCACCGTGCCGACTTCTGTCCGGAAGAGTAACGCTTCTAACTGACTGTGCTTTGATTCTTTCCTTGGATTGCAGTAATAGATTACAATTGACATGGGAAGGTTTACTGTACCCTGTGGACCTTCAACTTGACGATGAAACACAGAAATTGCGTCGGAATTGTATACAACAGGGACCACGCCGACTTCTGTCCGAGAGAGTAATGCTTCTAACTGTCTGTGCTTTCATTCTTTCGTGGGATTCCAGTAATAGATTCCGATGGACATGGGTAGGTTTACTGTGACCTGTGGACCTTCAATTGACGATGAAACTCAGATATTGTGTCGAAATTGAATACAACAGGCACCATGCCGACTTCTCTCCGGGAGAGTAATGCTTCTAACTGTCTGTGCTTTGATTCTATCTTGGGATTCCAGTAATGGATTCCGATGGACATGGGAACGTTTACTGTAACCTGTGGACCTTCAACTTGACGATGTAACTTAGAAATTGCGTCGGAATTTAAAACAACAGGTACCATTCCGACTTGCTTATGGGAGAGTAATGCTTCTAACTGTCTGTGCCTTGATTCCTTTGCTGGGATTCCAGTAATAGATTCCGATGGACATGGGAATGTTTACTCTAACCTGTGGATCTTCAACGTGACGATGATACACAGAAATTGCGTCGGAATTGAAACCAACAGGCACCATGCCGACTTTTGACCGGAAGAGTAATGCTTCTAACTGTCTGTGCTTTCATTATGTCCTTGCATTCCAGTAATAGATTACTATGGACATGGGAAAGTTTACTGTAATCTCTGTACCTTCAACGTGACAATGAAACACAGAAATTGCGTGGGAATTGAATACAACGGGCACCATGGTGTCTTCTCTCTGGGAGAGTAATGCTTCTAACTGACTGTGCTTTGATTCTTTCCTGGGATTCCAGTAATAGATTCCGTTGGACATGGGAAGTTTTGTTGTAATCTGTGGACCTTCAAGTTGACGATGTAACACTGAAACTGCGTCGGAATTGAATACAACATGCACCATACCGACTACGATACGGGAGAGTAATGCTTCTAACTGTCTGTGCTTTGATTCTCTACTGGGATTCCAGTAATAGGTTCCGATGGACATTGGAAGGTTTACTGTAACCTGTGGACCTTAAACTTGACGATGAAACACAGAAATTGCGTCGGAATTGAATACAACAGGCACCATGCCGACTTCTCTCCGGGAGAGTAATGCTTCTAACTGTCTGTGCATTGTTACTTTCCTGGGATTCCAGTAATACATTCCGATGAACATGGGAAGGCTTACTGTATCCTGTGGACCTTCAACTTGACAATGAAACACAGAAATTGCCTCGGAATTGAATACAACAGGCACCATGCCGACTTCTCTCCGGGAGAGTAATGCTTCTTACTGTCTGTGCTTTGATTCTTTTCTGGGAGAACAGTAATAGATTCCGATGGACATGGGAAGGTTTACTGTAACCTGTGGACCTTCAACGTGACGATGAAACACAGAAATTGCGTCGGAATTGAATACAACAGGCACCATGCGACTTCTCTCTGGGAGAGTAATGCTTCTAACTGTCTGTGCTTTGATTCTTTCCTGGGATTCCAGTAATAGATCTCGATGAATATGGGAAGGTTTACTGTAACCTGTGGACCTTCAACTTGACGATGAAACACAGAAATTGCGTCGGAATTGAATACAACAGTGACCACGCCGACTTCTGCCCGGGAGAGTAATGCTTCTAACTGTCTGTGCTTTGATTCTTTCCTGGGATTCCAGTAATAGATTCCTATGGACATGGGACAGTTTACTGTAACCTGAGTACCTTCAACGTGACGATGAAACACAGAAATTGCGTGGGAATTGAATACAACAGGCACCATGGTGACTTTTCTCTGGGAGAGTAATGCTTCTAACTGACTGTGCTTTGGTTCTTTCCTGGGATTCCAGTAATAGTTTACTATGGACATGGGGAAGTTTACTGTAACCTGTGTACCTTCAACGTGACGATGAAACACAGAAATTGCGTGGGAATTGAATACAACAGGCACCATGCCGACTTCTCTCCGGGAGAGTAACGCTTCTTACTGTCTGTGCTTTGACTCTTTCCTGGGATTCCAGTAATAGATTCCGATGAACATGGGAAGGTTTACTGTATCCTGTGGACCTTCAACTTGACGATGAAACACAGAAATTGCGTCGGAATTGAATACAACAGGCACCATGCCGACCTCTCTCCGGGAGAGTAGTGCTTCTAACTGTCTGTGCTTTGATTCTTTCCTGGGATTTATGTAATAGATTCCGATGGACATGGGAAGGCTTACTATAACGTGTGGACCTTCAACTTGACGAGGAAACACAGTAATTGCGTCGGAATTGAATACAACAGGCACCATGCCGACTTCTGTCCGGGAGAGTAGTGCTTCTAACTGTCTGTGATTAGATTCTTTCCTGGGATTCCAGTAATAGATTCCGATGGACATGGGAAGGTTTACAGTAACCTGTGGACCTTCAACTTGACGATGAAACACAGAAATTGCGTGGGAATTGAATACAACAGGCACCATGGTGACTTTTCTCTGGGAGAGTAATGCTTCTAACTGACTGTGCTTTGGTTCTTTCCTGGGATTCCAGTAATAGTTTACTATGGACATGGGGAAGTTTACTGTAACCTGTGTACCTTCAACGTGACGATGAAACACAGAAATTGCGTGGGAATTGAATACAACAGGCACCATGCCGACTTCTCTCCGGGAGAGTAACGCTTCTTACTGTCTGTGCTTTGACTCTTTCCTGGGATTCCAGTAATAGATTCCGATGAACATGGGAAGGTTTACTGTATCCTGTGGACCTTCAACGTGACGATGAAACACAGAAATTGCGTGGGAATTGAATACAACAGGCACCATGCCGACTTCTCTCCGGGAGAGTAACGTTTCTAACTGTCTGTGTTTTGACTCTTTCCTGGGGTTCCACTAATAGATTCCGATGGACATGGGAAGGTTTACTGTAACCTGTGGACCTTCAACTTGACGATTAAACACAGAAATTGCGTCGGCATTGAATACAACAAGCACCATGCCGACTTCTCTCTGGGTGAGTAATGGTTCTCACTGTCTCTGCTATGATTCTTTCCTGGGATTCCAGTATAGATTCCGACGAACATGGGAAGGTTTACTGTAACCTGTGGACCTTCAACTCGACGATGAAACACAGAAATTGCGTCGGAATTGAATACAACAGGCACCATGCCGACTTCTGTCCGGGAGAGTAGTGCTTCTAACTGTCTGTGATTAGATTCTTTCCTGGGATTCCAGTAATAGATTCCGATGGACATGGGAAGGTTTACAGTAACCTGTGGACCTTCAACTTGACGATGAAACACAGAAATTGCGTCGGAATTGAATACAACAGGCACCATGCCGACTTCTCTCCGGGAGAGTAATGCTTCTAACTGTCACTACTTTGATTCTTTCCCGGCATTCCAGTAATAGACTCCGATGGACATGGGAGCGTTTCTGTAACCTGTGTACCTTCAACGTGACGATGAAACAAGGAAATTGCGTCGGAATTCAATACAACATGCACCTTGGTGACTTCTCCCTCGGAGAGTAATGCTTGTAACTGTCCGTGCTTTGATTCTTTAATGGGATTCCAGTAATAGATTCCGATGGACATGGGAAGGTTTACTGTAACCTGTGGATTATCAACTTGACGATGAAACACAGAAATTGCGTCGGAATTGAAAACAACAGGCTGCATGCCGACATCTGTCCGGGAGAGTAATGATTCTAACTGTTAGTATTTTGATTCTTTCCTGGGATTCCAGTAATAGACTCCGATGGACATGGGAAGTTTAACTGTAAATTTTGGACCTTCAAGTTGACGATGAACTACAGAAATTGCGTCGGAATTGAATGCAACAGGCACCATGCCGACTTCTCTCTCGGAGAGTAATGCTTCCAACTGTCTGTGTTTTGATTCCTCCGTGGGATTCCAATAATAGATTCCGATGGACATCGGAAGGTTTACTGTAACCTGTGGACCTTCAACTCGACGATGAAACACAGAAATTGCGTCGGAATTGAATACAACAGGCACCATGCCGACTTCTCTCCGGGAGAGTAACGTTTCTAACTGTCTGTGCTTTGACTCTTTCCTGGGATTCCAATAATAGATTCCGATGGACATGGGAAGGTTTACTGCAACTTGTGGACCTTCAACTTGACGATTAAACACAGAAATTGCGTCGGAATTGAATACAACAAGCACCGTGCCGACTTCTGTCCGGGAGAGTAACGTTTCTAACTGTCTGTGTTTTGATTCCTTCCTGGGATACCAGTAATAGATTCCAATGTACATCGGAAGGTTTACTGATACTTGTGGATCTTCAACTTGACGACGTAACACAGAAATTGCGTCGGAATTGAATACAACAGGCACCATGCCGACTTCTCTCCGGGAGAGTAATACTTCTAACTGTCTGTGCTTTGATTCTATCCTGGGATTCCAGTAATGGATTCCGATGGACATGGGAACGTTTACTGTAACCTGTGGACCTTCAACTTGACGATGAAACTTAGAAATTGCGTCGGAATTGAAAACAACAGGCACCATTCCCACTTCCTTCCGGGAGAGTAATGCTTCTAGCTGTCTGTGCTATGATTCCTTGCTGGAATTCCAGTAATAGATTCCGATGGACATGGGAATGTTTACTCTAACCTGTGGACCTTCAACTTGACGATGATACACAGAAATTGCGTCGGAATTGAATCCAACAGGCTCCATGCCGACTTCTTTCCGGAACAGTAATGCTTCTAACTGTCTGTGCTTTCATTATGTCCTGGGATTCCAGTAATAGATTACTATGGACATGGGAAACTTTACTGTAACCTGTGTACCTTCAACGTGTCGATGAAACACAGAAATTGCGTCGGAATTGAATACAACAGGCACCATGGTGACTACTCTCTGGGAGAGTAATGCTTCTAACTGTCTGTGCTTTGATTCTTTCCTGGGATTCCAGTAATAGATTCCGATGGACATGGGAAGGTTTACTGTAACCTGTGGATTATCAACTTGACGATGAAACACAGAAATTGCGTCGGAATTGAAAACAACAGGCTGCATGCCGACTTCTGTCCGGGAGAGTAATGCTTCTAACTGTCAGTATTTTGATTCTTTCCTGGGATTCCAGTAATAGACTCCGACGGACATGGGAGCGTTTATGTAACCTGTGTACCTTCAACGTGACGATGAAACAACGAAATTGCGTCGGAATTGAATACAACATGCACCTTGGTGACTTCCCTCTGGGAGAGTAATGCTTCTAACTGTCTGTGATTTGATTCTTTCCTGGGATTCCAGTAATAGATTCCGATGGACATGGGACAGTTTACTGTAACCTGTGTACCTTCAACGTGACGATGAAACACAGAAATTGCGTAGGAATTGAATACAACAGGCTGCATGCCGACTTCTGTCTGGGAGAGTAATGATTCTAACTGTCAGTATTTTGATTCTTTCCTGGGATTTTAGTAATAGACTCCGATGGACATGGTAAGTTTAACTGTAAATTTTGGACCTACAACTTGACGATGAACTACAGAGATTACGTCGGAATTGAATGCAACAGGCACCATGCCGACTTCTCTCCGGGAGAGTAATGCTTCCAACTGTCTGTGTTTTGATTCCTTCCTGGGATACCAGTAATAGATTCCGATGTACATCGGAAGGTTAACTGATACTTGTGTACCTTCAACTCGGCGATGAAACACAGAAATTGCGTCATAATTGAATACAACAGGCACCATGCCGACTTCTCTCCGGGAGGGTAATGCGTATAACTGCCTGCGCTTTGATTCCTTCGTGGGAATCCAGTAATAGATTCCGATGGACGTCGGAAGGTCTACTGTAACCTGTGGACCTTTAACTCGACGATGAAACACAGAAATTGCGTCGGAATTGAATACAACAGGCACCGTGCCGACTTCTGTCCGGGAGAGTAATGCTTCTATCTGTCTGTGCTTTGATTCTTTCCTTGGATTGGTGTAATAGATTACAATGGACATGAGAAGGTTTACTGTAACCTGTAGACCTTCAACTTGACAATTAAACACAGAAATTGCGTCGGAATTGAATACAACAAACACCATGCCGACTTCTCTCCGGGAGAGTAACGTTTCTAACTGTCTGTGCTTTGACTCTTTCCTGGGATTCCAGTAATAGATTCCGAATGACATGGGAAGGTTTACTGTAACTTGTGGACCTTCAACTGGACGATGAAACACAGAAATTGCGTCGGATTTGAATACAATAGGCACCATGCCGACTTCTGTCCTGGAGAGTAATGCTTCTGTCTGTGTTTTGATTCTTTCCTGGGATTCCAGTAATAGATTCCGATGGACATGGGTAGGTTTACTGTGACCTTTGGACCTTCAACTTGACGATGAAACTCAGAAATTGTGTCGAAATTGTATACATCAGGCACCATGCCGACTTCTCTCCAGGAGAGTAATACTCCTAACTGTCTGTGCTTTGATTCTATCCTGGGATTCCAGTAATGGATTCCGATGGACATGGGAACGCTTACTGTAACCTGTGGACCTTCAACTTGACGATGATACACAGAAATTGCGTTGGAATTGTATCCAACAGGCTCCATGCCGACTTTTTTCCGGAAGAGTAATGCTTCTAACTGTCTGTGCTTTCATTATGTCCTGGGATTCCATTAATAGATTACTATGGACATGGGAAAGTTTACTGTAACCTGTGTACCTTCAACGTGTCGATGAAACACAGAAATTGCGTCGGAATTGAATACAACAGGCACCATGGTGACTACTCTCTGGGAGAGTAATGCTTCTAACTGTCTGTGATTTGATTCTTTCCTGGGATTCCAGTAATAGATTCCGATGGACATGGGAAGGTTTACTGTAACCTGTGGATTATCAACTTGACGATGAAACACAGAAATTGCGTCGGAATTGAAAACAACAGGCTGCATGCCGACTTCTGTCCGGGAGAGTAATGCTTCTAACTGTCAGTATTTTGATTCTTTCCTGGGATTCCAGTAATAGACTCCGATGGACATGGGAAGGTTAACTGTAAATTTTAGATCTTCAACTTGACGATTAAAAACAGAAATTGCGTCGGAATTGAAAACAACAGGCTGCATGCCGACTTCTGTCCGGGAGAGTAATGCTTCTAACTGTCTGTGCTTTGATTCTTTCCTTGGATTGCAGTAATAGATTACAATGGACATAGGAAGGTTTACTGTAACCTGTGGAGCCTCAACTTGACGACGTAACACAGAAATTGCGACGGAATTGAATACAACAGGCACCATGCCGACTTCTCTCCGGGAGAGTAATGCTTCTAACTGCCTTTGCTTTGAATCATTCCTGGGATTCCAGGAATAGATTCCGATGGATATGGGAAGGTTTACTGTAACCTGTGGACCTTCAACTTGACGATGAAACACAGAAATTGCGTCGGAATTGAATGCAACATTCACCACGCCGACTTCTGTCCGGAAGAGTAATGCTTCTAACTGTCTGTGCTTTGATTCTTTCCTGGGATTCCAGTAATGGTTTCCGATGGACATTGTTAGGTTTACTGTGACCTGTGGACCTTCCACTTGACGATGAAACCCAGAAATTGTGTCGAAATTGAATACAACAGGCACCATGCCTACTCCTCTCCGGGAGAGTAATGCTTCTAACTGTCTGTGCTTTGATTCTTTCCTGGGATTCCAGTAATAGATCTCGATGAATATGGGAAGGTTTACTGTAACCTGTGGACCTTCAACTTGACGATGAAACACAGAAATTGCGTCGGAATTGAATACAACAGTGACCACGCCGACTTCTGCCCGGGAGAGTAATGCTTCTAACTGTCTGTGCTTTGATTCTTTCCTGGGATTCCAGTAATAGATTCCTAAGGACATAGGACAGTTTACTGTAACCTGAGTACCTTCAACGTGACGATGAAACACAGAAATTGCGTGGGAATTGAATACAACAGGCACCATAGTGACTTCTCTCTGGGAGAGTAATGCTTCTAACTGACTGTGCTTTGGTTCTTTCCTGGGATTCCAGTAATAGATTACTATGGACATGGGGAAGTTTACTGTAACCTGTGTACCTTCAACGTGACGATGAAACACAGAAATTGCGTGGGAATTGAATACAACAGGCACCATGCCGACTTCTCTCCGGGAGAGTAACGCTTCTTACTGTCTGTGCTTTGACTCTTTCCTGGGATTCCAGTAATAGATTCCGATGAACATGGGAAGGTTTACTGTATCCTGTGGACCTTCAACTAGACGATGAAACACAGAAATTGCGTCGGAATTGAATACAACAGGCACCATGCCGACCTCTCTCCGGGAGAGTAGTGCTTCTAACTGTCTGTGCTTTGATTCTTTCCTGGGATTTATGTAATAGATTCCGATGGACATGGGAAGGCTTACTATAACCTGTGGACCTTCAACTTGACGAGGAAACACAGTAATTGCGTCGGAAACGTTTACAACAGGCACCATGCCGACTTCTGTCCGGGAGAGTAATGCTTCTAACTGTCTGTGATTAGATTCTTTCCTGGGATTCCAGTAATAGATTCCGATGGACATGGGAACGTTTACTGTAACCTGTGGACCTTCAACGTGACGATGAAACAAAGAAATTGCGTCGGAATTGAATGCAACAGGCACCATACCGACTTTTCTCCGGGAGGGTAATGCTTATAACTGCCTGCGTTTTGATTCCTTCCTGGGATTCCAGTAAAAGATTACGATGGACAACGGAAGGTTTACTGTAACCTGTGGACCTTCAACTCGACGATGAAACACAGAAATTGCGTCGGAATTGAATACAACAGGCACCATGCCGACTTCTCTCCGGGAGAGTAACGTTTCTAACTGTCTGTGTTTTGACTCTTTCCTGGGGTTCCACTAATAGATTCCGATGGACATGGGAAGGTTTACTGTAACCTGTGGACCTTCAACTTGACGATTAAACACAGAAATTGCGTCGGCATTGAATACAACAAGCACCATGCCGACTTCTCTCTGGGTGAGTAATGGTTCTCACTGTCTCTGCTATGATTCTTTCCTGGGATTCCAGTATAGATTCCGACGAACATGGGAAGGTTTACTGTAACCTGTGGACCTTCAACTCGACGATGAAACACAGAAATTGCGTCGGAATTGAATACAACAGGCACCATGCCGACTTCTGTCCGGGAGAGTAATGCTTCTAACTGTCTGTGATTAGATTCTTTCCTGGGATTCCAGTAATAGATTCCGATGAACATGGGAAGGTTTACAGTAACCTGTGGACCTTCAACTTGACGATGAAACACAGAAATTGCGTCGGAATTGAATACAACAGGCACCATGCCGACTTCTCTCCGGGAGAGTAATGCTTCTAACTGTCACTACTTTGATTCTTTCCCGGCATTCCAGTAATAGACTCCGATGGACATGGGAGCGTTTCTGTAACCTGTGTACCTTCAACGTGACGATGAAACAAGGAAATTGCGTCGGAATTCAATACAACATGCACCTTGGTGACTTCTCCCTCGGAGAGTAATGCTTGTAACTGTCCGTGCTTTGATTCTTTAATGGGATTCCAGTAATAGATTCCGATGGACATGGGAAGGTTTACTGTAACCTGTGGATTATCAACTTGACGATGAAACACAGAAATTGCGTCGGAATTGAAAACAACAGGCTGCATGCCGACATCTGTCCGGGAGAGTAATGATTCTAACTGTTAGTATTTTGATTCTTTCCTGGGATTCCAGTAATAGACTCCGATGGACATGGGAAGTTTAACTGTAAATTTTGGACCTTCAAGTTGACGATGAACTACAGAAATTGCGTCGGAATTGAATGCAACAGGCACCATGCCGACTTCTCTCTCGGAGAGTAATGCTTCCAACTGTCTGTGTTTTGATTCCTCCGTGGGATTCCAATAATAGATTCCGATGGACATCGGAAGGTTTACTGTAACCTGTGGACCTTCAACTCGACGATGAAACACAGAAATTGCGTCGGAATTGAATACAACAGGCACCATGCCGACTTCTCTCCGGGAGAGTAACGTTTCTAACTGTCTGTGCTTTGACTCTTTCCTGGGATTCCAATAATAGATTCCGATGGACATGGGAAGGTTTACTGCAACTTGTGGACCTTCAACTTGACGATTAAACACAGAAATTGCGTCGGAATTGAATACAACAGGCACCGTGCCGACATCTGTCCGGGAGAGTAACGTTTCTAACTGTCTGTGTTTTGATTCCTTCCTGGGATACCAGTAATAGATTCCAATGTACATCGGAAGGTTTACTGATACTTGCGGATCTTCAACTTGACGACGTAACACAGAAATTGCGTCGGAATTGAATACAACAGGCACCATGCCGACTTCTCTCCGGGAGAGTAATACTTCTAACTGTCTGTGCTTTGATTCTATCCTGGGATTCCAGTAATGGATTCCGATGGACATGGGAACGTTTACTGTAACCTGTGGACCTTCAACTTGACGATGAAACTTAGAAATTGCGTCGGAATTGAAAACAACAGGCACCATTCCCACTTCCTTCCGGGAGAGTAATGCTTCTAGCTGTCTGTGCCTTGATTCCTTTCTGGAATTCCAGTAATAGATTCCGATGGACATGGGAATGTTTACTCTAACCTGTGGACCTTCAACGTGACGATGAAACACAGAAATTGCGTAGGAATTGAATACAACAGGCTGCATGCCGACTTCTGTCTGGGAGAGTAATGATTCTAACTGTCAGTATTTTGATTCTTTCCTGGGATTCCAGTAATAGACTCCGATGGACATGGTAAGTTTAACTGTAAATTTTGGACCTACAACTTGACGATGAACTACAGAAATTACGTCGGAATTGAATGCAACAGGCACCATGCCGACTTCTCTCTGGGAGAGTAATGCTTCCAACTGTCTGTGTTTTGATTCCTTCCTGGGATACCAGTAATAGATTCCGATGTACATCGGAAGGTTTACTGATACTTGTGTACCTTCAACTCGGCGATGAAACACAGAAATTGCGTCATAATTGAATACAACAGGCACCATGCCGACTTCTCTCCGGGAGGGTAATGCGTATGACTGCCTGCGCTTTGATTCCTTCGTGGGAATCCAGTAATAGATTCCGATGGACGTCGGAAGGTTTACTGTAACCTGTGGACCTTTAACTCGACGATGAAACACAGAAATTGCGTCGGAATTGAATACAACAGGCACCGTGCCGACTTCTGTCCGGGAGAGTAATGCTTCTAACTGTCTGTGCTTTGATTCTTTCCTTGGATTGGTGTAATAGATTACAATGGACATGAGAAGGTTTACTGTAACCTGTAGACCTTCAACTTGACAATTAAACACAGAAATTGCGTCGGAATTGAATACAACAAACACCATGCCGACTTCTCTCCGGGAGAGTAACGTTTCTAACTGTCTGTGCTTTAACTCTTTCCTGGGATTCCAGTAATAGATTCCGAATGACATGGGAAGGTTTACTGTAACTTGTGGACCTTCAACTGGACGATGAAACACAGAAATTGCGTCGGATTTGAATACAATAGGCACCGTGCCGACTTCTGTCCGGGAGAGTAACGCTTCTAACTGTCTGTGCTTTGATGCTTTCCTTGGATTGCAGTAATAGATTACAATGGACATCGGAAGGTTTACTGTAACCTGTGGACCTTCAACTTGACGACGTAACACAGAAATTGCGTCGGAATTGAATACAACAGGCACCATGCCGACTTCTGTCCTGGAGAGTAATGCTTCTGTCTGTGTTTTGATTCTTTCCTGGGATTCCAGTAATAGATTCCGATGGACATGGGTAGGTTTACTGTGACCTTTGGACCTTCAACTTGACGATGAAACTCAGAAATTGTGTCGAAATTGTATACATCAGCCACCATGCCGCCTTCTCTCCAGGAGAGTAATACTCCTAACTGTCTGTGCTTTGATTCTATCCTGGGATTCCAGTAATGGATTCCGATGGACATGGGAACGCTTACTGTAACCTGTGGACCTTCAACTTGACGATGATACACAGAAATTGCGTTGGAATTGTATCCAACAGGCTCCATGCCGACTTTTTTCCGGAAGAGTAATGCTTCTAACTGTCTGTGCTTTCATTATGTCCTGGGATTCCATTAATAGATTACTATGGACATGGGAAAGTTTACTGTAACCTGTGTACCTTCAACGTGTCGATGAAACACAGAAATTGCGCCGGAATTGAATACAACAGGCACCATGGTGACTACTCTCTGGGAGAGTAATGCTTCTAACTGTCTGTGATTTGATTCTTTCCTGGGATTCCAGTAATAGATTCCGATGGACATGGGAAGGTTTACTGTAACCTGTGGATTATCAACTTGACGATGAAACACAGAAATTGCGTCGGAATTGAAAACAACAGGCTGCATGCCGACTTCTGTCCGGGAGAGTAATGCTTCTAACTGTCAGTATTTTGTTTCTTTCCTGGGATGCCAGTAATAGACTCCGATGGACATGGGAAGGTTAACTGTAAATTTTAGATCTTCAACTTGACGATTAAAAACAGAAATTGCGTCGGAATTGAATACAACAGGCACCGTGCCTTCTTCTGTCCGGGAGAGTAATGCTTCTAACTGTCTGTGCTTTGATTCTTTCCTTGGATTGCAGTAATAGATTACAATGGACATAGGAAGGTTTACTGTAACCTGTGGAGCCTCAACTTGACGACGTAACACAGAAATTGCGACGGAATTGAATACAACAGGCACCATGCCGACTTCTCTCCGGGAGAGTAATGCTTCTAACTGCCTTTGCTTTGAATCATTCCTGGGATTCCAGGAATAGATTACTATGGACACGGGAAAGTTTGCTGTAACCTGTGTACCTTCAACGTGACCATGAAACACAGAAATTGCGTCGGAATTGAATACAACAGGCATTATGGTGACTTCTCTCTGGGAGAGAAATGCTTCTAACTGTCTGTGCTTTGATTCTTTCCTGCGATTCCAGTAATAGATTCCGTTGGACATGGGAAGGTTTTTTGTAACCTGTGGACCTCCAGGTTTGCGATGTAACCCTGAATTTGCGTCGGAATTGAATACAACAGGTTCCATGGTGACTTCTCTCTGGGAGAGTAATGCTTCTAACTGTCTGTGCTTTGATTCTTTCCTGGGATTCCAGTAATAGATTCCGATGGACATGGGAAGGTTTACTGTAATCTGTGGATTATCAACTTGACGATGAAACACAGAAATTGCGTCGGAATTGAAAACAACAGGCTGCATGCCGACTTCTGTCCGGGAGAGTAATGCTTCTAACTGTCAGTATTTTGATTCTTTCCTGGGATTCCAGTAATAGACTCCGACGGACATGGGAGCGTTTATGTAACCTGTGTACCTTCAACGTGACGATGAAACAACGAAATTGCGTCGGAATTGAATACAACATGCACCTTGGTGACTTCCCTCTGGGAGAGTAATGCTTCTAACTGTCTGTGCTTTGATTCTTTCCTGGGATTCCAGTAATAGATTCCGATGGACATGGGACAGTTTACCGTAACCTGTGTACCTTCAACGTGACGATGAAACACAGAAATTGCGTGGGAATTGAATACAACAGGCTGCATGCCGACTTCTGTCTGGGAGAGTAATGATTCTAACTGTCAGTATTTTGATTCTTTCCTGGGATTCCAGTAATAGACTCCGATGGACATGGTAAGTTTAACTGTAAATTTTGGACCTACAACTTGACGATGAACTACAGAAATTACGTCGGAATTGAATGCAACAGGCACCATGCCGACTTCTCTCCGGGAGAGTAATGCTTCCAACTGTCTGTGTTTTGATTCCTTCCTGGGATACCAGTAATAGATTCCGATGTACATCGGAAGGTTTACTGATACTTGTGTACCTTCAACTCGGCGATGAAACACAGAAATTGCGTCATAATTGAATACAACAGGCACCATGCCGACTTCTCTCCGGGAGGGTAATGCGTATAACTGCCTGCGCTTTGATTCCTTCGTGGGAATCCAGTAATAGATTCCGATGGACGTCGGAAGGTTTACTGTAACCTGTGGACCTTTAACTCGACGATGAAACACAGAAATTGCGTCGGAATTGAATACAACAGGCACCGTGCCGACTTCTGTCCGGGAGAGTAATGCTTCTAACTGTCTGTGCTTTGATTCTTTCCTTGGATTGGTGTAATAGATTACAATGGACATGAGAAGGTTTACTGTAACCTGTAGACCTTCAACTTGACAATTAAACACAGAAATTGCGTCGGAATTGAATACAACAAACACCATGCCGACTTCTCTCCGGGAGAGTAACGTTTCTAACTGTCTGTGCTTTGACTCTTTCCTGGGATTCCAGTAATAGATTCCGAATGACATGGGAAGGTTTACTGTAACTTGTGGACCTTCAACTGGACGATGAAACACAGAAATTGCGTCGGATTTGAATACAATAGGCACCGTGCCGACTTCTGTCCGGGAGAGTAACGCTTCTAACTGTCTGTGCTTTGATGCTTTCCTTGGATTGCAGTAATAGATTACAATGGACATCGGAAGGTTTACTGTAACCTGTGGACCTTCAACTTGACGACGTAACACAGAAATTGCGTCGGAATTGAATACAACAGGCACCATGCCGACTTCTGTCCTGGAGAGTAATGCTTCTGTCTGTGTTTTGATTCTTTCCTGGGATTCCAGTAATCGATTCCGATGGACATGTGTTGGTTTACTGTGACCTTTGGACCTTCAACTTGACGATGAAACTCAGAAATTGCGTCGGAATTGAATACAACAGGCTGCATGCCGACTTCTGTCCGGGAGAGTAATGCTTCTAACTGTCAGTATTTTGATTCTTTCCTGGGATTCCAGTAATAGACTCCGATGGACATGGGAGCGTTTCTGTAACCTGTGTACCTTCAACGTGACGATGAAACAAGGAAATTGCGTCGGAATTGAAAACAACAGGCACCATTCCGACTTCCTTCCGGGAGAGTAATGCTTCTAACTGTCTGTGTTTGATTCCTTGCTGGGATTCCAGTAATAGTTTCCGATAAACTTGGGAATGTTTACTCTAACCTGTGGACCTTCAACTTGACGATGATACACAGAAACTGCGTCGGAATTGAATCCAACAGGCACCATGGCGACTTTTGTCCGGAAGAGTAATGCTTCTAACTATCTGTGGTTTCATTATGTAATGGGATTTCAGTAATAGATTACTATGGACATGGGAAAGTTTACTGTAACCTGTGTAGCTTCAACGTGACCATGAAACACAGAAATTGCGTCGGAATTGAATACAACAGGCATTATGATGACTTCTCTCTGGGAGACAAATGCTTCTAACTGTCTGTGCTTTGATTCTTTCCTGGGATTCCAGTAATAGATTCCGATGGACATGGGAAGGTTTACTGTAATCTGTGGATTATCAACTTGACGATGAAACACAGAAATAGCGTCGGAATTGAAAACAACAGGCTGCATGCCGACTTCTGTCCGGGAGAGTAATGCTTCTAACTGTCAGTATTTTGATTCCTTCCTGGGATTCCAGTAATAGACTCCGATGGACATCTGAAGGTTTACTGTAAATTTTGGACCTTCGACTTGACGATGAACTACAGAAATTGCGTCGGAATTGAATGCAACATGCACCATGCCGACTTCTCTGAGGGAGAGTAATGCTTCTAACTGGTTGTGCTTTGTTTATTTCCTGGGATTTCAGTAATAGATTCCGATGGACATGGGAAGGTTTACTGTAAGCTGTTGACCATCAACTTGACGATGAAACACAGAAATTTCGTCGGAAATGAATCCATCAGGCACCATTCCGACTTCTGTCCGGGAGAGTAATGCTTCTAACTGTCTGTTCTTTGATTCTTTCCTGGCCTTCCAGTAATAGATTCCGATGGACATGGGAAGGTTTACTGTAGCCTGTGGACCTTCAACTTGACGATGAAACACAGAAATTGTGTCGGAATTGAATACAACAGTCACCACGCCGACTTCTGTCCGGGAGAGTAATGCTTCTAACTGTCTGTGTTTGACTCTTTCCTGGGATTCCAGTAATAGATTCCGATGGACATGGGAAGGTTTACTGTAACTTGTGGACCTTCAACTTGACGATTAAACACAGAAATTGCGACGGAATTGAATACAACAGGCAACGTGCCGACTTCTGTCCGGGAGAGTAATGCTTCTAACTGTCTGTGCTTTGATTCATTCCTGGGATTCCAGGAATAGATTCCGATGGACATGGGAAGGTTTACTGTAGCCTGTGGACCTTCAACTTGACGATGAAACACAGAAATTGCGTCGGAATTGAATACAACAGGCACCATGACGACTTCTGTTCGGGAGAGTAATGCTTCTAACTGTCACTATTTTGATTCTTTCCGGGATTCCGGTAATAGTCTCCGATGGACATGGGAACGTTTACTGTAACCTGTGGACATTCAACCTGACGATGAAACACAGAAATTGCGTCGGAATTGAATGCAACAGGCACCATGCCGACTTCTCTCCGGGAGGGTAATGCTTATAACTGCCTGCGTTTTGATTCCTTTCTGGGATTCCAGTAATAGAATCCGATGGACATCGGAAGGTTTACTGTAACCTGTGGAAATTCGACTCGACGATGAAACACAGAATTTGCGTCGGAATTGAATACAACAGGCACCATGCCGACTTCTCTCCGAGAGAGTAACGCATCTAACTGTCTGTGCTTTGACTCTTTCCTGGGATTCCAGTTATAGATTCCGATGGACATGGGAAGGTTTACTGTAACTTGTGGACCTTCAACTTGACGATTAAACAAAGAAATTGCGTCGGAATTTAATACAACAGGCACCATTCCGACTTCTGGGTGGGAGAGTAATGCATCTAACTGTCTGTGCTTTGACTCTATCCTGGTATTCCAGTAATAGATTCCGATGGACATGGGAAGGTTTACTGTAACATGTGGACCTTCAACTGGACGAGTAAACACAGAAATTGCGTCGGAATGGAATACAAAAGGCACTGCGACGACTTCTGTCCGCGAGAGTAATGCTTCTAACTGTCTGTGCTTTGATTCTTTCCTTGGATTGCAGTAATAGATTACAATGGACATGGGTAGGTTTACTGCAACCTGTGGACCTTCAGCTTGACGATGAAACACAGAAATTGCGTCGGAATTGAATACAACAGGCACCATTCCGACTTCTATCCGGGAGAGTAATGCTTCCAACTGTCTGTGCTTTGATCCTTTCCTGGGATTCCAGTAATAGATTCCGATGGACATGGGAAGGTTTACTGTAACATGTGGACCTTCAACTCGACGATGAAACACAGAAATTGCGTCGGAGTTGAAAACAACAGGCACCATTCCGACTTCCTTCCGGGAGAGTGATGCTTCTAACTGTCTGTGCTTTGATTCCTAGCTGGGATTCCAGTAATAGATTACTATGGACATGGGAAAGTTTACTGTAACCTGTGTACCTTCAACGTGACGATGAAACACAGAAATTGCGTCGGAATTGAATACAACAGGCATCATGGTGACTTCCCTCCGGGAGAGAAATGCTTCTAACTGTCTGTGCTTTGATTCTTTCCTGGGATTCCAGTAATAGATTCCGATGGACATGGGAAGGTTTACTATAAACTGTGGACCTTCAACTTGACGATGAAACACAGAAATTTCGTCGGAACCTAGTACAACAGGCACCATGCCGACTTCTCTCCGAGAGAATAATGCTTCTAATTGTCGGTGCTTTGATTCTTTCCTGGGAGTACAGTAATAGATTCCGGTGGACATGGGAAGAATCACTGTAACCTGTGGACATTCAACGTGACGATGAATCACAGAAATTGCGTCGGAATTAAATACAACAGGTACCATGTGATTACTCTCTGGGAGAGTAATGCTTCTAACTGTCTGTGCTTTGATTCTCTCCTGGGATTCCAGTAATAGATTCCGATGAACACGGGAAGGTTTACTGTAACCTGTGGACCCTCAACTTGACGATTAAACACAGAAATTGCGTGGGAATTGAATACAACTGGCACCGTGCCGACTTCTGTCCGGGAGAGTAGAGCTTCTAGCTGTCAGTATTTTGATTCTTTCCTGGGATTCCAGTAATAGACTCCAATGGACATGGGAAAGTTTACTGTAAATTTTTGACCGTCAACTGGACGATGAACTACAGAAATTGCGTCGGAATTGAATGCAACAGGCACCATGCCGACTTCTCTCCGGGTGAGTAATGCTTCAAACTGTCTGTGCTTTGATTCTTTCCAGCAATTCCTGTAATATATTCCGATGGACATGGGAGGGTTTACTGTAACCTGTGGACCTTCAACTTGCCGATGAAACACAGAAATTGCATCGGTACCTAATACAACAGGCACCATATCGACTTCTGTCCGGGAGAGTAATGTTTCTAACTGTCTGTGCTTTGATTGTTTCCTGGGATTCCAGTAATAGATTCCGATGAAAATGGGTAGATTTACTGTAACCTGTGGACCTTCGACTTCACGATGAAACACAGAAATTGCGTCGGAATTGAATACAACAGGCACCATTCCAACATCTGTCCGGGAGAGTAATGTTTCTAACTGTCTGCGATTTGATTCTTTCCTGCGATTCCAGTAATAGATTCCGATGGGCATGGGAAGGTTTACTGTAACCTGTGGAACTTCAACTTGACGATGAAACACAGAAATTGCGTCGGAATTGAACACAACAGGCACCATGTCGACTTCTGTCCGGGAGAGTAATGCTTCCAACTGTCTGTGGTTTGATTGTTTTTTGGGATTCCACTAAAAGATTCCGATGGAAATGGGTAGGTATATTGTAACCTGTGGTCCTTCAACTTGACGAGAAACACAGAAGTTGCGTCGGAATTGGATTTAACACTCACCATGCCGACTTCCGTAACGGAGAGAATTGCATCTGTCTGTGCTTTGTTTCTTTCCTGGGAATCCAGTAATACACTCCGATGAACATGGGAACGTTTACTGTAATCTGTGGACCTTCATTGTGACATTGAAACACAGAAATTACGTCGGAATTGAATACAACAGGCACCATGCCGATTTCTCTCTGGGAGAGTAATGCTTGTAACTGTCTGTTCCTTGATTCTTTCCTGGGATTCCAGTAATAGATTCCGATGGACATGGGAAGGTTTACTGTAACCTGTGGGCCCTCAACGTGACGATGAAACACAGAAATTGCGTCGGAATTGAATACAACAGGCACCATGCCGACTTCTCTCCGGGAGAGTAATGCTTCTAACTGTCTGTGCTGTGATTCTATCCAGGGCTTCCGGTAATGGATTCCGATGGACATGGGAAGGTTTACTGTAACCTGTGGACCTTCAACTTGACGATGAAACACAGAAATTGCGTCGGTACCTAATACAACAGGCACCATATCTACTTCTGTCTGGGAGAGTAATGCTTCTAACTGTCTGTGCTTTGATTGTTTCCTGGGATTCCAGTAATAGATTCCGATGGAAATAGGTAGATTTACTGTAACCTGTGGCCCATCAACTTGACGATGAAACACAGAAATTTCGTCGGAATTGAATGCAACAGGCCAAATTCCAACATCTATCCGGGAGAGTAATGCTTCTAACTGTCTGCGATTTGATTCTTTCCTGCGATTCCAGTAATAGATTCCGATGGGCATGGGAAGGTTTACTGCAACCTGTGGACCTTCAACTTGACGATGAAACACAGAAATTGCGTCGGAATTGAATACAACAGGCACCATGCCGACTTCTGTCCGGGAGAGGAATGCTTCTAACCTTCTGTGCTTTGATTCTTTCCAGGGATTCCAGTAATAGATTTCGATGGACATGGGAAGGTTTACTGTAACCTGTGGACATTCAACGTGACGCTGAAACACAGAAATTGCGTCGGAATTGAATACAACAGGCACCATGCGGATTCCTGTCATGGTGAGTAATGCTTCTAACTGTCTGTGCTTTGATTCTTTCCTGGGATTCCAGTAATAGAATCCGACGGACATGGGAAGGTTCACTGTAACCTGTAGACCTTCAACTTGACGATGAAACACAGAAATTGCGTCGGAATAGATAACAACAGGCCCCATGCCGACTTCTGTCCGGGAGAGTAATGCTTCTAACTGTCTGTGCTTTAATTCTTTCCTGGGATTCCCGTAATAGATTCCGATGGACATGCAATGGTTTACTGTAACCTGTGGACCTTCAACTTGCCGATGAAACACAGAAATTGCATCGGTACCTAATACAACAGGCACCATATCGACTTCTGTCCGGGAGAGTAATGTTTCTAACTGTCTGTGCTTTGATTGTTTCCTGGGATTCCAGTAATAGATTCCGATGAAAATGGGTAGATTTACTGTAACCTGTGGACCTTCGACTTCACGATGAAACACAGAAATTGCGTCGGAATTGAATACAACAGGCACCATTCCAACATCTGTCCGGGAGAGTAATGTTTCTAACTGTCTGCGATTTGATTCTTTCCTGCGATTCCAGTAATAGATTCCGATGGGCATGGGAAGGTTTACTGTAACCTGTGGAACTTCAACTTGACGATGAAACACAGAAATTGCGTCGGAATTGAACACAACAGGCACCATGTCGACTTCTGTCCGGGAGAGTAATGCTTCCAACTGTCTGTGGTTTGATTGTTTCTTGGGATTCCACTAAAAGATTCCGATGGAAATGGGTAGGTTTATTGTGACCTGTGGTCCTTCAACTTGACGAGAAACACAGAAGTTGCGTCGGAATTGGATTTAACACTCACCATGCCGACTTCCGTAAGGGAGAGTATTGCATCTAACTGTCTGTGCTTTGTTTCTTTCCTGGGAATCCAGTAATACACTCCGATGAACATGGGAACGTTTACTGTAATCTGTGGACCTTCAATGTGACATTGAAACACAGAAATTACGTCGGAATTGAATACAACAGGAACCATGCCGATTTCTCTCTGGGAGAGTAATGCTTCTAACTGTCTGTGCCTTGATTCTTTCCTGGGATTCCAGTAATAGATTCCGATGGACATGGGAAGGTTTACTGTAACCTGTGGGCCCTCAACGTGACGATGAAACACAGAAATTGCGTCGGAATTGAATACAACAGGCACCATGCCGACTTCTCTCCGGGAGAGTAATGCTTCTAACTGTCTGTGCTGTGATTCTATCCAGGGCTTCCGGTAATGGATTCTGATGGACATGGGAATGTTTACTGTAACCTGTGGACCTTCAACCTGACGATGAAACTTAGAAATTGCGTCGGAGTTGAAAACAACAGGCACCATTCCGACTTCCTTCCGGGAGAGTGATGCTTCTAACTGTCTGTGCTTTGATTCCTAGCTGGGATTCCAGTAATAGAATACTATGGAAATGGAAAAGTTTACTGTAACCTGTGTACCTTCAACGTGACGATGAAACACAGAAATTGCTTCGGAATTGAATACAACAGGCACCTTGGTGACTTCTCTCTGGGAGAGTAATGCTTCTAACTGTCTGTGCCTTGATTCTTTCCTGGGATTCCAGTAATAGATTCCGATGGACATGGGAAGGTTTACTGTAACCTGTGGGCCCTCAACGTGACGATGAAACACAGAAATTGCGTCGGAATTGAATACAACAGGCACCATGCCGACTTCTCTCCGGGAGAGTAATGCTTCTAACTGTCTGTGCTGTGATTCTATCCAGGGATTCCGGTAATGGATTCTGATGGACATGGGAATGTTTACTGTAACCTGTGGACCTTCAACCTGACGATGAAACTTAGAAATTGCGTCGGAGTTGAAAACAACAGGCACCATTCCGACTTCCTTCCGGGAGAGTGATGCTTCTAACTGTCTGTGCTTTGATTCCTAGCTGGGATTCCAGTAATAGAATACTATGGAAATGGAAAAGTTTACTGTAACCTGTGGACCTTCAACGTGACGATGAAAGACAGAAATTGCGTCGGAATTGAATACAACAGGTACCATGTGTCTACTCTCTGGGAGAGTAATGCTTCTAACTGTCTGTGCTTTGATTCTCTCCTGGGATTCCAGTAATAGATTCTGATGAACACGGGAAGGTTTACTGTAACGTGTAGAGCTTCAACTTGACGATTAAACACAGAAATTGCGTCGGAATTGAATACAACAGGCCAAATTCCAACATCTATCCGGGAGAGTAATGCTTCTAACTGTCTGCGATTTGATTCTTTCCTGCGATTCCAGTAATAGATTCCGATGGGCATGGGAAGGTTTACTGCTACATGTGGACCTTCAACTTGACGATGAAACACAGAAATTGCGTCGGAATTGAATACAACAGGCACCATGCCGACTTCTGTCCGGGAGAGGAATGCTTCTAACCTTCTGTGCTTTGATTCTTTCCAGGGATTCCAGTAATAGATTCCGATGGACATGGAATGGTTTACTGTAACCTGTGGACCTTCACCTTGACGATGAAACACAGAAATTGTGTCGAAATTGTATACAACTGGTACCATGCCGAGTTCTCTCCGGGAAAGTAATGCTTCTAACTGTCTGTGCCTTTATAGCTTCATGGCATTCCAGTAATGGATTCCGACGGAAATGGGTAGATTTACTGTAACCTGCGGACATTCAACTTGACAATGAAACACAGAAATTGCGTCGGAATTGAATACAACAGGCACCATGCCGATTCCTGTCATGGAGAGTAATGCTTCTAAATGTCTGTGCTTTGATTCTTTCCTGCGATTCCAGTAATTGCTTCCGATGGACATGGGAAGATTTACTGTAACCTGTGGACCTTCAACTTGACGATGAAACACAGAAATTGCGTCGGAATTGAACACAACAGGCACCATGTCGACTTCTGTCCGGGAGAGTAATGCTTCTAACCTTCTGTGCTTTGTTTCTTTCCTGGGATTCCAGTAATAGATTCCGATGCACATGGGAAGGTTTACTGTAACCTGTGGACCTGCAACTTGGCGATGAAACGCAGAAATTGCGTCGGAATTGAATGCAACAGGCACCACGCCGACTTCTCCCCTTGAGAATAAAGCTTCTAACTGGCTGTATGTGGATTTGTTCCAGGGATTCTAGTAATATATTCCGATGGACATGGGAAGGTTTACTGTAACCTGTGGACCTTCAACTTGACGATGAAACACAGAAATTGCGTCGGAATTGATTACAACAGGCACCATGTCGACTTCTGTCCAGGAGAGTAATGCTTCTAACTGTCTGTGCTTTAATAACTTTCCTGGGACTCCAGTAATAGATTCCGATGGACATGGGAAGGTTTACTGTAACCTGTGGACCTTCTACTTGACGATGAAACACAGAAATTGTGTCGAAATTGTATACAACAGGTACCATGCCGACTTCTCTCCGGGAGAGTAATGCTTCTAACTGTCTGTGCTATGACTCTTACCTGAGATTCCAGTAGTAGATTCCGATGGACATGGGAAGGTTTACTGTAACCTGTAGACATTCAACTTGTCGATGAAACACACAAATTGCGTCGGAATTGAATACAACACGCACCATGCCGATTTCTCTCCGGGAGCGTAGTGCTTCTAACTGTCTGTGCTTTGATTCTTTCCTCTGATACCAGTGATAGATTCCGATGGACATGGAAAGGTTTACTGTAACTTGTGTACCTTCAACTTGACGATTAAACACAGAAATTGCGTCGTAATTGAATACAACAGGTACCGTGTGACTTCTCTCTGGGAAAGTAATGCTTCTAATTGTCTGTGCTTTGATTCTCTCCTGGGATTCCAGTAATAGATTCCGATGAACACGGGAAAGTTTACTGTAACCTGTGGACCTTCACCTTGACGATGAAACACAGAAATTGCGTCGGTATTGAATACAACAAGCACCATGCCGACTTCTCCTTGGGAGAGTAATGCTTCTAACTGTCAGTATTTTGATTCTTCCCTGGGATTCCAGTAACAGACTCTGATGGACATAGAAGGTTTACTGTGAATTTTGGACCTTCCAATTGACGATGAACTACAGAAATTGCGTCGGAATTGAATGCAACAGGCACCATGCCGACTTCCCTCCGGGAGAGTAATGCTTCCAACTGTCTGTGCTTTGATTCCTTCCTGCTACACCAGTAATAGATTCCGATGGACATGGGAAGGTTTACTGTAACCTGTGGACCTTCAACTTGACGATGAAACACAGAAATTTCGTCGGTACCTAATACAACAGGCACCATATCGACTTCTGTCCAGGAGAGTAATGCTTCTAACTGTCAGTGCTTTGATTGTTTCCTGGGATTCCAGTAATAGATTCCGATGGAAATTGGTAGATTTACTGTAACCTGTGGACCTTCAACGTGACGATGAAAGACAGAAATTGCGTCGGAATTGAATACAACAGGTACCATGTGTCTACTCTCTGGGAGAGTAATGCTTCTAACTGTCTGTGCTTTGATTCTCTCCTGGGATTCCAGTAATAGATTCTGATGAACACGGGAAGGTTTACTGTAACCTGTGGAGCTTCAACTTGACGATTAAACACTGAAATTGCGTCGGAATTGATTACAACAGGCACCGTGCCGACTTCTGTCCGGCAGAGTAATGCTTCTAACTGTCAGTATTTTGATTCTTTCCTGGGATTCCAGTAATAGACTCCGACGGACATTGGAAGGTTTACTGTAAATTTTGGACCTTCAACTTGACGATGAACTACAGAAATTGCGTCGGAATTAAATGCAACAGGCACCATGCCGACTTCTCTCTGGGAGAGTAATGCTTCAAACTGTCTGTGCTTTGATTCTTTCCAGCAATTCCTGTAATAGATTCCGATGGACATGGGAAGGTTTACTGTAACCTGTGGACCTTCAACTTGACGATGAAACACAGAAATTGCGTCGGTACCTAATACAACAGGCACCATATCTACTTCTGTCTGGGAGAGTAATGCTTCTAACTGTCTGTGCTTTGATTGTTTCCTGGGATTCCAGTAATAGATTACGATGGAAATGGGTATATTTACTGCAACCTGTGGCCCATCAACTTGACGATGAAACACAGAAACTGCGTCGGAATTGAATACAACAGGCCAAATTCCAACATCTATCCGGGAGAGTAATGCTTCTACCTGTCTGCGATTTGATTCTTTCCTGCGATTCCAGTAATAGATTCCGATGGGCATGGGAAGGTTTACTGCTACCTGTGGACCTTCAACTTGACGATGAAACACAGAAATTGCGTCGGAATTGAATACAACAGGCACCATGCCGACTTCTGTCCGGGAGAGGAATGCTTCTAACCTTCTGTGCTTTGATTCTTTCCAGGGATTCCAGTAATAGATTCCGATGGACATGGAATGGTTTACTGTAACCTGTGGACCTTCAACTTGACGATGAAACACAGAAATTGTGTCGAAATTGTATACAACTGGTACCATGCCGAGTTCTCTCCGGGAAAGTAATGCTTCTAACTGTCTGTGCCTTTATAGCTTCATGGGATTCCAGTAATGGATTCCGACGGAAAAGGGTAGATTTACTGTAACCTGCGGACATTCAACTTGACGATGAAACACAGAAATTGCGTCGGAATTGAATACAACAGGCACCATGCCGATTCCTGTCATGGAGAGTAATGCTTCTAAATGTCTGTGCTTTGATTCTTTCCTGCGATTCCAGTAATTGCTTCCGATGGACATGGGAAGATTTACTGTAACCTGTGGACCTTCAACTTGACGATGAAACACAGAAATTGCGTCGGAATTGAACACAACAGGCACCATGTCGACTTCTGTCCGGGAGAGTAATGCTTCTAACCTTCTGTGCTTTGTTTCTTTCCTGGGATTCCAGTAATAGATTCCGATGCACATGGGAAGGTTTACTGTAACCTGTGGACCTGCAACTTGGCGATGAAACGCAGAAATTGCGTCGGAATTGAATGCAACAGGCACCACGCCGACTTCTCCCCTTGAGAATAAAGCTTCTAACTGGCTGTATGTGGATTTGTTCCAGGGATTCTAGTAATAGATTCCGATGGACATGGGAAGGTTTACTGTAACCTGTGGACCTTCAACTTGACGATGAAACACAGAAACTGCGTCGGAATTGATTACAACAGGCACCATGTCGACTTCTGTCCAGGAGAGTAATGCTTCTAACTGTCTGTGCTTTAATAACTTTCCTGGGATTCCAGTAATAGATTCCGATGGACATGGGAAGGTTTACTGTAACCTGTGGACCTTCTACTTGACGATTAAACACAGAAATTGTGTCGAAATTGTATACAACAGGTACCATGCCGACTTCTCTCTGGGAGAGTAATGCTTCTAACTGTCTGTGCTATGACTCTTGCCTGAGATTCCAGTAGTAGATTCCGATGGACATGGGAAGGTTTACTGTAACCTGTAGACATTCAACTTGTCGATGAAACACACAAATTGCGTCGGAATTGAATACAACACGCACCATGCCGATTTCTCTCCGGGAGCGTAGTGCTTCTAACTGTCTGTGCTTTGATTCTTTCCTCTGATACCAGTGATAGATTCCGATGGACATGGAAAGGTTTACTGTAACTTGTGTACCTTCAACTTGACGATTAAACACAGAAATTGCGTCGTAATTGAATACAACAGGTACCGTGTGACTTCTCTCTGGGAAAGTAATGCTTCTAATTGTCTGTGCTTTGATTCTCTCCTGGGATTCCAGTAATAGATTCCGATGAACACGGGAAAGTTTACTGTAACCTGTGGACCTTCACCTTGACGATGAAACACAGAAATTGCGTCGGTATTGAATACAACAAGCACCATGCCGACTTCTCCTTGGGAGAGTAATGCTTCTAACTGTCAGTATTTTGATTCTTCCCTGGGATTCCAGTAACAGACTCTGATGGACATAGAAGGTTTACTGTGAATTTTGGACCTTCCAATTGACGATGAACTACAGAAATTGCGTCGGAATTGAATGCAACAGGCACCATGCCGACTTCCCTCCGGGAGAGTAATGCTTCCAACTGTCTGTGCTTTGATTCCTTCCTGCTACACCAGTAATAGATTCCGATGGACATGGGAAGGTTTACTGTAACCTGTGGACCTTCAACTTGACGATGAAACACAGAAATTTCGTCGGTACCTAATACAACAGGCACCATATCGACTTCTGTCCAGGAGAGTAATGCTTCTAACTGTCAGTGCTTTGATTGTTTCCTGGGATTCCAGTAATAGATTCCGATGGAAATTGGTAGATTTACTGTAACCTGTGGACCTTCAACGTGACGATGAAAGACAGAAATTGCGTCGGAATTGAATACAACAGGTACCATGTGTCTACTCTCTGGGAGAGTAATGCTTCTAACTGTCTGTGCTTTGATTCTCTCCTGGGATTCCAGTAATAGATTCTGATGAACACGGGAAGGTTTACTGTAACCTGTGGAGCTTCAACTTGACGATTAAACACTGAAATTGCGTCGGAATTGATTACAACAGGCACCGTGCCGACTTCTGTCCGGCAGAGTAATGCTTCTAACTGTCAGTATTTTGATTCTTTCCTGGGATTCCAGTAATAGACTCCGACGGACATTGGAAGGTTTACTGTAAATTTTGGACCTTCAACTTGACGATGAACTACAGAAATTGCGTCGGAATTAAATGCAACAGGCACCATGCCGACTTCTCTCTGGGAGAGTAATGCTTCAAACTGTCTGTGCTTTGATTCTTTCCAGCAATTCCTGTAATAGATTCCGATGGACATGGGAAGGTTTACTGTAACCTGTGGACCTTCAACTTGACGATGAAACACAGAAATTGCGTCGGTACCTAATACAACAGGCACCATATCTACTTCTGTCTGGGAGAGTAATGCTTCTAACTGTCTGTGCTTTGATTGTTTCCTGGGATTCCAGTAATAGATTACGATGGAAATGGGTAGATTTACTGCAACCTGTGGCCCATCAACTTGACGATGAAACACAGAAATTGCGTCGGAATTGAATACAACAGGCCAAATTCCAACATCTATCCGGGAGAGTAATGCTTCTAACTGTCTGCGATTTGATTCTTTCCTGCGATTCCAGTAATAGATTCCGATGGGCATGGGAAGGTTTACTGCTACCTGTGGACCTTCAACTTGACGATGAAACACAGAAATTGCGTCGGAATTGAATACAACAGGCACCATGCCGACTTCTGTCCGGGAGAGGAATGCTTCTAACCTTCTGTGCTTTGATTCTTTCCAGGGATTCCAGTAATAGATTCCGATGGACATGGAATGGTTTACTGTAACCTGTGGACCTTCAACTTGACGATGAAACACAGAAATTGTGTCGAAATTGTATACAACTGGTACCATGCCGAGTTCTCTCCGGGAAAGTAATGCTTCTAACTGTCTGTGCCTTTATAGCTTCATGGGATTCCAGTAATGGATTCCGACGGAAAAGGGTAGATTTACTGTAACCTGCGGACATTCAACTTGACGATGAAACACAGAAATTGCGTCGGAATTGAATACAACAGGCACCATGCCGATTCCTGTCATGGAGAGTAATGCTTCTAAATGTCTGTGCTTTGATTCTTTCCTGCGATTCCAGTAATTGCTTCCGATGGACATGGGAAGATTTACTGTAACCTGTGGACCTTCAACTTGACGATGAAACACAGAAATTGCGTCGGAATTGAACACAACAGGCACCATGTCGACTTCTGTCCGGGAGAGTAATGCTTCTAACCTTCTGTGCTTTGTTTCTTTCCTGGGATTCCAGTAATAGATTCCGATGCACATGGGAAGGTTTACTGTAACCTGTGGACCTGCAACTTGGCGATGAAACGCAGAAATTGCGTCGGAATTGAATGCAACAGGCACCACGCCGACTTCTCCCCTTGAGAATAAAGCTTCTAACTGGCTGTATGTGGATTTGTTCCAGGGATTCTAGTAATAGATTCCGATGGACATGGGAAGGTTTACTGTAACCTGTGGACCTTCAACTTGACGATGAAACACAGAAATTGCGTCGGAATTGATTACAACAGGCACCATGTCGACTTCTGTCCAGGAGAGTAATGCTTCTAACTGTCTGTGCTTTAATAACTTTCCTGGGATTCCAGTAATAGATTCCGATGGACATGGGAAGGTTTACTGTAACCTGTGGACCTTCTACTTGACGATTAAACACAGAAATTGTGTCGAAATTGTATACAACAGGTACCATGCCGACTTCTCTCTGGGAGAGTAATGCTTCTAACTGTCTGTGCTATGACTCTTGCCTGAGATTCCAGTAGTAGATTCCGATGGACATGGGAAGGTTTACTGTAACCTGTAGACATTCAACTTGTCGATGAAACACACAAATTGCGTCGGAATTGAATACAACACGCACCATGCCGATTTCTCTCCGGGAGCGTAGTGCTTCTAACTGTCTGTGCTTTGATTCTTTCCTCTGATACCAGTGATAGATTCCGATGGACATGAAAAGGTTTACTGTAACTTGTGTACCTTCAACTTGACGATTAAACACAGAAATTGCGTCGTAATTGAATACAACAGGTACCGTGTGACTTCTCTCTGGGAAAGTAATGCTTCTAATTGTCTGTGCTTTGATTCTCTCCTGGGATTCCAGTAATAGATTCCGATGAACACGGGAAAGTTTACTGTAACCTGTGGACCTTCACCTTGACGATGAAACACAGAAATTGCGTCGGTATTGAATACAACAAGCACCATGCCGACTTCTCCTTGGGAGAGTAATGCTTCTAACTGTCAGTATTTTGATTCTTCCCTGGGATTCCAGTAACAGACTCTGATGGACATAGAAGGTTTACTGTGAATTTTGGACCTTCCAATTGACGATGAACTACAGAAATTGCGTCGGAATTGAATGCAACAGGCACCATGCCGACTTCCCTCCGGGAGAGTAACGCTTCCAACTGTCTGTGCTTTGATTCCTTCCTGCTACACCAGTAATAGATTCCGATGGACATGGGAAGGTTTACTGTAACCTGTGGACCTTCAACTAGACGATGAAACACAGAAATTTCGTCGGTACCTAATACAACAGGCACCATATCGACTTCTGTCCAGGAGAGTAATGCTTCTAACTGTCTGTGCTTTGATTGTTTCCTGGGATTCCAGTAATAGATTCCGATGGAAATTGGTAGATTTACTGTAACCTGTTGACCTTCAACTTGACGAAGAAACACAGAAATTGCGTCGGAATTGAATACAACAGGCACCATGCCAACATCTGTCCGGGAGAGTAATGCTTCTAACTGTCTGTGCTTTGATTCTTTCCTGCAATTCCAGTAATAGATTCCGATGTACATGGGAAGGTTTACTGTAACCTGTGGATCTTCAACGTGACGATGAAACACAGAAATTGCGTCGGAATTGAACACAACAGGCACCATGTCGACTTCTGTCCGGGAGAGTAATGCTTCCAACTGTCTATGGTTTGATTGTTTCCTGGGATTCCAGTAATAGATTCCGATGGAAATGGGTAGATTTATTGTAACCTGTGGTCCTTCAACTTGACGATGAAACACAGAAATTGCGTCGGAATTGGATTTAACACTCACTATGCCGACTTCCGTCACGGAGAGTATTGCATCTAACTGTCTGTGCTTTAATTCTTTCCAGGGATTTCAGTAACAGATTCCGATAGACATCGAAAAATTTACTCTAACCTGTGATTCTTCAAATTGACGATGAAACGCAGAAATTGCGTCGGAATTCAATACAACAGGCACCATGCAGACTCCTCTCCGGAAGAGTAATGCTTCTAACTGTCTGGGCTTTGATTCTTTCCTGCGACTCCAGTAATAGATTCCGGTGGACATGGGAAGGTTTACTGTAACCTGTGGACCTTCAACTTGGCGATGAAACAGAGAAATTGCGTCGGAATTGAATGCAACAGGCACCATGCCGACTTCTGTCCTTGAGAGTAAAGCTTTTAACTGGCTGTATTTGGATTTCACCCAGGGATTCTAGTAACAGATTCCGATGGACATGGGAAGGTTTACTGTAACCTGTGGACCTTCAACGTGACGATGAAACACAGAAGTTGTGTCGAAATAGTATACAGCAGGTACCATGCCGACTTCTCTCCGGGAGAGTAATGCTTCTAACTGTCTGTGCCTTGATAGCTTCCTGGGATTCCAGAAATAGATTCCGACGGAAATGGGTATGTTTACTGTAACCTGTGGACATCAACTTGACGATGAAACACAGAGATTGCGTCGGAATTGAATACAACAGGCACCATGACGAAATCTGTCCGGGAGAGTAATGCTTCTAACTGTCTGTGCTTTGATTCTTTCCTGGGATTCCAGTAATAGACTCCGATGGACATGGGAAGGTTTACTGTAACCTGTGGAAATTCAGCTTGACGATGAAACACAGAAATTGTGTCGAAATTGTATACAGCAGGTACCATGCCGACTTCTCTCCGGGAGAGTAATGCTTCTAACTGTCTGTGCCTTGATAGCTTCCAGGGATTCCAGAAATTGATTCCGACGGAAATGGGTAGGTTTACTGTATCCTGCGGACATTCAACTTGACGATGAAACACAGACATTGCGTCGGAATTGAATACAACAGGCACCATGCCGATTCCTGTCTGGGAGAGTAATGCATCTGTCTATGCTTTGATTCTTTCCTGGGATTCCAGTAATAGAACCCAATGGACATGGGAAGGTTCACTGTAACCTGTAGACCTTCAACATGACGATGAAACACAGAAATTACGTCGGAATAGATAACAACAGGCCTCATGCCGACTTCTGTCAGGGAGAGTAATGCTTCTAACAGTCTGTGCCTTGATTGCTTCCTGGGATTCCAGTAATAGATTCCGACGGAAATGGGTAGGTTTTCTGTAGCCTGTAAACATTCAACATGACGATGAAGCGCAGAAATTGCGTCGGAATATAATACAACAGGCACCATGCCGAAATCTGTCGGGGAGAGTAATGCTTCTAACTGTCTGTGCATTGATTCTTTCCTGGGATTCCAGTAATAGATTCCGTTGGACATGGGAAGGATCACTGTAACCTGTAGACCTTCAACTTGACGATGAAACACAGAAATTGCGTCGGAATAGATAACAACAGGCCCCATGCCGACTTCTCACCGGGAGAGTAATGCTTCTAACTGTCTGTGCCCTGATTGCTTCCTGGGATTCCAGTAATAGATTCCGACGGAAATGGGTATGTTTACTGTAACCTGTGGACATTCAACTTGACAATGAAACACAGAAATTGCGTCGGAATTGTATACAACAGGCACCATGACGAAATCTGTCCGGGAGAGTATTGCTTCTAACTGTCTGTGCTTTGATTCTTTCCTGGGATTCCAGTAACGGACTCCGATGGACATGGCAAGGTTTACTGTAAATTTTGGACGTCCAACTTGACGATGAACTACAGAAATTGCTTCGGAATTGAATGCAACAGGCACCATGCCGACTTCTCTCCGGGAGAGTAATGCTTCCAACTGTCTGTGTTTTGATTCCTTCCTGGGACTCCAGTAATAGATTCCGATGTACAACGGAAGGTTTACTGAAACTTGTGGACCTTCAACTCGTCGATGAGACACAGAAATTGCGTCGGAATTGAATACAACAGGCACCATGCCGACTTGTCTCCGGGAGAGTAATGCTCCTAACTTTCTGTGCTCTGACTCTTTCCTGGGATACCAGTAACAGATTCCGATGGACATAGAAAGGTTTACTGTTACCTGTGGACCTTCAACTTGACGATGAAACACAGAAATTGCGTCGGAATTGATTACAACATTCACCATGCCGACTTCTCTGAGGGAGAGTAATGCTTCTAACTGTTTGTGCTTTGTTTATTTCCTGGGATTTCAGTAATAGATTCTGATGGACATGGGTAGGTTTACTGTAAGCTGTTGACCATCAACGTCACGATGAAACACAGAAATTGCGTCGGAATTGAATCCAACAGGCACCATTCCGACTTCTGTCGGTTACAGTAATGCTTCTAACTGCCTGTGCTTTGATTCTTTCCTGGGATTCCAGTAATAGATTCCGATGGACATGGGTAGGTTTACTGTGACCTGTGGACCTTCAACGTGACGAAGAAACTCAGAAATTGTTTCGAAATTGAATACAACAGACACCATGCCGACTTCTCTCCGGGAGAGTAATGCTTCTAACTGTCTATGCTTTGATTCTCTCCAGCAATTCCTGTAATAGATACCGATGGACATTGGAAGGTTTACTGTAACCTGTCGTCCTTCAACTTGACGATGAAACACAGAATTTGCGTCGGAATTGGATTTAACACTCACCATGCCGACTTCCGTCCCGGAGAGTATTGCATCTAACTGTCTGTGCTTTGATTCTTTCCTGCGACTCCAGTAATAGATTCCGGTGGACATGGGAAGGTTTACTGTAACCTGTGGACCTTCAACTTGACGATGAAAGACAGAAATTGTGTCGCTACCTAATACAAAAGGCACCACGCCAACTTCTGTCCGGGAGAGTAATGCTTCCAACTCTCTGTGCTTTGATTATTTCCAGGGATTCCAGTAATAGATTCCGATGGAAATGGGTAGGTTTACTGTAGCCTGTGGACCTTCAACCTCACGATGAAACACAGAAATTGCGTCGGAATTGAATACAACAGGCACCATGCCGACTTCTGTCCGGGAGAGTAATGCTTCTAACCTTCTGTGCTTTGTTTCGTTCCTGGGATTCCAGTAATAGATTCCGATGGACATGGGAATGTTTACTGTAACCTGTGGAACTTCAACTTGGCGATGAAACACAGAAATTGCGTCGGAATTGAATGCAACAGGCACCATGCCGACTTCTCTCCTTGAGAGTAATGCTTCTAACTGTCTGTGCCTTGATAGCTTCCTGGGATTCTAGAAATAGATTCCGGCGGAAATGGGTAGGTTTACTGTAACCTGTGGACATTCAACTTGACGATGAAACACAGAAATTGCGGTGGAATTGAATACAACAGGCACCATGCCGACTCCTGTCAGGGAGAGTAATGCTTCTAACTGTCTGTGCTTTGATTCTTTCCTGGGATTCCAGTAATGGAATCCGATGGACATGGGAAGGTTCACTGTAACCTGTAGACCTTCAACTTGCCGATGAAACACAGAAATTGCGTCGGAATAGATAACAACATGCCCCATGCGGACTTCTGTCCGGGAGAGTATTGCTTCTAACTGTCTGTCCCTTGATTGCTTCCTGGGATTCCAGTAATAGATTCCGACGGAAATGGGTAGGTTTTCTGTAACCTGTGGACATTCAACTTGACGACGAAACACAGAAATTGCGTCGGAATTAAATACAACAACCATTATGCCGACTTCTGTCCGGGAGAGTAATGCTTCTAACTGTCTGTGCATTGATTCATTCCTGGGATTCCAGTAGTAGATTCCGATGGACATGGGAAGGTTCACTGTAACCTGTAGACATTCAACTTGACGATGAAACACAGATATTGCGTCGGAATAGATAACAACAGGCCCCATGCCGACTTCTCACCGGGAGAGTAATGCTTCTAACTGTCTGTGCCCTGATTGCTTCCTGGGATTCCAGTAATAGATTCTGTTGGACATGGAAAGGTTTACTGTAAACTGTGGACCTTCAACTTGACGATGAAACACAGAAATTGCGTCGGATTTGAATACAACAGGCACCATGCCGACTTCTCTCCGGGAGATTAATGCTTCTAACTGTCTGTGCTTTGATTCTTTCCTGGGATTCCAGTAATAGAATCCGATGGACATGGGAAGGTTCACTGTGATCTGTAGACCTTCAACGTGACGATGAAACAAAGAAAATTCGTCGGAATTGAATACAACAGGCACCATGCCGACTTCTCTCCGGGAGAGTGATGCTTCTAACTGTCTGTATTTTAGTTCTTGCCTGGGATTCCAGTAACAGATTCCGATGGACATGGGAAGGTTTACTGTAACCTGTGGACCTTCAACTTGACGATGAAACATAGAAAATGCGTGGGAATTCAGTACAACAGGCACCATGTCGTCTTCTCTCCGGAAGAGTAGTGATTCTCACTTTCTCTGCTTTGATTCCTTCCTGGATTCCAGTAATAGATTTCTATGGACATGGAAAGGTTTACTGTAACCTGTGGACATTCAACTTGACGTTGAAACACAGAATTTGCGTCGGAATTGAATATAACAGGCACAATGCCGACTTCTTTCCGGGAGAGTAATGCTTCTAACTGTCTGTGCCTTGATTCTTTCCTGGGTTTCCAGTAATAGATTCCGATGGACATGGAAAGGTTTACTGTAACCTGTGGACCCTCAACTTGACGATGAAACACAGGAATTACGTCGGAATTGAATACAACAGGCACTATGCCGACTTCTGTCCGGGAGAGTATGGCTTGTAACTGTCTGTGTTTAGTTTCTTTCCTGGGATTCCAGTAATGGATTCCGACGGACATCTGAAGGTTTACTGAAACTTGTGGACCTTCAACGTGACGATTAAACACAGAAATTGCTTCGGAATTGAATACAAAGGCACCATGCCGACTCCTGTGAGGGAGAGTAATGTTTCTAACTGTCTGTGCTTTGACTTTTACCTGGGATTCCATTAATAGATTCCGATGTACATGGTAAGGATTACTGTAACCTGTGGACCCTCAACTTGTCGATGAAACACAGGAATTACGTCGGAATTGAATACAACAGGCACTGTGCCGACTTCTGTCCGGGAGAGTATGGCATGTAACTGTCTGTGTTTAGTTTCTTTCCTGGGATTCCAGTAATGGATTCCGACGGACATCTGAAGGTCTACTGAAACCTGTGGACCTTCAACGTGACGATTGAACACAGAAATTGCTTCGGAATTGAATACAACAGGCACCATGCCGACTCCTGTGAGGGAGAGCAATGCTTCTAACTGTCTGTGCTTTGATTCCTTCCTGGGATTCCAGTAATAGAATCCGATGGACATGGGAAGGTTCACTGTAACCTGTAGACCTTCAACTTGACGATGAAACACAGAAAATTCGTCGGAATTTAATACAACAGGCACCATGCCGACTTCCCTCCGGAAGAGTAATGCTTCTAACAGTCTCTATTTGAATTCTTTCCTGGGTTTCCAGTAATAGATTCTGATGGACATGGGAAGGTTTACTGTAACCTGTGGACCTTCAACTTGACGATGAAACTCAGAAATTGCGTCGGAACTGAATACAACAGGCACCATGCCGACCTCTGTCCGGGAGAGTAATCCTTCCAACTGTCTGTATTTTGATTTCTACCTGGGATTCCAGTAATAGACTCCGATGGACATGGGAATGTTTACCGTAACCTTTGGACCTTCATCTCGACGATGAAACACAGAAATTGCTTCGGAATAGGACACAACAGGCACCATGCCGACTTCTCTCCGGGAGAGTAATGCTTCTAACTGTCTGTGCTTTGACTTTTACCTGGGATTCCATTAATAGATTCCGATGGACATGGCAAGGTTTACTGTAACCTGTGGACCCTCAACTTGACGATGAAACACAGAAATTGCGTCGGAATTGAATACAACATGGACCATGCAGACTTGTGTCCGGGGCAGTATGGCTTGTAACTGTCTGTGTTTAGATTCTTTTCCGGGATTCCAGTAATGGATTCCGATGGACATGGAAAGGTTTACTGTAACCTGTGGACCTTCAACTTGACGATGAAACACAGAAATTGCGTCGGAATTGAATACAACATGGACCATGCAGACTTGTGTCCGGGGCAGTATGGCTTGTAACTGTCTGTGTTTAGATTCTTTTCCGGGATTCCAGTAATGGATTCCGATGGACGTCTGAAGGTTTACTGTAACCTGTGGACCTTCAACTTGACGATGAAACACAGAAATTGCGTCGGAATTGAATACAACAGGCACCATGCCGACTCCTGTCAGGGAGAGAAATGCTTCTAACTGCCTGTGCTTTGATTCTTTCCTGGGATACCAGTAATAGTATCCGATGGACATGGGAAGGTTCACTGTAACCTATAGACCTTCAACTTGACGATGAAACACAGAAAATTCGTCGGTATTGAATACAACAGGAACCATGCCGACTTCTCTCCGGGAGAGTAATGCTTCTAAATGTCAGTGCTTTGTTTCCTTCCTGGGATTCCAGTAATAGATACCGATGGACATGGAATGTTTAATTGTAACCTGCGGACCTTCCACTAGACAATGAAGCACAGAAATTGCGTCGGAATTGAATACATCAGGCACCATGCTGACCTCTGTCCGTGAGAGTAATGCTTGTAAATGTCTATGCTTTGATTCTCCCCTGGGATTCCTGTAATAGATTCCGATGGACATGGGAAGGTTTACTGTAATCTGTGGACCTTTAACTTGATGATGAAACACAGAAATTGCGTCGGAATTGAATACAACAAGCACCATGCTGACTTCTCTCCCGGAGAGTAATGTTTCTAACTGTCTGTGCTTTGATTCTTTCCTGGGATTCCAGTAGTAGATTCTGATGGACGTGGGAAGGTTTACGTAACCTGTGGACCTTCAACTTGACGATGAAACACAGAAATTGCGTCGGTACCTAATACAACAGGCACCATATCTACTTCTGTCTGGGAGAGCAATGCTTGTAACTGTCTGTGCTTTGATTGTTTCCTGGGATTCCAGTAATAGATTACGATGGAAATGGGTAGATTTACTGCAACCTGTGGCCCATCAACTTGACGATGAAACACAGAAATTGCGTCGGAATTGAATACAACAGGCCAAATTCCAACATCTATCCGGGAGAGTAATGCTTCTAACTGTCTGCGATTTGATTCTTTCCTGCGATTCCAGTAATAGATTCCGATGGGCATGGGAAGGTTTACTGCTACCTGTGGACCTTCAACTTGACGATGAAACACAGAAATTGCGTCGGAATTGAATACAACAGGCACCATGCCGACTTCTGTCCGGGAGAGGAATGCTTCTAACCTTCTGTGCTTTGATTCTTTCCAGGGATTCCAGTAATAGATTCCGATGGACATGGAATGGTTTACTGTAACCTGTGGACCTTCAACTTGACGATGAAACACAGAAATTGTGTCGAAATTGTATACAACTGGTACCATGCCGAGTTCTCTCCGGGAAAGTAATGCTTCTAACAGTCTGTGCCTTTATAGCTTCATGGGATTCCAGTAATGGATTCCGACGGAAAAGGGTAGATTTACTGTAACCTGCGGACATTCAACTTGACGATGAAACACAGAAATTGCGTCGGAATTGAATACAACAGGCACCATGCCGATTCCTGTCATGGAGAGTAATGCTTCTAAATGTCTGTGCTTTGATTCTTTCCTGCGATTCCAGTAATTGCTTCCGATGGACATGGGAAGATTTACTGTAACCTGTGGACCTTCAACTTGACGATGAAACACAGAAATTGCGTCGGAATTGAACACAACAGGCACCATGTCGACTTCTGTCCGGGAGAGTAATGCTTCTAACCTTCTGTGCTTTGTTTCTTTCCTGGGATTCCAGTAATAGATTCCGATGCACATGGGAAGGTTTACTGTAACCTGTGGACCTGCAACTTGGCGATGAAACGCAGAAATTGCGTCGGAATTGAATGCAACAGGCACCACGCCGACTTCTCCCCTTGAGAATAAAGCTTCTAACTGGCTGTATGTGGATTTGTTCCAGGGATTCTAGTAATAGATTCCGATGGACATGGGAAGGTTTACTGTAACCTGTGGACCTTCAACTTGACGATGAAACACAGAAATTGCGTCGGAATTGATTACAACAGGCACCATGTCGACTTCTGTCCAGGAGAGTAATGCTTCTAACTGTCTGTGCTTTAATAACTTTCCTGGGATTCCAGTAATAGATTCCGATGGACATGGGAAGGTTTACTGTAACCTGTGGACCTTCTACTTGACGATTAAACACAGAAATTGTGTCGAAATTGTATACAACAGGTACCATGCCGACTTCTCTCTGGGAGAGTAATGCTTCTAACTGTCTGTGCTATGACTCTTGCCTGAGATTCCAGTAGTAGATTCCGATGGACATGGGAAGGTTTACTGTAACCTGTAGACATTCAACTTGTCGATGAAACACACAAATTGCGTCGGAATTGAATACAACACGCACCATGCCGATTTCTCTCCGGGAGCGTAGTGCTTCTAACTGTCTGTGCTTTGATTCTTTCCTCTGATACCAGTGATAGATTCCGATGGACATGAAAAGGTTTACTGTAACTTGTGTACCTTCAACTTGACGATTAAACACAGAAATTGCGTCGTAATTGAATACAACAGGTACCGTGTGACTTCTCTCTGGGAAAGTAATGCTTCTAATTGTCTGTGCTTTGATTCTCTCCTGGGATTCCAGTAATAGATTCCGATGAACACGGGAAAGTTTACTGTAACCTGTGGACCTTCACCTTGACGATGAAACACAGAAATTGCGTCGGTATTGAATACAACAAGCACCATGCCGACTTCTCCTTGGGAGAGTAATGCTTCTAACTGTCAGTATTTTGATTCTTCCCTGGGATTCCAGTAACAGACTCTGATGGACATAGAAGGTTTACTGTGAATTTTGGACCTTCCAATTGACGATGAACTACAGAAATTGCGTCGGAATTGAATGCAACAGGCACCATGCCGACTTCCCTCCGGGAGAGTAACGCTTCCAACTGTCTGTGCTTTGATTCCTTCCTGCTACACCAGTAATAGATTCCGATGGACATGGGAAGGTTTACTGTAACCTGTGGACCTTCAACTAGACGATGAAACACAGAAATTTCGTCGGTACCTAATACAACAGGCACCATATCGACTTCTGTCCAGGAGAGTAATGCTTCTAACTGTCTGTGCTTTGATTGTTTCCTGGGATTCCAGTAATAGATTCCGATGGAAATTGGTAGATTTACTGTAACCTGTTGACCTTCAACTTGACGAAGAAACACAGAAATTGCGTCGGAATTGGATTTAACACTCACTATGCCGACTTCCGTCACGGAGAGTATTGCATCTAACTGTCTGTGCTTTAATTCTTTCCAGGGATTTCAGTAACAGATTCCGATAGACATCGAAAAATTTACTCTAACCTGTGATTCTTCAAATTGACGATGAAACGCAGAAATTGCGTCGGAATTCAATACAACAGGCACCATGCAGACTCCTCTCCGGAAGAGTAATGCTTCTAACTGTCTGGGCTTTGATTCTTTCCTGCGACTCCAGTAATAGATTCCGGTGGACATGGGAAGGTTTACTGTAACCTGTGGACCTTCAACTTGGCGATGAAACAGAGAAATTGCGTCGGAATTGAATGCAACAGGCACCATGCCGACTTCTGTCCTTGAGAGTAAAGCTTTTAACTGGCTGTATTTGGATTTCACCCAGGGATTCTAGTAACAGATTCCGATGGACATGGGAAGGTTTACTGTAACCTGTGGACCTTCAACGTGACGATGAAACACAGAAGTTGTGTCGAAATAGTATACAGCAGGTACCATGCCGACTTCTCTCCGGGAGAGTAATGCTTCTAACTGTCTGTGCCTTGATAGCTTCCTGGGATTCCAGAAATAGATTCCGACGGAAATGGGTATGTTTACTGTAACCTGTGGACATCAACTTGACGATGAAACACAGAGATTGCGTCGGAATTGAATACAACAGGCACCATGACGAAATCTGTCCGGGAGAGTAATGCTTCTAACTGTCTGTGCTTTGATTCTTTCCTGGGATTCCAGTAATAGACTCCGATGGACATGGGAAGGTTTACTGTAACCTGTGGAAATTCAGCTTGACGATGAAACACAGAAATTGTGTCGAAATTGTATACAGCAGGTACCATGCCGACTTCTCTCCGGGAGAGTAATGCTTCTAACTGTCTGTGCCTTGATAGCTTCCAGGGATTCCAGAAATTGATTCCGACGGAAATGGGTAGGTTTACTGTATCCTGCGGACATTCAACTTGACGATGAAACACAGACATTGCGTCGGAATTGAATACAACAGGCACCATGCCGATTCCTGTCAGGGAGAGTAATGCATCTGTCTATGCTTTGATTCTTTCCTGGGATTCCAGTAATAGAACCCAATGGACATGGGAAGGTTCACTGTAACCTGTAGACCTTCAACATGACGATGAAACACAGAAATTACGTCGGAATAGATAACAACAGGCCTCATGCCGACTTCTGTCAGGGAGAGTAATGCTTCTAACAGTCTGTGCCTTGATTGCTTCCTGGGATTCCAGTAATAGATTCCGACGGAAATGGGTAGGTTTTCTGTAGCCTGTAAACATTCAACATGACGATGAAGCGCAGAAATTGCGTCGGAATATAATACAACAGGCACCATGCCGAAATCTGTCGGGGAGAGTAATGCTTCTAACTGTCTGTGCATTGATTCTTTCCTGGGATTCCAGTAATAGATTCCGTTGGACATGGGAAGGATCACTGTAACCTGTAGACCTTCAACTTGACGATGAAACACAGAAATTGCGTCGGAATAGATAACAACAGGCCCCATGCCGACTTCTCACCGGGAGAGTAATGCTTCTAACTGTCTGTGCCCTGATTGCTTCCTGGGATTCCAGTAATAGATTCCGACGGAAATGGGTATGTTTACTGTAACCTGTGGACATTCAACTTGACAATGAAACACAGAAATTGCGTCGGAATTGTATACAACAGGCACCATGACGAAATCTGTCCGGGAGAGTATTGCTTCTAACTGTCTGTGCTTTGATTCTTTCCTGGGATTCCAGTAACGGACTCCGATGGACATGGCAAGGTTTACTGTAAATTTTGGACATCCAACTTGACGATGAACTACAGAAATTGCTTCGGAATTGAATGCAACAGGCACCATGCCGACTTCTCTCCGGGAGAGTAATGCTTCCAACTGTCTGTGTTTTGATTCCTTCCTGGGACTCCAGTAATAGATTCCGATGTACAACGGAAGGTTTACTGAAACTTGTGGACCTTCAACTCGTCGATGAGACACAGAAATTGCGTCGGAATTGAATACAACAGGCACCATGCCGACTTGTCTCCGGGAGAGTAATGCTCCTAACTTTCTGTGCTCTGACTCTTTCCTGGGATACCAGTAACAGATTCCGATGGACATAGAAAGGTTTACTGTTACCTGTGGACCTTCAACTTGACGATGAAACACAGAAATTGCGTCGGAATTGATTACAACATTCACCATGCCGACTTCTCTGAGGGAGAGTAATGCTTCTAACTGTTTGTGCTTTGTTTATTTCCTGGGATTTCAGTAATAGATTCTGATGGACATGGGTAGGTTTACTGTAAGCTGTTGACCATCAACGTCACGATGAAACACAGAAATTGCGTCGGAATTGAATCCAACAGGCACCATTCCGACTTCTGTCGGTTACAGTAATGCTTCTAACTGCCTGTGCTTTGATTCTTTCCTGGGATTCCAGTAATAGATTCCGATGGACATGGGTAGGTTTACTGTGACCTGTGGACCTTCAACGTGACGAAGAAACTCAGAAATTGTTTCGAAATTGAATACAACAGACACCATGCCGACTTCTCTCCGGGAGAGTAATGCTTCTAACTGTCTATGCTTTGATTCTCTCCAGCAATTCCTGTAATAGATACCGATGGACATTGGAAGGTTTACTGTAACCTGTCGTCCTTCAACTTGACGATGAAACACAGAATTTGCGTCGGAATTGGATTTAACACTCACCATGCCGACTTCCGTCCCGGAGAGTATTGCATCTAACTGTCTGTGCTTTGATTCTTTCCTGCGACTCCAGTAATAGATTCCGGTGGACATGGGAAGGTTTACTGTAACCTGTGGACCTTCAACTTGACGATGAAAGACAGAAATTGCGTCGCTACCTAATACAAAAGGCACCACGCCAACTTCTGTCCGGGAGAGTAATGCTTCCAACTCTCTGTGCTTTGATTATTTCCAGGGATTCCAGTAATAGATTCCGATGGAAATGGGTAGGTTTACTGTAGCCTGTGGACCTTCAACCTCACGATGAAACACAGAAATTGCGTCGGAATTGAATACAACAGGCACCATGCCGACTTCTGTCCGGGAGAGTAATGCTTCTAACCTTCTGTGCTTTGTTTCGTTCCTGGGATTCCAGTAATAGATTCCGATGGACATGGGAATGTTTACTGTAACCTGTGGAACTTCAACTTGGCGATGAAACACAGAAATTGCGTCGGAATTGAATGCAACAGGCACCATGCCGACTTCTCTCCTTGAGAGTAATGCTTCTAACTGTCTGTGCCTTGATAGCTTCCTGGGATTCTAGAAATAGATTCCGGCGGAAATGGGTAGGTTTACTGTAACCTGTGGACATTCAACTTGACGATGAAACACAGAAATTGCGGTGGAATTGAATACAACAGGCACCATGCCGACTCCTGTCAGGGAGAGTAATGCTTCTAACTGTCTGTGCTTTGATTCTTTCCTGGGATTCCAGTAATGGAATCCGATGGACATGGGAAGGTTCACTGTAACCTGTAGACCTTCAACTTGCCGATGAAACACAGAAATTGCGTCGGAATAGATAACAACATGCCCCATGCGGACTTCTGTCCGGGAGAGTATTGCTTCTAACTGTCTGTCCCTTGATTGCTTCCTGGGATTCCAGTAATAGATTCCGACGGAAATGGGTAGGTTTTCTGTAACCTGTGGACATTCAACTTGACGACGAAACACAGAAATTGCGTCGGAATTAAATACAACAACCATTATGCCGACTTCTGTCCGGGAGAGTAATGCTTCTAACTGTCTGTGCATTGATTCATTCCTGGGATTCCAGTAGTAGATTCCGATGGACATGGGAAGGTTCACTGTAACCTGTAGACATTCAACTTGACGATGAAACACAGATATTGCGTCGGAATAGATAACAACAGGCCCCATGCCGACTTCTCACCGGGAGAGTAATGCTTCTAACTGTCTGTGCCCTGATTGCTTCCTGGGATTCCAGTAATAGATTCTGTTGGACATGGAAAGGTTTACTGTAAACTGTGGACCTTCAACTTGACGATGAAACACAGAAATTGCGTCGGATTTGAATACAACAGGCACCATGCCGACTTCTCTCCGGGAGATTAATGCTTCTAACTGTCTGTGCTTTGATTCTTTCCTGGGATTCCAGTAATAGAATCCGATGGACATGGGAAGGTTCACTGTGATCTGTAGACCTTCAACGTGACGATGAAACAAAGAAAATTCGTCGGAATTGAATACAACAGGCACCATGCCGACTTCTCTCCGGGAGAGTGATGCTTCTAACTGTCTGTATTTTAATTCTTGCCTGGGATTCCAGTAACAGATTCCGATGGACATGGGAAGGTTTACTGTAACCTGTGGACCTTCAACTTGACGATGAAACATAGAAAATGCGTGGGAATTCAGTACAACAGGCACCATGTCGTCTTCTCTCCGGAAGAGTAGTGATTCTCACTTTCTCTGCTTTGATTCCTTCCTGGATTCCAGTAATAGATTTCTATGGACATGGAAAGGTTTACTGTAACCTGTGGACATTCAACTTGACGTTGAAACACAGAATTTGCGTCGGAATTGAATATAACAGGCACAATGCCGACTTCTTTCCGGGAGAGTAATGCTTCTAACTGTCTGTGCCTTGATTCTTTCCTGGGTTTCCAGTAATAGATTCCGATGGACATGGAAAGGTTTACTGTAACCTGTGGACCCTCAACTTGACGATGAAACACAGGAATTACGTCGGAATTGAATACAACAGGCACTATGCCGACTTCTGTCCGGGAGAGTATGGCTTGTAACTGTCTGTGTTTAGTTTCTTTCCTGGGATTCCAGTAATGGATTCCGACGGACATCTGAAGGTTTACTGAAACTTGTGGACCTTCAACGTGACGATTAAACACAGAAATTGCTTCGGAATTGAATACAAAGGCACCATGCCGACTCCTGTGAGGGAGAGTAATGTTTCTAACTGTCTGTGCTTTGACTTTTACCTGGGATTCCATTAATAGATTCCGATGTACATGGTAAGGATTACTGTAACCTGTGGACCCTCAACTTGTCGATGAAACACAGGAATTACGTCGGAATTGAATACAACAGGCACTGTGCCGACTTCTGTCCGGGAGAGTATGGCATGTAACTGTCTGTGTTTAGTTTCTTTCCTGGGATTCCAGTAATGGATTCCGACGGACATCTGAAGGTCTACTGAAACCTGTGGACCTTCAACGTGACGATTGAACACAGAAATTGCTTCGGAATTGAATACAACAGGCACCATGCCGACTCCTGTGAGGGAGAGCAATGCTTCTAACTGTCTGTGCTTTGATTCCTTCCTGGGATTCCAGTAATAGAATCCGATTGACATGGGAAGGTTCACTGTAACCTGTAGACCTTCAACTTGACGATGAAACACAGAAAATTCGTCGGAATTTAATACAACAGGCACCATGCCGACTTCCCTCCGGAAGAGTAATGCTTCTAACAGTCTCTATTTGAATTCTTTCCTGGGTTTCCAGTAATAGATTCTGATGGACATGGGAAGGTTTACTGGAACCTGTGGACCTTCAACTTGACGATGAAACTCAGAAATTGCGTCGGAACTGAATACAACAGGCACCATGCCGACCTCTGTCCGGGAGAGTAATCCTTCCAACTGTCTGTATTTTGATTTCTACCTGGGATTCCAGTAATAGACTCCGATGGACATGGGAATGTTTACCGTAACCTTTGGACCTTCATCTCGACGATGAAACACAGAAATTGCTTCGGAATAGGACACAACAGGCACCATGCCGACTTCTCTCCGGGAGAGTAATGCTTCTAACTGTCTGTGCTTTGATTCTTTCCTGGGATTCCAGTAATAGATTCCGATGGACATGGGAAGGTTTACTGTAACCAGTGGACCTTCAACTTGACGATGAAACACAGAAATTGCGTCGAAATTGAATACAACAGGCACCGTGCCGACTTCTGTCCAGGAGAGTAATGCTTCTAACTGTCTGTCCTTTGATTCGTTCCTGGGATTCCAGTAATAGATTCCGATGGACATGGGAAGGTTTACTGTAACCGGTGGACCTTCAACTTGACGATGAAACACAGAAAATGCGTCGCAACCTAATACAACAGGCACCATGCCGACTGCTGCCTGGGAGAGTAATGCTTCTAACTGTCTGTGCTTTGATTGTTTCGTGTGATACCAGTAATAGATTACGATGGACATGGGAAGGTCTACTGTTACCTGCGGACCTTCAACTTGACGATGAAGCTTAGAAACTGCGTCGGAATTGAAAACAATAGGCACCATTCCGACTTCCTTCCGGGAGAGTAATGCTTCTAACAGTCTGTGTTTTGATTCCTTGCTGGGATTCCAGTAATAGATTCCGATGGACATGGGAATGTTTACTCTAACCTGTGGACCTTCAACTTGACGATGATACACAGAAATTGCGCGGGAATTGAATACAACAGGCACCATGGTGACTTCTCTCTGGGAGAATATAGCTTCTAACTGTCTGTGCTTTGATTCTTTCCTTGGATTCTAGTAATAGATTCCGATGGACATGGGAAGGTTTACTGTAACCTTTGGACTATCAACTTGACGATGAAACACAGAAATTGCGTTGGAATTGAAAACAACAGGCTGCATGCCGACTTCTGTCCGGGAGAGTAATGATTCTAACTGTCAGTATTTTGATTCTTCCCTGGGATTCCAGTAATAGACTCTGATGGACATAGAAGGTTTACTGTGAATTTTGGACCTTCAACTTGACGATGAACTACAGAAGTTGCGTCGGAATTGAATGCAACAGGCACCATGCCGACTTCCCTCCGGGAGAGTAATGCTTCCAACTGTCTGTGTTTTGATTCCTTCCTGCTACACCCGTAATAGATTCCGATGTACATCGGAAGGTTTACTGAAACCTGTGGACCTTCAACTCGTCGATGAAACACAGAAATTGCGTCAGAATTGAATACAATAGGCACCATGCCGACTTGTCTCCGGAAGAGTAATGCTTCTAACTTTTTGTGCTCTGACTCTTTCCTGGGATACCAGTAATAGATTCTGATGGACATGGGAATGTTTACTGTTACCTGTGGACCTTCAACTTGACGATGAAACACAGAAATTGCGTCGGAATTGAATACAACATTCACCATGCCGACATCTCTGAGGGAGAGTAATGCTTCTAACTCTTTGTACTTTGTTTATTTCCTGGGATTTCAGTAATAGATTCTGATGGACATGGGTAGGTTTACTGTAAGCTGTGGACCATGAACTTTACGTTGAAACACAGAAATTGCGTCGGTACCTAATACAAAAGGCACCACGCCGACTTCTGTCCGAGAGAGTAATGGTTCCAGCTCTCTGTTCTATGATTACTTCCTGGGATTCCAGTAGTAGATTCCGATGGAAATGGGTAGGTTTACTGTAGCCTGTGGACCTTCAACCTGACGATGAAACACAGAAATAGCGTCGGAATTGAATACAACAGGCACCATGACGAAATCTGTCCGGGAGACTAATGCTTCTAACTGTCTGTGCTTCGATTCTTTCCTGGGATTCCAGTAATAGACTCCGATGGACATGGGAAGGTTTACTGTAACCTGTGGAAATTCAGCTTGACGATGAAACACAGAAATTGTGTCGAAATTGTATACAGCAGGTACCATGCCGACTTCTCTCCGGGAGAGTAATGCTTCTAACTGTCTGTGCCTTGATAGCTTCCTGGGATTCCAGAAATAGATTCCGACGGAAATGGGTAGGTTTACTGTAACCTGCGGACATTCAACTTGACGATGAAACACAGACATTGCGTCGGAATTGAATACAACAGGCATTATGACGAAATCTGTCCGGGAGAGTATTGCTTCTAACTGTCTGTGCTTTGATTCTTTCCTGGGATTCCAGTAACGGACTCCGATGGACATGGCAAGGTTTACTGTAAATTTTGGACCTTCAACTTGACGATGAACTACAGAAATTGCTTCGGAATTGAATGCAACAGGCACCATGCCGACTTCTCTCCGGGAGAGTAATGCTTCCAACTGTCTGTGTTTTGATTCCTTCCTGGGACTCCAGTAATAGATTCCGATATACAACGGAAGGTTTACTGAAACTTGTGGACCTTCAACTCGTCGATGAGACACAGAAATTGCGTCGGAATTGAACACAACAGGCACCATGCCGACTTGTCTCCGGGAGAGTAATGCTCCTAACTTTCTGTGCTCTGACTCTTTCCTGGGATACCAGTAACAGATTCCGATGGACGTGGGAAGGTTTACTGTAACCTGTGGACATTCAACTTGACGATGAAACACAGAAATTGCGTCGGAATTGAATACAACAGGCACCATGCCGACTCCTGTCAGGGAGAGAAATGCTTCTAACTGCCTGTGCTTTGATTCTTTCCTGGGATACCAGTAATAGTATCCGATGGACATGGGAAGGTTCACTGTAACCTATAGACCTTCAACTTGACGATGAAACACAGAAAATTCGTCGGTATTGTATACAACAGGAACCATGCCGACTTCTCTCCGGGAGAGTAATGCTTCTAACTGTCAGTGCTTTGATTCCTTCCTGGGATTCCAGTAATAGATACCGATGGACTTGGAATGTTTAACTGTAACCTGCGGACATTCCACTAGACAATGAAGCACAGAAATTGCGTCGAAATTGAATACATCAGGCACCATGCTGACCTCTGTCCGGGAGAGTAATGCTTGTAAATGTCTATGCTTTGATTCTCCCCTGGGATTTCTGTAATAGATTCCGATGGACATGGGAAGGTTTACTGTAATCTGTGGACCTTCAACTTGATGATGAAACACAGAAATTGCGTCGGAATTGAATACAACAAGCACCATGCTAACTTCTCTCGCGGAGAGTAATGTTTCTAACTGTCTGTGCTTTGATTCTTTCCTGGGATTCCAGTAGTAGATTCCGATGGACGTGGGAAGGTTTACGTAACCTGTGGACCTTCAACTTGACGATGAAACACAGAAATTGCGTGGAAATTGAATACAACAGGCACCGTGCCGACTTCTGTCCGGGAGAGTAATGCTTCTAACTATCTGTCCTTTGATTCTTTCCTGGGATTCCAGTAATAGATTCCGATGGACATGGGAAGGTTTACTGTAACCAGTGGACCTTCAACTTGACGATGAAACACAGAAATTGCGTCGAAATTGAATACAACAGGCACCGTTCCGACTTCTGTCCAGGAGAGTAATGCTTCTAACTGTCTGTCCTTTGATTCGTTCCTGGGATTCCAGTAATAGATTCCGATGGACATGGGAAGGTTTACTGTAACCTGTGGACCTTCAACTTGACGATGAAACACAGAAAATGCGTCGCAACCTAATACAACAGGCACCATGCCGACTCCTGCCCGGGAGAGTAATGCTTCTAACTGTCTGTGCTTTGATTGTTTTGTGTGATACCAGTAATAGATTCCGATGGACGTGGGAAGGTTTACTGTTACCTGCGGACCTTCAACTTGACGATGAAACACAGAAATTGAGTCGGAATTGAATACAACATTCACCATGCCGACTTCTCTGAGGGAGAGTAATGCTTCTAACTGTTTGTGCTTTGTTTATTTCCTGGGATTTCAGTAATAGATTCTGATGGACATTGGTGGGTTTACTGTAAGCAGTTGACCATCAACTTCACGATGAAACACAGAAATTGCGTCGGAATTGAATCCAACAGGCACCATTCCGACTTCTGTCCATTAGAGTAAAGCTTCTAACTGTCTGTGCTTTGATTCTTTCCTGGGATTCCAGTAATGGATTCCGATGGACATGGGAATGTTTACTGTAACCTGTGGACCTTCAACTTGACGATGAAGCTTAGAAACTGCGTCGGAATTGAAAACAATAGGCACCATTCCGACTTCCTTCCGGGAGAGTAATGCTTCTAATTGTCTGTGCTTTGATTCCTTGCTGGGATTCCAGTAATAGATTCCGATGGACATGGGAATGTTTACTCTAACCTGTGGACCTTCAACTTGACGATGATACACAGAAATTGCGTCGGAATTGAATACAACAGGCACCATGGTGACTTCTCTCTGGGAGAATATAGCTTCTAACTGTCTGTGCTTTGATTCTTTCCTGGGATTCTATTAATAGATCCCGATTGACATGGGAAGGTTTACTGTAACCTTTGGATTATCAACTTGACGATGAAACACAGAAATTGGGTTGGAATTGAAAACAACAGGCTGCATGCCGACTTCTGTCCGGGAGAGTAATGATTCTAACTGTCAGTATTTTGATTCTTCCCTGGGATTCCAGTAATAGACTCTGATGGACATAGAAGGTTTACTGTGAATTTTGGACCTTCAACTTGACGATGAACTACAGAAATTGCGTCGGAATTGAATGCAACAGGCACCATGCCGACTTCCCTCCGGGAGAGTAATGCTTCCAACTGTCTGTGTTTTGATTCCTTCCTGCTACACCAGTAATAGATTCCGATGTACATCGGAAGGTTTACTGAAACCTGTGGACCTTCAACTCGTCGATGAAACACAGAAATTGCGTCAGAATTGAATACAACAGGCACCATGCCGACTTGTCTCCGGGAGAGTAATGCTTCTAACTTTCTGTGCACTGACTCTTTCCTGGGATACCAGTAATAGATTCTGATGGACATGGGAATGTTGACTGTTACCTGTGGACCTTCAACTTGACGATGAAACACAGAAATTGCGTCGGAATTGAATACAACATTCACCATGCCGACTTCTCTGAGTGAGAGTAATGCTTCTAACTCTTTGTACTTTGTTTATTTCCTGGGATTTCAGCAATAGATTCTGATGGACATGGGTAGGTTTACTGTGGGCTGTGGACCATGAACTTTACGTTGAAACTCAGAAATTGCGTCGGAATTGAATCCAACAGGCACCATTCCTACTTCTGTCCGTTAGAGTAATGCTTCTAACTGTCTGTGCATTGATTCTTTCCTGGGATTCCAGTAATAGATTCCGATGGACATGGGTAGGTTTACTGTGACCTGTGGACCTTCAACTTGTCGAAGATACTCAGAAATTGTGTCGAAATTGAATACAACAGACACCATGCCGACTTCTCTCCGGGAGAGTAATGCTTCTAACTGTCAGTGCTTTGATTCTTTCCTGCAATTCCTGTAATAGATTCCGATGGACATGGGAAGGTTTACTGTAACCTGTAGACCTTCAACCTGACGATGAAACACAGAAATTGCGTCGGTACCTAATACAACAGGCACCATATCGACTTCTGTCCAGGAGAGTAATGCTTCTAACAGTCTGTGCTTTGATTGTTTCCTGGGATTCCAGTAATAGATTCCGATGGAAATTGGTAGATTTACTGTAACCTGTTGACCTTCAACTTGACGAAGAAACACAGAAATTGCGTCGGAATTGAATACAACAGGCACCATGCCAACATCTGTCCGGGAGAGTAATGCTTCTAACTGTCTGTGCTTTGATTCTTTCCTGCAATTCCAGTAATAGATTCTGATGGACATGGGAAGGTTTACTGTAACCTGTGGATCTTCAACTTGACGATGAAACACAGAAATTGCGTCGGAATTGAACACAACAGGCACCATGTCGACTTCTGTCCGGGAGAGTAATGCTTCCAACTGTCTATGGTTTGATTGTTTCCTGGGATTCCAGTAATAGATTCCGATGGTCATGGGAAGGTTTACTGTAACCTGTGGACCTCCAACTTGACGATGAAACACAGAAATTGCGTCGGTACCTAATACAAAAGGCACCACGCCGACTTCTGTCCGGGAGAGTAATGCTTCCAGCTCTCTGTTCTTTGATTATTTCCTGGGATTCCAGTAGTAGATTCCGATGGAAATGGGTAGGTTTACTGTAGCCTGTGGAACTTCAACCTGACGATGAAACACAGAAATAGCGTCGGAATTGAATACAACAGGCACCATAACGAAATCTGTCCGGGAGACTAATGCTTCTAACTGTCTGTGCTTCGATTCTTTCCTGGGATTCCAGTAATAGACTCCGATGGACATGGGAAGGTTTACTGTAACCTGTGGAAATTCAGCTTGACGATGAAACACAGAAATTGTGTCGAAATTGTATACAGCAGGTACCATGCCGACCTCTCTCCGGGAGAGTAATGCTTCTAACTGTCTGTGCCTTGATAGCTTCCTGGGATTCCAGAAATAGATTCCGACAGAAATGGGTAGGCTTACTGTAACCTGCGGAGATTCAACTTGACGATGAAACACAGACATTGCGTCGGAATTGAATACAACAGGCACCATGACGAAATCTGGCCGGGAGAGTATTGCTTCTAACTGTCTGTGCTTTGATTCTTTCCTGGGATTCCAGTAACGGACTCCGATGGACATGGCAAGGTTTACTGTAAATTTTGGACCTTCAACTTGACGATGAACTACAGAAATTGCTTCGGAATTGAATGCAACAGGCACCATGCCGACTTCTCTCCGGGAGAGTAATGCTTCCAACTGTCTGTGTTTTGATTCCTTCCTGGGACTCCAGTAATAGATTCCGATATACAACGGAAGGTTTACTGAAACTTGTGGACCTTCAACTCGTCGATGAGACACAGAAATTGCGTCGGAATTGAATACAACAGGCACCATGCCGACTTGTCTCCGGGAGAGTAATGCTCCTAACTTTCTGTGCTCTGACTCTTTCCTGGTATACCAGTAACAGATTCCGATGGACATGGAAAGGTTTACTGTTACCTGTGGACCTTCAACTTGACGATGAAACACAGAAATTGCGTCGGAATTGAATACAACTTTCACCATCCCGACTTCTCTGAGGGAGAGTAATGCTTCTAACTGTTTGTGCTTTGTTTATTTCCTGGGATTTCGATAATAGATTCTGATGGACATGGGTAGGTTTACTGTAAGCTGTTGACCATCAACGTCACGATGAAACACAGAAAATGCGTCGGAATTGAATCCAACAGGCACCATTCCGACTTCTGTCGGTTAGAGTAATGCTTCTAACTGTCTGTGCTTTGATTCTTTCCTGGGATTCCAGTAATAGATTCCGATGGACATGGGTAGGTTTACTGTGACCTGTGGACCTTCAACGTGACGAAGAAACTCAGAAATTGTTTCGAAATTGAATACAACAGACACCATGCCGACTTCTCTCCGGGAGAGTAATGCTTCTAACTGTCTGTGCTTTGATTCTCTCCAGCAATTCCTGTAATAGATTCCGATGGACATTGGAAGGTTTACTGTAACCTGTGGACCTTCAACTTGAGGATGAAACTCAGAAATTGCGTCGGTACCTAATAATATTGACTTATGTCCGGGAAAGTAATGCTTCCAACTGTCTGTGGTTTGATTGCTTCCTGGGATTCCAGTAATAGGTTCAGATGGAAATGGGTAGGTTTATTGTAACCTGTGGTCCTTCAACTTGACGATGAAACACAGAATTTGCGTCGGAATTGGATTTAACACTCACCATGCCGACTTCCGTCCCGGAGAGTATTGCATCTAACTGTCTGTGATTTGATTCTTTCCAGAGATTCCAGTAATGGATTCCGATGGACATCGAAAGAATTACTGTAACCTGTGGAACTTCAACTTGACGATGAAACACAGAAATTGCGTCGGAATTGAATACAACAGGCACCATGCAGACTTCTCTCCGGAAGAGTAATGCTTCTAACTGTCTGTGCCTTGATTCTTTCCTGCGACTCCAGTAATAGATTCCGGTGGACATGGGAAGGTTTACTGTAACCTGTGGACCTTCAACTTGACGATGAAAGACAGAAATTGCGTCGGTACCTAATACAAAAGGCACCACGCCGACTTCTGTCCGGGAGAATAATGCTTCCAACTCACTGTGCTTTGATTATTTCCAGGGATTCCAGTAATAGATTCAGATGGAAATGGGTAGGTTTACTGTAGCCTGTGGACCTTCAACCTCACGATGAAACACAGAAATTGCGTCGGAATTGAATACAACAGGCACCATGCCGACTTCTGTCCGGGAGAGTAATGCTTCTAACCTTCTGTGCTTTGTTTCTTTCCTGGGATTCCAGTAATAGATTCCGATTGACATGGGAAGGTTTACTGTAACCTGTGGAACTTCAACTTGGCGATGAAACACAGAAATTGCGTCGGAATTGAATGCAACAGGCACCATGCCGACTTCTCCCCCTGAGAGTAATGCTTCTAACTGTCTGTGCTTTGATTCTTTCCTGGGATTCCAGTAATGGAATCCGATGGACATGGGAAGGTTCACTGTAACCTGTAGACCTTCAACTTGACGATGAAACACAGAAATTGCGTCGGAATAGATAACAACATGCCCCATGCGGACTTCTGTCCGGGAGAGTAATGCTTCTAACTATCTGTCCCTTGATTGCTTCCTATGATTCCAGTAATAGATTCGGACGGAAATGGGTAGGTTTTCTGTAACCTGTGGACATTCAACTTGACGATGAAACACATAAATTGCGTCGGAATTAAATACAACAACCATTATGCCGACTTCTGTCCGGGAGAGTAATGCTTCTAACTGTCTGTGCATTGATTCATTCCTGGTATTCCAGTAGTAGATTCCGATGGACATGGGAAGATTCACTGTAACCTGTAGACATTCAACTTGACGATGAAACACAGATATTGCGTCGGTGTAGATAACAACAGGCCCCATGCCGACTTCTCACCAGGAGAGTAATGCTTCTAACTGTCTGTGCCCTGATTGCTTCCTGGGATTCCATTAATAGATTCCGACGGAAATGGGTAGGTTTACTGTAACCTGTGGACATTCAACGTGACGATGAAACACAGAAATTGCGTCGGAATTGAATACAACAGGCACCATGCCGAAATCTGTCCGGGAGAGTAATGCCTCTAACTGTCTGTCATTTGATTCTTTCCTGGGATTCCAGTAATAGATTCCGATGGACATGGGAAGGTTTACTGTAACCTGTGGACCTTCACCTTGACGATGAAACACAGAAATTGCGTCGAAATTGAATACAACAGGCACCGTGCCGACTTCTGTCCAGGAGGGTAATGCTTCTAACTGTCTGTCCTTTGATTCTTTCCTGGGATTCCAGTAATAGATTCCGATGGACATGGGAAGGTTTACTGTAACCTGTGGACCTTCAACTTGACGATGGAACACAGAAAATGCGTCGCAAACTAATACAACAGGCACCATGCCGACTCCTGCCCGGGAGAGTAATGCTTCTAACTGTCTGTGCTTTGATTGTTTCGTGTGATACCAGTAATAGATTCCGATGGACATGGGAAAGTTTACAGTAATCTGTGGACCTTCAACTTGACGATGAAATACAGAAATTGCGTCGGAATTGAACACAACAGGCACCATGCCGTCTTCTCTCCGCGAGAGTAATGCTTCTAACTGTCTGTGCTTTGATTTTTTCCTGGGAGACAAGTAATACATTCCGATGGAAATGGGTAGGTTTACTGCATCCAGTGGACCTTCAACTTGACGATTAAACACAGAAGCTGCGTGGGAATTGAATACAACAGGCACCATGCCGACTCCTGTCCGGGAGAGTAATATTTCTAACTGGTTGTGCTTCGATTCTTTCCAGGGATTCCAGTAATAGATTCCGATGGACATGAAAAGGTTTACTGTAACCTGTGGGCCTTCAACTTGACGATGAATCACAGAAATTGCGTCGGAATTGAAATCAACAGGCACCATGCCGACTACTGTCCGGGAGAGAAATGCTTGTCACTGTCTAGGCTTCGATTCTCCCCTGGGATTCCAGTAATAGATTGCGATGGACATGGGAAGGTTTACTGTAATCCGTGGACCTTCAACTTGATGATGAAACACAGAAATTGCGTCGGTATTGATTACAACAGGCAGCATGCTGACTTCTCTCCGGGCGAGTGATGCTTCTAACTGTCTGTGCTTTGATTCTTTCCTGGGATTCCAGTAATTGATTCCGATGGACAGGGGAAGGTTTACTGTAACCTGTGGACTTTCAACTTGACGATGAAATACAGAAATTGCGTCGGTACCTAATACAACAGGCACCATGCCGAATTCTCTCCGGGAGAGTAATGCTTCTAACTGTCTGTGCCTTAATTCTTTCCTGGGATTCCAATTATAGGTTCCGATGGACATGGGATGGTTTACTGTTACCTGTGGACGTTCAACTTCACGATGAAACACGGAAAATTCGTCGGAATTGAATATAACAGGAACCATGCCGACTTTTCTCCGGGAGAGTAATGCTTCTAACTGTCTGTATTTGGATTATTTCTTGGGATTGCAGTAATAGATTCCGATGGACATGGGATGGTTTACTGTAACCTGTGGATCTTCAACTTGACGATGAAACACAGAAAATGCGTCGGAATTGATTACAACAGGCAGCATGCTGACTTCTCTCCGGGCGAGTGATGCTTCTAACTGTCTGTGCTTTGATTCTTTCCTGGGATTCCAGTAATTGATTCCGATGGACAGGGGAAGGTTTACTGTAACCTGTGGACTTTCAACTTGACGATGAAATACAGAAATTGCGTCGGAATTGAATACAACAGGCACCATGCCGACTTCTCTCCGGAAGAGTAATGCTTCTAACTGACTGTGCTATGATTCTCTCCTGGGATTCCAGTAATAGATTCCGATTGACGTGGGAAGCTTTACTGTAACCTGTGGACCTTCAACTTCACGATGAAACACAGAAATTTCGTCGGTACGTAATACAACAGGCACCATGCCGAGAACTGTCCGGGAGAGTAATGCTTCTAACTGTCTGTGCCTTGATTCTTTCCTGGGAGTCGAGTAATAAATTCCGATGGAAATGGGTAGGTTTACTGTAATCTGTGGACCTTCCACTTGACGATGATACACAGAAATTGCGTAGGAATTGAACACAACTGGCACCATGCCGACATCTGTCCGGGAGAGTAATGCTTCTAACTGTCTGTGCTTTCATTCTTTCATGGGATTCCAGGAATGTATTCCGATGGACATCGGAGTGTTTACTGCAACCTGTGGACCTTCAACTTTGCAATGAATCACAGAAATTTCGACGGAATTGAATACAACAGGCACCATGCCGACTTCTCTCCGTGAGAGTAATGCTTCTAACTGTCTGTGTTTTGATTCCTTCCTCTGATTCCAGTAATAGATTCCGATGGACATGGAAAGGTTTACTGTAACCTGTTGACCTTCATCATGATGATGAAAAACAGAAAATGCGTCGGAATTGAATACAACAGGCACCATGCCGTCTTCTCTCAGCGAGAGTAATGCTTCTAACTGTCTGTGCATTGATTGCTTCCTGGGAATCCAGTAATAGATTCCGGTGGACATGGGAGGGTTTACTGTAACCTGTGGACATTGAACTTGACGATGAAACACAGAAACTGCGTCGGAACTGAATACAACAGGCACCATTCCGACTTCTGTCAGGGAGAGTAATGCTTCTAACTTTCTGTGCTTTGCTTCTTTCCTGGGATTCCAGTAATACATTCCGATGGACATGGGATGTTTCACTGTAACTTGCGGACCTTCAACTAGACACTGAAATACGGAAATTGCGTCGGAATTGAATACAACAGGCACCATGCCGACTTCTGTCCGGGAGAGTAATGCTTCTAACTGTCTGTGCTGTGAAACTTAACTGTGATTCCAGTAATAGTTGCCGATAGACATGGAAAGGTTTACTGTAACCAGTGGACCATCAACTTGGCGTGAAACACAGAAACTGTGTCGGAATTGAATACAACAGGCACCATGCCGACTTCTGTCCGGGAGAGTAATGCTTCTAACTGTCTGTGCTTTGATTCTTTCCTGGGATTCCAGTAATAGATTCCGATGGACATGGGGAGGATTACTGTAACCTGTGGACCTTTAACTTGACGATGAAACACAGAAATTGCGTCGGAATTAAATACAACAACCATTATGCCGACTTCTGTCCGGGAGAGTAATGCTTCTAACTATCTGTGCTTTGACTCTTTCGTGGGATTCCAGTAATAGATTCCGATGGACATGGGAAGGTTTACTGTAACCTGTAGACCTTCAACTTGACGATGAAACACAGAAATTTCGTCGGAATTGAAAACAACAGGCACCATGCCGACTTCTGTAAGGGAGGGTAATGCTTCTAACTGTCTGTGCATTGATTCTTTCCTGGGATTCCAGTAATAGATTCCGATGGAAATGGGAAGGTTTACTGTAACCTGTGGACCATCAACGTGACGATGAAACACAGAAATTGCGTCGGAATTGAATACAACAGGCACCATGCCGACTTCTGCCGGGAGAGTAATGCTTCTAACTGTCTGTGCTTTAATTCTTTCCTGGGATTCCAATAATAGATTCCGATGGACATGGGAAGGCTTACTGTTACCTGTGGACCTTCTACTTGACGATGAAACACAGAAATTGCGTCGAAATTGGATACAACAGGCACTATGCCGACATCTCTTCGGGAGAGTAATGCTTCTAACTGTCTGTGCTTTGATCCTTTCCTGGGATTCCAGTACTAGATTCCGATGGACATGGGAAGGATTACTGTAACCTGTGGAGCTTTAACTTGACGATGAAACACAGAAATTGCGTCGGAATTAAATACAACAACCATTATGCCGACTTCTGTCCGGGAGAGTAATGCTTCTAACTGTCTGTGCTTTGATCCTTTCCTGGGATTCCAGTAATTGATTCCGATGGACATGTGAAGGATTACAGTAACCTGTGGACCTACACCTCTACGATGAAACACAGAAATTGCGTCGGAATTGAATACAACAGGCACCATGCCGACTTCTCTCCGAGAGAGTAATGCTTCTAACTGTCTCTGCTATGATTCTTTCCTGGGATTCCAGTAATTGATTCCGTTGGACATGCGAAGGTTTACTGTAACCTGTGGACCTTCATCTTGACGATGAAACACAGAAATTGCGTCGTAATCGAATACAACAGGCACCATGCCAACCTCTCTCCGGGAGAGTAATGCTTCTAATAGTCTGTGCATTGATTCTTTCCTGGGATTCCAGTAATAGATTCCGATGGACATCGGAAGGTTTACTGTAACTTGCGGACCTTCAGCTTGACGATTAAACACAGAAATTGCGTCGGTACCTAATACAACAGGCACCATGCCGACTTCTGTCCGGGAGAGTAATACTTCTAATTGTCTGTGCATTGATTCTTTCCTGGGATTCCAGTAATAGATTCCGATGGACATCGGAAGGTTTACTGTGACCTGTGGACCTTCAACTTGACGAAGAAACACAGAAATTGCGCCGGAATAGGACACAAAATGCACAATGCCGACTTCTGTGCGGGTGAGTAATTCATTCAACTGTCTGTGCTTTGATTTTTTCCTGGGATTCCAGTAATACATTCCGATGGACATGGGAAGGTTTACTGTAACCTGTGGACCTTCAACTTGACGACGAAACACAGAAAATGCGACGGAATTGAATACAACAGGCACGATGCCATCTTCTCTCCGGGAGAGTAATGCTTCTAACTGTCTGTGCTTCGATTCTTTCCTGCGATCCCAGTATTTGATTCCGATGGACATGAGAAGGTTTAGTGTAACCTGTGGACTAACAACTAGACGATGAAACACAGAAATTGCGTCGGAATTTGAGTCCAACAATCACCATGCCGACTTCTCTCCGGGAGAGTAATGCTTCTAACTATCTGTGCTTTGGTTCGTTCCTGGGATTCCGGTAATAGATTCCGATGGACATAGGAAGGTTTACTGTAACCTGTGGACCTTCTTCTTGACGATGAAACACAGAAATTGCGTCGGAATTGAATACAACAGGCACCTTGCTGACGTCTCACCGGGAGAGTAATGCGTCTAACTATCTGTGCTTTGATTCGTTCCTGGGATTCCAGTAATAGATTCCGATGGACATGGGAAGATTTACTGTAACCTGTGGACCTTCATCTTGATGATGAAACACAGAAATTGCCTCGGAATTGAATACAACAGGCACCATGCTGACTTCTCTCCGGGAGAGTGATGCTTCGAACTATCTGTGCTTTGATTTTTCCTGGGATTCCAGTAATAGATTCCGATGGACATGGGAAGGTTTACTGTAACCTGTGGACCTTCATCTTGACGTTGAAACACAGAAACTGCGTCGGAATTGAATACAACAGGCACCATGCTGACTTCTCACCGGGAGAGTACTGGTTCTAACTATCGGTGCTTTGATTCGTTCCTGGGATTCCAGTAATAGATTCCGATGGACATGGGAAGGTTTACTGTAACCTGTGGACCTTCATCTTGACGATGAAACACGGAAATTGCGTCTGAATTGAATACAACAGGCACCATGCAGACTTCTCTCCGGGAGAGTAATGCTTCTAACTATCTGTGCTTTGATTCGTTCCTGGGATTCCAGTAATAGATTCCGATGGACATGGGAAGGTTTACTGTAACCTGTGGAACTTCATCTTGACGATGAAACACAGAAATTGCGTCGGAATTGAATACAACAGGCACCATGCTGACTTCTCTCCGGGAGAGTAATGCTTCTAACTAAATGTGCTTTGATTCGTTCCTGGGTTTCCAGTAATAGATTCCGATGGACATGGGAAGTTTTACTGTAACCTGCGGATCTTCATCTTGACGATGAAACACAGAAATTGCGTCGGAATTGAATACAACAGGCACCATGCTGACTTCTCTCCGGGAGAGTAATGCTTCTAACTATCTGTGCTTTGATTCGTTCCTGGGATTCCAGTAATAGATTCCGATGGACATGGGAAGATTTACTGTAACCTGTGGACCTTCATCTTGACGATGAAACACAGAAATTGCGTCGGAATTGAATACAACAGGCACCGTGCTGACTTCCCTCCGGGAGAGTAATGCTTCTAACTATCTGTGCTTTGATTCGTTCCTGGGATTCCAGTAATAGATTCCGATGGACATGGGAAGGTTTACTGTAACCTGTGGACCTTCATCTTGACGATGAAACACAGAAATTGCGTCGGAATTGAATACAACAGGCACCATGCTGACTTCTCTCCGGGAGAGTAATGCTGCTATCTATCTGTGCTTTGATTCGTTCCTGGGTTTCCAGTAATAGATTCCGATGGACATGGGAAGGTTTACTGTAACATGTGGACCTTCACCTTGACGATGAAACACAGAAATTGCGTCTGAATTGAATACAACAAGCACCATGCTGACTTATCTCCGGGAGAGTAATGATTCTAACTATCTGTGTTTTGATTCGTTCCTGGGATTCCAGTAATAGATTCCGATGGACATCGGAAGGTTTACTGTAACCTGTGGACCTTCATCTTGACGATGAAACACAGAAATTGCGTCGGAATTGAATACAACAGGCACCATGCTGACTTCTCTCCGGGAGAGTAATGCTTCTAACTATCTGTGCTTTGATTAGTTCCTGGGATTCCAGCAATAGATTCCGATGGACATGGGAAGGTTTCCTGTAACCTGTGGACCTTCATCTTGACGATGAAACACAGAAATTGCGTCGGAATTGAATACAACAGGCACCATGCTGACTTCTCTCCAGGAGAGTAATGCTTCTAACTATCTGTGCTTTGATTCGTTCCTGGGATTCCAGTAATAGATTCCGATGGACATGGGAAGGTTTACTGTAACCTGTGGACCTTTATCTTGACGATGAAACACAGAAATTGCGTCGGAATTGAATACAACAGGCACCATGCTAACTTCTCTCCGGGAGAGTAAGGCTTCTACCTATCTGTGCTTTGATTCGTTCCTGAGATTCCAGTAATAGATTCCGATGGACATGGGAAAGTTTTCTGTAACCTGTAGACCTTCATCTTGACGATGAAACACAGAAATTGCGTCGGAATTGAATACAACAGGCACCATGCCGACTTCTCTCCGGGAGAGTAATGCTTCTAACTATCTGTGCTTTGGTTCGATCCTGGGATTCCAGTAATAGATTCCGATGGATGTGGGAAGATTTACTGTAACCTGTAGACCTTCAACCTGACGATGAAACACAGAAATTTCGTCGGAATTGAAAACATCAAGCATCATGCCGACTTCTCTCCGGGAGAGTAATGCTTCTAACTGTCTGTGCTTTGAAACTTAACTGTGATTCCAGTAACAGTTTCCGATAGACATGGAAAGGTTTACTAAAACCTGTGGACCATCAACTTGACGCTGAAACACAGAAATTGTGTCGGAATTGAATACAACAGGCGCCATGCCGACTTCTGTCCGGGAGGGTAATGCTTCTAACTGTCTGTGCTTTGATTCTTTCCTGGGATTCCAGTAATAGATTCCGATGGACATGGGAAGGTTTACTGTAACCTGTGGACCATCAACGTGACGATGAAACACAGAAATTGCGTCGGAATTGAATACAACAGGCACCATGCCGACTTCTGCCGGGAGAGTAATGCTTCTAACTGTCTGTACTTTAATTCTTTCCTGGGATTCCAATAATAGATTCCGATGGACATGGGAAGGCTTACTGTTACCTGTGGACCTTCTACTTGACGATGAAACACAGAAATTGCGTCGAAATTGGATACAACAGGCACTATGCTGACTTCTCTTCGGGAGAGTAATGCTTGTAACTGTGTGTGCTTTGATCCTTTCCTGGGATTCCAGTACTAGATTCCGATGGACATGGGAAGGATTACTGTAACCTGTGGACCTTTAACTTGACGATGAAACACAGAAATTGCGTCGGAATTAAATACAACAACCATTATGCCGACTTCTGTCCGGGAGAGTAATGCTTCTAACTGTCTGTGCTTTGATCCTTTTATGGGATTCCAGTAATTGATTCCGATGGACATGTGAAGGATTACAGTAACCTGTGGACCTTCACCTTGACGATGAAACACAGAAATTGCGTCGGAATTGAATACAACAGGCACCATGCCGACTTCTCTCCGAGAGAGTAATGCTTCTAACTGTCTCTGCTATGATTCTTTCCTGGGATTCCAGTAATTGATTCCGTTGGACATGCGAAGGTTTACTGTAACCTGTGGACCTTCATCTTGACGATGAAACACAGAAATTGCGTCGTAATCGAATACAACAGGCACCATGCCAACCTCTTTCCGGGAGAGTAATGCTTCTAATTGTCTGTGCATTGATTCTTTCCTGGGATTCCAGTAATAGATTCCGATGGACATCGGAAGGTTTACTGTAACTTGCGGACCTTCAACTTGACGATTAAACACAGAAATTGCGTCGGTACCTAATACAACAGGCACCATGCCGACTTCTGTCCGGGAGAGTAATACTTCTAATTGTCTGTGCATTGATTCTTTCCTGGGATTCCAGTAATAGATTCCGATGGACATCGGAAGGTTTACTGTGACCTGTGGACCTTCAACTTGACGAAGAAACACAGAAATTGCGCCGGAATAGGACACAAAATGCACAATGCCGACTTCTGTGCGGGTGAGTAATTCATTCAACTGTCGGTGCTTTGATTTTTTCCTGGGATTCCAGTAATACATTCCGATGGACATGGGAAGGTTTACTGTAACCTGTGGACCTTCAACTTGACGACGAAACACAGAAAATGCGACGGAATTGAATACAACAGGCACGATGCCGACTTCTCTCCGGGAGAGTAATGCTTCTAACTGTCTGTGCTTCGATTCTTTCCTGCGATCCCAGTATTTGATTCCGATGGACATGAGAAGGTTTAGTGTAACCTGTGGACCAACAACTAGACGATGAAACACAGAAATTGCGTCGGAATTTGAGTCCAACAATCACCATGCCGACTTCTCTCCGGGAGAGTAATGCTTCTAACTATCTGTGCTTTGGTTCGTTCCTGGGATTCCAGTAATAGACTCCGATGGACATGAGAAGATTTACTGTAACCTGTGGACCTTCATCTTGATGATGAAACACAGAAATTGAATCGGAATTGAATACAACAGGCACCATGCTGACTTCTCTCCGGGAGAGTGATGCTTCGAACTATCTGTGCTTTGATTCGTTCCTGGGATTCCAGTAATAGATTCCGATGGACATGGGAAGGTTTACTGTAACCTGTGGACCTTCATCTTGACGTGGAAACACAGAAACTGCGTCGGAATTGAATACAACAGGCACCATGCTGACTTCTCACCGGGAGAGTACTGGTTCTAATTATCGGTGCTTTGATTCGTTCCTGGGATTCCAGTAACAGTTTCCGATAGACATGGAAAGGTTTACTAAAACCTGTGGACCATCAACTTGACGCTGAAACACAGAAATTGTGTCGGAATTGAATACAACAGGCGCCATGCCGACTTCTGTCCGGGAGGGTAATGCTTCTAACTGTCTGTGCTTTGATTCTTTCCTGGGATTCCAGTAATAGATTCCGATGGACATGGGAAGGTTTACTGTAACCTGTGGACCATCAACGTGACGATGAAACACAGAAATTGCGTCGGAATTGAATACAACAGGCACCATGCCGACTTCTGCCGGGAGAGTAATGCTTCTAACTGTCTGTACTTTAATTCTTTCCTGGGATTCCAATAATAGATTCCGATGGACATGGGAAGGCTTACTGTTACCTGTGGACCTTCTACTTGACGATGAAACACAGAAATTGCGTCGAAATTGGATACAACAGGCACTATGCTGACTTCTCTTCGGGAGAGTAATGCTTGTAACTGTGTGTGCTTTGATCCTTTCCTGGGATTCCAGTACTAGATTCCGATGGACATGGGAAGGATTACTGTAACCTGTGGACCTTTAACTTGACGATGAAACACAGAAATTGCGTCGGAATTAAATACAACAACCATTATGCCGACTTCCTTCCGGGAGAGTAATGCTTCTAACTGTCTGTGCTTTGATCCTTTCCTGGGATTCCAGTAATTGATTCCGATGGACATGTGAAGGATTACAGTAACCTGTGGACCTTCACCTTGACGATGAAACACAGAAATTGCGTCGGAATTGAATACAACAGGCACCATGCCGACTTCTCTCCGAGAGAGTAATGCTTCTAACTGTCTCTGCTATGATTCTTTCCTGGGATTCCAGTAATTGATTCCGTTGGACATGCGAAGGTTTACTGTAACCTGTGGACCTTCATCTTGACGATGAAACACAGAAATTGCGTCGTAATCGAATACAACAGGCACCATGCCAACCTCTCTCCGGGAGAGTAATGCTTCTAATTGTCTGTGCATTGATTCTTTCCTGGGATTCCAGTAATAGATTCCGATGGACATCGGAAGGTTTACTGTAACTTGCGGACCTTCAACTTGACGATTAAACACAGAAATTGCGTCGGTACCTAATACAACAGGCACCATGCCGACTTCTGTCCGGGAGAGTAATACTTCTAATTGTCTGTGCATTGATTCTTTCCTGGGATTCCAGTAATAGATTCCGATGGACATCGGAAGGTTTACTGTGACCTGTGGACCTTCAACTTGACGAAGAAACACAGAAATTGCGCCGGAATAGGACACAAAATGCACAATGCCGACTTCTGTGCGGGTGAGTAATTCATTCAACTGTCGGTGCTTTGATTTTTTCCTGGGATTCCAGTAATACATTCCGATGGACATGGGAAGGTTTACTGTAACCTGTGGACCTTCAACTTGACGACGAAACACAGAAAATGCGACGGAATTGAATACAACAGGCACGATGCCGACTTCTCTCCGGGAGAGTACTGCTTCTAACTGTCTGTGCTTCGATTCTTTCCTGCGATCCCAGTATTTGATTCCGATGGACATGAGAAGGTTTAGTGTAACCTGTGGACCAACAACTAGACGATGAAACACAGAAATTGCGTCGGAATTTGAGTCCAACAATCACCATGCCGACTTCTCTCCGGGAGAGTAATGCTTCTAACTATCTGTGCTTTGGTTCGTTCCTGGGATTCCAGTAATAGACTCCGATGGACATGAGAAGATTTACTGTAACCTGTGGACCTTCATCTTGATGATGAAACACAGAAATTGCCTCGGAATTGAATACAACAGGCACCATGCTGACTTCTCTCCGGGAGAGTGATGCTTCGAACTATCTGTGCTTTGATTCGTTCCTGGGATTCCAGTAATAGATTCCGATGGACATGGGAAGGTTTACTGTAACCTGTGGACCTTCATCTTGACGTGGAAACACAGAAACTGCGTCGGAATTGAATACAACAGGCACCATGCTGACTTCTCACCGGGAGAGTACTGGTTCTAATTATCGGTGCTTTGATTCGTTCCTGGGATTCCAGTAATAGATTCCGATGGACATGGGAAGGTTTACTGTAACCTGTGGACCTTCATCTTGACGATGAAACACAGAAATTGCGTCGGAATTGAATACAACAGGCACCATGCTGACTTCTCTCCGGGAGAGTAATGCTTCTAACTAAATGTGCTTTGATTCGTTCCTGGGTTTCCAGTAATAGATTCCGATGGACATGGGAAGTTTTACTGTAACCTGCGGATCTTCATCTTGACGATGAAACACAGAAATTGCGTTGGAATTGAATACAACAGGCACCATGCTGACTTCTCTCCGGGAGAGTAATGCTTCTAACTATCTGTGCTTTGATTCGTTCCTGGGATTCCAGTAATAGATTCCGATGGACATGGGAAGATTTACTGTAACCTGTGGACCTTCATCTTGACGATGAAACACAGAAATTGCGTCGGAATTGAATACAACAGGCACCGTGCTGACTTCCCTCCGGGAGAGTAATGCTTCTAACTATCTGTGCTTTGATTCGTTCCTGGGATTCCAGTAATAGATTCCGATGGACATGGGAAGGTTTACTGTAACCTGTGGACCTTCATCTTGACGATGAAACACAGAAATTGCGTCGGAATTGAATACAACAGGTACCATGCTGACTTCTCTCCGGGAGAGTAATGGTTCTAACTATCTGTGCTTTGATTCGTTCCTGGGATTCCAGTAATATATTCCGATGGACATCGGAAGGTTTACTGTAACCTGTGGACCTTCATCTTGACGATGAAACACAGAAATTGCGACGGAATTGAATACAACAGGCACCATGCTGACTTCTCTCCGGGAGAGTAATGCTTCTAACTATCTGTGCATTGATTCGTTCCTGGGATTCCAGTAAGAGATTCCGGTGGACATGGGAAGGTTTACTGTAACCTGTGGACCTTCATCTTGACGATGAAACACAGAAATTGCGTCGGAATTGAATACAACAGGCACCATGCTGACTTCTCTCCGGGAGAGTAATGCTTCTATCTATCTGTGCTTTGATTCGTTCCTGGGTTTCCAGTAATAGATTCCGATGGACATGGGAAGGTTTACTGTAACATGTGGACCTTCACCTTGACGATGAAACACAGAAATTGCGTCTGAATTGAATACAACAGGCACCATGCTGACTTCTCTCCGGGAGAGTAATGATTCTAACTATCTGTGTTTTGATTCGTTCCTGGGATTCCAGTAATAGATTCCGATGGACATCGGAAGGTTTACTGTAACCTGTGGACCTTCATCTTGACGATGAAACACAGAAATTGCGTCGGAATTGAATACAACAGGCACCATGCTGACTTCTCTCCGGGAGAGTAATGCTTCTAACTATCTGTGCTTTGATTCGTTCCTGGGTTTCCAGTAATAGATTCCGATGGACATGGGAAGGTTTACTGTAACCTGTGGACCTTCATCTTGACGATGAAATACAGAAATTGCGTCGGAATTGAATACAACAGGCACCATGCTGACTTCTCTCCGGGAGAGTAATGCTTCTAACTATCTGTGCTTTGATTCGTTCCTGGGATTCCAGTAATAGATTCCGATGGACATGGGAAGGTTTACTGTAACCTGTGGACCTTTATCTTGACGATGAAACACAGAAATTGCGTCGGAATTGAATACAACAGGCACCATGCTAACTTCTCTCCGGGAGAGTAAGGCTTCTACCTATCTGTGCTTTGATTCGTTCCTGAGATTCCAGTAATAGATTCCGATGGACATGGGAAGGTTTTCTGTAACCTGTAGACCTTCATCTTGACGATGAAACACAGAAATTGCGTCGGAATTGAATACAACAGGCACCATGCCGACGTCTCTCCGTGAGAGTAATGCTTCTAACTGTCTGTGCTTTGATTCTCTCCAGCAAGTCCTGTAATAGATTCCGATGGACATTGGAAGGTTTACTGTAACCTGTGGACCTTCAACTTGACGATGAAACTCAGAAATTGCGTCGGTACCTAATAATATTGACTTATGTCCGGGAAAGTAATGCTTCTAACTGTCTGTGCTTTGATTGTTTCCTGGGATTCCAGTAATAGATTCCGATGGACATGGGTAGGCTTACTGTGACCTGTGGACCTTCAACGTGACGAAGAAACTCAGAAATTGTTTCGAAATTGAATACAACAGACACCATGTCGACTTCTCTCCGGGAGAGTTATGCTGCCAACTGTCTGTGGTTTGATTGCTTCCTGGGATTCCAGTAATAGGTTCAGATGGAAATGGGTAGGTTTATTGTAACCTGTGGTCCTTCAACTTGACGATGAAACACAGAATTTGCGTCGGAATTGGATTTAACACTCACCATGCCGACTTCCGTCCCGGAGAGTATTGCATCTAACTGTCTGTGATTTGATTCTTTCCAGAGATTCCAGTAATGGATTCCGATGGACATCGAAAGAATTACTGTAACCTGTGGAACTTCAACTTGACGATGAAACACAGAAATTGCGTCGGAATTGAATACAACAGGCACCATGCAGACTTCTCTCCGGAAGAGTAATGCTTCTAACTGTCTGTGCTTTGATTCTTTCCTGCGACTCCAGTAATAGATTCCGGTGGACATGGGAAGGTTTACTGTAACCTGTGGACCTTCAACTTGACGATGAAAGACAGAAATTGCGTCGGTACCTAATACAAAAGGCACCACGCCGATTTCTGTCCGGGAGAATAATGCTTCCAACTCACTGTGCTTTGATTATTTCCAGGGATTCCAGTAATAGATTCCGATGGAAATGGGTAGGTTTACTGTAGCCTGTGGACCTTCAACCTCACGATGAAACACAGAAATTGCGTCGGAATTGAATACAACAGGCACCATGCTGACTTCTGTCCGGGAGAGTAATGCTTCTAACCTTCTGTGCTTTGTTTCTTTCCTGGGATTCCAGTAATAGATTCCGATTGACATGGGAAGGTTTACTGTAACCTGTGGAACTTCAACTTGGCGATGAAACACAGAAATTGCGTCGGAATTGAATGCAACAGGCACCATGCCGACTTCTCTCCTTGAGAGTAATGCTTCTAACTGTCTGTGCCTTGATAGCTTCCTGGGATTCTAGAAATAGATTCCGGCGGAAATGGGTAGGTTTACTGTAACCTGTGGACATTCAACTTGACGATGAAACACAGAAATTGCGTTGGAATTGAATACAACAGGCACCATGCCGCCTCCTGTCAGGGAGAGTAATGCTTCTAACTGTCTGTGCTTTGATTCTTTCCTGGGATTCCAGTAGTAGATTCCGATGGACATGGGAAGATTCACTGTAACCTGTAGACATTCAACTTGACGATGAAACACAGATATTGCGTCGGAGTAGATAACAACTGGCCCCATGCCGACCTCTCACCAGGAGAGTAATGCTTCTAACTGTCTGTGCCCTGATTGCTTCCTGGGATTCCATTAATAGATTCCGACGGAAATGGGTAGGTTTACTGTAACCTGTGGACATTCAACGTGACGATGAAACACAGAAATTGCGTCGGAATTGAATACAACAGGCACCATGCCGAAATCTGTCCGGGAGAGTAATGCCTCTAACTGTCTGTCATTTGATTCTTTCCTGGGATTCCAGTAATAGAGTCCGATGGACATGGGAAGGTTTACTGTAACCTGTGGACCTTCAACTTGACGATGAAACACAGAAATTGCGTCGAAATTGAATACAACAGGCACCGTGCCGACTTCTGTCCAGGAGGGTAATGCTTCTAACTGTCTGTCCTTTGATTCTTTCCTGGGATTCCAGTAATAGATTCCGATGGACATGGGAAGGTTTACTGTAACCTGTGGACCTTCAACTTGACGATGGAACACAGAAAATGCGTCGCAACCTAATACAACAGGCACCATGCCGACTCCTGCCCGGGAGAGTAATGCTTCTAACTGTCTGTGCTTTGATTGTTAAGTGTGATACCAGTAATAGATTCCGATGGACATGGGAAAGTTTACTGTAATCTGTGGACCTTCAACTTGACGATGAAAGACAGAAATAACGTCGGAATTGAATACAACAGGCACCATGCCGACTTGTGTCCGGGAGAGTAATGCTTCTAACTGTCTGTGCTTTGAAACTTAACTGTTATTCCAGTAATAGGTTCCGATAGACATGGGATGGATAACTGTAACCTGTGGACCTTCAACTTGATGATGAAACACAGAAATTTCGACGGAATTGAATACAACAGGCACCATGCCGACTTCTGTCCGGGAGAGTAATGCTTCTAACTGTCTGTCCTTTGATTCTTTCCTGGGATTCCAGTAATAGATTCCGATGGACATGGGAAGCTTTACTGTAACCTGTGGACCTTCAACTTGACGATGAAATACAGAAATTGCGTCGGTAAATAATACAACAGGCACCATGGCGAGAGCTGTCCGGGAGAGTAATGCTTCTAACTGTCTGTTCTTTGACTCTTTCCTGGGAGTCCAGTATAGATTCCGATGGAAATGGGTATGTTTACTGTAATCTGTGGACCTTCAACGTGACGATGATACACAGAAATTGCGTCGGAATTGAACACAACAGGCACCATGCCGTCTTCTCTCCGCGAGAGTAATGCTTCTAACTGTCTGTGCTTTGATTTTTTCCTGGGAGACCAGTAATACATTCCGATGGAAATGGGTAGGTTTACTGCATCCAGTGGACCTTCAACTTGACGATTAAACACAGAATCTGCGTCGGAATTGAATACAACAGGCACCATGCCGACTCCTGCCCGGGAGAGTAATATTTCTAACTGGTTGTGCTTCGATTCTTTCCAGGGATTCCAGTAATAGATTCCGATGGACATGAAAAGGTTTACTGTAACCTGTGGGCCTTCAACTTGACGATGAATCACAGAAATTGCGTCGGAATTGAAATCAACAGGCACCATGCCGACTACTGTCCGGGAGAGAAATGCTTGTCACTGTCTAGGATTCGATTCTCCCCTGGGATTCCAGTAATAGATTGCGATGGACATGGGAAGGTTTACTGTAATCTGTGGACCTTCAACTTGATGATGAAACACAGAAATTGCGTCGGAATTGATTACAACAGGCAGCATGCTGACTTCACTCCGGGCGAGTGATGCTTCTAACTGTCTGTGCTTTGATTCTTTCCTGGGATTCCAGTAATTGATTCCGATGGACAGGGGAAGGTTTACTGTAACCTGTAGACTTTCAACTTGACGATGAAATACAGAAATTGCGTCGGTACCTAATACAACAGGCACCATGCCGAATTCTCTCCGGGAGAGTAATGCTTCTAACTGTCTGTGCCTTAATTCTTTCCTGGGATTCCAATTATAGGTTCCGATGGACATGGGATGGTTTACTGTTACCTGTGGACGTTCAACTTCACGATGAAACACGGAAAATTCGTCGGAATTGAATATAACAGGAACCATGCCGACTTTTCTCCGGGAGAGAAATGCTTCTAACTGTCTGTATTTGGATTATTTCTTGGGATTGCAGTAATAGATTCCGATGGACATGGGATGGTTTACTGTAACCTGTGGACCTTCAACTTGACGATGAAACACAGAAAATGCGTCGGAATTGATTACAACAGGCAGCATGCTGACTTCTCTCCGGGCGAGTGATGCTTCTAACTGTCTGTGCTTTGATTCTTTCCTGGGATTTAGTAATTGATTCCGATGGACAGGGGAAGGTTTACTGTAACCTGTGGACTTTCAACTTGACGATGAAATACAGAAATTGCGTCGGAATTGAATACAACAGGCACCATGCCGACTTCTCTCCGGAAGAGTAATGCTTCTAACTGACTGTGCTATGATTCTTTCCTGGGATTCCAGTAATAGATTCCGATTGACGTGGGAAGCTTTACTGTAACCTGTGGACCTTCAACTTCACGATGAAACACAGAAATTTCGTCGGTACGTAATACAACAGGCACCATGCCGAGAACTGTCCGGGAGAGTAATGCTTCTAACTGTCTGTGCCTTGATTCTTTCCTGGGAGTCGAGTAATAAATTCCGATGGAAATGGGTAGGTTTACTGTAATCTGTGGACCTTCCACTTGACGATGATACACAGAAATTGCGTAGGAATTGAACACAACTGGCACCATGCCGACATCTGTCCGGGAGAGTAATGCTTCTAACTGTCTGTGCTTTCATTCTTTCATGGGATTCCAGGAATATATTCCGATGGACATGGGAGGGTTTACTGCAACCTGTGGACCTTCAACTTTGCAATGAATCACAGAAATTTCGACGGAATTGAATACAACAGGCACCATGCCGACTTCTCTCCACGAGAGTAATGCTTCTAACTGTCTGTGCATTGATTGCTTCCTGGGAATCCAGTAATAGATTCCGGTGGACATGGGAGGGTTTACTGTAACCTGTGGACATTAAACTTGACGATGAAACACAGAAACTGCGTCGGAACTGAATACAACAGGCACCATTCCGACTTCTGTCAGGGAGAGTAATGCTTCTAACTTTCTGTGCTTTGCTTCTTTCCTGGGATTCCAGTAATACATTCCGATGGACATGGGATGTTTCACTGTAACTTGCGGACCTTCAACTAGACACTGAAATACGGAAATTGCGTCGGAATTGAATACAACAGGCACCATGCCGACTTCTGTCCGGGAGAGTAATGCTTCTAACTGTCTGTGCTTTGAAACTTAACTGTGATTCCAGTAATAGTTGCCGATAGACATGGAAAGGTTTACTGTAACCAGTGGATCATCAACTTGGCGTGAAACACAGAAACTCTATCGGAATTGAATACAACAGGCACCATGCCGACTTCTGTCCGGGAGAGTAATGCTTCTAACTGTCTGTGCTTTGATTCTTTCTTGGGATTCCAGTAATAGATTCCGATGTACATGGGAAGGTTTACTGTAACCTGTGGACCTTTAACTTGACGATGAAACACAGAAATTGCGTCGGAACTGAATACAACAGGCACCATGCCGACTTCTCTCAGGGAGAGTAATGCTTCTAACTGTCTGTGCTTTAATTCTTTCCTGGGATTCCAATAATAGATCCGATGGACATGGGAAGGCTTACTGTTACCTGTGGACCTTCTACTTGACGATGAAACACAGAAATTGCGTCGAAATTGAATACAACAGGCACTATGCCGATTTCTCTCCTTGAGAGTAAAGCTTCTAACTGTCTGTGCTTAGATCCTTCCCTGGGATTCCAGTAATAGATTCCGATGGACATGGGAAGGATGACTGTAACCTGTGGACCTTTAACTTGACGATGAAACTCAGAAATTGCGTCGGAATTAAATACAACAACCATTATGCCGACTTCTGTCCGGGAGAGTAATGCTTCTAACTGTCTGTGCTTTGATTCTTTCGTGGGATTCCAGTAATAGATTCCGATGGACATGGGAAGGTTTACTGTAACCTGTAGACCTTCAACTTGACGATGAAACACAGAAATTGCGTCGGAATTGAATACAACAGGCACCATGCCGACTTCTGTCCGGGAGAGTAATGCTTCTAACTGTCTGTGCTTTGATTCTCTCGTGGGATTCCGGTAATTGATTACGATGGGCATGTGAAGGTTTACAGTAACCTGTGGACCTTCAACTTGACGATGAAACACAGAAATTGCTTCGGAATTGAATACAACAGGCACCATGCCGACTTTTGTAAGGGAGAGTAATGCTTCTAACTGTCTGTGCTTTGATTCTTTCCTGGGATTCCAGTAATACATTCCGATGGACATGGGATGTTTCACTGTAACCTGCGGACCTTCAACTAGACACTGTAATACGGAAATTGCGTCGGAATTGAATACAACAGGCACCATCCCGACTTCTCTCCGGGAGAGTAATGCTTCTAACTGTCTGTGCTTTGATTCTTTCCTGGGATTCCAGTAATAGATTCTGATGGACATGGGAAGGTTTACTGTAACCTGTGGACCTTCAACGTGACGATGAAACACAGAAATTGCGTCGGAATTGAATACAACAGGCACCATGCCGACTTCTCTCCGGGAGAGTAATGCTTCTAACTGTCTGTGCTTTAATTCTTTCCTGGGATTCCAGTAATAGATTACGATGGACATGGGAAGGCTTACTGTTACCTGTGGAGTTTCTACTTGACGATGAAACACAGAAATTGCGTCGAAATTGAATACAACAGGCACTATGCCGACTTCTCTCCGGGAGAGTAATGCATCTAACTGTCTATGCTTTGATCCTTTCCTGGGATTCCAGTAATAGATTCCGATGGACATGGGGAGGATTACTGTAACCTGTGGACCTTTAACTTGACGATGAAACACAGAAATTGCGTCGGAATTAAATACAACAACCATTATGCCGACTTCTGTCCGGGAGAGTAATGCTTCTAATTGTCTGTGCATTGATTCTTTCCTGGGATTCCAGTAATAGATTCTGATGGACATGGGAATGTTTACTGTAACCTGTGGACCTTCAACTTGACGATGAAACACAGAAATTGCGTCGGAATTGAAAACATCAAGCATCATGCCGACTTCTCTCCGGGAGAGTAATGCTTCTAACTGTCTGTGCTTTGAAACTTAACTGTGATTCCAGTAACAGTTTCCGATAGACATGGAAAGGTTTACTAAAACCTGTGGACCATCAACTTGACGCTGAAACACAGAAATTGTGTCGGAATTGAATACAACAGGCGCCATGCCGACTTCTGTCCGGGAGGGTAATGCTTCTAACTGTCTGTGCTTTGATTCTTTCCTGGGATTCCAGTAATAGATTCCGATGGACATGGGAAGGTTTACTGTAACCTGTGGACCATCAACGTGACGATGAAACACAGAAATTGCGTCGGAATTGAATACAACAGGCACCATGCCGCCTTCTGCCGGGAGAGTAATGCTTCTAACTGTCTGTGCTTTAATTCTTTCCTGGGATTCCAATAATAGATTCCGATGGACATGGGAAGGCTTACTGTTACCTGTGGACCTTCTACTTGACGATGAAACACAGAAATTACGTCGAAATTGGATACAACAGGCACTATGCCGACTTCTCTTCGGGAGAGTAATGCTTCTAACTGTCTGTGCTTTGATCCTTTCCTGGGATTCCAGTAATTGATTCCGATGGACATGTGAAGGATTACAGTAACCTGTGGACCTTCACCTTGACGATGAAACACAGAAATTGCGTCGGAATTGAATACAACAGGCACCATGCCGACTTCTCTCCGAGAGGGTAATGCTTCTAACTGTCTCTGCTATGATTCTTTCCTGGGATTCCAGTAATTGATTCCGTTGGACATGCGTAGGTTTACTGTAACCTGTGGACCTTCATCTTGACGATGAAACACAGAAATTGCGTCGTAATCGAATACAACAGGCACCATGCCAACCTCTCTCCGGGAGAGTAATGCTTCTAATTGTCTGTGCATTGATTCTTTCCTGGGATTCCAGTAATAGATTCCGATGGACATCGGAAGGTTTACTGTAACTTGCGGACCTTCAACATGACGATTAAACACAGAAATTGCGTCGGTACCTAATACAACAGGCACCATGCCGACTTCTGTCCGGGAGAGTAATACTTCTAATTGTCTGTGCATTGATTCTTTCCTGGGATTCCAGTAATAGATTCCGATGGACATCGGAAGGTTTACTGTGACCTGTGGACTTTCAACTTGACGAAGAAACACAGAAATTGCGCCGGAATAGGACACAAAATGCACAATGCCGACTTCTGTGCGGGTGAGTAATTCATTCAACTGTCTGTGCTTTGATTTTTTCCTGGGATTCCAGTAATACATTCCGATGGACATGGGAAGGTTTACTGTAACCTGTGGACCTTCAACTTGACGACGAAACACAGAAAATGCGACGGAATTGAATACAACAGGCGCGATGCCGACTTCTCTCCAGGAGAGTAATGCTTCTAACTGTCTGTGCTTCGATTCTTTCCTGCGATCCCAGTATTTGATTCCGATGGACATGAGAAGGTTTAGTGTAACCTGTGGACCAACAACTAGACGATGAAACACAGAAATTGCGTCGGAATTTGAGTCCAACAATCACCATGCCGACTTCTCTCCGGGAGAGTAATGCTTCTAACTATCTGTGCTTTGGTTCGTTCCTGGGATTCCAGTAATAGATTCCGATGGACATCGGAAGGTTTACTGTAACCTGTGGACCTTCATCTTGACGATGAAACACAGAAATTGCGTCGGAATTGAATACAACAGGCACCTTGCTGACGTCTCTCCGGGAGGGTAATGCTTCTAACTATCTGTGCTTTGATTCGTTCCTGGGATTCCAGTAGTAGATTCCGATGGACATGGGAAGATTTACTGTAACCTGTGGACCTTCATCTTGATGATGAAACACAGAAATTGCCTCGGAATTGAATACCACAGGCACCATGCTGACTTCTCTCCGGGAGAGTGATGCTTCGAACTATCTGTGCTTTGATTCGTTCCTGGGATTCCAGTAATAGATTCCGATGGACATGGGAAGGTTTACTGTAACCTGTGGACCTTCATCTTGACGTTGAAACACAGAAACTGCGTCGGAATTGAATACAACAGGCACCATGCTGACTTCTCACCGGGAGAGTACTGGTTCTAACTATCGGTGCTTTGATTCGTTCCTGGGATTCCAGTAATAGATTCCGATGGACATGGGAAGGTTTACTGTAACCTGTGGACCTTCATCTTGACGATGAAACACGGAAATTGCGTCTGAATTGAATACAACAGGCACCATGCAGACTTCTCTCCGGGAGAGTAATGCTTCTAACTATCTGTGCTTTGATTCGTTCCTGGGATTCCAGTAATAGATTCCGATGGACATGGGAAGGTTTACTGTAACCTGTGGACCTTCATCTTGACGATGAAACACAGAAATTGCGTCGGAATTGAATACAACAGGCACCATGCTGACTTCTCTCCGGGAGAGTAATGCTTCTAACTATCTGTGCTTTGATTCGTTCCTGGGATTCCAGTAATAGATTCCGATGGACATGGGAAGATTTACTGTAACCTGTGGACCTTCATCTTGACGATGAAACACAGAAATTGCGTCGGAATTGAATACAACAGCCACCGTGCTGACTTCCCTCCGGGAGAGTAATGCTTCTAACTATCTGTGCTTTGATTCGTTCCTGGGATTCCAGTAATAGATTCCGATGGACATGGGAAGGTTTACTGTAACCTGTGGACCTTCATCTTGACGATGAAACACAGAAATTGCGTCGGAATTGAATACAACAGGCACCATGCTGACTTCTCTCCGGGAGAGTAATGCTTCTAACTATCTGTGCTTTGATTCGTTCCTGGGTTTCCAGTAATAGATTCCGATGGACATGGGAAGGTTTACTGTAACCTGTGGACCTTCATCTTGACGATGAAATACAGAAATTGCGTCGGAATTGAATACAACAGGCACCATGCTGACTTCTCTCCGGGAGAGTAATGCTTGTAACTATCTGTGCTTTGATTCGTTCCTGGGATTCCAGTAATAGATTCCGATGGACATGGGAAGTTTTGCTGTAACCTGTGGACCTTCATCTTGACGATGAAACACAGAAATTGCGTCTGAATTGAATGCAACAGGCACCTTGCTGACTTCTCTCCGGGAGAGTAATGCTTCTAACTATCTGTGCTTTGATTCGTTCCTGGGATTCCAGTAATATATTCCGATGGACATCGGAAGGTTTACTGTAACCTGTGGACCTCCATCCTGACGATGAAACACAGAAATTGCGTCGGAATTGAATACAACAGGCACCATGCTGACTTCTCTCCGGGAGAGTAATGCTTCTATCTGTGCATTGATTCGTTCCTGGGATTCCAGTAATAGATTCCGATGGACATGGGAAGGTTTACTGTAACCTGTGGACCTTCATCTTGACGATGAAACACAGAAATTGCGTCGGAATTGAATACAACAGGCACCATGCTGACTTCTCTCCGGGAGAGTAATGCTTCTATCTATCTGTGCTTTGATTCGTTCCTGGGTTTCCAGTAATAGATTCCGATGGACATGGGAAGGTTTACTGTAGCATGTGGACCTTCACCTTGACGATGAAACACAGAAATTGCGTCTGAATTGAATACAACAGGCACCATGCTGACTTCTCTCCGGGAGAGTAATGATTCTAACTATCTGTGTTTTGATTCGTTCCTGGGATTCCAGTAATAGATTCCGATGGACATCGGAAGGTTTACTGTAACCTGTGGACCTTCATCTTGACGATGAACCACAGAAATTGCGTCGGAATTGAATACAACAGGCACCATGCTGACTTCTCTCCGGGAGAGTAATGCTTCTAACTATCTGTGCTTTGATTAGTTCCTGGGATTCCAGTAATAGATTCCGATGGACATGGGAAGGTTCCTGTAACCTGTGGACCTTCATCTTGACGATGAAACACAGAAATTGCGTCGGAATTGAATACAACAGGCACCATGCTGACTTCTCTCCGGGAGAGTAATGCTTCTAACTATCTGTGCTTTGATTCGTTCCTGGGATTCCAGTAATAGATTCCGATGGACATGGGAAGGTTTACTGTAACCTGTGGACCTTTATCTTGACGATGAAACACAGAAATTGCGTCGGAATTGAATACTACAGGCACCATGCTAACTTCTCTCCGGGAGAGTAAGGCTTCTACCTATCTGTGCTTTGATTCGTTCCTGAGATTCCAGTAATAGATTCCGATGGACATGGGAAGGTTTTCTGTAACCTGTAGACCTTCATCTTGACGATGAAACACAGAAATTGCGTCGGAATTGAATACAACAGGCACCATGCCGACTTCTCTCCGGGAGAGTAATGCTTCTAACTATCTGTGCTTTGGGTCGATCCTGGGATTCCAGTAATAGATTCCGATGGATGTGGGAAGATTTACTGTAACCTGTGGACCTTCATCTTGATGATGAAACACAGAAATTGCGTCGGAATTGAATACAACAGGCACCATGCTGACTTCTCTCCGGGAGAGTAATGCTTCTAACTATCTGTGCTTTGATTCGTTCCTGGGTTTCCAGTAATAGATTCCGATGGACATGGGAAGGTTTACTGTAACCTGTGGATCTTCATCTTGACGATGAAACACAGAAATTGCGCCGGAATTGATTACAACAGGCACCGTGCTGACTTCTCTCCGGGAGAGTAATGCTTCTAATTATCTGTGCTTTGATTCGTTCCTGGGATTCCAGTAATAGATTCCGATGGACATCGGAAGGTTTACTGTAACCTATGGACCCTCATCTTGACGATGAAACACAGAAATTGCGTCGGAATTGAATACAACAGGCACCAATCCGACTTCTCTCCGGGAGAGTAATGCTTCTAATTATCTATGCTTTGGTTCGTTCCTGGGATGCCAGTAATAGATTCCGAAGGACATGGGAAGGTTTACTGTAACCTGTGGACCTTTATCTTGACGATGAAACACAGAAATTGAGTCGGAATTGAATACAACAGGCACCATGCTGACTTCTCTCCGGGAGAGTAATGCTTCTAACTAAATGTGCTTTGATTCGTTCCTGGGTTTCCAGTAATAGATTCCGATGGACATGGGAAGTTTTACTGTAACCTGCGGATCTTCATCTTGACGATGAAACACAGAAATTGCGTCGGAATTGAATACAACAGGCACCATGCTGACTTCTCTCCGGGAGAGTAATGCTTCTAACTATCTGTGCTTTGATTCGTTCCTGGGATTCCAGTAATAGATTCCGATGGACATGGGAAGATTTACTGTAACCTGTGGACCTTCATCTTGACGATGAAACACAGAAATTGCGTCGGAATTGAATACAACAGGCACCGTGCTGACTTCGCTCCGGGAGAGTAATGCTTCTAACTATCTGTGCTTTGATTCGTTCCTGGGATTCCAGTAATAGATTCCGATGGACATGGGAAGGTTTACTGTAACCTGTGGACCTTCATCTTGACGATGAAACACAGAAATTGCGTCGGAATTGAATTCAACAGGCACCATGCTGACTTCTCTCCGGGAGAGTAATGCTTCTAACTATCTGTGCTTTGATTCGTTCCTGGGTTTCCAGTAATAGATTCCGATGGACATGGGAAGGTTTACTGTAACCTGTGGACCTTCATCTTGACGATGAAATACAGAAATTGCGTCGGAATTGAATACAACAGGCACCATGCTGACTTCTCTCCGGGAGAGTAATGCTTGTAACTATCTGTGCTTTGATTCGTTCCTGGGATTCCAGTAATAGATTCCGATGGACATGGGAAGTTTTGCTGTAACCTGTGGACCTTCATCTTGACGATGAAACACAGAAATTGCGTCCGAATTGAATACAACAGGCACCTTGCTGACTTCTCTCCGGGAGAGTAATGCTTCTAACTATCTGTGCTTTGATTCGTTCCTGGGATTCCAGTAATATATTCCGATGGACATCGGAAGGTTTACTGTAACCTGTGGACCTTCATCTTGACGATAAAACACAGAAATTGCGTCGGAATTGAATACAACAGGCACCATGCTGACTTCTATCCGGGAGAGTAATGCTTCTAACTATCTGTGCTTTGATTCGTTCCTGGGATTCCAGTAATAGATTCCGATGGACATGGGAAGGTTTGCCGTAACCTGTGGACCTTCATCTTGACGATGAAACACAGAAATTGCGTCGGAATTGAATGCAACAGGCACCATGCTGACTTCTCTCCGGGAGATTAATGCTTCTAACTATCTGTGCATTGATTCGTTCCTGGGATTCCAGTAATAGATTCCGATGGACATGGGAAGGTTTACTGTAACCTGTGGACCTTCATCTTGACGATGAAACACAGAAATTGCGTCGGAATTGAATACAACAGGCACCATGCTAACTTCTCTCCGGGAGAGTAATGCTTCTAACTATCTGTGCTTTGATTCGTTCCTGGGATTCCAGTAATAGATTCCGATGGACATCGGAAGGTTTACTGTAACCTATGGACCCTCATCTTGACGATGAAACACAGAAATTGCGTCGGAATTGAATACAACAGGCACCAATCCGACTTCTCTCCGGGAGAGTAATGCTTCTAATTATCTGTGCTTTGGTTCGTTCCTGGGATGCCAGTAATAGATTCCGAAGGACATGGGAAGGTTTACTGTAACCTGTGGACCTTCATCTTGACGATGAAACACAGAAATTGCGTCGGAATTGAATACAACAGGCACCATGCTGACTTCTCTCCGGGAGAGTAATGCTTCTAACTATCTGTGCTTTGATTCGTTCCTGGGTTTCCAGTAATAGATTCCGATGGACATGGGAAGGTTTACTGTAACCTGTGGACCTTCATCTTGACGATGAAATACAGAAATTGCGTCGGAATTGAATACAACAGGAACCAAGCTGACTTCTCTCCGGGAGAGTAATGCTTGTAACTATCTGTGCTTTGATTCGTTCCTGGGATTCCAGTAATAGATTCCGATGGACATGGGAAGTTTTCCTGTAACCTGTGGACCTTCATCTTGACGATGAAACACAGAAATTGCGTCCGAATTGAATACAACAGGCACCTTGCTGACTTCTCTCCGGGAGAGTAATGCTTCTAACTATCTGTGCTTTGATTCGTTCCTGGGATTCCAGTAATATATTCCGATGGACATCGGAAGGTTTACTGTAACCTGTGGACCTTCATCTTGACGATGAAACACAGAAATTGCGTCGGAATTGAATACAACAGGCACCATGCTGACTTCTATCCGGGAGAGTAATGCTTCTAACTATCTGTGCTTTGATTCGTTCCTGGGATTCCAGTAATAGATTCCGATGGACATGGGAAGGTTTGCCGTAACCTGTGGACCTTCATCTTGACGATGAAACACAGAAATTGCGTCGGAATTGAATGCAACAGGCACCATGCTGACTTCTCTCCGGGAGAGTAATGCTTCTAACTATCTGTGCATTGATTCGTTCCTGGGATTCCAGTAATAGATTCCGATGGACATGGGAAGGTTTACTGTAACCTGTGGACCTTCATCTTGACGATGAAACACAGAAATTGCGTCGGAATTGAATACAACAGGCACCATGCTATCTTCTCTCCGGGAGAGTAATGCTTCTATCTATCTGTGCTTTGATTCGTTCCTGGGTTTCCAGTAATAGATTCCGATGGACATGGGAAGGTTTACTGTAACATGTGGACCTTCACCTTGACGATGAAACACAGAAATTGCGTCTGAATTGAATACAACAGGCACCATGCTGACTTCTCTCCGGGAGAGTAATGATTCTAACTATCTGTGTTTTGATTCGTTCCTGGGATTCCAGTAATAGATTCCGATGGACATCGGAAGGTTTACTGTAGCCTGTGGACCTTCATCTTGACGATGAAACACAGAAATTGCGTCGGAATTGAATACAACAGGCACCATGCTGACTTCTCTCCGGGAGAGTAATGCTTCTAACTATCTGTGCTTTGATTAGTTCCTGGGATTCCAGTAATAGATTCCGATAGACATGGGAAGGTTTCCTGTAACCTGTGGACCTTCATCTTGACGATGAAACACAGAAATTGCGTCGGAATTGAATACAACAGGCACCATGCTGACTTCTCTCCGGGAGAGTAATGCTTCTAACTATCTGTGCTTTGATTCGTTCCTGGGAGTCCAGTAATAGATTCCGATGGACATGGGAAGGTTTACTGTAACCTGTGGACCTTTATCTTGACGATGAAACACAGAAATTGCGTCGGAATTGAATACAACAGGCACCATGCTGACTTCTCTCCGGGAGAGTAATGCTTCTAACTATCTGTGCTTTGATTCGTTCCTGGGTTTCCAGTAATAGATTCTGATGGACATGGGAAGGTTTACTGTAACCTGTGGATCTTCATCTTGACGATGAAACACAGAAATTGCGCCGGAATTGAATACAACAGGCACCGTGCTGACTTCTCTCCGGGAGCGTAATGCTTCTAACTATCTGTGCTTTGATTCGTTCCTGGGATTCCAGTAATAGATTCCGATGGACATCGGAAGGTTTACTGTAACCTATGGACCCTCATCTTGACGATGAAATACAGAAATTGCGTCGGAATTGAATACAACAGGCACCAATCCGACTTCTCTCCGGGAGAGTAATGCTTCTAATTATCTGTGCTTTGATTCTTTCCTGGGATGCCAGTAATAGATTCCGATGGACATGGGAAGGTTTACTGTAACCTGTGGACCTTCAACGTGACGATGAAGCACAGAAATTGCGTCGGAAGTGACCACAACAGGCACCATGCCGACTTCTCTCCGGGAGAGTAATGCTTCTAACTATCTGTGCTTTGATTCGTTCCTGGGATTCCAGTAATAGATTCCGATGGACATGGGAAGGTTTACTGTAACCTGTGAACTTTCATCTTTACGATGAAACACAGAAATTGCGTCGGAATTGAATACAACAGGCACCATGCTGACTTCTCTCCGGGAGAGTAATGCTTCTAACTGTCTGTGCTTTGATTCGTTCCTGGGATTCCAGTAATACATTCCGATGGACATGGGAAGGTTTACTGTGACCTGTGCACCTTCATCTTGACGATGAAACACAGAAATTGCGTCGGAATTGAATACAACAGGCACCATGCTGACTTCTCTCTGGGAGAGTAATGCTTCTAACTATCTGTGCTTTGATTTGTTCCTGGGATTCCAGTAATAGATTCCAATGGACATGGGAAGGTTTACTGTAACCTGTGGACCTTCATCTTGACGATGAAATACAGAAATTGCGTCGGAATTGAATACAACAGGCACCATGCTGACTTCTCTCCGGGAGAGTAATGCTTCTAACTATCTGTGTTTTGATTCGTTCCTGTGATTCCAGTAATAGATTCCGATGGACATCGGAAGGTTTACTGTAACCTGTGGACCTTCATCTTGACGATGAAACAGAGAAATTGCGTCGGAATTGAATATAACAGGCACCATGCTGACTTCTCTCCGCGCGAGTAATGCTTCTAACTATCTGTGCATTGATTCGTTCCTGGGATTCCAGAAATAGATTCCGATGGACATGGGTAGGTTTACTGTAACCTGTGGACCTTCATCTTGACGATGAAACACAGAAATTGCGTCGGAATTGAATACAACAGGCACCATGCCGACTTCTGTCCGGGAGAGTAATACTTCTAACTGTCTCTGCTTTGATTCTTTCCTGGGATGCCAGTAATAGATTCCGATGGACATGGGTAGGTTTACTCTAACCTGTGGACCTTCAACGTGACGATGAAGCACAGAAATTGCGTCGGAAGTGACCACAACAGGCACCATGCCGACTTCTCTCCGGGAGAGTAATGCTTCTAACTATCTGTGCTTTGATTCGTTCCTGGGATTCCAGTAATAGATTCCGATGGACATGGGAATGTTTACTGTAACCTGAGGACCGTCTTCTTGACGATGAAACACAGAAATTGCGTCGGAATTGAATACAACAGGCACCATGCCGACTTCTGTCCGTTAGAGTAATACTTCTAACTGTCTCTGCTTTGATTCTCTCCTGGGATGCCAGTAATAGATTCCGATGGACATGGGAAGGTTTACTGTAACCTGTGGACCTTCAACGTGACGATGAAGCACAGAAATTGCGTCGGAATTGAATACAACTGGCACCATGCCGACTTCTCTCCGGGAGAGTAATGCTTCTAACTATCTGTGCTTTGATTCGTTCCTGGGATTCCAGTAATAGATTCCGATGGACATGGGAAGGTTTACTGTAACCTGTGGACCTTTATCTTGACGATGAAACACAGAAATTGCGTCGGAATTGAATACAACAGGCACCATGCTGACTTCTCTCCGGGAGAGTAATGCTTCTACCTATCTGTGCTTTGATTCGTTCCTGAGATTCCAGTAATAGATTCCGATGGACATGGGAAGGTTTACTGTAACCTGTAGACCTTCATCTTGACGATGAAACACAGAAATTGCGTCGGAATTGAATACAACAGGCACCATGCTGACTTCTCTCCGGGAGAGTAATGCTACTAACTATCTGTGCTTTGATTCGTTCCTGGGACTCCAGTAATAGATTCCGATGGACATGGGAAGGTTTACTGTAACCTGTGGATCTTCATCTTGACGATGTAACACAGAAATTGCGTCGGAATTGAATACAAAAGGCACCGTGCTGACTTCTCTCCTTGAGAGTAATGCTTCTAACTGTCTGTGCTTTGATTCGTTCCTGGGATTCCAGTAATAGATTCCGATGGACATCGGAAGCTTTACTGTAACCTATGGACCTTCATCTTGACGATGAAACGCAGAAATTTCGTCGGAATTGAATACAACAGGCACCAATCCGACTTCTCTTCGGGAGAGTAATGCTTCTAATTATCTGTGCTTTGGTTCGTTCCTGGGATGCCAGTAATAGATTCCGAAGGACATGGGAAGGTTTACTGTAACCTGTGGACCTTCATCTTGACGATGAAACACAGAAATTGCGTCGGAAATGAATACAACAGGCACCATGCTGACTTCTCTCCGGGAGAGTAATGCATCTAACTATCTGTGTTTTGATTCGTACCTGGGATTCCAGTAATGGATTCTGATGGACATCGGGAGGTTTACTGTAACCCGTGGACCTTCATCTTGACGATGAAACACAGAAATTGCGTCGGAATTGAATATAACAGGCACCATGCTGACTTCTCTCCGGGAGAGTAATGCTTCTAACTATCTGTGCATTGATTCGTTCCTGGGATTCCAGTAATAGATTCCGATGGACATGGGAAGGTTTACTGTAACCTGTGGAAATTCATCTTGACGATGAGACACAGAAATTGCGTCGGAATTGAATACAACAGGCACCATGCCGACTTCTGTCCGGGAGAGTAATACTTCTAACTGTCTCTGCTTTGATTCTTTTCTGGGATGCCAGTAATAGATTCCGATGGACATGCGAAGGTTTACTCTAACCTGTGGACCTTCAACGTGACGATGAAGCACAGAAATTGCGTCGGAAGTGACCACAACAGGCACCATGCCGACTTCTCTCCGGGAGAGTAATGCCTCTAACTATCTGTGCTTTGATTCGTTCCTGGGATTCCAGTAATAGATTCCGATGGACATGGGAAGGTTTACTGTAACCTGTGAACTTTCATCTTGACGATGAAACACAGAAATTGCGTCGGAATTGAATACAACAGGCACCATGCTGACTTCTCTCCGGGAGAGTAATGCTTCTAACTATCTGTGCTTTGATTCGTTCCTGGGATTCCAGTAATAGATTCCGATGGACATGGGAAGGTTTACTGTGACCTGTGGACCTTCATCTTGACGATGAAACAAAGAAATTGCGTCGGAATTGAATACAACAGGCACCATGCTGACTTCTCTCTGGGAGAGTAATGTTTCTAACTATCTGTGCTTTGATTCGTTCCTGGGATTCCAGTAATAGATTCCAATGGACATGGGAAGGTTTACTGTAACCTGTGGACCTTCATCGTGACGATGAAATACAGAAATTGCGTCGGAATTGAATACAACAGGCACCATGCTGACTTCTCTCCGTGAGAGTAATGCTTCTAACTATCTGTGTTTTGATTCGTTCCTGGGATTCCAGTAATAGATTTCGATGGACATCGGAAGGTTAACTGTAACCTGTGGACCTTCGTCTTGACGATGAAACACAGAAATTGCGTCGGAATTGAATATAACAGGCACCACGCTGACTTCTCTCCGCGAGAGTAATGCTTCTAACTATCTGTGCATTGATTCGTTCCTGGGATTCCAGTAATAGATTCCGATGGACATGGGAAGGTTTACTGTAACCTGTGGACCTTCATCTTGACGATGAAACACAGAAAATGCGTCGGAATTGAATACAACAGGCACCATGCCGACTTCTGTCCGGGAGAGTAATACATCTAACTGTCTCTGCTTTGATTCTTTCCTGGGATGCCAGTAATAGATTCCGATGGACATGCGAGGGTTTACTCTAACCTGTGGACCTTCAACGTGACGATGAAGCACAGAAATTGCGTCGGAAGTGACCACAACAGGCACCATCCCGACTTCTCTCCGGGAGAGTAATGCTTCTAACTATCTGTGCTTTGATTCGTTCCTGGGATTCCAGTAATAGATTCCGATGGACATGGGAAGTTTTGCTGTAACCTGTGGACCTTCATCTTGACGATGAAACACAGAAATTGCGTCCGAATTGAATACAACAGGCACCTTGCTGACTTCTCTCCGGGAGAGTAATGCTTCTAACTATCTGTGCTTTGATTCGTTCCTGGGATTCCAGTAATATATTCCGATGGACATCGGAAGGTTTACTGTAACCTGTGGACCTTCATCTTGACGATGAAACACAGAAATTGCGTCGGAATTGAATACAACAGGCACCATGCTGACTTCTCTCCGGGAGAGTAATGCTTCTAACTATCTCTCCTTTGATTCGTTCCTGGGATTCCAGTAATAGATTCCGATGGACATGGAAAGGTTTACTGTAACCTGTGGACCTTTATCTTGACGACGAAACACAGAAATTGCGTCGGAATTGAATACAACAGGCACCATGCTAACTTCTCTCCGGGAGAGTAATGCTTCTACCTATCTGTGCTTTGATTCGTTCCTGAGATTCCAGTAATAGATTCCGATGGACATGGGAAGGTTTTCTGTAACCTGTAGACCTTCATCTTGACGATGAAACACAGAAATTGCGTCGGAATTGAATACAACAGGCACCATGCCGACTTCTCTCCGGGAGAGTAGTGCTTCTAACTATCTGTGCTTTGGTTCGATCCTGGGATTCCAGTAATAGATTCCGATGGATGTGGGAAGATTTACTGTAACCTGTGGACCTTCATCTTGATGATGAAACACAGAAATTGCGTCGGAATTGAATACAACAGGCACCATGCTGACTTCTGTCCGTTAGAGTAATACTTCTAACTGTCTCTGCTTTGATTCTCTCCTGGGATGCCAGTAATAGATTCCGATGGACATGGGAAGGTTTACTGTAACCTGTGGACCTTCAACGTGACGATGAAGCACAGAAATTGCGTCGGAATTGAATACAACTGGCACCATGCCGACTTCTCTCCGGGAGAGTAATGCTTCTAACTATCTGTGCTTTGATTCGTTCCTGGGATTCCAGTAATGGATTCCGATGGACATGGGAAGGTTTCCGGTAACCTGTGGAGCTTCATCTTGACGATGAAACACAGAAATTGCGTCGGAATTGAATACAACAGGCACCATGCTGACTTCTCTCCGGGAGAGTAATGCTTCTAACTATCTGTGCTTTGATTCGTTCCTGGGATTCCAGTAATAGATTCCGATGGACATGGGAAGGTTTACTGTAACCTGTGGACCTTTATCTTGACGATGAAACACAGAAATTGCGTCGGAATTGAATACAACAGGCACCATGCTGACTTCTCTCCGGGAGAGTAATGCTTCTACCTATCTGTGCTTTGATTCGTTCCTGAGATTCCAGTAATAGATTCCGATGGACATGGGAAGGTTTACTGTAACCTGTAGACCTTCATCTTGACGATGAAACACAGAAATTGCGTCGGAATTGAATACAACAGGCACCATGCTGACTTCTCTCCGGGAGAGTAATGCTTCTAACTATCTGTGCTTTGATTCGTTCCTGGGACTCCAGTAATAGATTCCGATGGACATGGGAAGGTTTACTGTAACCTGTGGATCTTCATCTTGACGATGTAACACAGAAATTGCGTCGGAATTGAATACAAAAGGCACCGTGCTGACTTCTCTCCGGGAGAGTAATGCTTCTAACTATCTGTGCTTTGATTCGTTCCTGGGATTCCAGTAATAGATTCCGATGGACATCGGAAGCTTTACTGTAACCTATGGACCTTCATCTTGATGATGAAACACAGAAATTTCGTCGGAATTGAATACAACAGGCACCAATCCGACTTCTCTTCGGGAGAGTAATGCTTCTAATTATCTGTGCTTTGGTTCGTTCCTGGGATGCCAGTAATAGATTCCGAAGGACATGGGAAGGTTTACTGTAACCTGTGGACCTTCATCTTGACGATGAAACACAGAAATTGCGTCGGAAATGAATACAACAGGCACCATGCTGACTTCTCTCCGGGAGAGTAATGCATCTAACTATCTGTGTTTTGATTCGTACCTGGGATTCCAGTAATGGATTCTGATGGACATCGGGGGGTTTACTGTAACCTGTGGATCTTCATCTTGACGATGTAACACAGAAATTGCGTCGGAATTGAATACAACAGGCACCATGCTGACTTCTCTCCGGGAGAGTAATGCTTCTAACTATCTGTGCTTTGATTCGTTCCTGGGACTCCAGTAATAGATTCCGATGGACATGGGAAGGTTTACTGTAACCTGTGGATCTTCATCTTGACGATGTAACACAGAAATTGCGTCGGAATTGAATACAAAAGGCACCGTGCTGACTTCTCTCCGGGAGAGTAATGCTTCTAACTATCTGTGCTTTGATTCGTTCCTGGGATTCCAGTAATAGATTCCGATGGACATCGGAAGCTTTACTGTAACCTATGGACCTTCATCTTGACGATGAAACACAGAAATTTCGTCGGAATTGAATACAACAGGCACCAATCCGACTTCTCTTCGGGAGAGTAATGCTTCTAATTATCTGTGCTTTGGTTCGTTCCTGGGATGCCAGTAATAGATTCCGAAGGACATGGGAAGGTTTACTGTAACCTGTGGACCTTCATCTTGACGATGAAACACAGAAATTGCGTCGGAAATGAATACAACAGGCACCATGCTGACTTCTCTCCGGGAGAGTAATGCATCTAACTATCTGTGTTTTGATTCGTACCTGGGATTCCAGTAATGGATTCTGATGGACATCGGGAGGTTTACTGTAACCTGTGGACCTTCATCTTGACGATGAAACACAGAAATTGCGTCGGAATTGAATACAACAGGCACCATGCTGACTTCTCTCTGGGAGAGTAATGTTTCTAACTATCTGTGCTTTGATTCGTTCCTGGGATTCCAGTAATAGATTCCAATGGACATGGGAAGGTTTACTGTAACCTGTGGACCTTCATCTTGACGATGAAATACAGAAATTGCGTCGGAATTGAATACAACAGGCACCATGCTGACTTCTCTCCGTGAGAGTAATGCTTCTAACTATCTGTGTTTTGATTCGTTCCTGGGATTCCAGTAATAGATTTCGATGGACATCGGAAGGTTAACTGTAACCTGTGGACCTTCGTCTTGACGATGAAACACAGAAATTGCGTCGGAATTGAATATAACAGGCACCACGCTGACTTCTCTCCGCGAGAGTAATGCTTCTAACTATCAGTGCATTGATTCGTTCCTGGGATTCCAGTAATAGATTCCGATGGACATGGGAAGGTTTACTGTAACCTGTGGACCTTCATCTTGACGATGAAACACAGAAATTGCGTCGGAATTGAATACAACAGGCACCATGCCGACTTCTGTCCGGGAGAGTAATACATCTAACTGTCTCTGCTTTGATTCTTTCCTGGGATGCCAGTAATAGATTCCGATGGACATGCGAGGGTTTACTCTAACCTGTGGACCTTCAACGTGACGATGAAGCACAGAAATTGCGTCGGAAGTGACCACAACAGGCACCATCCCGACTTCTCTCCGGGAGAGTAATGCTTCTAACCATCTGTGCTTTGATTCGTTCCTGGGATTCCAGTAATAGATTCCGATGGACATGGGAAGTTTTGCTGTAACCTGTGGACCTTCATCTTGACGATGAAACACAGAAATTGCGTCGGAATTGAATACAACAGGCACCTTGCTGACTTCTCTCCGGGAGAGTAATGCTTCTAACTATCTGTGCTTTGATTCGTTCCTGGGATTCCAGTAATATATTCCGATGGACATCGGAAGGTTTACTGTAACCTGTGGACCTTCATCTTGACGATGAAACACAGAAATTGCGTCGGAATTGAATACAACAGGCACCATGCTGACTTCTCTCCGGGAGAGTAATGCTTCTAACTATCTCTCCTTTGATTCGTTCCTGGGATTCCAGTAATAGATTCCGTTGGACATTGGAAGGTTTACCGTAACCTGTGGACCTTCATCTTGACGATGAAACACAGAAATTGCGTCGGAATTGATTGCAACAGGCACCATGCTGACTTCTCTCCGGGAGAGTAATGCTTCTAACTATCTGTGCATTGATTCGTTCCTGGGATTCCAGTAATAGATTCCGATGGACATGGGAAGGTTTACTGTAACCTGTGGACCTTCATCTTGACGATGAAACACAGAAATTGCGTCGGAATTGAATACAACAGGCACCATGCTGATTTCTCTCCGGGAGAGTAATGCTTCTAACTATCTGTGCTTTGATTCGTTCCTGGGATTCCAGTAATAGATTCCGATGGACATGGAAAGGTTTACTGTAACCTATGGACCTTTATCTTGACGACGAAACACAGAAATTGCGTCGGAATTGAATACAACAGGCACCATGCTAACTTCTCTCCGGGAGAGTAATGCTTCTACCTATCTGTGCTTTGATTCGTTCCTGAGATTCCAGTAAATGATTCCGATGGACATGGGAAGGTTTTCTGTAACCTGTAGACCTTCATCTTGACGATGAAACACAGAAATTGCGTCGGAATTGAATACAACAGGCACCATGCCGACTTCTCTCCGGGAGAGTAATGCATCTAACTATCTGTGCTTTGGTTCGATCCTGGGATTCCAGTAATAGATTCCGATGGATGTGGGAAGATTTACTGTAACCTGTGGACCTTCATCTTGATGATGAAACACAGAAATTGCGTCGGAATTGAATACAACAGGCACCATGCTGACTTCTGTCCGTTAGAGTAATACTTCTAACTGTCTCTGCTTTGATTCTCTCCTGGGATGCCAGTAATAGATTCCGATGGACATGGGAAGGTTTACTGTAACCTGTGGACCTTCAACGTGACGATGAAGCACAGAAATTGCGTCGGAATTGAATACAACTGGCACCATGCCGACTTCTCTCCGGGAGAGTAATGCTTCTAACTATCTGTGCTTTGATTCGTTCCTGGGATTCCAGTAATGGATTCCGATGGACATGGGAAGGTTTCCGGTAACCTGTGGAGCTTCATCTTGACGATGAAACACAGAAATTGCGTCGGAATTGAATACAACAGGCACCATGCTGACTTCTCTTCGGGAGAGTAATGCTTCTAACTATCTGTGCTTTGATTCGTTCCTGGGATTCCAGTAATAGATTCCGATGGACATGGGAAGGTTTACTGTAACCTGTGGACCTTTATCTTGACGATGAAACACAGAAATTGCGTCGGAATTGAATACAACAGGCACCATGCTGACTTCTCTCCGGGAGAGTAATGCTTCTACCTATCTGTGCTTTGATTCGTTCCTGAGATTCCAGTAATAGATTCCGATGGACATGGGAAGGTTTACTGTAACCTGTAGACCTTCATCTTGACGATGAAACACAGAAATTGCGTCGGAATTGAATACAACAGGCACCATGCTGACTTCTCTCCGGGAGAATAATGCTTCTAACTATCTGTGCTTTGATTCGTTCCTGGGACTCCAGTAATAGATTCCGATGGACATGGGAAGGTTTACTGTAACCTGTGGATCTTCATCTTGACAATGTAACACAGAAATTGCGTCGGAATTGAATACAAAAGGCACCGTGCTGACTTCTCTCCGGGAGAGTAATGCTTCTAACTATCTGTGCTTTGATTCGTTCCTGGGATTCCAGTAATAGATTCCGATGGACATCGGAAGCTTTACTGTAACCTATGGACCTTCATCTTGATGATGAAACACAGAAATTTCGTCGGAATTGAATACAACAGGCACCAATCCGACTTCTCTTCGGGAGAGTAATGCTTCTAATTATCTGTGCTTTGGTTCGTTCCTGGGATGCCAGTAATAGATTCCGAAGGACATGGGAAGGTTTACTGTAACCTGTGGACCTTCATCTTGACGATGAAACACAGAAATTGCGTCGGAAATGAATACAACAGGCACCATGCTGACTTCTCTCCGGGAGAGTAATGCATCTAACTATCTGTGTTTTGATTCGTACCTGGGATTCCAGTAATGGATTCTGATGGACATCGGGAGGTTTACTGTAACCTGTGGATCTTCATCTTGACGATGTAACACAGAAATTGCGTCGGAATTGAATACAACAGGCACCATGCTGACTTCTCTCCGGGAGAGTAATGCTTCTAACTATCTGTGCTTTGATTCGTTCCTGGGACTCCAGTAATAGATTCCGATGGACATGGGAAGGTTTACTGTAACCTGTGGATCTTCATCTTGACGATGTAACACAGAAATTGCGTCGGAATTGAATACAAAAGGCACCGTGCTGACTTCTCTCCGGGAGAGTAATGCTTCTAACTATCTGTGCTTTGATTCGTTCCTGGGATTCCAGTAATAGATTCCGATGGACATCGGAAGCTTTACTGTAACCTATGGACCTTCATCTTGACGATGAAACACAGAAATTTCGTCGGAATTGAATACAACAGGCACCAATCCGACTTCTCTTCGGGAGAGTAATGCTTCTAATTATCTGTGCTTTGGTTCGTTCCTGGGATGCCAGTAATAGATTCCGAAGGACATGGGAAGGTTTACTGTAATCTGTGGACCTTCATCTTGACGATGAAACACAGAAATTGCGTCGGAAATGAATACAACAGGCACCATGCTGACTTCTCTCCGGGAGAGTAATGCATCTAACTATCTGTGTTTTGATTCGTACCTGGGATTCCAGTAATGGATTCTGATGGACATCGGGAGGTTTACTGTAACCTGTGGACCTTCATCTTGACGATGAAACACAGAAATTGCGTCGGAATTGAATACAACAGGCACCATGCTGACTTCTCTCTGGGAGAGTAATGTTTCTAACTATCTGTGCTTTGATTCGTTCCTGGGATTCCAGTAATAGATTCCAATGGACATGGGAAGGTTTACTGTAACCTGTGGACCTTCATCTTGACGATGAAATACAGAAATTGCGTCGGAATTGAATACAACAGGCACCATGCTGACTTCTCTCCGTGAGAGTAATGCTTCTAACTATCTGTGTTTTGATTCGTTCCTGGGATTCCAGTAATAGATTTCGATGGACATCGGAAGGTTAACTGTAACCTGTGGACCTTCGTCTTGACGATGAAACACAGAAATTGCGTCGGAATTGAATACAACAGGCACCATGCCGACTTCTGTCCGGGAGAGTAATACATCTAACTGTCTCTGCTTTGATTCTTTCCTGGGATGCCAGTAATAGATTCCGATGGACATGCGAGGGTTTACTCTAACCTGTGGACCTTCAACGTGACGATGAAGCACAGAAATTGCGTCCAAAGTGACCACAACAGGCACCATCCCGACTTCTCTCCGGGAGAGTAATGCTTCTAACTATCTGTGCTTTGATTCGTTCCTGGGATTCCAGTAATAGATTCCGATGGACATGGGAAGTTTTGCTGTAACCTGTGGACCTTCATCTTGACGATGAAACACAGAAATTGCGTCCGAATTGAATACAACAGGCACCTTGCTGACTTCTCTCCGGGAGAGTAATGCTTCTAACTATCTGTGCTTTGATTCGTTCCTGGGATTCCAGTAATATATTCCGATGGACATCGGAAGGTTTACTGTAACCTGTGGACCTTCATCTTGACGATGAAACACAGAAATTGCGTCGGAATTGAATACAACAGGCACCATGCTGACTTCTCTCCGGGAGAGTAATGCTTCTAACTATCTCTCCTTTGATTCGTTCCTGGGATTCCAGTAATAGATTCCGATGGACATGGGAAGGTTTACCGTAACCTGTGGACCTTCATCTTGACGATGAAACACAGAAATTGCGTCGGAATTGATTGCAACAGGCACCATGCTGACTTCTCTCCGGGAGAGTAATGCTTCTAACTATCTGTGCATTGATTCGTTCCTGGGATTCCAGTAATAGATTCCGATGGACATGGGAAGGTTTACTGTAACCTGTGGACCTTCATCTTGACGATGAAACACAGAAATTGCGTCGGAATTGAATACAACAGGCACCATGCTGATTTCTCTCCGGGAGAGTAATGCTTCTAACTATCTGTGCTTTGATTCGTTCCTGGGATTCCAGTAATAGATTCCGATGGACATGGGAAGGTTTACTGTAACCTGTGGACCTTTATCTTGACGACGAAACACAGAAATTGCGTCGGAATTGAATACAACAGGCACCATGCTAACTTCTCTCCGGGAGAGTAATGCTTCTACCTATCTGTGCTTTGATTCGTTCCTGAGATTACAGTAATAGATTCCGATGGACATGGGAAGGTTTTCTGTAACCTGTAGACCTTCATCTTGACGATGAAACACAGAAATTGCGTCGGAATTGAATACAACAGGCACCATGCCGACTTCTCTCCGGGAGAGTAATGCTTCTAACTATCTGTGCTTTGGTTCGATCCTGGGATTCCAGTAATAGATTCCGATGGATGTGGGAAGATTTACTGTAACCTGTGGACCTTCATCTTGATGATGAAACACAGAAATTGCGTCGGAATTGAATACAACAGGCACCATGCTGACTTCTGTCCGTTAGAGTAATACTTCTAACTGTCTCTGCTTTGACCCTCTCCTGGGATGCCAGTAATAGATTCCGATGGACATGGGAAGGTTTACTGTAACCTGTGGACCTTCAACGTGACGATGAAGCACAGAAATTGCGTTGGAATTGAATACAACTGGCACCATGCCGACTTCTCTCCGGGAGAGTAATGCTTCTAACTATCTGTGCTTTGATTCGTTCCTGGGATTCCAGTAATGGATTCCGATGGACATGGGAAGGTTTCCGGTAACCTGTGGACCTTCATCTTGACGATGAAACACAGAAATTGCGTCGGAATTGAATACAACAGGCACCATGCTGACTTCTCTCCGGGAGAGTAATGCTTCTAACTATCTGTGCTTTGATTCGTTCCTGGGATTCCAGTAACAGATTCCGATGGACATGGGAAGGTTTACTGTAACCTGTGGACCTTTATCTTGACGATGAAACACAGAAATTGCGTCGGAATTGAATACAACAGGCACCATGCTGACTTCTCTCCGGGAGAGTAATGCTTCTACCTATCTGTGCTTTGATTCGTTCCTGAGATTCCAGTAATAGATTCCGATGGACATGGGAAGGTTTACTGTAACCTGTAGACCTTCATCTTGACGATGAAACACAGAAATTGCGTCGGAATTGAATACAACAGGCACCATGCTGACTTCTCTCCGGGAGAGTAATGCTTCTGACTATCTGTGCTTTGATTCGTTCCTGGGACTCCAGTAATAGATTCCGATGGACATGGGAAGGTTTACTGTAACCTGTGGATCTTCATCTTGACGATGTAACACAGAAATTGCGTCGGAATTGAATACAAAAGGCACCGTGCTGACTTCTCTCCGGGAGAGTAATGCTTCTAACTATCTGTGCTTTGATTCGTTCCTGGGATTCCAGTAATAGATTCCGATGGACATCGGAAGCTTTACTGTAACCTATGGACCTTCATCTTGACGATGAAACACAGAAATTTCGTCGGAATTGAATACAACAGGCACCAATCCGACTTCTCTTCGGGAGAGTAATGCTTCTAATTATCTGTGCTTTGGTTCGTTCCTGGGATGCCAGTAATAGATTCCGAAGGACATGGGAAGGTTTACTGTAACCTGTGGACCTTCATCTTGACGATGAAACACAGAAATTGCGTCGGAAATGAATACAACAGGCACCATGCTGACTTCTCTCCGGGAGAGTAATGCATCTAACTATCTGTGTTTTGATTCGTACCTGGGATTCCAGTAATGGATTCTGATGGACATCGGGAGGTTTACTGTAACCTGTGGACCTTCATCTTGACGATGAAACACAGAAATTGCGTCGGAATTGAATATAACAGGCACCATGCTGACTTCTCTCCGGGAGAGTAATGCTTCTTACTATCTGTGCATTGATTCGTTCCTGGGATTCCAGTAATAGATTCCGATGGACATGGGAAGGTTTACTGTAACCTGTGGACCTTCATCTTGACGATGAAACACAGAAATTGCGTCGGAATTGAATACAACAGGCACCATGCTGATTTCTCTCCGGGAGAGTAATGCTTCTAACTATCTGTGCTTTGATTCGTTCCTGGGATTCCAGTAATAGATTCCGATGGACATGGGAATGTTTACTGTAACCTGAGGACCGTCATCTTGACGATGAAACACAGAAATTGCGTCGGAATTGAATACAACAGGCACCATGCCGACTTCTGTCCGTTAGAGTAATACTTCTAACTGTCTCTGGTTTGATTCTCTCCTGGGATGCCAGTAATAGATTCCGATGGACATGGGAAGGTTTACTGTAACCTGTGGACCTTCAACGTGACGATGAAGCACAGAAATTGCGTCGGAATTGAATACAACTGGCACCATGCCGACTTCTCTCCGGGAGAGTAATGCTTCTAACTATCTGTGCTTTGATTCGTTCCTGGGATTCCAGTAATGGATTCCGATGGACATGGGAAGGTTTCCGGTAACCTGTGGACCTTCATCTTGACGATGAAACACAGAAATTGCGTCGGAAATGAATACAACAGGCACCATGCTGACTTCTCTCCGGGAGAGTAATGCTTCTAACTATCTGTGCTTTGATTCGTTCCTGGGATTCCAGCAATAGATTCCGATGGACATGGGAAGGTTTACTGTAACCTGTGGACCTTTATCTTGACGATGAAACACAGAAATTGCGTCGGAATTGAATACAACAGGCACCATGCTGACTTCTCTCCGGGAGAGTAATGCTTCTACCTATCTGTGCTTTGATTCGTTCCTGAGATTCCAGTAATAGATTCCGATGGACATGGGAAGGTTTACTGTAACCTGTAGACCTTCATCTTGACGATGAAACACAGAAATTGCGTCGGAATTGAATACAACAGGCACCATGCTGACTTCTCTCCGGGAGAGTAATGCTTCTAACTATCTTTGCTTTGATTCGTTCCTGGGACTCCAGTAATAGATTCCGATGGACATGGGAAGGTTTACTGTAACCTGTGGATCTTCATCTTGACGATGTAACACAGAAATTGCGTCGGAATTGAATACAAAAGGCACCGTGCTGACTTCTCTCCGGGAGAGTAATGCTTCTAACTATCTGTGCTTTGATTCGTTCCTGGGATTCCAGTAATAGATTCCGTTGGACATCGGAAGCTTTACTGTAACCTATGGACCTTCATCTTGACGATGAAACACAGAAATTTCGTCGGAATTGAATACAACAGGCACCAATCCGACTTCCCTTCGGGAGAGTAATGCTTCTAATTATCTGTGCTTTGGTTCGTTCCTGGGATGCCAGTAATAGATTCCGAAGGACATGGGAAGGTTTACTGTAACCTGTGGACCTTCATCTTGATGATGAAACACAGAAATTGCGTCGGAAATGAATACAACAGGCACCATGCTGACTTCTCTCCGGGAGAGTAATGCATCTAACTATCTGTGTTTTGATTCGTACCTGGGATTCCAGTAATGGATTCTGATGGACATCGGGAGGTTTACTGTAACCTGTGGACCTTCATCGTGACGATGAAACACAGAAATTGCGTCGGAATTGAATATAACAGGCACCATGCTGACTTCTCTCCGGGAGAGTAATGCTTCTAACTATCTGTGCATTGATTCGTTCCTGGGATTCCAGTAATAGATTCCGATGGACATGGGAAGGTTTACTGTAACCTGTGGAAATTCATCTTGACGATGAGACACAGAAATTGCGTCGGAATTTAATACAACAGGCACCATGCCGACTTCTGTCCGGGAGAGTAATACTTCTAACTGTCTCTGCTTTGATTCTTTTCTGGGATGCCAGTAATAGATTCCGATGGACATGCGAAGGTTTACTCTAACCTGTGGACCTTCAACGTGACGATGAAGCACAGAAATTGCGTCGGAAGTGACCACAACAGGCACCATGCCGACTTCTCTCCGGGAGAGTAATGCCTCTAACTATCTGTGCTTTGATTCGTTCCTGGGATTCCAGTAATAGATTCCGATGGACATGGGAAGGTTTACTGTAACCTGTGAACTTTCATCTTGACGATGAAACACAGAAATTGCGTCGGAATTGAATACAACAGGCACCATGCTGACTTCTCTCCGGGAGAGTAATGCTTCCAACTATCTGTGCTTTGATTCGTTCCTGGGATTCCAGTAATAGATTCCGATGGACATGGGAAGGTTTACTGTGACCTGTGGACCTTCATCTTGACGATGAAACAAAGAAATTGCGTCGGAATTGAATACAACAGGCACCATGCTGACTTCTCTCTGGGAGAGTAATGTTTCTAACTATCTGTGCTTTGATTCGTTCCTGGGATTCCAGTAATAGATTCCAATGGACATGGGAAGGTTTACTGTAACCTGTGGACCTTCATCTTGACGATGAAATACAGAAATTGCGTCGGAATTGAATACAACAGGCACCATGCTGACTTCTCTCCGTGAGAGTAATGCTTCTAACTATCTGTGTTTTGATTCGTTCCTGGGATTCCAGTAATAGATTTCGATGGACATCGGAATGTTAACTGTAACCTGTGGACCTTCGTCTTGACGATGAAACACAGAAATTGCGTCGGAATTGAATATAACAGGCACCACGCTGACTTCTCTCCGCGAGAGTAATGCTTCTAACTATCTGTGCATTGATTCGTTCCTGGGATTCCAGTAATAGATTCCGATGGAAATGGGAAGGTTTACTGTAACCTGTGGACCTTCATCTTGACGATGAAACACAGAAATTGCGTCGGAATTGAATACAACAGGCACCATGCCGACTTCTGTCCGGGAGAGTAATACATCTAACTGTCTCTGCTTTGATTCTTTCCTGGGATGCCAGTAATAGATTCCGATGGACATGCGAGGGTTTACTCTAACCTGTGGACCTTCAACGTGACGATGAAGCACAGATATTGCGTCGGACGTGACCACAACAGGCACCATCCCGACTTCTCTCCGGGAGAGTAATGCTTCTAACTATCTGTGCTTTGATTCGTTCCTGGGATTCCAGTAATAGATTCCGATATACATGGGAAGTTTTGCTGTAACCTGTGGACCTTCATCTTGACGATGAAACACAGAAATTGCGTCCGAATTGAATACAACAGGCACCTTGCTGACTTCTCTCCGGGAGAGTAATGCTTCTAACTATCTGTGCTTTGATTCGTTCCTGGGATTCCAGTAATATATTCCGATGGACATCGGAAGGTTTACTGTAACCTGTGGACCTTCATCTTGACGATGAAACACAGAAATTGCGTCGGAATTGAATACAACAGGCACCATGCTGACTTCTCTCCGGGAGAGTAATGCTTCTAACTATCTCTCCTTTGATTCGTTCCGGGGATTCCAGTAATAGATTCCGATGGACGTGGGAAGGTTTACCGTAACCTGTGGACCTTCATCTTGACGATGAAACACAGAAATTGCGTCGGAATTGAATGCAACAGGCACCATGCTGACTTCTCTCCGGGAGAGTAATGCTTCTAACTATCTGTGCATTGATTCGTTCCTGGGATTCCAGTAATAGATTCCGATGGACATGGGAAGGTTTACTGTAACCTGTGGACCTTCATCTTGACGATGAAACACAGAAATTGCGTCGGAATTGAATACAACAGGCACCATGCTGATTTCTCTCCGGGAGAGTAATGCTTCTAACTATCTGTGCTTTGATTCGTTCCTGGGATTCCAGTAATAGATTCCGATGGACATGGGAAGGTTTACTGTAACCTGTGGTCCTTTATCTTGACGACGAAACACAGAAATTGCGTCGGAATTGAATACAACAGGCACCATGCTAACTTCTCTCCGGGAGAGTAATGCTTCTACCTATCTGTGCTTTGATTCGTTCCTGAGATTCCAGTAATAGATTCCGATGGACATGGGAAGGTTTTCTGTAACCTGTAGACCTTCATCTTGACGATGAAACACAGAAATTGCGTCGGAATTGAATACAACAGGCACCATGCCGACTTCTCTCCGGGAGAGTAATGCTTCTAACTATCTGTGCTTTGGTTCGATCCTGGGATTCCAGTAATAGATTCCGATGGATGTGGGAAGATTTACTGTAACCTGTGGACCTTCATCTTGATGATGAAACACAGAAATTGCGTCGGAATTGAATACAACAGGCACCATGCTGACTTCTCTCCGGGAGAGTAATGCTTCTAACTATCTGTGCTATGATTCGTTCCTGGGTTTCCAGTAATAGATTCCGATGGACATGGGAAGGTTTACTGTAACCTGTGGACCTTTATCTTGACGATGAAACACAAAAATTGCGTCGGAATTCAATACAACATGCAATATGCTGACTTCTCTCCGGGAGAGTAATGCATCTAACTATCTGTGCTTTGATTCGTACCTGGGATTCCAGTAATGGATTCTGATGGACATCGGAAGGTTTACTGTAACCTGTGGACCTTCATCTTGACGATGAAACACAGAAATTGCGTCGGAATTGAATATAACAGGCACCATGCTGACTTCTCTCCGGGAGAGTAATGCTTCTAACTATCTGTGCATTGATTCGTTCCTGGTATTCCAGTAATAGATTCCGATGGACATGGGAAGGTTTACTGTAACCTGTGGACCTTCATCTTGACGATGAAACACAGAAATTGCGTCGGAATTGAATACAACAGGCACCATGCCGACTTCTGTCCGGGAGAGTAATGCTTCTAACTGTCTGTGCTTTGATTCGTTCCTGGGATTCCAGTAATAGATTCCGATGGACATGGGAAGGTTTACTGTGACCTGTGCACCTTCATCTTGACGATGAAACACAGAAATTGCGTCGGAATTGAATACAACAGGCACCATGCTGACTTCTCTCTGGGAGAGTAATGCTTCTAACTATCTGTGCTCTGATTCGTTCCTGGGATTCCAGTAATAGATTCCAATGGACATGGGAAGGTTTACTGTAACCTGTGGACCTTCATCTTGACGATGAAATACAGAAATTGCGTCGGAATTGAATACAACAGGCACCATGCTGACTTCTCTCCGGGAGAGTAATGCATCTAACTATCTGTGTTTTGATTCGTTCCTGTGATTCCAGTAATAGATTCCGATGGACAGCGGAAGGTTTACTGTAACCAGTGGACCTTCATCTTGACGATGAAATAGAGAAATTGCGTCGGAATTGAATATAACAGGCACCATGCTGACTTCTCTCCGCGAGAGTTATGCTTCTAACTATCTGTGCATTGATTCGTTCCTGGGATTCCAGTAATAGATTCCGATGGACATGGGAAGGTTTACTGTAACCTGTCGACCTTCATCTTGTCGATGAAACACAGAAATTGCGTCGGAATTGAATACAACAGGCACCATGCCGACTTCTGTCCGGGAGAGTAATACTTCTAACTGTCTCTGCTTTGATTCTTTCCTGGGATGCCAGTAATAGATTCCGATGGACATGGGTAGGTTTACTCTAACCTGGGGACCTTCAACGTGACGATGAAGCACAGAAATTGCGTCGGAAGTGACCACAACAGGCACCATGCCGACTTCTCTCCGGGAGAGTAATGCTTCTAACTATCTGTGCTTTGATTCGTTCCTGGGATTCCAGTAATAGATTCCAATGGACATGGGAATGTTTACTGTTCTCTGTGGACCTTCATCTTGACGATGGAACACAGAAATTGCGTCGGAATTGAATACAACAGGCACCATGCCGACTTCTGTCCGTTAGAGTAATACTTCTAACTGTCTCTGCTTTGATTCTCTCCTGGGATGCCAGTAATAGATTCCGATGGTCATGGGAAGGTTTACTGTAACCTGTGGACCTTCAACGTGACGATGAAGCACAGAAATTGCGTCGGAATTGAATACAACTGGCACCATGCCGACTTCTCTCCGGGAGAGTAATGCTTCTAACTATCTGTGCTTTGATTCGTTCCTGGGATTCCAGTAATGGATTCCGATGGACATGGGAAGGTTTCCGGTAACCTGTGGACCTTCATCTTGACGATGAAACACAGAAATTGCGTCGGAATTGAATACAACAGGCACCATGCTGACTTCTCTCCGGGAGAGTAATGCTTCTAACTATCTGTGCTTTGATTCGTTCCTGGGATTCCAGTAATAGATTCCGATGGACATGGGAAGGTTTACTGTAACCTGTGGACCTTTATCTTGACGATGAAAGACAGAAATTGCGTCGGAATTGAATACAACAGGCACCATGCTGACTTCTCTCCAGGAAAGTAATGCTTCTACCTATCTGTGCTTTGATTCGTTCCTGAGATTCCAGTAATAGATTCCGATGGACATGGGAAGGTTTACTGTAACCTGTGGACCTTCATCTTGATGATGAAACACAGAAATTGCGTCGGAATTGAATACAACAGGCACCATGCTGACTTCTCTCCGGGAGAGTAATGCTTCTAACTATCTGTGCTTTGATTCGTTCCTGGGACTCCAGTAATAGATTCCGATGGACATGGGAAGGTTTACTGTAACCTGTGGATCTTCATCTTGACGATGTAACACAGAAATAGCGTCGGAATTGAATACAAAAGGCACCGTGCTGACTTCTCTCCGGGAGAGTAATACTTCTAACTATCTGTGCTTTGATTCGTTCCTGGGATTCCAGTAATAGATTCCGATGGACATCGGAAGGTTTACTGTAACCTATGGACCTTCATCTTGACGATGAAACACAGAAATTTCGTCGGAATTGAATACAACAGGCACCAATCCGACTTCTCTCCGGGAGAGTAATGCTTCTAATTATCTGTGCTTTGGTTCGTTCCTGGGATGCCAGTAATAGATTCCGAAGGACATGGGAAGGTTTACTGTAACCTGTGGACCTTCATCTTGACGATGAAACACAGAAATTGCGTCGGAAATGAATACAACAGGCACCATGCTGACTTCTCTCCGGGAGAGTAATGCATCTAACTATCTGTGTTTTGATTCGTACCTGGGAATCCAGTAATGGATTCTGATGGACATCGGGAGGTTTACTGTAACCTGTGGACCTTCATCTTGACGATGAAACACAGAAATTGCGTCGGAATTGAATATAACAGGTACCATGCTGACTTCTCTCCGGGAGAGTAATGCTTCTAACTATCTGTGCATTGATTCGTTCCTGGGATTCCAGTAATAGATTCCGATGGACATGGGAAGGTTTACTGTAACCTGTGGACCTTCATCTTGACGATGAGACACAGAAAAAGCGTCGGAATTGAATACAACAGGCACCATGCCGACTTCTGTCCGGGAGAGTAATACTTCTAACTGTCTCTGCTTTGATTCTTTCCTGGGATGCCAGTAATAGATTCCGATGGACATGCCAGGGTTTACTCTAACCTGTGGACCTTCAACGTGACGATGAAGCACAGAAATTGCGTCGGAAGTGACCACAACAGGCACCATGCCGACTTCTCTCCGGGAGAGTAATGCTTCTAACTATCTGTGCTTTGATTCGTTCCTGGGATTCCAGTAATAGATTCCGATGGACATGGGAAGGTTTACTGTAACCTGTGGACCTTCATCTTGACGATGAAACACAGCAATTGCGTCGGAATTGGATACAACAGGCACCATGCTGACTTCTCTCCGGGAGAGTAATGCTTCTAACTATCTGTGCTTTGATTCGTTCCTGGGATTCCAGTAATAGATTCCGATGGACATGGGAGGGTTTATTGTAGCCTGTGGACTTTCATCTTGGCGATGAAACACAGAAAATGCGACGGAATTGAATACAACAGGCACCATGCTGACTACTGTTCGGGAGAGTAATGCTTCTAAATATCCGTGCTTTGATTCGTTCCTGGGATTCCAGTAATAGATTCCGATGGACATGGGAAGGTTTACTGTAACCTGTGTACCTTCATCTTGACGATGAAACACAGAAATTGCGTCGGAATTGAATACAACAGGCACCATGCTGACTTCTCTCCGGGAGAGTAATGCTTCTAACTTTCTGTGCTTTGATTCGTTCCTGGGATTCCAGTAATAGTTTCCGATGGACATGGGAAGGTTTACTGTAACTTGTGGACCTTCATCTTGACGATGAAACACAGAAATTGCGTCGGCATTTTATACAACAGGCACCATGCTGACTTCTCTCCGGGAGAGTATTGCTTCTAACTATCTGTGCTTTGATTCGTTCCTGGGATTCCAGTAAAAGATTCCGATGGACATGGGAAGGTTTACTGTAACCTGTGGATCTTCATCTTGACGATGAAACACAGAAATTGCGTCGGAATTGAATACAACTGGCACGGTGCTGACTTCTCTCCGGGAGAGTAATGCTTCTAACTATCTGTGCTTTGATTCGTTCCTGGGATTCCAGTAATAGATTCCGATGGACATCGGAAGGTTTACTTTAACCTATGGACCTTCATCTTGACGATGAAACACAGAAATTGCGTCGGAATTGAATACAACAGGCACCAAGCCGACTTCTCTCCGGGAGAGTAATGCTTCTAATTATCTGTGCTTTGGTTCGTTCCTGGGATGCCAGTAATAGATTCCGAAGGACATGGGATGGTTTACTGTAACCTGTGGACCTTCATCTTAACGATGAAACACAGAAATTGCGTCGGAATTGAATACAACAGGCACCATGCTGACTTCTCTCCGGGAGAGTAATGCATCTAACTATCTGTGTTTTGATTCGTTCCTGGGATTCCAGTAATAGATTCCGATGGACATCTGAAGGTTTACTGTAACCTGTGGACCTTCATCTTGACGATGAAACACAGAAATCGCATCGGAATTGAATATAACAGGCACCATGCTGACTTCTCTCCGGGAGAGTAATGCTTCTAACTATCAGTGCACTGATTCGTTCCTGGGATTCCAGTAATAGATTCCGATGGACATGGGAAGGTTTTCTGTAACCTGTGGACCTTCATCTTGACGATGAAACACAGAAATTGCGTCGGAATTGAATACAACAGGCACCATGCCGACTTCTGTCCGGGAGAGTAATACTTCTAACTGTCTCTGCTTTGATTCTTTCCTGGGATGCCAGTAATAGATTCCGATGGACATGGGAAGGTTTACTGTAACCTGTGGACCTTCAACGTGACGATGAAGCACAGAAATTGCGTCGGAAGTGACCTCTACAGGCACCATGCCGACTTCTCTCCGGGAGAGTAATGCTTCTAACTATCTGTGCTTTGATTCGTTCCTCGGATTCCAGTAATAGATTCCGATGGACATGGGAAGGTTTACAGTAACCTGTGAACTTTCATCTTGACGATGAAACACAGAAATTGCGTCGGAATTGAATACAACAGGCACCATGCTGACTTCTCTCCGGGAGAGTAATGCTTCTAACTATCTGTGCTTTGATTCGTTCCTGGGATTCCAGTAATAGATTCCGATGGACATGGAAAGGTTTACTGTAACCTGTGGACCTTCATCTTGACGATGAAACACAGAAATTGCGTCGGAATTGAATACAACAGGCACCTTGCTGACTTCTCTCTGGGAGAGTAATGCTTCCAACTATCTGTGCTTTGATTCGTTCCTGGGATTCCAGTAATAGATTCCAATGGACATGGGAAGGTTTACTGTAACCTGTGGACCTTCATCTTGACGATGAAATACAGAAATTGCGTCGGAATTGAATACAACAGGCACCATGCTGACTTCTCTCCGGGAGAGTAATGCTTCTAACTATCTGTGTTTTGATTCGTTCCTGGGATTCCAGTAATAGATTCCGATGGACATCGGAAGGTTTACTGTAACCTGTGGACCTTCATCTTGACGATGAAACACAGAAATTGCGTCGGAATTGAATATAACAGGCACCATGCTGACTTCTCTCCGGGAGAGTAATGCTTCAAACTATCTGTGCATTGATTCGTTCCTGGGATTCCAGTAATAGATTCCGATGGACATGGGAAGGTTTACTGTAACCTCTGGACCTTCATCTTGACGATGAAACACAGAAATTGCGTCGGAATTGAATACAACAGGCACCATGCCGACTTCTGTCCGGGAGAGGAATACTTCTAACTGTCTCTGCCTTGATTCTTTCCTGGGATACCAGTAATAGATTCCGATGGACATGGGAAGTTATACTGTAACCTGTGGACCTTCAACGTGACGATGAAGCACAGAAATTGCGTCGGAAGTGACCACAACAGGCACCATGCCGACTTCTCTCCGGGAGAGTAATGCTTCTAACTATCTGTGCTTTGATACGTTCCTGGGATTCCAGTAATAGATTCCGATGGACATGGGAAGGTTTACTGTAACCTGTGGACCTTCATCTTGACGAAGAAACACAGAAATTGCGTCGGAATTGAATACAACAGGCACCATGCCGACTTCTGTCCGTTGGAGTAATACTTCTAACTGTCTCTGCTTTGATTCTTTCCTGGGATGCCAGTAATAGATTCCGATGGACATGGGAAGGTTTACTGTATCCTGTGGACCTTCAACGTGACGATGAAGCACAGAAATTGCGTCGGAATTGAATACAACAGGCACCATGCCGACTTCTCTCCGGGAGAGTAATGCTTCTAACTATCTGTGCTTTGATTCGTTCCTGGGATTCCAGTAATAGATTCCGATGGACATGGGAGGGTTTATTGTAGCCTGTGGACTTTCATCTTGGCGATGAAACACAGAAATTGCGACGGAATTGAATACAACAGGCACCATGCTGACTACTCTCCGGGAGAGTAATGCTTCTAACTATCTGTGCTTTGATTCGTTCCTGGGATTCCAGTAATAGATTCCGATGGACATGGGAAGGTTTACTGTAACCTGTGGACCTTCATCTTGACGATGAAACACAGAAATTGCGTCGGAATTGAATACAACAGGCACCATGCTGACTTCTCTCCGGGAGAGTAATGCTTCTAACTATCTGCGCTTTGATTCGTTCCTGGAATTCCAGTAATAGATTCCGATGGACATGGGAAGGTTTACTGTAACCTATGGACCTACATCTTGACGATGAAACACAGAAATTGCGTCGGAATTGAATACAACAGGCACCATGCTGACTTCTCTCCGGGAGAGTAATGCTTCTAACTATCAGTGCTTTGATTCGTTCCTGGGATTCCAGTAATGGATTCCGATGGACATGGGAAGGTTTACTGTAACTTGTGGACCTTCATCTTGACGATGAAACACAGAAATTGCGTCGGAATTTTATACAACAGCCACCACGCTGACTTCTCTCCGGGAGAGTAATGCTTCTAACTATCTGTGCTTTGATTCGTTCCTGGGATTCCAGTAAAAGATTCCGATGGACATGGGAAGGTTTACTGTAACCTGTGGATCTTCATCTTGACGATGATACACAGAAATTGCGTCGGAATTGAATACAACTGGCACCGTGCTGACTTCTCTCCGGGAGAGTAATGCTTCTAACTATCTGTGCTTTGATTCGTTCCTGGGATTCCAGTAATAGATTCCGATGGACATCGGAAGGTTTACTGTAACCTGTGGACCTTCATCTTGACGATGAAACACAGAAATTGCGTCGGAATTGAATATAACAGGCACCATGCTGACTTCTCTCCGGGAGAGTAATGCTTCTAACTATCTGTGCACTGATTCGTTCCTGGGATTCCAGTAATAGATTCCGATGGACATGGGAAGGTTTACTGTAACCTGTGGACCTTCATCTTGACGATGAAACACAGAAATTGCGTCGGAATTGAATACAACAGGCACCATGCTAACTTCTCTCCGGGAGAGTAATGCTTCTACCTATCTCTGCTTTGATTCGTTCCTGAGATTCCAGTAATAGATTCCGATGGACATGGGAAGGTTTTCTGTAACCTGTAGACCTTCATCTTGACGATGAAACACAGAAATTGCGTCGGAATTGAATACAACAGGCACCATGCCGACTTCTCTCCGGGAGAGTAATGCCTCTAACTATCTGTGCTTTGGTTCGATCCTGGGATTCCAGTAATAGATTCCGATGGATGTGGGAAGATTTACTGTAACCTGTGGACCTTCATCTTGATGATGAAACACAGAAATTGCGTCGGAATTGAATACAACAGGCACCATGCTGACTTCTCTCCGGGAGAGTAATGCTTCTAACTATCTGTGCTATGATTCGTTCCTGGGTTTCCAGTAATAGATTCCGATGGACATGGGAAGGTTTACTGTAACCTTTGGACCTTTATCTTGACGATGAAACACAAAAATTGCGTCGGAATTCAATACAACATGCAATATGCTGACTTCTCTCCGGGAGAGTAATGCATCTAACTATCTGTGCTTTGATTCGTACCTGGGATTCCAGTAATGGATTCTGATGGACATCGGAAGGTTTACTGTAACCTGTGGACCTTCATCTTGACGATGAAACACAGAAATTGCGTCGGAATTGAATATAACAGGCACCATGCTGACTTCTCTCCGGGAGAGTAATGCTTCTAACTATCTGTGCATTGATTCGTTCCTGGTATTCCAGTAATAGATTCCGATGGACATGGGAAGGTTTACTGTAACCTGTGGACCTTCATCTTGACGATGAAACACAGAAATTGCGTCGGAATTGAATACAACAGGCACCATGCCGACTTCTGTCCGGGAGAGTAATACTTCTAACTGTCTCTGCTTTGATTCTTTCCTGGGATGCCAGTAATAGATTCCGATGGACATGGGAAGGTTTACTGTAACCTGTGGACCTTCAACGTGACGATGAAGCACAGAAATTGCGTCGGAAGTGACCACAACAGGCACCATGATGACTTCTCTCCGGGAGAGTAATGCTTCTAACTATCTGTGCTTTGATTCGTTCCTGGGATTCCAGTAATAGATTCCGATGGACATGGGAAGGTTTACTGTAACCTGTGAACTTTCATCTTTACGATGAAACACAGAAATTGCGTCGGAATTGAATACAACAGGCACCATGCTGACTTCTCTCCGAGAGAGTAATGCTTCTAACTGTCTGTGCTTTGATTCGTTCCTGGGATTCCAGTAATAGATTCCGATGGATATGGGAAGGTTTACTGTGACCTGTGCACCTTCATCTTGACGATGAAACACAGAAATTGCGTCGGAATTGAATACAACAGGCACCATGCTGACTTCTCTCTGGGAGAGTAATGCTTCTAACTATCTGTGCTTTGATTCGTTCCTGGGATTCCAGTAATAGATTCCAGTGGACATGGGAAGGTTTACTGTAACCTGTGGACCTTCATCTTGACGATGAAATACAGAAATTGCGTCGGAATTGAATACAACAGGCACCATGCTGACTTCTCTCCGGGAGAGTAATGCTTCTAACTATCTGTGTTTTGATTCGTTCCTGTGATTCCAGTAATAGATTCCGATGGACAGCGGAAGGTTTACTGTAACCAGTGGACCTTCATCTTGACGATGAAATAGAGAAATTGCGTCGGAATTGAATATAACAGGCACCATGCTGACTTCTCTCCGCGAGAGTTATGCTTCTAACTATCTGTGCATTGATTCGTTCCTGGGATTCCAGTAATAGATTCCGATGGACATGGGAAGGTTTACTGTAACCTGTCGACCTTCATCTTGTCGATGAAACACAGAAATTGCGTCGGAATTGAATACAACAGGCACCATGCCGACTTCTGTCCGGGAGAGTAATACTTCTAACTGTCTCTGCTTTGATTCTTTCCTGGGATGCCAGTAATAGATTCCGATGGACATGGGTAGGTTTACTCTAACCTGGGGACCTTCAACGTGACGATGAAGCACAGAAATTGCGTCGGAAGTGACCACAACAGGCACCATGCCGACTTCTCTCCGGGAGAGTAATGCTTCTAACTATCTGTGCTTTGATTCGTTCCTGGGATTCCAGTAATAGATTCCGATGGACATGGGAATGTTTACTGTAACCTGTGGACCTTCATCTTGACGATGGAACACAGAAATTGCGTCGGGATTGAATACAACAGGCACCATGCCGACTTCTGTCCGTTAGAGTAATACTTCTAACTGTCTCTGCTTTGATTCTCTCCTGGGATGCCAGTAATAGATTCCGATGGACATGGGAAGGTTTACTGTAACCTGTGGACCTTCAACGTGACGATGAAGCACAGAAATTGCGTCGGAATTGAATACAACTGGCACCATGCCGACTTCTCTCCGGGAGAGTAATGCTTCTAACTATCTGTGCTTTGATTCGTTATTGGGATTCCAGTAATGGATTCCGATGGACATGGGAAGGTTTCCGGTAACCTGTGGACCTTCATCTTGACGATGAAACACAGAAATTGCGTCGGAATTGAATACAACAGGCACCATGCTGACTTCTCTCCGGGAGAGTACTGCTTCTAACTATCTGTGCTTTGATTCGTTCCTGGGATTCCAGTAATAGATTCCGATGGACATGGGAAGGTTTACTGTAACCTGTGGACCTTTATCTTGACGATGAAAGACAGAAATTGCGTCGGAATTGAATACAACAGGCACCATGCTGACTTCTCTCCAGGAAAGTAATGCTTCTACCTATCTGTGCTTTGATTCGTTCCTGAGATTCCAGTAATAGATTCCGATGGACATGGGAAGGTTTACTGTAACCTGTAGACCTTCATCTTGACGATGAAACACAGAAATTGCGTCGGAATTGAATACAACAGGCACCATGCCGACTTCTCTCCGGGAGAGTAATGCTTCTAACTATCTGTGCTTTGGTTCGTTCCTGGGATTCCAGTAATAGATTCCGATGGATGTGGGAAGATTTACTGTAACCTGTGGACGTTCATCTTGATGATGAAACACAGAAATTGCGTCGGAATTGAATACAACAGGCACCATGCTGACTTCTCTCCGGGAGAGTAATGCTTCTAACTATCTGTGCTTTGATTCGTTCCTGGGACTCCAGTAATAGATTCCGATGGACATGGGAAGGTTTACTGTAACCTGTGGATCATCATCTTGACGATGTAACACAGAAATAGCGTCGGAATTGAATACAAAAGGCACCGTGCTGACTTCTCTCCGGGAGAGTAATGCTTCTAACTATCTGTGCTTTGATTCGTTCCTGGGATTCCAGTAATAGATTCCGATGGACATCGGAAGGTTTACTGTAACCTATGGACCTTCATCTTGACGATGAAACACAGAAATTTCGTCGGAATTGAATACAACAGGCACCAATCCGACTTCTCTCCGGGAGAGTAATGCTTCTAATTATCTGTGCTTTGGTTCGTTCCTGGGATGCCAGTAATAGATTCCGAAGGACATGGGAAGGTTTACTGTAACCTGTGGACCTTCATCTTGACGATGAAACACAGAAATTGCGTCGGAAATGAATACAACAGGCACCATGCTGACTTCTCTCCGGGAGAGTAATGCATCTAACTATCTGTGTTTTGATTCGTACCTGGGAATCCAGTAATGGATTCTGATGGACATCGGGATGTTTACTGTAACCTGTGGACCTTCATCTTGACGATGAAACACAGAAATTGCGTCGGAATTGAATATAACAGGTACCATGCTGACTTCTCTCCGGGAGAGTAATGCTTCTAACTATCTGTGCATTGATTCGTTCCTGGGATTCCAGTAATAGATTCCGATGGACATGGGAAGGTTTACTGTAACCTGTGGACCTTCATCTTGACGATGAGACACAGAAAAAGCGTCGGAATTGAATACAACAGGCACCATGCCGACTTCTGTCCGGGAGAGTAATACTTCTAACTGTCTCTGCTTTGATTCTTTCCTGGGATGCCAGTAATAGATTCCGATGGACATGCCAGGGTTTACTCTAACCTGTGGACCTTCAACGTGACGATGAAGCACAGAAATTGCGTCGGAAGTGACCACAACAGGCACCATGCCGACTTTTCTCCGGGAGAGTAATGCTTCTAACTATCTGTGCTTTGATTCGTTCCTGGGATTCCAGTAATAGATTCCGATGGACATGGGAAGGTTTACTGTAACCTGTGGACCTTCATCTTGACGATGAAACACAGCAATTGCGTCGGAATTGGATACAACAAGCACCATGCTGACTTCACTCCGGGAGAGTAATGCTTCTAACTATCTGTGCTTTGATTCGTTCCTGGGATTCCAGTAATAGATTCCGATGGACATGGGAGGGTTTATTGTAGCCTGTGGACTTTCATCTTGGCGATGAAACACAGAAAATGCGACGGAATTGAATACAACAGGCACCATGCTGACTACTCTCCGGGAGAGTAATGCTTCTAACTATCTGTGCTTTGATTCGTTCCTGGGATTCCAGTAATAGATTCCGATGGACATGGGAAGGTTTACTGTAACCTGTGTACTTTCATCTTGACGATGAAACACAGAAATTGCGTCGGAATTGAATACAACAGGCATCATGCTGACTTCTCTCCGGGAGAGTAATGCTTCTAACTTTCTGTGCTTTGATTCGTTCCTGGGATTCCAGTAATAGATTCCGATGGACATGGGAAGGTTTACTGTAACTTGTGGACCTTCATCTTGACGATGAAACACAGAAATTGCGTCGGCATTTTATACAACAGGCACCATGCTGACTTCTCTCCGGGAGAGTATTGCTTATAACTATCTGTGCTTTGATTCGTTCCTGGGATTCCAGTAAAAGATTCCGATGGACATGGGAAGGTTTACTGTAACCTGTGGATCTTCATCTTGACGATGAAACACAGAAATTGCGTCGGAATTGAATACAACTGGCACGGTGCTGACTTCTCTCCGGGAGAGTAATGCTTCTAACTATCTGTGCTTTGATTCGTTCCTGGGATTCCAGTAATAGATTCCGATGGACATCGGAAGGTTTACTTTAACCTATGGACCTTCATCTTGACGATGAAACACAGAAATTGCGTCGGAATTGAATACAACAGGCACCAAGCCGACTTCTCTCCGGGAGAGTAATGCTTCTAATTATCTGTGCTTTGGTTCGTTCCTGGGATGCCAGTAATAGATTCCGAAGGACATGGGATGGTTTACTGTAACCTGTGGACCTTCATCTTAACGATGAAACACAGAAATTGCGTCGGAATTGAATACAACAGGCACCATGCTGACTTCTCTCCGGGAGAGTAATGCATCTAACTATCTGTGTTTTGATTCGTTCCTGGGATTCCAGTAATAGATTCCGATGGACATCTGAAGGTTTACTGTAACCTGTGGACCTTCATCTTGACGATGAAACACAGAAATTGCATCGGAATTGAATATAACAGGCACCATGCTGACTTCTCTCCGGGAGAGTAATGCTTCTAACTATCTGTGCGCTGATTCGTTATTGGGATTCCAGTAATAGATTCCGATGGACATGGGAAGGTTTTCTGTAACCTGTGGACCTTCATCTTGACGATGAAACACAGAAATTGCGTCGGAATTGAATACAACAGGCACCATGCCGACTTCTGTCCGGGAGAGTAATACTTCTAACTGTCTCTGCTTTGATTCTTTCCTGGGTTGCCAGTAATAGATTCCGATGGACATGGGAAGGTTTACTGTAACCTGTGGACCTTCAACGTGACGATGAAGCACAGAAATTGCGTCGGAAGTGACCTCTACAGGCACCATGCCGACTTCTCTCCGGGAGAGTAATGCTTCTAACTATCTGTGCTTTGATTCGTTCCTGGGATTCCAGTAATAGATTCCGATGGACATGGAAAGGTTTACTGTAACCTGTGGACCTTCATCTTGACGATGAAACACAGAAATTGCGTCGGAATTGAATATAACAGGCACCATGCTGACTTCTCTCTGGGAGAGTAATGCTTCTAACTATCTGTGCTTTGATTCGTTCCTGGGATTCCAGTAATAGATTCCGATGGACATCGGTAGGTTTACTGTAACCTGTGGACCTTCATCTTGACGATGAAACACAGAAATTGCGTCGGAATTGAATATAACAGGCACCATGCTGACTTCTCTCCGGGAGAGTAATGTTTCAAACTATCTGTGCATTGATTCGTTCCTGGGATTCCAGTAATAGATTCCGATGGACATGGGAAGGTTTACTGTAACCTCTGGACCTTCATCTTGACGATGAAACACAGAAATTGCGTCGGAATTGAATACAACAGGCACCATGCCGACTTCTGTCCGGGAGAGGAATACTTCTAACTGTCTCTGCTTTGATTCTTTCCTGGGATACCAGTAATAGATTCCGATGGACATGGGAAGGTTTACTGTAACCTGTGGACCTTCATCTTGACGATGAAACACAGAAATTGCGTCGGAATTGAATACAACAGGCACCATGCCGACTTCTCTCCGGGAGAGTAATGCTTCTAACTATCTGTGCTTTGATTCGTTCCTGGGATTCCAGTAATAGATTCCGATGGACATGGGAGGGTTTATTGTGGCCTGTGGACTTTCATCTTGGCGATGAAACACAGAAATTGCGACGGAATTGAATACAACAGGCACCATGCTGACTACTCTCCGGGAGAGTAATGCTTCTAACTATCTGTGCTTTGATTCGTTCCTGGGATTCCAGTAATAGATTCCGATGGACATGGGAAGGTTTACTGTAACCTGTGGACCTTCATCTTGACGATGAAACACAGAAATTGCGTCGGAATTGAATACAACAGGCACCATGCTGACTTCTCTCCGGGAGAGTAATGCTTCTAACTATCTGTGCTTTGATTCGTTCCTGGAATTCCAGTAATAGATTCCGATGGACATGGGAAGGTTTACTGTAACCTATGGACCTACATCTTGACGATGAAACACAGAAATTGCGTCGGAATTGAATACAACAGGCACCATGCTGACTTCTCTCCGGGAGAGTAATGCTTCTAACTATCAGTGCTTTGATTCGTTCCTGGGATTCCAGTAATGGATTCCGATGGACATGGGAAGGTTTACTGTAACTTGTGGACCTTCATCTTGACGATGAAACACAGAAATTGCGTCGGAATTTTATACAACAGGCACCACGCTGACTTCTCTCCGGGAGAGTAATGCTTCTAACTATCTGTGCTTTGATTCGTTCCTGGGATTCCAGTAAAAGATTCCGATGGACATGGGAAGGTTTACTGTAACCTGTGGATCTTCATCTTGACGATGATACACAGAAATTGCGTCGGAATTGAATACAACTGGCACCGTGCTGACTTCTCTCCGGGAGAGTAATGCTTCTAACTATCTGTGCTTTGATTCGTTCCTGGGATTCCAGTAATAGATTCCGATGGACATCGGAAAGTTTACTTTAACCTATGGACCTTCATCTTGACGATGAAACACAGAAATTGCGTCGGAATTGAATACAACAGGCACCAAGCCGACTTCTCTCCGGGAGAGTAATGCCTCTAATTATCTGTGCTTTGGTTCGTTCCTGGGATGCCAGTAATAGATTCCGAAGGACATGGGAAGGTTTACTGTAACCTGTGGACCTTCATCTTGACGATGAAACACAGAAATTGCGTCGGAATTGAATACAACAGGCACCATGCTGACTTCTCTCCGGGAGAGTAATGCATCTAACTATCTGTGTTTTGATTCGTTCCTGGGATTCCAGTAATAGATTCCGATGGACATCGGAAGGTTTACTGTAACCTGTGAACTTTCATCTTGACGATGAAACACAGAAATTGCGTCGGATTTGAATACAACAGGCACCATGCTGACTTCTCTCCGGGAGAGTAATGCTTCTAACTATCTGTGCTTTGATTCGTTCCTGGGATTCCAGTAATAGATTCCGATGGACATGGAAAGGTTTACTGTAACCTGTGGACCTTCATCTTGACGATGAAACACAGAAATTGCGTCGGAATTGAATACAACAGGCACCACGCTGACTTCTCTCTGGGAGAGTAATGCTTCTAACTATCTGTGCTTTGATTCGTTCCTGGGATTCCAGTAATAGATTCCAATGGACATGGGAAGGTTTACTGTAACCTGTGGACCTTCATCTTGACGATGAAATACAGAAATTGCGTCGGAATTGAATACAACAGGCACCATGCTGACTTCTCTCCGGGAGAGTAATGCTTCTAACTATCTGTGTTTTTATTCGTTCCTGGGATTCCAGTAATAGATTCCGATGGACATCGGAAGGTTTACTGTAACCTGTGGACCTTCATCTTGACGATAAAACACAGAAATTGCGTCGGAATTGAATATAACAGGCACCATGCTGACTTCTCTCCGGGAGAGTAATGCTTCTAACTATCTCTGCATTGATTCGTTCCTGGGATTCCAGTAATAGATTCCGATGGACATGGGAAGGTTTACTGTAACCTCTGGACCTTCATCTTGACGATGAAACACAGTAATTGCGTCGGAATTGAATACAACAGGCACCATGCCGACTTCTGTCTGGGAGAGGAATACTTCTAACTGTCTCTGCTTTGATTCTTTCCTGGGATACCAGTAATAGATTCCGATGGACATGGGAAGTTTTACCGTAACCTGTGGACCTTCAACGTGACGATGAAGCACAGAAATTGCGTCGGAAGGGACCACAACAGGCACCATGCCGACTTCTCTCCGGGAGAGTAATGCTTCTATCTATCTGTGCTTTGATTCGTTCCTGGGATTCCAGTAATAGATTCCGATGGACATGGGAAGGTCTACTGTAACCTGTGGACCTTCATCTTGACGATGAAACACAGAAATTGCGTCGGAATTGAATACAACAGGCACCATGCCGACTTCTGTCCGTTAGAGTAATACTTCTAACTGTCTCTGCTTTGATTCTTTCCTGGGATACCAGTAATAGATTCCGATGGACATGGGAAGGTTTACTGTTTCCTGTGGACCTTCAACGTGACGATGAAGCACAGAAATTGCGTCGGAATTGAATACAACAGGCACCATGCTGACTTCTCTCCGGGAGAGTAATGCTTCTAACTATCTGTGCTTTGATTCGTTCCTGGAATTCCAGTAATAGATTCCGATGGACATGGGAAGGTTTACTGTAACCTATGGACCTACATCTTGACGATGAAACACAGAAATTGCGTCGGAATTGAATACAACAGGCAACATGCTGACTTCTCTCCGGGAGAGTAATGCTTCTAACTATCAGTGCTTTGATTCGTTCCTGGGATTCCAGTAATGGATTCCGATGACATGGGAAGGTTTACTGTAACTTGTGGACCTTCATCTTGACGATGAAACACAGAAATTGCGTCGGAATTTTATACAACAGGCACCACGCTGACTTCTCTCCGGGAGAGTAATGCTTCTAACTATCTGTGCTTTGATTCGTTCCTGGGATTCCAGTAAAAGATTCCGATGGACATGGGAAGGTTTACTGTAACCTGTGGATCTTCATCTTGACGATGATACACAGAAATTGCGTCGGAATTGAATACAACTGGCACCGTGCTGACTTCTCTCCGGGAGAGTAATGCTTCTAACTATCTGTGCTTTGATTCGTTCCTGGGATTCCAGTAATAGATTCCGATGAACATCGGAAGGTTTACTTTAACCTATGGACCTTCATCTTGACGATGAAACACAGAAATTGCGTCGGAATTGAATACAACAGGCACCAAGCCGACTTCTCTCCGGGAGAGTAATGCCTCTAATTATCTGTGCTTTGGTTCGTTCCTGGGATGCCAGTAATAGATTCCGAAGGACATGGGAAGGTTTACTGTAACCTGTGGACCTTCATCTTGACGATGAAACACAGAAATTGCGTCGGAATTGAATACAACAGGCACCATGCTGACTTCTCTCCGGGAGAGTAATCCATCTAACTATCTGTGTTTTGATTCGTTCCTGGGATTCCAGTAATAGATTCCGATGGACATCGGAAGGTTTACTGTAACCTGTGGACCTTCATCTTGACGATGAAACACAGAAATTGCGTCGGAATTGAATATAACAGGCACCATGCTGACTTCTCTCCGGGAGAGTAATGCTTCTAACTATCTGTGCACTGATTCGTTCCTGGGATTCCAGTAATAGATTCCGATGGACATGGGAAGGTTTACTGTAACGTGTGGACCTTCATCTTGACGATGAAACACAGAAATTGCGTCGGAATTGAATACAACAGGCACCATGCCGACTTCTGTCCGGGAGAGTAATACTTCTAACTGTCTCTGCTTTGATTCTTTCCTGGGATGCCAGTAATAGATTCCGATGGACATGGGAAGGTTTACTGTAACCTGTGGACCTTCAACGTGACGATGAAGCACAGAAATTGCGTCGGAAGTGACCTCTACAGGCACCATGCCGACTTCTCTCCGGGAGAGTAATGCTTCTAACTATCTGTGCTTTGATTCGTTCCTGGGATTCCAGTAATAGATTCCGATGGACATGGGAAGGTTTACTGTAACCTGTGAACTTTCATCTTGACGATGAAACACAGAAATTGCGTCGGAATTGAATACAACAGGCACCATGCTGACTTCTCTCCGGGAGAGTAATGCTTCTAACTATCTGTGTTTTGATTCGTTCCTGGGATTCCAGTAATAGATTCCGATGGACATGGATAGGTTTACTGTAACCTGTGGACCTTCTACTTGACGATGAAACACAGAAATTGCGTCGGAATTGAATACAACAGGCACCACGCTGACTTCTCTCTGGGAGAGTAATGCTTCTAACTATCTGTGCTTTGATTCGTTCCTGGGATTCCAGTAATAGATTCCAATGGACATGGGAAGGTTTACTGTAACCTGTGGACCTTCATCTTGACGATGAAATACAGAAATTGCGTCGGAATTGAATACAACAGGCACCATGCTGACTTCTCTCCGGGAGAGTAATGCTTCTAACTATCTGTGTTTTGATTCGTTCCTGGGATTCCAGTAATAGATCCCGATGGACATCGGAAGGTTTACTGTAACCTGTGGACCTTCATCTTGACGATAAAACACAGAAATTGCGTCGGAATTGAATATAACAGGCACCATGCTGACTTCTCTCCGGGAGAGTAATGCTTCTAACTATCTCTGCATTGATTCGTTCCTGGGATTCCAGTAATAGATTCCGATGGACATGGGAAGGTTTACTGTAACCTCTGGACCTTCATCTTGACGATGAAACACAGTAATTGCGTCGGAATTGAATACAACAGGCACCATGCCGACTTCTGTCTGGGAGAGGAATACTTCTAACTGTCTCTGCTTTGATTCTTTCCTGGGATACCAGTAATAGATTCCGATGGACATGGGAAGTTTTACCGTAACCTGTGGACCTTCAACGTGACGATGAAGCACAGAAATTGCGTCGGAAGGGACCACAACAGGCACCATGCCGACTTCTCTCCGGGAGAGTAATGCTTCTAACTATCTGTGCTTTGATTCGTTCCTGGGATTCCAGTAATAGATTCCGATGGACATGGGAAGGTTTACTGTAACCTGTGGACCTTCATCTTGACGATGAAACACAGAAATTGCGTCGGAATTGAATACAACAGGCACCATGCCGACTTCTGTCCGTTAGAGTAATACTTCTAACTGTCTCTGCTTTGATTCTTTCCTGGGATACCAGTAATAGATTCCGATGGACATGGGAAGGTTTACTGTTTCCTGTGGACCTTCAACGTGACGATGAAGCACAGAAATTGCGTCGGAATTGAATACAACAGGCACCATGCCGACTTCTCTCCGGGAGAGTAATGCTTCTATCTATCTGTGCTTTGATTCGTTCCTGGGATTCCAGTAATAGATTCCGATGGACATGGGAAGGTTTACTGTAACCTGTCGACCTTCATCTTGACGATGAAACACAGCAATTGCGTCGGAATTGAATACAACAGGCACCATGCTGACTTCTCTCCGGGAGAGTAATGCTTCTAACTATCTGTGCTATGATTCGTTCCTGGGATTCCAGTAATAGATTCCGATGGACATGGGAAGGTTTACTGTAACCTGTGGACCTTCATCTTGACGATGAAACACAGAAATTGCGTCGGAATTGAATACAACAGGCACCATGCCGACATCTCTCCGGGAGAGTAATGCTTCTAACTATCTGTGCTTTGGTTCGTTCCTGGGATTCCAGTATTAGATTCCGATGGAGATGGGAGGTTTTACTGTAGCCTGTGGACTTTCATCTTTGCGATGAAACACAGAAATTGCGTCGGGATTGAATACAACAGGCGCCATGCTGACTTCTCTCCGGGAGAGTAATGCTTCTAACTATCTGTGCTTTGATTCGTTCCTGGGATTCCAGTAATAGATTCCGATGGACATGGGAAGGTTTACTGTAACCTGTGGACCTTCATCTTGACGATGAAACACAGAAATGGCGTCGGAATTGAATACATCAGGCACAATGCTGACCTCTGTCCGTGAGAGTAATCTTTCTAACTATCTGTGCTTTGACTCGTTCCTGGGATTCCAGTAATAGATTCCGATGGACATGGGAAGGTTTACTGTAACCTGTGGACCTTCATCTTGACGATGAAACACAGAAATTGCGTCGGAATTTTATACAACAGGCACCACGCTGACTTCTCTCCGGGAGAGTATTGCTTCTAACTACCTGTGCTCTGATTCGTTCCTGGGATTCCAGTAATAGATTCTGATGGACATCGGAAGGTTTACTGTAACATGTGGACCCTCATCTTGACGATGAAACACAGAAATTGCGTCGGAATTGAATACATCAGGCACCATGCTGACTTCAGTCCGTGAGAGTAATGTTTCTAACTATCTGTGCTTTGACTCGTTCCTGGGATTCCAGTAATAGATTCCGATGGACATGGGAAGGTTTACTGTAACCTGTGGACCTTCATCTTGATGTTGAAACACAGAAATTGCGTCGGAATTGAATACAACAGCCACCATGCCGACTTCTCTCCGTGGGAGTAATGCTTCTAACTATCTGTGCTTTGATTCGGTCCTGGGATTCCAGTAATAGATTCCGATGGACATGGGAAGGTTTACTGTAACCTGTGGACCTTCATCTTGACGTTAAAACACAGAAATGGCGTCGGAAATGAATACAACAGGCACCATGCTGACTTCTCTCCGTGTGAGTAATGCTTCTAACTATCTGTGCTTTGATTCGTTCCTGGGATTCCAGTAATAGATTCCGATGGACATGGGAAGGTTTACTGCAACCTGTAAACCTTCATCTTGACGTTGAAACACAGAAATTGCGTCGGAAGTGAATACAACAGGCACCATGCCGACTTCTCTCCGGGAGAGTAATGCTTCTAACTGTCTGTGCTTTGATTCGTTCCTGGGATTCCAGTAATAGATTCCGATGGACATGGGAATGTTTACTGTAACCTGTGGACCTTCATCTTGACGTTAAAACACAGAAATTGCGTCGGAATTGAATACAACAGGCACCATGCCGACTTCTCTCCGGGAGAGTAAGGCTTCTAACTATCTTGCTTTGATTCGTTCCTGGGAGTCCAGTAATAGATTCCGATGGACATCGGAAGGTTTACTGTAACCTGTGGACCTTCATCTTGACGACGGAAAACAGAAATTGCGTCGGAATTGAATACAACAGACACCATGCCGCCTTCTCTCCGGAAGAGTGATGCTTCTAACTATCTGTGCTTTCATTCGTTCCTGGGATTCCAGTAATAGATTCCGATGGACGTCGGAAGGTTTACTGTAACCTGTGGACCTTCATCTTGACGATGAAACACAGAAATTGCGTCGGAATTGAATACAACAGGCACCATGCCGACTTCTGTCCGGGAGAGTAATGCTTCTAACTATCTGTGTTTTGGTTCGTTCCTGGGATGCCAGTAATAGATTCCGATGGACATGGGAAGGTTTACTGTAACCTGTGGACCTTCATCTAGACGATGAAACACAGAAATTGCGTCGGAATTGAATACGACAAGCACCATGCTGACTTCTCTCCGGGAGAGTAATGCTTCTAACTATCTGTGCTTTGATTCGTTCCTGGGATTCCAGTAATAGATTCCGATGGACATGGGAAGATTTACTGTAACCTGTGGAGCCTCATCTTGACGATGAAACACAGAAATTGCGTCGGAATTGAATACGACAAGCACCATGCCGACTTCTCTCCGGGAGAGTAAGGCTTCTAACTATCTTGCTGTGATTCGTTCCTGGGATTCCAGTAATAGATAATGATGGACATCGGAGGGTTTACTGTAACCTGTGGACCTTCATCTTGACGATGAAACACAGAAATTGCGTCGGAATTGAATACAACAGGCACAATGCTGACTTCTCTCCGGGAGAGTAATGCTTCTAACTATCTGTGCTTTGATTCGTTCCTGGGATTCCAGTAATAGATTCCGATGGACATGGGAAGGTTTACTGGAACCTGTGGACCTTCATCTTGACGACGGAACACAGAAATTGCGTCGGAATTGAATACAACAGACACCATGCCGCCTTCTCTCCGGGAGAGTGATGCTTCTAACTATCTGTGCTTTGGTTCGTTCCTGGGATTCCAGTAATTGATTCCGATGGACATCGGAAGGTTTACTGTAACCTGTGGACCTTCATCTTGACGATGAAACACAGAAATTGCGTCGGAATTGAATACAACAGGCACCATGCTGACTTCTCTCCGGGAGAGTAATTCTTCTAACTATCTGTGCTTTGATTCGTTCCTGGGATTCCTGTAATAGATTCCGATGGTCATAGGAAGGTTTACTGTAACCTGTGGTCCTTCATCTTGACGTTGAAACACAGAATTTGCCTCGGAATTGAATACAACAGGCACCATGCTGACTTCTCTCCGGGAGAGTAGTGCTTCTAACTATTGGTGCTTTGATTCGCTCCTGGGATTCCAGTAATAGATTCCGATGGACATGGGAAGGGTTACTGTAACCTGTGGACCTTCATCTAGACGATGAAACACAGAAATTGCGTCGGAATTGAATACGACAAGCACCATGCTGACTTCTCTACGGGAGAGTAATGCTTCTAACTATCTGTGCTTTGATCGATCCTGGGATTCCAGTAATAGATTCCAATGGACATGGGAAGGTTTACTGTAACCTGTGGACCTTCATCTTGACGATGAAACACAGAAATTGCGTCGGAATTGAATACAACAGGCACCATGCTGACTTCTCTCCGGGAGAGGAATGCTTCTAACTATCTGTGCTTTGATTCGTTCCTGGGATTCCAGTAATAGATTCCGATGGACATGGGAAGGTTTACTGTGACCTGTGGACCTTCATCTTGACGAAGAAACACAGAAATTGCGTCGGAATTGAATACGACAAGCACCATGCTGACTTCTCTCCGGGAGAGTAATGCTTCTAACTATCTGTGCTTTGATTCGTTCCTGGGATTCCAGTAATAGATTCCGATGGACATAGGAAGGTTTACTGTAACCTGTGGACCTTCATCTTGACGATGAAACACAGAAATTGCGTCGGAATTGAATACAACAGGCACCATGCCGACTTCTCTCCGGGAGAGTAATGCTTCTAACTATCTGTGCTTTGATTCGTTCCTGGGATTCCAGCAATAGATTCCGATGGACATGGGAAGGTTTACTGTAACCTGTGGACCTTCATCTTGACGACGGAACACAGAAATTGCGACGGAATTGAATACAACAGACACCATGCCGCCTTCTCTCCGGGAGAGTGATGCTTCTAACTATCTGTGCTTTGGTTCGTTCCTGGGATTCCAGTAATAGATTCCGATGGACATCAGAAGGTTTACTGTAACCTGTGGACCTTCATCTTGACGATGAAACACAGAAATTGCGTCGGAACTGAATACAACAGGCACCATGCTGACTTCTCTCCGGGAGACTAATGCTTCCAACTATCTGTGCTTTGATTCGTTCCTGGGATTCCAGTAATAGATTCCGATGGACATAGGAAGGTTTACTGTAACCTGTGGACCTTCATCTTGACGATGAAACACAGAAATTGCGTCGGAATTGAATACAACAGGCACCATGCTGACTTCTCTCCGGGAGAGTAATGCTTCTAACTATCTGTGCTTTGATTCGTTCCTGGGATTCCAGTAATAGATTCCGATGGACATGGGAAGGTTTACTGTAACCTGTGGACCTTCATATAGACGATGAAACACAGAAATTACGTCGGATTTGAATACGACAAGCACCATGCTGACTTCTCTCCGGGAGAGTAATGCTTCTAACTATCTGTGCTTTGATTCGTTCCTGGGATTCCAGTAATAGATTCCGATGGACATGGGAAGATTTACTGTAACCTGTGGAGCCTCATCTTGACGATGAAACACAGAAATTGCGTCGGAATTGAATACAACAGGCCCCATGCAGACTTCTCTCCGGGAGAGTAATGCTTCTAACTATTGGTGCTTTGATTCGTTCCTGGGATTCCAGTAATAGATTCCGATGGACATAAGAAGGTTTACTGTAACCTGTGGACCTTCATCTTGACGATGAAACACAGAAATTGCGTCGGAATTGAATACAACAGGCACCATGCTGATTTCTCTCCGGGAGAGTAATGCTTCTAACTATCTGTGCTTTGATTCGTTCCTGGGATTCCAGTAATAGATTCCGATGGACATGGGAAGGTTTACTGTAACCTGTGGTCCTTCATCTTGACGTTGAAACACAGAATTTGCGTCGGAATTGAATACAACAGGCACCATGCTGACTTCTCTCCGGGAGAGTAATGCTTGTAACTATTGGTGCTTAGATTCGTTCCTGGGATTCCAGTAATAGATTCCGATGGACATGGGAAGGTTTACTGTAACCTGTGGACCTTCATCTTGACGTTGAAACACAGAATTTGCGTCGGAATTGAATACAACAGGCACCATGCCGACTTCTCTCCGGGAGAGTAAGGCTTCTAACTATCTTGCTTTGATTCGTTCTTGGGATTCCAGTAATAGATAATGATGGACATCGGAAGGTTTACTGTATCCTGTGGACCTTCATCTTGACGATGAATCACAGAAATTGCGTCGGAATTGAATACGAGAAGCACCATGCTGACTTCTCTCCGGGAGAGTAATGGTTCTAACTATCTGTGCTTTGATTCGTTCCTGGGATTCCAGTAATAGACTCCGATGGACATGGGAAGGTTTACTGTAACCTGTGGACATTCATCTTGACGTTGAAACACAGAAATTGCGTCGGAATTGAATACAACAAGCGCCATGCCGACTTCTCTCCGTGGGAGTAATGCTTCTAACTATCTGTGCTTTGATTCGGTACTGGGATTCCAGTAATAGATTCCGATGGACATGGGAAGGTTTACTGTAACCTGTGGACCTTCATCTCGACGATGAAACACAGAAATTGCGTCGGAATTGAATACAACAGGCACCATGCTGACTCTTCTCCGGGAGAGTAATGCTTCTAACTATCTGTGCTTTGATTCGTTCCTGGGATTCCAGTAATAGATTCCGATGGACATGGGAAGGTTTACTGTAACCTGTGGACCTTCATCTTGACGTTGAAACACAGAAATTGCGTCGGAATTGAATACAACAGGCACCATGCCGACTTCTCTCCGTGGGAGTAATGCTTCTAACTATCTGTGCTTTGATTCGGTCCTGGGATTCCAGTAATAGATTCCGATGGACATGGGAAGGTTTACTGTAACCTGTGGACCTTCATCTTGACGTTGAAACACAGAAATTGCGTCGGAATTGAATACAACAGGCACCATGCCGACTTCTCTCCGGGAGAGTAATGCTTGTAACTATCTGTGCTTTGATTCGTTCCTGGGATTCCAGTAATAGATTCCGATGGACATGGGAAGGTTTACTGTAACCTGTGGTCCTTCATCTTGACGTTGAAACACAGAATTTGCGTCGGAATTGAATACAACAGGCACCATGCTGACTTCTCTCCGGGAGAGTAATGCTTGTAAGTATTGGTGCTTTGATTCGTTCCTGGGATTCCAGTAATAGATTCCGATGGACATGGGAAGGTTTACTGTAACCTGTGGACCTTCATTTAGACGAAGAAACACAGAAATTGCGTCGGAATTGAATACGACAAGCACCATGCTGACTTCTCTCCGGGAGAGTAATGCTTCTAACTATCTGTGCTTTGATTCGTTCCTGGGATTCCAGTAATAGATTCCGATGGACATGGGAAGATTTACTGTAACCTGTGGAGCTTCATCTTGACGATGAAACACAGAAATTGCGTCGGAATTGAATACGAGAAGCACTATGCTGACTTCTCTCTGGGAGAGTAATGCTTCTAACTATCTGTGCTTTGATTCGTTCCTGGGATTCCAGTAATAGATTCCGATGGACATGGGAAGGTTTACTGTAACCTGTGGACCTTCATCTTGACGATGATACACAGAAATTGCGTCGGAATTGAATACAGCAGGCACCATGCTGACTTTCCTCCGGGAGAGTAATGCTTCTAACTATCTGTGCTTTGATTCGTTCCTGGGATTCCAGTAATAGATTCCGATGGACATGGGAAGATTTACTGTAACCTGTGGACCTTCATCTTGACGTTGAAACACAGAAATTGCGTCGGAATTGAATACAACAGGCACCATGCCGACTTCTCTCCTTGGGAGTAAGGCTTCTAACTATCTGTGCTTTGATTCGGTCCTGGGATTCCAGTAATAGATTCCGATGGACATGGGAAGGTTAACTGTAACCTGTGGACCTTCATCTTGACGTTGAAACACAGAATTTGCGTCGGAATTGAATACAACAGGCACCATGCCGACTTCTCTCCGTATGAGTAATGCTTCTAACCATCTGTGCTTTGATTCGGTCCTGGTATTCCAGTAATAGATTCCGATGGACATGGGAAGGTTTACTGTAACCTGTGGGCCTTCATCTGGACGTTGAACCACAGAAATTGCGTCGTAATTGAATACAACAGGCACCATGCTGACTTCTCTCCGGGAGAGTAATGCTTCTAACTATCTGTGCTTTGATTCCTTCCTGGGATTCCAGTAATAGATTCCAATGGACATGGGAAGGTTTACTGTAACCTGTGGACCTTCATCTTGACGATGAAACACAAAAATTGCGTCGGAATTGAAAACAACAGGCACCATGCTGACTTCTCTCCGGGAGAGTAATGCTTCTAACTATCTGTGCTTTGATTCGTTCCTGGGATTCCAGTAATAGATTCCGATGGACATGGGAAGGTTTACTGTAACCTGTGGACCTTCATCTTGACGTCGAAACACAGAAATTGCGTCGGAATTGAATACAACAGGCACCATGCTGACTTCTCTCCGGGAGAGTAATGCTTCTAACTATCTGTGCTTTGATTCGTTCCTGGGATTCCTGTAATAGATTCCGATGGACATGGGAAGGACATGGACATGGGAAGGTTTACTGTAACCTGTGGACATTCATCTTGACGATGAAACACAGAAATTGCGTCGTACTTGAATACAACCGGCACCATGCTGACTTCTCTCCGGGCGAGTAATGCTTCTAACTATCTGTGCTTTGATTCGTTCCTGGGATTCCAGTAATAGATTCCAATGGACATGGGAAGGTTTACTGTAACCTGTGGACCTTCATCTTGCCGACGAAACACAAAAATTGCGTCGGAATTGAAAACAACAGGCACCATGCTGACTTCTCTCCGGGAGAGTAATGCTTCTAACTATCTGTGCTTTGATTCGTTCCTGGGATTCCAGTAATAGAATCCGATGGACATGGGAAGGTTTACTGTAACCTGTGGACCTTCATCTTGACGTCGAAACACAGAAATTGCGTATGAATTGAATACAACTGGCACCATGCTGACTTCTCTCCAGGAGAGTAATGCTTCTAACTATCTGTGCTTTGATTCGTTCCTGGGATTCCAGTAATAGATTCCGATGGACATGGGAAGGACATGGACATGGGAAGGTTTACTGTAACCTGTGGACATTCATCTTGACGATGAAACACAGAATTTGCGTCGTACTTGAATACAACCGGCACCATGCTGACTTCTCTCCGGGAGAGTAATGCTTCTAACTATCTGTGCTTTGATTGGTTCCTGGGATTCCAGTAATAGATTCCGATGGACATGGGAAGGTTTACTGTAACCTGTGGACCTTCATCTTGACGTTGAAACAAAGAAATTGCGTCGGAATTGAATACAACAGGCGCCATGCCGACTTCTCTATGTGGGAGTAATGCTTCTAACTATCTGTGCTTTGATTCGGTACTGGGATTTCAGTAATAGATTCCGATGGACATGGGAAGGTTTACTGTAACCTGTGGACCTTCATCTCGACGATGAAACACAGAAATTGCGTCGGAATTGAATACAACAGGCACCATGCTGACTTCTCTCCGGGAGAGTAATGCTTCTAACTATCTGTGCTTTGATTCGTTCCTGGGATTCCAGTAATAGATTCCGATGGACATGGGAAGGTTTACTGTAACCTGTGGACCTTCATCTTGACGTTGAAACACAGAAATTGCGTCGGAATTGAATACAACAGGCACCATGCCGACTTCTCTCCGTGGGAGTAATGCTTCTAACTATCTGTGCTTTGATTCGGTCCTGGGATTCCAGTAATAGATTCCGATGGACATGGGAAGGTTTACTGTTACCTGTGGACCTTCATCTTGACGTTGAAACACAGAAATTGCGTCGGAATTGAATACAACAGGCACCATGCCGACTTCTCTCCGTGGGAGTAATGCTTCGAACTATCTGTGCTTTGATTCGTTCCTGGGATTCCAGTAATAGATTCCGATGGACATGGGAAGGTTTACTATAACCTGTGGTCCTTCATCTTGACGTTGCAACACAGAATTTGCGTCGGAATTGAATACAACAGGCACCATGCTGACTTCTCTCTGGGAGAGTAATGCTTCTAACTATCTGTGCTTTGATTCGTTCCTGGGATTCCAGTAATAGATTCCGATGGACATGGGAAGGTTTACTGTAACCTGTGGACCTTCATCTTAACGTTGAAACACAGAAATTGCGTCGGAATTGAATACAACAGGCACCATGCCGACTTCTCTCCGGGAGAGTAAGGCTTCTAACTATCTTGCTTTGATTCGTTCTTGGGATTCCAGTAATAGATAATGATGGACATCGGAAGGTTTACTGTAACCTGTGGACCTTCATCTTGACGATGAAACACAGAAATTGCGTCGGAATTGAATACGAGAAGCACCATGCTGACTTCTCTCCGGGAGAGTAATGCTTCTAACTATCTGTGCTTTGATTCGTTCCTGGGATTCCAGTAATAGATTCCAATGGACATGGGAAGGTTTACTGTAACCTGTGGACCTTCATCTTGACGATGAAACACAGAAATTGCGTCGGAATTGAATACAACAGGCACCATGCTGACTTCTCTCCGGGAGAGGAATGCTTCTAACTATCTGTGCTTTGATTCGTTCCTGGAATTCCAGTAATAGATTCCGATGGACATGGGAAGGTTTACTGTTATCTGTGGACCTTCATCTTGACGTTGAAACACAGAAATTGCGTCGGAATTGAATACAACAGGCACCATGCCGACTTCTCTCCGTGGGAGTAATGCTTCGAACTATCTGTGCTTTGATTCGTTCCTGGGATTCCAGTAATAGATTCCGATGGACATGGGAAGGTTTACTATAACCTGTGGTCCTTCATCTTGACGTTGAAACACAGAATTTGCGTCGGAATTGAATACAACAGGCACCATGCTGACCTCTCTCCGGGAGAGTAATGCTTCAAACTATCTGTGCTTTGATTCGTTCCTGGGATTCCAGTAATAGATTCCGATGGACATGGGAAGATTTACTGTAACCTGTGGAGCCTCATCTTGACGATGAAACACAGAAATTGCGTCGGAATTGAATACGAGAAGCACCATGCTGACTTCTCTCCGGGAGAGTAATGCTTCTAACTAATTGTGCTTTGATTCGTTCCTGGGATTCCAGTAATAGATTCCAATGGACATGGGAAGGTTTACTGTAACCTGTGGACCTTCATCTTGACGATGAAACACAGAAATTGCGTCGGAATTGAATACAACAGGCACCATGCTGACTTCTCTCCGGGAGAGTAATGCTTCTAACTATCTGTGCTTTGATTCGTTCCTGGGATTCCAGTAATAGATTCCAATGGACATGGGAAGGTTTACTGTAACCTGTGGACCTTCATCTTGACGTTGAAACACAGAAATTGCGTCGGAATTGAATACAACAGGCGCCATGCCGACTTCTCTCCGTGGGAGTAATGCTTCTAACTATCTGTGCTTTAATTCGGTACTGGGATTCCAGTAATAGATTCCGATGGACATGGGAAGGTTTACTGTAACCTGTGGACCTTCATCTCAACGATGAAACACAGAAATTGCGTCGGAATTGAATACAACAGGCACCATGCTGACTCTTCTCCGGGAGAGTAATGCTTCTAACTATCTGTGCTTTGATTCGTTCCTGGGATTCCAGTAATAGATTCCGATGGACATGGGAAGGTTTACTGTAACCTGTGGACCTTCATCTTGACGTTGAAACACAGAAATTGCGTCGGAATTGAATACAACAGGCACCATGCCGACTTCTCTCCGTGGGAGTAATGCTTCTAACTATCTGTGCTTTGATTCGGTCCTGGGATTCCAGTAATAGATTCCGATGGACATGGGAAGGTTTACTGTAACCTGTGGACCTTCATCTTGACGTTGAAACACAGAAATTGCGTCGGAATTGAATACAACAGGCACCATGCCGACTTCTCTCCGGGAGAGTAATGCTTGTAACTATCTGTGCTTTGATTCGTTCCTGGGATTCCAGTAATAGATTCCGATGGACATGGGAAGGTTTACTGTAACCTGTGGTCCTTCATCTTGACGTTGAAACACAGAATTTGCGTCGGAATTGAATACAACAGGCACCATGCTGACTTCTCTCCGGGAGAGTAATGCTTGTAAGTATTGGTGCTTTGATTCGTTCCTGGGATTCCAGTAATAGATTCCGATGGACATGGGAAGGTTTACTGTAACCTGTGGACCTTCATCTAGACGAAGAAACACAGAAATTGCGTCGGAATTGAATACGACAAGCACCATGCTGACTTCTCTCCGGGAGAGTAATGCTTCTAACTATCTGTGCTTTGATTCGTTCCTGGGATTCCAGTAATAGATTCCGATGGACATGGGAAGATTTACTGTAACCTGTGGAGCTTCATCTTGACGATGATACACAGAAATTGCGTCGGAATTGAATACAGGAGGCACCATGCTGACTTTCCTCCGGGAGAGTAATGCTTCTAACTATCTGTGCTTTGATTCGTTCCTGGGATTCCAGTAATAGATTCCGATGGACATGGGAAGATTTACTGTAACCTGTGGACCTTCATCTTGACGTTGAAACACAGAAATTGCGTCGGAATTGAATACAACAGGCAACATGCCGACTTCTCTCCTTGGGAGTAATGCTTCTAACTATCTGTGCTTTGATTCGGTCCTGGGATTCCAGTAATAGATTCCGATGGACATGGGAAGGTTAACTGTAACCTGTGGACCTTCATCTTGACGTTGAAACACAGAATTTGCGTCGGAATTGAATACAACAGGCACCATGCCGACTTCTCTCCGTATGAGTAATGCTTCTAACCATCTGTGCTTTGATTCGGTCCTGGTATTCCAGTAATACATTCCGATGGACATGGGAAGGTTTACTGTAACCTGTGGGCCTTCATCTGGACGTTGAACCACAGAAATTGCGTCGTAATTGAATACAACAGGCACCATGCTGACTTCTCTCCGGGAGAGTAATGCTTCTAACTACCTGTGCTTTGATTCGTTCCTGGGATTCCAGTAATAGATTCCAATGGACATGGGAAGGTTTACTGTAACCTGTGGACCTTCATCTTGACGATGAAACACAAAAATTGCGTCGGAATTGAAAACAACAGGCACCATGCTGACTTCTCTCCGGGAGAGTAATGCTTCTAACCATCTGTGCTTTGATTCGTTCCTGGGATTCCAGTAATAGATTCCGATGGACATGGGAAGGTTTACTGTAACCTGTGGACCTTCATCTTGACGTCGAAACACAGAAATTGCGTCGGAATTGAATACAACAGGCACCATGCTGACTTCTCTCCGGGAGAGTAATGCTTCTAACTATCTGTGCTTTGATTCGTTCCTGGGATTCCAGTAATAGATTCCGATGGACATGGGAAGGACATGGACATGGGAAGGTTTACTGTAACCTGTGGACATTTATCTTGACGATGAAACACAGAAATTGCGTCGTACTTGAATACAACCGGCACCATGCTGACTTCTCTCCGGGAGAGTAATGCTTCTAACTATCTGTGCTTTGATTAGTTCCTGGGATTCCATGAATAGATTCCGATGGACATGGGAAGGTTTACTGTAACCTGTGGACCTCCGTCTTGACGATGAAACACAGAAATTGCGTCGGAATTGAATACAACAGGCACCATGCTGACTTCTCTCCGGGAGAGTAATGCTTCTAACTATCTGTGCTTTGATTCGTTCCTGGGATTCCAGTAATAGATTCCGATGGACATGGGAAGGACATGGACATGGGAAGGTTTACTGTAACCTGTGGACATTCATCTTGACGATGAAACACAGAAATTGCGTCGTACTTGAATACAACCGGCACCATGCTGACTTCTCTCCGGGCGAGTAATGCTTCTGACTATCTGTGCTTTGATTCGTTCCTGGGATTCCAGTAATAGATTCCAATGGACATGGGAAGGTTTACTGTAACCTGTGGACCTTCATCTTGCCGACGAAACACAAAAATTGCGTCGGAATTGAAAACAACAGGCACCATGCTGACTTCTCTCCGGGAGAGTAATGCTTCTAACTATCTGTGCTTTGATTCGTTCCTGGGATTCCAGTAATAGATTCCGATGGACATGGGAAGGTTTACTGTAACCTGTGGACCTTCATCTTGACGTCGAAACACAGAAATTGCGTCGGAATTGAATACAACAGGCACCATGCTGACTTCTCTCCAGGAGAGTAATGCTTCTAACTATCTGTGCTTTGATTCGTTCCTGGGATTCCAGTAATAGATTCCGATGGACATGGGAAGGACATGGACATGGGAAGGTTTACTGTAACCTGTGGACATTCATCTTGACGATGAAACACAGAAATTGCGTCGTACTTGAATACAACCGGCACCATGCTGACTTCTCTCCGGGAGAGTAATGCTTCTAACTATCTGTGCTTTGATTCGTTCCTGGGATTCCAGTAATAGATTCCGATGGACATGGGAAGGTTTACTGTAACCTGTGGACCTTCATCTTGACGTTGAAACAAAGAAATTGCGTCGGAATTGAATACAACAGGCGCCATGCCGACTTCTCTCCGTGGGAGTAATGCTTCTAACTATCTGTGCTTTGATTCGGTACTGGGATTCCAGTAATAGATTCCGATGGACATGGGAAGGTTTACTGTAACCTGTGGACCTTCATCTCGACGATGAAACACAGAAATTGCGTCGGAATTGAATACAACAGGCACCATGCTGACTTCTCTCCGGGAGAGTAATGCTTCTAACTATCTGTGCTTTGATTCGTTCCTGGGATTCCAGTAATAGATTCCGATGGACATGGGAAGGTTTACTGTAACCTGTGGACCTTCATCTTGACGTTGAAACACAGAAATTGCGTCGGAATTGAATACAACAGGCACCATGCCGACTTCTCTCCGTGGGAGTAATGCTTCTAACTATCTGTGCTTTGATTCGGTCCTGGGATTCCAGTAATAGATTCCGATGGACATGGGAAGGTTTACTGTAACCTGTGGACCTTCATCTTGACATTGAAACACAGAAATTGCGTCGGAATTGAATACAACAGGCACCATGCCGACTTCTCTCCGGGAGAGTAATGCTTCTAACTATCTGTGCTTTGATTCGTTCCTGGGATTGCAGTAATAGATTCCGATGGACATGGGAAGGTTTACTGTAACCTGTGGTCCTTCATCTTGACGTTGAAACACAGAATTTGCGTCGGAATTGAATACAACAGGCACCATGCTGACTTCTCTCCGGGAGAGCAATGCTTGTAAGTATTGGTGCTTTGATTCGTTCCTGGGATTCCAGTAATAGATTCCGATGGACATGGGAAGGTTTACTGTAACCTGTGGACCTTCATCTTGACGATGATACACAGAAATTGCGTCGGAATTGAATACGAGAAGCACCATGCTGACTTCTCTCTGGGAGAGTAATGCTTCTAACTATCTGTGCTTTGATTCGTTCCTGGGATTCCAGTAATAGATTCCGATGGACATGGGAAGGTTTACTGTAACCTGTGGACCTTCATCTTGACGATGATACACAGAAATTGCGTCGGAATTGAATACAGCAGGCACCATGCTGACTTTCCTCCGGGAGAGTAATGCTTCTAACTATCTGTGCTTTGATTCGTTCCTGGGATTCCAGTAATAGATTCCGATGGACATGGGAAGATTTACTGTAACCTGTGGACCTTCATCTTGACGTTGAAACACAGAAATTGCGTCGGAATTGAATACAACAGGCACCATGCCGACTTCTCTCCTTGGGAGTAATGCTTCTAACTATCTGTGCTTTGATTCGGTCCTGGGATTCCAGTAATAGATTCCGATGGACATGGGAAGGTTAACTGTAACCTGTGGACCTTCATCTTGACGTTGAAACACAGAAATTGCGTCGGAATTGAATACAACAGGCACCATGCCGACTTCTCTCCGTGGGAGTAATGCTTCTAACCATCTGTGCTTTGATTCGGTCCTGGTATTCCAGTAATAGATTCCGATGGACATGGGAAGGTTTACTGTAACGTGTGGGCCTTCATCTGGACGTTGAAACACAGAAATTGCGTCGTAATTGAACACAACAGGCACCATGCTGACTTCTCTCCGGGAGAGTAATGCTTCTAACTATCTGTGCTTTGATTCGTTCCTGGGATTCCAGTAATAGATTCCCATGGACATGGGAAGATTTACTGTAACCTGTGGAGCTTCATCTTGACGATGAAACACAGAAATTGCGTCGGAGTTGAATACGAGAAGCACCATGCTGACTTCTCTCCGGGCGAGTAATGCTTCTAACTATCTGTGCTTTCATTCGTTCCTGGGATTCCAGTAATAGATTCCAATGGACATGGGAAGGTTTACTGTAACCTGTGGACCTTCATCTTGACGATGAAACACAAAAATTGCGTCGGAATTGAAAACAACAGGCACCATGCTGACTTCTCTCCGGGAGAGTAATGCTTCTAACTATCTGTGCTTTGATTCGTTCCTGGGATTCCAGTAATAGATTCCGATGGACATGGGAAGGTTTACTGTAACCTGTGGACCTTCATCTTGACGTCGAAACACAGAAATTGCGTCGGAATTGAATACAACAGGCACCATGCTGACTTCTCTCGGGGAGAGTAATGCTTCTAACTATCTGTGCTTTGATTCGTTCCTGGGATTCCAGTAATAGATTCCGATGGACATGGGAAGGACATGGACATGGGAAGGTTTACTGTAACCTGTGGACATTCATCTTGACGATGAACCACAGAAATTGCGTCGTACTTGAATACAACCGGCACCATGCTGACTTCTCTCCGGGTGAGTAATGCTTCTAACTATCTGTGCTTTGATTCGTTCCTGGGATTCCATGAATAGATTCCGATGGACATGGGAAGGTTTACTGTAACCTGTGGACCTCCGTCTTGACGATGAAACACAGAAATTGCGTCGGAATTGAATACAACAGGCACCATGCTGACTTCTCTCCGGGAGAGTAATGCTTCTAACTATCTGTGCTTTATTTCGTTCCTGGGATTCCAGTAATAGATTCCGATGGACATGCTAAGGTTTACTGTAACCTGTGGACCTTCATCTTGACGATGAAACACAGAAATTGCGTCGGAATTGAATACAACAGGCACCGTGCTGACTTCTCTCCGGGAGAGTAATGCTTCTAACTATCTGTGCTTTGATTCGTTCCTGGGATTCCAGTAATAGATTCCGATGGACATCGGAAGGTTTACTGTAACCTGTGGACCTTCATCTTGACGATGAAACACAGAAATTGCGTCGGAATTGAATACAACAGGCACAATGCTGACTTCTCTCCGGGAGAGTAATGCTTCTAACTATCTGTGCTTTGATTCGTTCCTGGGATTCCAGTAATAGATTCCGATGGACATGGGAATTTTTACTGTAACATGTGGACCTTCATCTTGACGATGAAACAGAGAAATTGCGTCGGAATTGAATACAACAGGCACCATGCTGACTTCTGTCCGGGAGAGTAATGCTTCTAACTATCTGTGCTTTGATTCGTTCCTGGGATTCCAGTAATAGATTCCGATGGACATGGGAAGGTTTACTGTAACCTGTGGACCTTCATCTTGACGATGAAACACAGAAATTGCGTCGGAATTGAATACAACAGGCACCATGCTGACTTCTCTCCGGGAGAGTAATGCTTCTAACTATCTGTGCTTTGATTCGTTCCTGGGATTCCAGTAATAGATTCCGATGGACATGGGAAGGTTTACTGTAACCTGTGGACCTTCATCTTGACGTCGAAACACAGAAATTGCGTCGGAATTGAATACAACAGGCACCATGCTGACTTCTCTCCGGGAGAGTAATGCTTCTAACTATCTGTGCTTTGATTCGTTCCTGGGATTCCAGTAATAGATTCCGATGGACATGGGAAGGTTTACTGTAACCTGTGGACCTTCATCTTGACGTTGAAACACAGAAATTGCGTCGGAATTGAATACAACAGGCACCATGCCGACTTCTCTCCGTGGGAGTAATGCTTCTAACTATCTGTGCTTTGATTCGGTCCTGGGATTCCAGTAATAGATTCCGATGGATATGGGAAGGTTTACTGTAACCTGTGGACCTTCATCTTGACGTTGAAACACAGAAATTGCGTCGGAATTGAATACAACAGGCACCATGCCGACTTCTCTCCGGGAGAGTAATGCTTCTAACTATCTGTGCTTTGATTCGTTCCTGGGATTCCAGTAATAGATTCCGATGGACATGGGAAGGTTTACTGTAACCTGTGGTCCTTCTCTTGACGTTGAAACACAGAATTTGCGTCGGAATTGAATACAACAGGCACCATGCTGACTTCTCTCCGGGAGAGTAATGCTTGTAAGTATTGGTGCTTTGATTCGTTCCTGGGATTCCAGTAATGGATTCCGATGGACATGGGAAGGTTTACTGTAACCTGTGGACCTTCATCTAGACGAAGAAACACAGAAATTGCGTCGGAATTGAATACGACAAGCACCATGCTGACTTCTCTCTGGGACAGTAATGCTTCTAACTATCTGTGTTTTGATTCGTTCCTGGGATTCCAATAATAGATTCCGATGGACATGGGAAGATTTACTGTAACCTGTGGAGCTTCATCTTGACGATGAAACACAGAAATTGCGTCGGAATTGAATACGAGAAGCACCATGCTGACTTCTCTCTGGGAGAGTAATGCATCTAACTATCTGTGCTTTGATTCGTTCCTGGGATTCCAGTAATAGATTCCGATGGACATGGGAAGGTTTACTGTAACCTGTGGACCTTCATCTTGACGATGATACACAGAAATTGCGTCGGAATTGAATACAGCAGGCACCATGCTGACTTTCCTCCGGGAGAGTAATGCTTCTAACTATCTGTGCTTTGATTCGTTCCTGGGATTCCAGTAATAGATTCCGATGGACATGGGAAGATTTACTGTAACCTGTGGACCTTCATCTTGACGTTGAAACACAGAAATTGCGTCGGAATTGAATACAACAGGCACCATGCCGACTTCTCTCCTTGGGAGTAATGCTTCTAACTATCTGTGCTTTGATTCGGTCCTGGGATTCCAGTAATAGATTCCGATGGACGTGGGAAGGTTAACTGTAACCTGTGGACCTTCATCTTGACGTTTAAACACAGAAATTGCGTCGGAATTGAATACAACAGGCACCATGCCGACTTCTCTCCGTGGGAGTAATGCTTTTAACCATCTGTGCTTTGATTCGGTCCTGGTATTCCAGTAATAGATTCCGATGGACATGGGAAGGTTTACTGTAACCTGTGGGCCTTCATCTGGACGTTGAAACACAGAAATTGCGTCGGAGTTGAATACGAGAAGCACCATGCTGACTTCTCTCCGGGCGAGTAATGCTTCTAACTATCTGTGCTTTGATTCGTTCCTGGGATTCCAGTAATAGATTCCAATGGACATGGGAAGGTTTACTGTAACCTGTGGACCTTCATCTTGACGATGAAACACAAAAATTGCGTCGGAATTGAAACAACAGGCACCATGCTGACTTCTCTCCGGGAGAGTAATGCCTCTAACTATCTGTGCTTTGATTCGTTCCTGGGATTCCATGAATAGAATCCGATGGACATGGGAAGGTTTACTGTAACCTGTGGACCTCCGTCTTGACGATGAAACACAGAAATTGCGTCGGAATTGAATACAACAGGCACCATGCTGACTTCTCTCCGGGAGAGTAATGCTTCTAACTATCTGTGCTTTATTTCGTTCCTGGGATTCCAGTAATAGATTCCGATGGACATGCTAAGGTTTACTGTAACCTGTGGACCTTCATCTTGACGATGAAACACAGAAATTGCGTCGGAATTGAATACAACAGGCACCGTGCTGACTTCTCTCCGGGAGAGTAATGCTTCTAACTATCTGTGCTTTGATTCGTTCCTGGGATTCCAGTAATAGATTCCGATGGACATCGGAAGGTTTACTGTAACCTGTGGACCTTCATCTTGACGATGAAACACAGAAATTGCGTCGGAATTGAATACAACAGGCACAATGCTGACTTCTCTCTGGGAGAGTAATGCTTCTAACTATCTGTGCTTTGATTCGTTCCTGGGATTCTAGTAATAGATTCCGATGGACATGGGAAGGTTTACTGTAACATGTGGACCTTCATCTTGACGATGAAACACAGAAATTGCGTCGGAATTGAATACAACAGGCACCATGCTGACTTCTGTCCGGGAGAGTAATGCTTCTAACTATCTGTGCTTTGATTCGTTCCTGGGATTCCAGTAATAGATTCCGATGGACATGGGAAGGTTTACTGTAACCTGTGGACCTTCATCTTGACGATGAAACACAGAAATTGCGTCGGAATTGAATACAACAGGCACCATGCTGACTTCTCTCCGGGAGAGTAATGCTTCTAACTATCTGTGCTTTGATTCGTTCGTGGGATTCCAGTAATAGATTCCGATGGACATGGGAAGGTTTACTGTAACCTGTGGACCTTCATCTTGACGATGAAACACAGAAATTACGTCGGAATTGAATACAACAGGCACCATGCTGACTTCTGTTTGTAAGAGTAATGCTTCAAACTATCTGTGCTTTGATTCGTTCCTGGGATTCCAGTAATAGATTCAGATGGACATGGGAAGGTTTACTGAAACCTGTGGACCTTCATCTTGGCGATGAAACACAGAAATTGCGTCGGAATTGAATACAACAGGCACCATGCTGACTTCTCTCCGGGAGAATAATGCTTCTAATTATCTGTGCTTTCATTCGTTCCTGGGATTCCAGTAATAGATTCCGATGGACATCGGAATGTTTACTGTAACCTGTGGACCTTCATCTTGACGATGAAACACAGAAATTGCGTCGGAATTAAATACAACAGGCACCATGCTGACTTCTCTCCGGGAGAGTAATGCTTCTAACTATCTGTGCTTTGATTCGTTCCTGGGGTCCAGTAATAGATTCCGATGGACATGTTAAGGTTTACTGTAACATGTGGACCTTCATCTTGACGATGAAACACAGAAGTTGCGTCGGAATTGAATACAACAGGCACCATGCTGACTACTCTCCGTTAGAGTAATGCTTCTAACTATCTGTGCATTGATTCGTTCCTGGGATTCCAGTAATAGATTCCGATGGACATCGGAAGGTTTACTTGTAACCTGTGGACCTTCATCTTGACGATGAAACACAGAAATTGCATCGGAATTGAATACAACAGGCACCATGCTGACTACTCTCCGGGAGAGTAATGCTTCTAACTATCTGTGCTTTGATTCGTTCCTGGGATTCCAGTAATAGATTTCCATGGTCATGGGAAGGTTTACTGTAACCTGTGGACCTTCATCTTGACGATGAAGCACAGAAATTGCGTCGGAATTGAATACAACAGGCACCATGCTGACTTCTCTCCGGGAGAGTAATGCTTCTAACTATCTGTGCTTTGATTCGTTCCTGGGATTCCAGTAATAGATTCCGATGGACATGGGAAGGTTTACTGTAACCTCTGGACCTCCATCTTGACGATGAAACACAGAAATTGCGTCGGAATTGAATACAAGAGGCACCATGCTGACTTCTATCCGGGAGAGTAATGCATCTAACTATTTATGCTTAATTTCGATCCTGGGATTCCAGTAACAGATTCCGATGGACATGGGAAGGTTTACTGTAACCTCTGGACCTCCATCTTGACGATGAAACACAGAAATTGCGTCGGAATTGAATACAACAGGCACCATGCTGACCTCTATCCGGGAGAGTAATGCTTCTAACTATTTATGCTTAATTTCGATCCTGGGATTCCAGTAATAGATTCCGATGGACATGCTAAGGTTTTCTGTAACCTGTGGACCTTCATCTTGACGATGAAACACAGAAAATGCGTCGGAATTGAATACAACAGGCACCGTGCTGACTTCTCTCCGGGAGAGTAATGCTTCTAACTATCTGTGCTTTGATTCGTTCCTGGGATTCCAGTAATAGATTCTTATGGACATCGGAAGGTTTACTGTAACCTGTGGACCTTCATCTTGACGATGAAACACAGAAATTGCGTCGGAATTGAATACAACAGGCACAATGCTGACTTCTCTCCGGGATAGTAATGCTTCTAAATATCTGTGCGTTGATTCGTTCCTGGGATTCCAGTAATAGATTCCGATGGACATGGGAAGGATTACTGTAACATGTGGACCTTCATCTTGACGATGAAACACAGAAATTGCGTCGGAATTGAATACAACAGGCACCATGCTGACTTCTGGCCGGGAGAGTAATGCTTCTAACTATCTGTGCTTTGATTCGTTCCTGGGATTCCAGTAATAGATTCCGATGGACATCGGAAATTTTACGGTAACCTGTGGGCCTTCATCTTGACGATGAAACACAGAAATTGCGTCGGAATTGAATACAACAGGCACCATGCTGACTTCTCTCCGGGAGAGTAATGCTTCTTACTATCTGTGCTTTGATACGTTCCTGGGATACCAGTACTAGATTCCGATGGACATGGGAAGGTTTACTGTAACCTGTGGACCTTCATCTTGACAATGAAGCACAGAAATTGCGTTGGAATTGAATACAACAGGCACCATGCTGACTTCATTCCGGGAGAGTAATGCTTCTAACTATCTGTGCTTTGATTCGTTCCTGGGATTCCAGTAATACATTCCGATGGACATGGGAAGGTTTACTGTAACCTGTGGACCTTCATCTTGACGATGAAACACAGAAATTGCGTCGGAGTTGAATACAACAGCCACCATGCTGACTTCTCTCCGGGAGAGTAATGCTTCTAACTATCTGTGCTTTGATTCGTTCTTGGGATTCCAGTAATAGATTTCCATGGTCATGGGAAGGTTTACTGTAACCTGTGGACCTTCATCTTGACGATGAAGCACAGAAATTGCGTCGGAATTGAATACAACAGGCACCATGCTGACTTCTCTCCGGGAGAGTAATGCTTCCAACTATCTGTGCTTTGATTCGTTCCTGGGATTCCAGTAATAGATTCCGATGGACATGGGAAGGACATGGACATGGGAAGGTTTACTGTAACCTATGGACCTTCATCTTTACGATGAAACACAGAAATTGCGTCGCACTTGAATGCAACCGGCACCATGCTGACTTCTCTCCGGGAGAGTAATGCTTCTAACTATCTGTGCTTTGATTCGTTCCTGGGATTCCAGTAATAGATTCCGATGGACATGGGAAGGTTTACTGTAACCTCTGGACCTCCATCTTGACGATGAAACACAGAAATTGCGTCGGAATTGAATACAACAGGCACCATGCTGACTTCTATCCGGGAGAGTAATGCTTCTAACTATTTGTGCTTTATTTCGATCCTGGGATTCCAGTAATAGATTCCGATGGACATGCTAAGGTTTACTGGGATTCTAGTAATAGATTCCGATGGACATGGGAAGGTTTACTGTAACATGTGGACCTTCATCTTGACGATGAAACACAGAAATTGCGTCGGAATTGAATACAACAGGCACCATGCTGACTTCTCTCCGGGAGAGTAATGCTTCTAACTATCTGTGCATTGATTCGTTCCTGGGATTCCAGTAATAGATTCCGATGGATATCGGAAGGTTTACTGTAACCTGTGGACCTACATCTTGACGTCAAAACACAGAAATTGCGTCGGAATTGAATACAACAGGCACCATGCTGACTTCTCTCCGGGAGAGTAATGCTTCTAACTATCTGTGCTTTGATTCGTTCCTGGGATTCCAGTAATAGATTCCGATGGACATGGGAAGGACATGGACATGGGAAGGTTTACTGTAACCTGTGGACATTCATCTTGACGATGAAACACAGAAATTGCGTCGTACTTGAATACAACTGGCACCATGCTGACTTCTCTCCGGGAGAGTAATGCTTCTAACTATCTGTGCTTTGATTCGTTCCTGGGATTCCATGAATAGATTCCGATGGACATGGGAAGGTTTACTGTAACCTGTGGACCTCCGTCTTGACGATGAAACACAGAAATTGCGTCGGAATTGAATACAACAGGCACCATGCTGACTTCTCTCTGGGAGAGTAATGCTTCTAACTATCTGTGCTTTATTTCGTTCCTGGGATTCCAGTAATAGATTCCGATGGACATGCTAAGGTTTACTGTAACCTGTGGACCTTCTACTTGACGATGAAACACAGAAATTGCGTCGGAATTGAATACAACAGGCACCGTGCTGACTTCTCTCCGGGAGAGTAATGCTTCTAACTATCTGTGCTTTGATTCGTTCCTGGGATTCCAGTAATAGATTCAGATGGACATCGGAAGGTTTACTGTAACATGTGGACCTTCATCTTGACGATGAAACACAGAAATTGCGTCGGAATTGAATACAACAGGCACCATGCTGACTTCTGTCCGGGAGAGTAATGCTTCTAACTATCTGTGCATTGATTCGTTCCTGGGATTCCAGTAATAGATTCCGATGGACTTGGGAAGGTTTACTGTAACCTGTGGACCTTCATCTTGACGATGTAACACAGAAATTGCGTCGGAATTGAATACAACAGGCACCATGCTGACTTCTCTCCGGGAGAGTAATGCTTCTAACTATCTGTGCTTTGATTCGTTCGTGGGATTCCAGTAATAGATTCCGATGGACATGGGAAGGTTTACTGTAACCTGTGGACCTTCATCTTGACGATGAAACACAGAAATTACGTCGGAATTGAATACAACAGGCACCATGCTGACTTTTGTCCGTGAGAGTAATGCTTCTAACTATCTGTGCTTTGATTCGTTCCTGGGATTCCAGTAATAGATTCAGATGGACATCGGAAGGTTTACTGTAACCTGTGGACCTTCATCTTGACGATTAAACACAGAAATTGCGTCGGAATTGAATACAACAGGCACCACGCTGACTTCTCTCCTGGAGCGTAATGCTTCTAACTATCTGTGCTTGGATTCGTTCCTGGGATTCCAGTAATAGATTCAAATGGACATGGGAAGCTTTACTGTAACCTGTGGACCTTCATCTTGACGATGAAACACAGAAATTGCGTCGGAATTGAATACAACAGGCACCATGCCGACTTCTGTCCGGGAGAGTAATGCTTGTAACTGTCTTTGCTTTGATTCTTTCCTGGGATGCCATTAATAGATTCCGATGGACATGGGAAGGTTTACTGTAACCTGTGGACCTTAAACGTGACGATGAAGCACAGAAAATGCGTCGGAATTGAATACAACAGGCACCATGCCGACTTCTCTCCGGGAGAGTAATGCTTCTAACTATCTGTGCTTTGATTCGTTCCTGGGATTCCAGTAATAGATTCCGATGGACATCGGAAGGTTTACTGTAACCTGTGGACCTTCATCTTGACGATGAAACACAGAAATTGCTTTGGAATTGAATACAACAGGCACCATGCCGACTTCTCTCCGGGAGAGTAATGCTTCTAACTATCTGTGCTTTGATTCGTTCCTGGGATTCCAGTAATAGATTCCGATGGACATGGGAAGGTTAACTGTAACCTGTGGACCTTCATCTTGACGATGAAACACAGAAATTGCGTCGGAATTGAATACGACAAGCATCATGCTGACTTCTCTCCGGGCGAGTAATGCTTCTAACTATCTGTACTTTGATTCGTTCCTGGGATTCCAGTAATAGATTCCGATGGACATGGGAAGGTTTACTGAAACCTGTGGACCTTCATCTTGGCGATGAAACACAGAAATTGCGTGGGAATTGAATACAACAGGCACCATGCTGACTTCTCTCCGGGAGAATAATGCTTCTAATTATCTGTGCTTTCATTCGTTCCTGGGATTCCAGTAATAGATTCCGATGGACATCGGAATGTTTACTGTAACCTGTGGACCTTCATCTTGACGATGAAACACAGAAATTGCGTCGGAATTAAATACAACAGGCACCATGCTGACTTCTCTCCGGGAGAGTAATGCTTCTAACTATCTGTGCTTTGATTCGTTCCTGGGGTCCAGTAATAGATTCCGATGGACATGGGAAGGTTTACTGTAACATGTGGACCTTCATCTTGACGATGAAACACAGAAATTGCGTCGGAATTGAATACAACAGGCACCATGCTGACTTCTCTCCGTTAGAGTAATGCTTCTAACTATCTGTGCATTGATTCGTTCCTGGGATTCCAGTAATAGATTCCGATGGAAATAGGAAGGTTTACATGTAACCTGTGGACCTTCATCTTGACGATGAAACACAGAAATTGCATCGGAATTGAATACAACAGGCACCATGCTGACTACTCTCCGGGAGAGTAATGCTTCTAACTATCTGTGCTTTGATTCGTTCCTGGGATTCCAGTAATAGATTTCCATGGTCATGGGAAGGTTTACTGTAACCTGTGGACCTTCATCTTGACGATGAAGCACAGAAATTGCGTCGGAATTGAATACAACAGGCACCATGCTGACTTCTCTCCGGGAGAGTAATGCTTCTAACTATCTGTGCTTTGATTCGTTCCTGGGATTCCAGTAATAGATTCCGATGGACATGGGAAGGACATGGACATGGGATGGTTTACTGTAACCTATGGACCTTCATCTTTACGATGAAACACAGAAATTGCGTCGCACTTGAATGCAACCGGCACCATGCTGACTTCTCTCCGGGAGAGTAATGCTTCTAACTATCTGTGCTTTGATTCGTTCCTGGGATTCCAGTAATAGATTCCGATGGACATGGGAAGGTTTACTGTAACCTCTGGACCTCCATCTTGACGATGAAACACAGAAATTGCGTCGGAATTGAATACAACAGGCACCATGCTGACTTCTATCCGGGAGAGTAATGCTTCTAACTAGTTATGCTTAATTTCGATCCTGGGATTCCAGCAATAGATTCCGATGGACATGCTAAGGTTTACTGTAACCTGTGGACCTTCATCTTGACGATGAAACACAGAAATTGCGTCGGAATTGAATACAACAGGCACAATGCTGACTTCTCTCCAGGATAGTAATGCTTCTAAATATCTGTGCTTTGATTCGTTCCTGGGATTCCAGTAATAGATTCCGATGGACATGGGAAGGTTTACTGTAACATGTGGACCTTCATCTTGACGATGAAACACAGAAATTGCGTCGGAATTGAATACAACAGGCACCATGCTGACTTCTGGCCGGGAGAGTAATGCTTCTAACTATCTGTGCTTTGATTCGTTCCTGGGATTCCAGTAATACATTCCGATGGACATGGGAAGGCTTACTGTAACCTGTGGACCTTCATCTTGACGATGAAACACAGAAATTGCGTCGGAGTTGAATACAACAGGCACCATGCTGACTTCTCTCCGGGAGAGTAATGCTTCTAACTATCTGTGCTTTGATTCGTTCTTGGGATTCCAGTAATAGATTTCCATGGTCATGGGAAGGTTTACTGTAACCTGTGGACCTTCATCTTGACGATGAAGCACAGAATTTGCGTCGGAATTGAATACAACAGGCACCATGCTGACTTCTCTCCGGGAGAGTAATGCTTCCAACTATCTGTGCTTTGATTCGTTCCTGGGATTCCAGTAATAGATTCCGATGGACATGGGAAGGACATGGACATGGGAAGGTTTACTGTAACCTATGGACCTTCATCTTTACGATGAAACACAGAAATTGCGTCGCACTTGAATGCAACCGGCACCATGCTGACTTCTCTCCGGGAGAGTAATGCTTCTAACTATCTGTGCTTTGATTCGTTCCTGGGATTCCAGTAATAGATTCCGATGGACATGGGAAGGTTTACTGTAACCTCTGGACCTCCATCTTGACGATGAAACACAGAAATTGCGTCGGAATTGAATACAACAGGCACCATGCTGACTTCTATCCGGGAGAGTAATGCTTCTAACTATTTGTGCTTTATTTCGATCCTGGGATTCCAGTAATAGATTCCGATGGACATGCTAAGGTTTACTGGGATTCTAGTAATAGATTCCGATGGACATGGGAAGGTTTACTGTAACATGTGGACCTTCATCTTGACGATGAAACGCAGAAATTGCGTCGGAATTGAATACAACAGGCACCATGCTGACTTCTGTCCGGGAGAGTAATGCTTTGATTCGTTCGTGGGATTCCAGTAATAGATTCCGATGGACATCGGAAATTTGAGTAATGCTTTGATTCGTTCCTGGGATTCCAGTAATAGATTCCGATGGACATCGGAAATTTTACGGTAACCTGTTGACCTTCATCTTGACGATGAAACACAGAAATTGCGTCGGAGTTCAATACAACAGGCACCATGCTGACTTCTCTCCGGGAGAGTAATGCTTCTTACTATCTGTGCTTTGATACGTTCCTCGGATACCAGTACTAGATTCCGATGGACATGGGAAGGTTTACTGTAACCTGTGGACCTTCATCTTGGCAATGAAGCACAGAAATTGCGTTGGAATTGAATACAACAGGCACCATGCTGACTTCATTCCGGGAGAGTAATGCTTCTAACTATCTGTGCTTTGATTCGTTCCTGGGATTCCAGTAATACATTCCGATGGACATGGAAAGGTTTACTGTAACCTGTGGACCTTCATCTTAACGATGAAACACAGAAATTGCGTCGGAGTTGAATACAACAGGCACCATGCTGACTTCTCTCCGGGAGAGTAATGCTTCTAACTATCTGTGCTTAGATTCGTTCCTGGGTTCCATTAATAGATTCCGATGGACATGGGAAGCTTTACTGTAACCTGTGGACCTTCATCTTGACGATGAAACACAGAAATTGCGTCGGAATTGAATACAACAGGCACCATGCTGACTTCTCTCCGGGAGAGTAATGCTTCTAACTATCTGTGCTTTGATTCGTTCCTGGGATTCCAGTAATAGATTCCGATGGACATGGGAAGGTTTACTGTAACCTGTGGACCTTCATCTTGACGATGAAACACAGAAATTACGTCGGAATTGAATACAACAGGCACCATGCTGACTTCTGTCCGTGAGAGTAATGCTTCTAACTATCTGTGCTTTGATTCGTTCCTGGGATTCCAGTAATAGATTCAGATGGACATCGGAAGGTTTACTGTAACCTGTGGACCTTCATCTTGACGATTAAACACAGAAATTGCGTCGGAATTGAATACAACAGGCACCATGCTGACTTCTCTCCTTTAGCGTAATGCTTCTAACTATCTGTGCTGTGATTCGTTCCTGGGATTCCAGTAATAGATTCCAATGGACATGGGAAGGTTTACTGTAACCTGTGGACCTTCATCTTGACGACGAAATACAGAAATTGCGTCGGAATTGAATACAACAGGCACCATGCTGACTTCTCTCCGGGAGAGTAATGCTTCTAACTATCTGTGCTTTGATTCGTTCCTGGGATTCCAGTAATAGATTCCGATGGACATGGGAAGGTTTACTGTAACATGTGGACCTTCATCTTGACGATGAAACACAGAAATTGCGTCGGAATTGAATACAACAGGCACCATGCTGACTTCTCTCCGGGAGAGTAATGCTTCTAACTATCTGTGCATTGATTCGTTCCTGGGATTCCAGTAATAGATTCCGATGGACATCGGAAGGTTTACTGTAACCTGTGGACCTTCATCTTGACGATGAAACACAGAAATTACATCGGAATTGAATACAACTGGCACCATGCTGACTACTCTCCGGGAGAGTAATGCTTCTAACTATCTGTGCTTTGATTCGTTCCTGGGATTCCAGTAATAGATTCCGATGGACATGGGATGGTTTACTGTAACCTGTGGACCTTCATCTTGACGATGAAACACAGAAATTGCGTCGGAATTGAATACAACAGGCACCTTGCTGACTTCTCTCCGGGAGAGAAATGCTTCTAACTATCTGTGCTTGGATTCGTTCCTGGGATTCCAGTAATAGATTCCAATGGACATGGGAAGGTTTACTGTAACCTGTGGACCTTCATCTTGACGACGAAATACAGAAATTGCGTCGGAATTGAAATCAACAGGCACCATGCTGACTTCTCTCCGGGAGAGTAATGCTTCTAACTATCTGTGCTTTGATTCGTTCCTGGGATTTAAGTAATAGATTCCGATGGACATGGGAAGGTTTACTGTAACCTGTGGACCTTCATCTTGACGATGAAACACAGAAATTGCGTCGGAATTGAATACAACAGGCACCATGCCGTCTTCTGTCCGGGAGAGTAATGCTTGTAACTGTCTTTGCTTTGATTCTTTCCTGGGATGCCATTAATAGATTCCGATGGACATGGGAAGGTTTACTGTAACCTGTGGACCCTCAACGTGACGATGAAGCACAGAAATTGCGTCGGAATTGAATACAACAGGCACCATGCCGACTTCTCTCCGGGAGAGTAATGCTTCTAACTATCTGTGCTTTGATTCGTTCCTGGGAATCCAGTAATAGATTCCGATGGACATCGGAAGGTTTACTGTAACCTGTGGACCTTCATCTTGACGATGAAACACAGAAATTGCTTTGGAATTGAATACAACAGGCACCATGCCGACTTCTCTCCGGGAGAGTAATGCTGCTAACTATCTGTGCTTTGATTCGTTCCTGGGATTCCAGTAATAGATTCCGATGGACATGGGAAGGTTTACTGTAACCTGTGGACCTTCATCTTGACGATGAATCACAGAAATTGCGTCGGAATTGAATATGACAAGCACCATGCTGACTTCTCTCCGGGAGAGTAATGTTTCTAACTATCTGTGCTTTGATTCGTTCCTGGGATTCCAGTAATAGATTCCGATGGACATGGGAAGGTTTACTGTAACCTGTGGACCTTCATCTTGACGTTGAAACACAGAAATTGCGTCGGAATTGAATACAACAGGCACCATGCTGACTTCTCTCCGGGAGAGTAATGCTTCTAACTATCTGTGCTTTGATTCGTTCCTGGGATTCCAGTAATAGATTCCGATGGATATGGGAAGGTTTACTGTAACCTGTGGACCTTCATCTTGACGATGAAATACAGAAATTGCGTCGGAATTGAATACAACAGGCACCATGCTGACTTCTCTCCGGGCGAGTAATGCTTCTAACTATCTGTGCTTTGATTCGTTCTTGGGATTCCAGTAATAGGTTCCGATGGACATGGGAAGGTTTACTGTAACCTGTGGACCTTCATCTTGACGATGAAACACAGAAATTGCGTCGTACTTCAATACAACCGGCACCATGCTGACTTCTCTCCGGGAGAGTAATGCTTCAAACTATCTGTGCTTTGATTCGTTCCTGGGATTCCAGTAATAGATTCCGATGGACATGGGAAGGTTTACTGTAACCTGTGGACCATAATCTTGACGATGAAACACAGAAATTGCGTCGGAATTGAGTACGACAATCACCATGCTGACTTCTCTCCGTGAGAGTAATGCTTCTAATTATCTGTGCTTTGATTCGTTCCTGGGATTCCAGTAATAGATTCCAATGGACATGGGAAGGTTTACTGTAACCTGTGGACCTTCATCTTGACGATGAAACACAGAAATTGCGTCGGAATTGATACAACAGGCACCGTTCTGACTTGTCTCCGGGAGAGTAATGCTTATAACTATCTGTGCTTTGATTCGTTCCTGGAATTCCAGTAATAGATTCCGATGGACATGGGAAGGTTTACTGTAACCTGTGGACCTTCATCTTGACGATGAATCACAGAAATTGCGTCGGAATTGAATACAACAAGCACCATGCCGACTTCTCTCCGGGCGAGTAATGCTTCTAACTATCTGTGCTTTGATTCGTTCCTGGGATTACAGTAATGGATTCCGATGGACATCGGAAGGTTTACTGTAACCTGTGGACCTTCATCCTGACGATGAAACACAGAAATTGCGTCGGAATTGAATACAACAGGCACCATGCTGCCTTCTCTCCGGGAGAGAAATGCTTCTAACTATCTGTGCTTTGATTCGTTCCTGGGATTCCAGTAATAGATTCCGATGGACATGGGAAGGTTTACTGTAACCTGTGGACCTTCATCTTGTCGATGAAACACAGAAATTGCGTCGGAATTGAATACAACAGGCACCATGCCGTCTTCTCTCCGGAAGAGTAATGCTTCTAACTATCTGTGCTTTGGTTCGTTCCTGGAATTCCAGTAATAGATTCCGATGACCATCGGAAGGTTTACTGTAACCCGTGGACCTTCATCTTGACGATGAAAGGCAGAAATTGCGTCGGAATTGAATGCAACAGGCACCATGCTGACTTCTCTCCGGGAGAGTAATGCTTCTAACTATCTGTGCTTTGATTCGTTCCTGGGATTCCAGTAACAGATTCCGATGGACGTGGGAAGATTTACTGTAACCTGTGGACCTTCATCTTGACGATGAAGAACTGAAATTGCGTCGGAATTGAATACGACAGGCTCCATGCTGACTTCTCTCGGGGAGAGTAATGCTTCTAACTATCTGTGCTTTGATTCGTTCCTGGGATTCCAGTAATAGATTCCGATGGACATGGGAAGGTTTACTGTAACCTGTGGACCTTCATCTTGACGATGAAACACAGAAATTGCGTCGGAATTGAATACAACAGGCACTATGCTGACTTCTCTCCGGTAGAGTAATGCTTCTAACTATCTGTGCTTTGATTCGTTCCTGGGATTCCAGTAATAGATTCCGATGGACATGGGAAGGTTTACTGTAACCTGTGGACCTTCATCTTGACGTTGAAACACAGAAATTGCGTCGGAATTGAATACAACAGGCACCATGCTGACTTCTCTCCGGGAGAGTACTGCTTCTAACTGTCGGTGCTTTGATTCGTTCCTGGGATTCCAGTAATAGATTCCGATGGACATGGGAAGGTTTACTGTAACCTGTGGACCTTCATCTTGACGATGAAACACAGAAATTGCGTCGGAATTGAATACAACAGGCACCATGCTGACTTCTCTCCGGGCGCGTAATGCTTCTAACTATCTGTGCTTTGATTCGTTCCTGGGATTCCAGTAATAGATTCCGATGGACATGGGAAGGTTTACTGTAACCTGTGGACCATCATCTTGTCGATGAAACACAGAAATTGCGACGGAATTGAATACAACAGGCACCATGCTGACTTCTCTCCGGGAGAGTAATGCTTCTAACTATCTGTGCTTTGATTCGTTCCTGGGATTCCAGTAATAGATTCCGATGGACATAGGAAGGTTTACTGTAACCTGTGGACCTTCATCTTGTCGATGAAACACAGAAATTGCGTCGGAATTGAATACAACAGGCACCATGCTGACTTCTCTCCGGGAGAGTAATGCTTCTAACTATCTGTGCTTTGATACGTTCCTGGGATTCCAGTAATATATTCCGATGGACATGGGAAGGTTTACTGTAACCTGTGGACCTTCATCTTGACGACGAAACACAGAAATTGCGTGGGAATTTAATACAACAGGCACCATGCCGACTTCTCTCCGGGAGAGTAATGCTTCTAACTATAGTACTTTAAACATAGCTGCGCTACAGCAATGGTTCCACGTAAATCAAACTAAGAACAGCCGACCAGTTGCAAAGGATAAAGCAATCTTTACCTAGGTTTCAATAGATATAAATCTATCTTCTTCAGAAGATGCAGTATTATAACAACATGAAGTGATATGTCCTTATCAATTAGGCAAACATCTGCATAGTTACAATAATCATATAAAATATAGCCCTGACAACAGGGTTTGTCAAACAAAAAAATAGGTACATAGAAGTTGCAGAGCGCCTAAGCTTCTAACTATCTGTGTTTTGGTTCGTTCCTGGGATGCCAGTAATAGATTCCGAAGGACATCGGAAGGTTTACTGTAACCTGTGGACCTTCAACTTGACGATGAAACACAGAAATTGCGTCGGAATTGAATACAATAGGCACCATGCTGACTTCTCTCCGTGAGAGTAATGCTTCTAACTATCTGTGCTTTGATTCGTTCCTGGGATTCCAGTAATAGATTCCGATGGACATGGGAAGGTTTACTGTAACCTGTGGACCTTCATCTTGACGATGAAACACAGAAATTGCGTCGGAATTGAATACAACAGGCACCATGCCGAATTCTGTCCGGGAGACTAATACTTCTAACTGTCTCTGATTTGATTCGTTCCTGGCATCCCAGTAAGAGATTCCGATGGACATGGGAAAGTTTACTGTAACCTGTGGACCTTCATCTTGACGATGAAACACAGAAATTGCGTCGGAATTGAATACAACAGGCACCATGCTGACTTCTCTCTGGGCGCGTAATGCTTCTAACTATCTGTGCTTTGATTCGTTCCTGGGATTCCAGTAATAGATTCCGATGGACATGGGAAGGTTTACTGTAACCTGTGGACCTTCATCTTGACGATGAAACACAAAAATTGCGACGGAATTGAATACAACAGGCACCATGCAGACTTCTCTCCGGGAGAGTAATGCTTCTAACTATCTGTGCTTTGATTCGTTCCTGGGATTCCAGTAATAGATTCCGATGGACATAGGAAGGTTTACTGTAACCTGTGGACCTTCATCTTGTCGATGAAACACAGAAATTGCGTCGGAATTGAATACAACAGGCACCATGCTGACTTCTCTCCGGGAGAGTAATGCTTCTAACTATCTGTGCTTTGATTCGTTCCTGGGATTCCAGTAATATATTCCGATGGACATGGGAAGGTTTACTGTAACCTGTGGACCTTCATCTTGACGATTAAACACAGAAATTGCGTCGGAATTGATACAACAGGCACCGTTCTGACTTGTCTCCGGGAGAGTAATGCTTATAACTATCTGTGCTTTGATTCGTTCCTGGAATTCCAGTAATACATTCTGATGGACATGGGAAGGTTTACTGTAACCTGTGGACCTTCATCTTGACGATGAATCACAGAAATAGCGTTGGAATTGAATACAACAAGCACCATGCCGACTTCTCTCCGGGCGAGTAATGCTTCTAACTATCTGTGCTTTGATTCGTTCCTGGGATTACAGTAATGGATTCCGATGGACATCGGAAGGTTTACTGTAACCTGTGGACCTTCATCCTGACGATGAAACACAGAAATTGCGTCGGAATTGAATACAACAGGCACCATGCTGCCTTCTCTCCGGGAGAGAAATGCTTCTAACTATCTGTGCTTTGATTCGTTCCTGGGATTCCAGTAATAGATTCCGATGGACATGGGAAGGTTTACTGTAACCTGTGGACCTTCATCTTGTCGATGAAACACAGAAATTGCGTCGGAATTGAATACAACAGGCACCATGCTGATTTCCCTCCGGGAGAGTAATGCTTCTAACTATCTGTGCTTTGATTCGTTCCTGGGAATCCAGTAATAGATTCCGATGGACATGGGAAGGTTTACTGTAAGCTGTGGACCTTCATCTTGATGAAACACAGAAATTGCGTCGGAATTGAATACAACAGGCACCATGCTGACTTCTCTCCGGGAGAGTAATGCTTCTAACTATCTGTGCTTTGATTCGTTCCTGGGATTCCAGTAACAGATTCCGATGGACATGGGAAGATTTACTGTAACCTGTGGACCTTCATCTTGACGATGAAGAACAGAAATTGCGTCGGAATTGAATACGACAGGCACCATGCTGACTTCTCTCGGGGAGAGTAATGCTTCTAACTATCTGTGCTTTGATTCGTTCCTGGGATTCCAGTAATAGATTCCGATGGACATGGGAAGGTTTACTGTAACCTGTGGACCTTCATCTTGACGATGAAACACAGAAATTGCGTCGGAATTGAATACAACAGGCACTAAGCTGACTTCTCTCCGGGAGAGTAATGCTTCTAACTATCTGTGCTTTGTTTCGTTCCTGGGATTCCAGTAATAGATTCCGATGGACATGGGAAGGTTTACTGTAACCTGTGGACCTTCATCTTGACGTTGAAACACAGAAATTGCGTCGGAATTGAATACAACAGGCACCATGCTGACTTCTCTCCGGGCGCGTAATGCTTCTAACTATCTGTGCTTTGATTCGTTCCTGGGATTCCAGTAATAGATTCCGATGGACATGGGAAGGTTTACTGTAACCTGTGGACCATCATCTTGTCGATGAAACACAGAAATTGCGACGGAATTGAATACAACAGGCACCATGCTGACTTCTCTCCGGGAGAGTAATGCTTCTAACTATCTGTGCTTTGATTCGTTCCTGGGATTCCAGTAATAGATTCCGATGGACATAGGAAGGTTTACTGTAACCTGTGGACCTTCATCTTGTCGATGAAACACAGAAATTGCGTCGGAATTGAATACAACAGGCACCATGCTGACTTCTCTCCGGGAGAGTAATGCTTCTAACTATCTGTGCTTTGATTCGTTCCTGGGATTCCAGTAATATATTCCGATGGACATGGGAAGGTTTACTGTAACCTGTGGACCTTCATCTTGACGACGAAACACAGAAATTGCGTTGGAATTTAATACAACAGGCACCATGCCGACTTCTCTCCGGGAGAGTAATGCTTCTAACTATAGTACTTTAAACATAGCTGCGCTACAGCAATGGTTCCACGTAAATCAAACTAAGAACAGCCGACCACTTGCAAAGGATAAAGCAATCTTTACCTAGGTTTCAATAGATATAAATCTATCTTCTTCAGAAGATGCAGTATTATAACAACATGAAGTGATATGTCCTTATCAATTAGGCAAACATCTGCATAGTTACATTAATCATATAAAATATAGCCCTGACAACAGGGTTTGTCAAACAAAAAAATAGGTACATAGAAGTTGCAGAGCGCCTAAGCTTCTAACTATCTGTGTTTTGGTTCGTTCCTGGGATGCCAGTAATAGATTCCGAAGGACATCGGAAGGTTTACTGTAACCTGTGGACCTTCAACTTGACGATGAAACACAGAAATTGCGTCGGAATTGAATACAATAGCCACCATGCTGACTTCTCTCCGGGAGAGTAATGCTTCTAACTATCTGTGCTTTGATTCGTTCCTGGGATTCCAGTAATAGATTCCGATGGACATGGGAAGGTTTACTGTAACCTGTGGACCTTCATCTTGACGATGAAACACAGAAATTGCGTCGGAATTGAATACAACAGGCACCATGCCGACTTCTGTCCGGGAGAGTAATACTTCTAACTGTCTCTGATTTGATTCGTTCCTGGCATCCCAGTAGGAGATTCCGATGGACATGGGAAAGTTTACTGTAGCCTGTGGACCTTCATCTTGACGATGAAACACAGAAATTGCGTCGGAATTGAATACAACAGGCACCATGCTGACTTCTCTCTGGGCGCGTAATGCTTCTAACTATCTGTGCTTTGATTCGTTCCTGGGATTCCAGTAATAGATTCCGATGGACATGGGAAGGTTTACTGTAACCTGTGGACCTTCATCTTGACGATGAAACACAAAAATTGCGACGGAATTGAATACAACAGGCACCATGCTGAGTTCTCTCCGGGAGAGTAATGCTTCTAACTATCTGTGCTTTGATTCGTTCCTGGGATTCCAGTAATAGATTGCGATGGACATAGGAAGGTTTACTGTAACCTGTGGACCTTCATCTTGACGATGAAACACAGAAATTGCGTCGGAATTGAATACAACAGGCCCCATTCCGACTTCTCTCCGGAAGAGTAATGCTTCTAACTATCTGTGCTTTGGTTCGTTCCTTGAATTCCAGTAATAGATTCCGATGACCATCGGAAGGTTTACTGTAACCCGTGGACCTTCATCTTGACGATGAAACACAGAAATTGCGTCGGAATTGAATACAACAGGCACTATGCTGACTTCTCTCCGGGAGAGTAATGCTTCTAACTATCTGTGCTTTGATTCGTTCCTGGGATTCCAGTAATAGATTCCGATGGACATGGGAAGGTTTTCTGTAACCTGTGGACCTTCATCTTGACGTTGAAACACAGAAATTGCGTCGGAATTGAATACAACAGGCACCATGCTGACTTCTCTCCGGGAGAGTACTGCTTCTAACTGTCGGTGCTTTGATTCGTTCCTGGGATTCCAGTAATAGATTCCGATGGACATGGGAAGGTTTACTGTAACCTGTGGACCTTCATCTTGACGATGAAACACAGAAATTGCGTCGGAATTGAATACAACAGGCACCATGCTGACTTCTCTCCGGGCGCGTAATGCTTCTAACTATCTGTGCTTTGATTCGTTCCTGGGATTCCAGTAATAGATTCCGATGGACATGGGAAGATTTACTGTAACCTGTGGACCTTCATCTTGTCGATGAAACACAGAAATTGCGACGGAATTGAATACAACAGGCACCATGCTGACTTCTCTCCGGGAGAGTAATGCTTCTAACTATCTGTGCTTTGATTCGTTCCTGGGATTCCAGTAATAGATTCCGATGGACATAGGAAGGTTTACTGTAACCTGTCGACCTTCATCGTGACGATGAAACACAGAAATTGCGTCGGAATTGAATACAACAGGCACCATGCTGACTTCCCTCCGGGAGAGTAATGCTTCTAACTATCTGTGCTTTGATTCGTTCCTGGGATTCCAGTAATATATTCCGATGGACATGGGAAGGTTTACTGTAACCTGTGGACCTTCATCTTGACGACGAAACACAGAAATTGCGTGGGAATTTAATACAACAGGCACCATGCCGACTTCTCTCCGGGAGAGTAATGCTTCTAACTATAGTACTTTAAACATAGCTGCGCTACAGCAATGGTTCCACGTAAATCAAACTAAGAACAGCCGACCAGTTGCAAAGGATAAAGCAATCTTTACCTAGGTTTCAATAGATATAAATCTATCTTCTTCAGAAGATGCAGTATTATAACAACATGAAGTGATATGTCCTTATCGTTTAGGCAAACATCTGCATAGTTACATTAATCATATAAAATATAGCCCTGACAACAGGGTTTGTCAAACAAAAAAATAGGTACATAGAAGTTGCAGAGCGCCTAAGCTTCTAACTATCTGTGTTTTGGTTCGTTCCTGGGATGCCAGTAATAGATTCCGAAGGACATCGGAAGGTTTACTGTAACCTGTGGACCTTCAACTTGACGATGAAACACAGAAATTGCGTCGGAATTGAATACAATAGGCTCCATGCTGACTTCTCTCCGGGAGAGTAATGCTTCTAACTATCTGTGCTTTGATTCGTTCCTGGGATTCCAGTAATAGATTCCGATGGACATGGGAAGGTTTACTGTAACCTGTGGACCTTCATCGTGACGATGAAACACAAAAATTGCGTCGGAATTGAATACAACAGGCACCATGCTGAGTTCTCTCCGGGAGAGTAATGCTTCTAACTATCTGTGCTTTGATTCGTTCCTGGGGTTCCAGTAATAGATTGCGATGGACATAGGAAGGTTTACTGTAACCTGTGGACCTTCATCTTGACGATGAAACACAGAACGTGCGTCGGAATTGAATACAACAGGCACCATGCTGACTTCTCTCCGGGAGAGTAATGCTTCTAACTATCTGTGCTTTGATTCGTTCCTGGGAATCCAGTAATAGATTCCGATGGACATGGGAAGGTTTACTGTAACCTGTGGACCTTCATCTTGACGATGAAACACAGAAATTGCGTCGGAATTGAATACAACAGGCACCATGCTGACTTCTCTCCGGGAGAGTAATGCTTCTAACTATCTGTGCTTTGATTCGTTCCTGGGAATCCAGTAATAGTTTCCGATGGACATGGGAAGGTTTACTGTAACCTGTAGACCTTCATCTTGACGATGAAACACAGAAATTGCGTCGGAATTGAATACAACAGGCACCATGCCGACTTCTCTCCAGAAGAGTAATGCTTCTAACTATCTGTGCTTTGGTTCGTTCCTGGAATTCCAGTAATAGATTCCGATGACCATCGGAAGGTTTACTGTAACCCGTTGACCTTCATCATGACGATGAAACGCAGAAATTGCGTCGGAATTGAATGCAACAGGCACCATGATGACTTCTCTCCGGAAGAGTAATGCTTCTAACTATCTGTGCTTTGATTCGTTCCTGGGATTCCAGTAATAGATTCCGATGGACAGGGGAAGATTTACTGTAACCTGTGGACCTTCATCTTGACGATGAAACACAGAAATTGCGTCGGAATTGAATACAACAGGCACCATGCTGACTTCTCTCCGGGAGAGTAATGCTTCTAACTATCTGTGCTTTGATTCGTTCCTGGGATTCCAGTAATAGATTCCGATGGACTTTGGAAGGTTTACTGTAACCTGTGGACCTTCATCTTGACGATGAAACACAGAAATTGCGTCGGAATTGAATACAAAAGGCACCATGCTGACTTCTCTCCGGGAGAGTAAAGCTTCTAACTATCTGTGCTTGGATTCGTTCCTGGGATTCCAGTAATAGATTCCGATGGACATGGGTAGGTTTACTGTAACCTGTGGACCTTCATCTTGACGATGAAACACAGAAATTGCGTCGGAATTGAATACAACAGGCACCATGCTGACTTCTCTCCGGGAGAGTAATGCTTCTAACTATCTGTGCTTTGATTCGTTCCTGGGATTCCAGTAACAGATTCCGATGGACATGGGAAGGTTTACTGTAACCTGTGGACCTTCATCTTGACGACGAAACACAGAAATTGCGTTGGAATTTAATACAACAGGCACCATGCCGACTTCTCTCCGGGAGAGTAATGCTTCTAACTATCTGTGTTTTGGTTCGTTCCTGGAATGCCAGTAATAGATTCCGAAGGACATCGGAAGGTTTACTGTAACCTGTGGACCTTCAACTTGACGATGAAACACAGAAATTGCGTCGGAATTGAATACAATAGGCACCATGCTGACTTCTCTCCGGGAGAGTAATGCTTCTAACTATCTGTGCTTTGATTCGTTCCTGGGATTCCAGTAATAGATTCCGATGGACATGGGAAGGTTTACTGTAACCTGTGGACCTTCATCTTGACGATGAAACAGAGAAATTGCGTCGGAGTTGAAAACAACAGGCACCATGCTGACTTCTCTCCGGGAGAGTAATGCTTCTAACTATCTGTGCTTTGATTCGTTCCTGGGTTCCATTAATAGATTCCGATGGACATGGGAAGGTTTACTGTAACCTGTGGACCTTCATCTTGACGATGAAACACCGAAATTGCGTCGGAATTGAATACAACAGGCACCATGCTGACTTCTCTCCGGGAGAGTAATGCTTCTAACTATCTGTGCTTTGATTCGTTCCTGGGATTCCAGTAATAGATTCCGATGGACATGGGAAGGTTTACCGTAACCTGTGGACCTTCATCTTGACGATGAAACACAGAAATTACGTCGGAATTGAATACAACAGGCACCATGCTGACTTATCTCCTGGAGAGTAATCCTTCTAACTATCTGTGCTTTGATTCTTTCCTGGGGTGCCAGTAATAGATTCCGATGGACATGGGAAGGTTCACTGTAACCTGTGGACCTTCATCTTGACGATGAGACACAGAAATTGCGTCGGAATTGAATACAACAGGCACCATGCCGACTTCTGTCCGGGAGAGTAATACTTCTAACTGTCTCTGATTTGATTCGTTCCTGGGATGCCAGTAATAGATTCCGATGGACATGGGAAGGTTTACTGTAACCTGTGGATCTTCATCTTGACGATGAAATACCGAAATTGCTTCGGAATTGAATACAACAGGCACCATGCCGACTTCTGTCCGGGAGAGTAATACTTCTAACTGTCTCTGATTTGATTCGTTCCTGGCATGCCAGTAATAGATTCCGTTGGACATGGGAAAGTTTACTGTAACCTGTGGACCTTCATCTTGACGATGAAACACAGAAATTGCGTCGGAATTGAATACAACAGGCACCATGCTGACTTCTCTCCGGGCGCGTAATGCTTCTAACTATCTGTGCTTTGATTCGTTTCTGGGATTGTAGTAATAGATTACGATGGACATGGGAAGGTTTACTGTAACCTGTGGACGTTCATCTTGACGATGAAACACAGAAATTGCGACGGAATTGAATACAACAGGCACCATGCTGAGTTCTCTCCGGGAGAGTAATGCTTCTAACTATCTGTGCTTTGATTCGCTCCTGGGATTCCAGTAATAGATTGCGATGGACATAGGAAGGTTTACTGTAACCTGTGGACCTTCATCTTGACGATGAAACACAGAAATTACGTCGGAATTGAATACAACAGGCACCATGCTGACTTCTCTCCGGGAGAGTAATGCTTCTAACTATCTGTGCTTTGATTCGTTCCTGGGATTCCAGTAATAGATTCCGATGTACATGGGAAGGTTTACTGTAACCAGTGGACCTTCATCTTGACGATGAAACACAGAAATTGCGTCGGAATTGAATACAACAGGCACCATGCTGACTTCTCTCCGGGAGAGTAATGCTTCTAACTATCTGTGCTTGGATTCGTTCATGGGATTCCAGTAATAGATTCCGATGGACATGGGTAGGTTCACTGTAACCTGTGGACCTTCATCTTGACGATGAAACACAGAAATTGCGTCGGAATTGAATACAACAGACACCATGCTGAATTCTCTCCGGGAGAGTAATGCCTCTAACTATCTGTGCTTTGATTCGTTCCTGGGATTCCAGTAATAGATTCCGATGGACATGGGAAGGTTTACTGTAACCTGTGGACCTTCATCTTGACGATGAAATTAAAAATTGCGTTGGAATTTAATACAACAGGCACCATGCCGACTTCTGTCCGGGAGAGTAATGCTTCTAACTATCTGTGTTTTGGTTCGTTCCTGGGATTCCAGTAATAGATTCCGATGGACATGGGAAGCTTTACCGTAACCTGTAGACCTTCATCTTGACGATGAAACACAGAAATTGCGTCGGAATTGAATACAACAGGCACCATGCTGACTTCTGTCCGGGAGAGTAATGCTTCTAACTATCTGTGGTTTGATTCGTTCCTGGGATTCCAGTAATAGATTCCGATGGACATCAGAAATTTTACGGTAACCTGTGGACCTTCATCTTGACGATGAAACACAGAAATTGCGTCGGAATTGAGTACAACAGGCACCATGCTGACTACTCTCCGGGAGAGTAATGCTTCTAACTATCTGTGCTTTGATTCGTTCCTGGGATTCCAGTAATAGATTCCGATGGACATCGGAAACTTTACGGTAACCTGTGGACCTTCATCTTGACGATGAAACACAGAAATTGCGTCGGAATTGAATACAACATTCACCATGCTGACTTCTCTCCGGGAGAGTAATGCTTCTAACTATCTGTGCTTGGATTCGTTCCTGGGATTCCAGTAATAGATTCCGATGGACATGGGTAGGTTTACTGTAACCTGTGGACCTTCATCTTGACGATGAAACACAGAAATTGCGTCGGAATTGAATACAACAGGCACCATGCTGACTTCTCTCCGGGAGAGTAATGCTTCTAACTATCTGTGCTTTGAATCGTTCCTGGGATTTCAGTAATAGATTCCGATGGACATGGGAAGGTTTACTGTAACCTGTGGACCTTCATCTTGACGACGAAACACAGAAATTGCGTTGGAATTTAATACAACAGGCACCATGCCGACTTCTCTCCGGGAGAGTAATGCTTCTAACTATCTGTGTTTTGGTTCGTTCCTGGGATGCCAGTAATAGATTCAGAAGGACATCGGAAGGTTTACTGTAACCTGTGGACCTTCAACTTGACGATGAAACACAGAAATTGCGTCGGAATTGAATACAATAGGCTCCATGCGGACTTCTCTCCGGGAGAGTAATGCTTCTAACTATCTGTGCTTTGATTCGTTCCTGGGTTCCATTAATAGATTCCGATGGACATGGGAAGGTTTACTGTAACCTGTGGACCTTCATCTTGACGATGAGACACAGAAATTGCGTCGGAATTGAATACAACAGGCACCATGCCGACTTCTGTCCGGGAGAGTAATACTTCTAACTGTCTCTGATTTGATTCGTTCCTGGGATGCCAGTAATAGATTCCGATGGACATGGGAAGGTTTACCGTGACCTGTGGACCTTCATCTTGACGATGAAACACAGAAATTGCTTCGGAATTGAATACAACAGGCACCATGCCGACTTCTGTCCGGGAGAGTAATACTTCTAACTGTCTCTGATTTGATTCGTTCCTGGCATGCCAGTAATAGATTCCGATGGACATGGGAAAGTTTACTGTAACCTGTGGACCTTCATCTTGACGATGAAACACAGAAATTGCGACGGAATTGAATACAACAGGCACCATGCTGAGTTCTCTCCGGGAGAGTGATGCTTATAACTATCTGTGCTTTGATTCGTTCCTGGGATTCCAGTAATAGATTGCGATGGACATAGGAAGGTTTACTGTAACCTGTGGACCTTCACCTTGACGATGAAACACAGAAATTACGTCGGAATTGAATACAACAGGCACCATGCTGACTTCTCTCCGGGAGAGTAATGCTTCTAACTATCTGTGCTTTGATTCGTTCCTGGGATTCCAGTAATAGATTCCGATGGACATGGGAAGGTTTACTGTAACCTGTGGACCTTCATCTTGACGATGAAACACAGAAATTGCGTCGGAATTGAATACAACAGGCACCATGCTGACGTCTCTCCGGGAGAGTAATGCTTCTAACTATCTGTGCTTGGATTCGTTCCTGGGATTCCAGTAATAGATTCCGATGGACATGGGTAGGTTCACTGTAACCTGTGGACCTTCATCTTGACGATGAAACACAGAAATTGCGTCGGAATTGAATACAACAGACACCATGCTGACTTCTCTCCGGGAGAGTAATGCTTCTAACTATCTGTGCTTTGATTCGTTCCTGGGATTCCAGTAATAGATTCCGATGGACATGGGAAGGTTTACTGTAACCTGTGGACCTTCATCTTGACGATGAAATTAGAAATTGCGTTGGAATTTTATACAACAGGCACCATGCCGACTTCTGTCCGGGAGAGTAATGCTTCTAACTATCTGTGTTTTGGTTCGTTCCTGGGATTCCAGTAATAGATTCCGATGGACATGGGAAGCTTTACCGTAACCTGTGGACCTTCATCTTGACGATGGAACACAGAAATTGCGTCGGAATTGAATACAACAGGCACAATGCTGACTTCTCTCCGGGATAGTAATGCTTCTAACTATCTGTGCTTTGATTCGTTCCTGGGATTCTAGTAATAGGTTCCGATGGACATGGGAAGGTTTACTGTAACATGTGGACCTTCATCTTGACGATGAAACACAGAAATTGCGTCGGAATTGAATACAACAGGCACCATGCTGACTTCTGTCCGGGAGAGTAATGCTTCTAACTATCTGTGCTTTGATTCGTTCCTGGGATTCCAGTAATAGATTCCGATGGACATCGGAAATTTTACGGTAACCTGTGGACCTTCATCTTGACGATAAAACACAGAAATTGCGTCGGAATTGAATACAACAGGCACCATGCTGACTTCTCTCCGGGAGAGTAATGCTTCTTACTATCTGTGCTTTGATACGTTCCTGGGATTCCAGTACTAGATTCCGATGGACATGGGAAGGTTTACTGTAACCTGTGGACCTTCATCTTGACGATGAAGCACAGAAATTGCGTCGGAATTGAATACAATAGGCACCATGCTGACTTCATTCCGGGAGAGTAATGCTTCTAACTATCTGTGCTTTGATTCGTTCCTGGGATTCCAGTAATAGATTCCGATGGACATGGGAAGGTTTACTGTAACCTGTGGACCTTCATCTTGACGATGAAACACAGAAATTGCGTCGGAGTTGAATACAACAGGCACCATGCTGACTTCTCTTCGGGAGAGTAATGCTTCTAACTATCTGTGCTTAGATTCGTTCCTGGGTTCCATTAATAGATTCCGATGGACATGGGAAGGTTTACTGTAACCTGTGGACCTTCATCTTGACGATGAAATTAGAAATTGTGTTGGAATTTAATACAACAGGCACCATGCCGACTTCTGTCCGGGAGAGTAATGCTTCTAACTATCTGTGTTTTGGTTCGCTCCTGGGATTCCAGTAATAGATTCCGACGGACATGGGAAGCTTTACCGTAACCTGTGGACCTTCATCATGACGATGAAACACAGAAATTGCGTCGGAGTTGAATACAACAGGCACCATGCTGACTACTCTCCGGGAGAGTAATGCTTCTAACTATCTGTGCTTTGATTCGTTCCTGGGATTCCAGTAATAGATTCCGATGGACACTGGAAGGTTTACTGTAACCTGTGGACCTTCATCTTGACGATGAAACACAGAAATTGCGTCGGAATTGAATACAACAGGCACCATGCTGACTTCTCTCCGTTAGAGTAATGCTTCTAACTATCTGTGCTTGGATTCGTTCCTGGGATTCCAGTAATAGATTCCGATGGACATGGGTAGGTTTACTGTAACCTGTGGACCTTCATCTTGACGATGAAACACAGAAATTGCGTCGGAATTGAATACAACAGGCACCATGCTGACTTCTCTCCGGGAGAGTAATGCTTCTAACTATCTGTGCTTTGATTCGTTCCTGGGATTCCAGTAATAGATTCCGATGGACATGGGAAGGTTTACTGTAACCTGTGGACCTTCATCTTGACGACGAAACACAGAAATTGCGTTGGAATTTAATACAACAGGCACCATGCCGACTTCTCTCCGGGAGAGTAATGCTTCTAACTATCTGTGTTTTGGTTCGTTCCTGGGATGCCAGTAATAGATTCCGAAGGACATCGGAGGGTTTACTGTAACCTGTGGACCTTCAACTTGACGATGAAACACAGAAATTGCGTCGGAATTGAATACAATAGGCTCCATGCTGACTTCTCTCCGGGAGAGTAATGCTTCTAACTATCTGTGCTTTGATTCGTTCCTGGGATTTCAGTAATAGATTCCGATGGACATGGGAAGGTTTACTGTAACCTGTGGACCTTCATCTTGACGATGAAACACAGAAATTGCGTCGGAGTTGAAAACAACAGGCACCATGCTGACTTCTCTCCGGGAGAGTAATGCTTCTAACTATCTGTGCTTTGATTCGTTCCTGGGTTCCATTAATAGATTCCGATGGACATGGGAAGGTTTACTGTAACCTGTGGACCTTCATCTTGACGATGAAACACAGAAATTGCGACGGAATTGAATACAACAGGCACCATGCTGAGTTCTCTCCGGGAGAGTGATGCTTCTAACTATCTGTGCTTTGATTCGTTCTTGGGATTCCAGTAATAGATTCCGATGGACATGGGAAAGTTTACTCTAACCTGTGGACCTTCATCTTGACGATGAAACACAGAAATTGCGTCGGAATTGAATACAACAGGCACCATGCTGACTTCTCTCCGGGCGCGTAATGCTTCTAACTATCTGTGCTTTGATTCGTTCCTGGGATTCCAGTAATAGATTCCGATGGACATGGGAAGGTTTACTGTAACCTGTGGACCTTCATCTTGACGATGAAACACAGAAATTGCGACGGAATTGAATACAACAGGCACCATGCTGAGTTCTCTCCGGGAGAGTAATGCTTCTAACTATCTGTGCTTTGATTCGTTCCTGGGATTCCAGTAATAGATTCCGATGGACATCGGAAGGTTTACTGTAACCTATGGACCTACATCTTGACGATGAAACACAGAAATTTCGTCGGAATTGAATACAACAGGCACCAATCCGACTTCTCTCCGGGAGAGTAATGCTTCTAATTATCTGTGCTTTGGTTCGTTCCTGGGATGCCAGTAATAGATTCCGAAGGACATGGGAAGGTTTACTGTAACCTGTGGACCTTCATCTTGACGATGAAACACAGAAATTGCGTCGGAAATGAATACAACAGGCACCATGCTGACTTCTCTCCGGGAGAGTAATGCATCTAACTATCTGTGTTTTGATTCGTACCTGGGAATCCAGTAATGGATTCTGATGGACATCGGGATGTTTACTGTAACCTGTGGACCTTCATCTTGACGATGAAACACAGAAATTGCGTCGGAATTGAATATAACAGGTACCATGCTGACTTCTCTCCGGGAGAGTAATGCTTCTAACTATCTGTGCATTGATTCGTTCCTGGGATTCCAGTAATAGATTCCGATGGACATGGGAAGGTTTACTGTAACCTGTGGACGTTCATCTTGACGATGAGACACAGAAAAAGCGTCGGAATTGAATACAACAGGCACCATGCCGACTTCTGTCCGGGAGAGTAATACTTCTAACTGTCTCTGCTTTGATTCTTTCCTGGGATGCCAGTAATAGATTCCGATGGACATGCCAGGGTTTACTCTAACCTGTGGACCTTCAACGTGACGATGAAGCACAGAAATTGCGTCGGAAGTGACCACAACAGGCACCATGCCGACTTCTCTCCGGGAGAGTAATGCTTCTAACTATCTGTGCTTTGATTCGTTCCTGGGATTCCAGTAATAGATTCCGATGGACATGGGAAGGTTTACTGTAACCTGTGGACCTTCATCTTGACGATGAAACACAGCAATTGCGTCGGAATTGGATACAACAAGCACCATGCTGACTTCTCTCCGGGAGAGTAATGCTTCTAACTATCTGTGCTTTGATTCGTTCCTGGGATTCCAGTAATAGATTCCGATGGACATGGGAGGGTTTATTGTAGCCTGTGGACTTTCATCTTGGCGATGAAACACAGAAAATGCGACGGAATTGAATACAACAGGCACCATGCTGACTACTCTCCGGGAGAGTAATGCTTCTAACTATCTGTGCTTTGATTCGTTCCTGGGATTCCAGTAATAGATTCCGATGGACATGGGAAGGTTTACTGTAACCTGTGTACCTTCATCTTGACGATGAAACACAGAAATTGCGTCGGAATTGAATACAACAGGCACCATGCTGATTTCTCTCCGGGAGAGTAATGCTTCTAACTTTCTGTGCTTTGATTCGTTCCTGGGATTCCAGTAATAGATTCCGATGGACATGGGAAGGTTTACTGTAACTTGTGGACCTTCATCTTGACGATGAAACACAGAAATTGCGTCGGCATTTTATACAACAGGCACCATGCTGACTTCTCTCCGGGAGAGTATTGCTTCTAACTATCTGTGCTTTGATTCGTTCCTGGGATTCCAGTAAAAGATTCCGATGGACATGGGAAGGTTTACTGTAACCTGTGGATCTTCATCTTGACGATGAAACACAGAAATTGCGTCGGAATTGAATACAACTGGCACGGTGCTGACTTCTCTCCGGGAGAGTAATGCTTCTAACTATCTGTGCTTTGATTTGTTCCTGGGATTCCAGTAATAGATTCCGATGGTCATCGGAAGGTTTACTTTAACCTATGGACCTTCATCTTGACGATGAAACACAGTAATTGCGTCGGAATTGAATACAACAGGCACCAAGCCGACTTCTCTCCGGGAGAGTAATGCTTCTAATTATCTGTGCTTTGGTTCGTTCCTGGGATGCCAGTAATAGATTCCGAAGGACATGGGATGGTTTACTGTAACCTGTGGACCTTCATCTTAACGATGAAACACAGAAATTGCGTCGGAATTGAATACAACAGGCACCATGCTGACTTCTCTCCGGGAGAGTAATGCATCTAACTATCTGTGTTTTGATTCGTTCCTGGGATTCCAGTAATAGATTCCGATGGACATCTGAAGGTTTACTGTAACCTGTGGACCTTCATCTTGACGATGAAACACAGAAATTGCATCGGAATTGAATATAACAGGCACCATGCTGACTTCTCTCCGGGAGAGTAATGCTTCTAACTATCTGTGCGCTGATTCGTTATTGGGATTCCAGTAATAGATTCCGATGGACATGGGAAGGTTTTCTGTAACCTGTGGACCTTCATCTTGACGATGAAACACAGAAATTGCGTCGGAATTGAATACAACAGGCACCATGCCGACTTCTGTCCGGGAGAGTAATACTTCTAACTGTCTCTACTTTGATTCTTTCCTGGGTTGCCAGTAATAGATTCCGATGGACATGGGAAGGTTTACTGTAACCTGTGGACCTTCAACGTGACGATGAAGCACAGAAATTGCGTCGGAAGTGACCTCTACAGGCACCATGCCAACTTCTCTCCGGGAGAGTAATGCTTCTAACTATCTGTGCTTTGATTCGTTCCTCGGATTCCAGTAATAGATTCAGATGGACATGGGAAGGTTTACAGTAACCTGTGAACTTTCATCTTGACGATGAAACACAGAAATTGCGTCGGAATTGAATATAACAGGCACCATGCTGACTTCTCTCTGGGAGAGTAATGCTTCTAACTATCTGTGCTTTGATTCGTTCCTGGGATTCCAGTAATAGATTCCGATGGACATCGGAAGGTTTACTGTAACCTGTGGACCTTCATCTTGACGATGAAACACAGAAATTGCGTCGGAATTGAATATAACAGGCACCATGCTGACTTCTCTCCGGGAGAGTAATGCTTCAAACTATCTGTGCATTGATTCGTTCCTGGGATTCCAGTAATAGATTCCGATGGACATGGGAAGGTTTACTGTAACCTGTGGACCTTCATCTTGACGATGAAACACAGAAATTGCGTCGGAATTGAATACAACAGGCACCATGCCGACTTCTCTCCGGGAGAGTAATGCTTCTAACTATCTGTGCTTTGATTCGTTCCTGGGATTCCAGTAATAGATTCCGATGGACATGGGAGGGTTTATTGTAGCCTGTGGACTTTCATCTTGGCGATGAAACACAGAAATTGCGACGGAATTGAATACAACAGGCACCATGCTGACTACTCTCCGGGAGAGTAATGCTTCTAACTATCTGTGCTTTGATTCGTTCCTGGGATTCCAGTAATAGATTCCGATGGACATGGGAAGGTTTACTGTAACCTGTGGACCTTCATCTTGACGATGAAACACAGAAATTGCGTCGGAATTGAATACAACAGGCACCATGCTGACTTCTCTCCGGGAGAGTAATGCTTCTAACTATCTGTGCTTTGATTCGTTCCTGGAATTCCAGTAATAGATTCCGATGGACATGGGAAGGTTTACTGTAACCTATGGACCTACATCTTGACGATGAAACACAGAAATTGCGTCGGAATTGAATACAACAGGCACCATGCTGACTTCTCTCCGGGAGAGTAATGCTTCTAACTATCTGTGCTTTGATTCGTTCCTGGGATTCCAGTAATAGATTCCGATGGACATGGGAAGGTTTACTGTAACCTGTGGACCTTCATCTTGACGACGAAACACAGAAATTGCGTTGGAATTTAATACAACAGGCACCATGCCGACTTCTCTCCGGGAGAGTAATGCTTCTAACTATCTGTGTTTTGGTTCGTTCCTGGGATGCCAGTAATAGATTCCGAAGGACATCGGAGGGTTTACTGTAACCTGTGGACCTTCAACTTGACGATGAAACACAGAAATTGCGTCGGAATTGAATACAATAGGCTCCATGCTGACTTCTCTCCGGGAGAGTAATGCTTCTAACTATCTGTGCTTTGATTCGTTCCTGGGATTTCAGTAATAGATTCCGATGGACATGGGAAGGTTTACTGTAACCTGTGGACCTTCATCTTGACGATGAAACACAGAAATTGCGTCGGAGTTGAAAACAACAGGCACCATGCTGACTTCTCTCCGGGAGAGTAATGCTTCTAACTATCTGTGCTTTGATTCGTTCCTGGGTTCCATTAATAGATTCCGATGGACATGGGAAGGTTTACTGTAACCTGTGGACCTTCATCTTGACGATGAAACACAGAAATTGCGACGGAATTGAATACAACAGGCACCATGCTGAGTTCTCTCCGGGAGAGTGATGCTTCTAACTATCTGTGCTTTGATTCGTTCTTGGGATTCCAGTAATAGATTCCGATGGACATGGGAAAGTTTACTCTAACCTGTGGACCTTCATCTTGACGATGAAACACAGAAATTGCGTCGGAATTGAATACAACAGGCACCATGCTGACTTCTCTCCGGGCGCGTAATGCTTCTAACTATCTGTGCTTTGATTCGTTCCTGGGATTCCAGTAATAGATTCCGATGGACATGGGAAGGTTTACTGTAACCTGTGGACCTTCATCTTGACGATGAAACACAGAAATTGCGACGGAATTGAATACAACAGGCACCATGCTGAGTTCTCTCCGGGAGAGTAATGCTTCTAACTATCTGTGCTTTGATTCGTTCCTGGGATTCCAGTAATAGATTCCGATGGACATCGGAAGGTTTACTGTAACCTATGGACCTACATCTTGACGATGAAACACAGAAATTTCGTCGGAATTGAATACAACAGGCACCAATCCGACTTCTCTCCGGGAGAGTAATGCTTCTAATTATCTGTGCTTTGGTTCGTTCCTGGGATGCCAGTAATAGATTCCGAAGGACATGGGAAGGTTTACTGTAACCTGTGGACCTTCATCTTGACGATGAAACACAGAAATTGCGTCGGAAATGAATACAACAGGCACCATGCTGACTTCTCTCCGGGAGAGTAATGCATCTAACTATCTGTGTTTTGATTCGTACCTGGGAATCCAGTAATGGATTCTGATGGACATCGGGATGTTTACTGTAACCTGTGGACCTTCATCTTGACGATGAAACACAGAAATTGCGTCGGAATTGAATATAACAGGTACCATGCTGACTTCTCTCCGGGAGAGTAATGCTTCTAACTATCTGTGCATTGATTCGTTCCTGGGATTCCAGTAATAGATTCCGATGGACATGGGAAGGTTTACTGTAACCTGTGGACGTTCATCTTGACGATGAGACACAGAAAAAGCGTCGGAATTGAATACAACAGGCACCATGCCGACTTCTGTCCGGGAGAGTAATACTTCTAACTGTCTCTGCTTTGATTCTTTCCTGGGATGCCAGTAATAGATTCCGATGGACATGCCAGGGTTTACTCTAACCTGTGGACCTTCAACGTGACGATGAAGCACAGAAATTGCGTCGGAAGTGACCACAACAGGCACCATGCCGACTTCTCTCCGGGAGAGTAATGCTTCTAACTATCTGTGCTTTGATTCGTTCCTGGGATTCCAGTAATAGATTCCGATGGACATGGGAAGGTTTACTGTAACCTGTGGACCTTCATCTTGACGATGAAACACAGCAATTGCGTCGGAATTGGATACAACAAGCACCATGCTGACTTCTCTCCGGGAGAGTAATGCTTCTAACTATCTGTGCTTTGATTCGTTCCTGGGATTCCAGTAATAGATTCCGATGGACATGGGAGGGTTTATTGTAGCCTGTGGACTTTCATCTTGGCGATGAAACACAGAAAATGCGACGGAATTGAATACAACAGGCACCATGCTGACTACTCTCCGGGAGAGTAATGCTTCTAACTATCTGTGCTTTGATTCGTTCCTGGGATTCCAGTAATAGATTCCGATGGACATGGGAAGGTTTACTGTAACCTGTGTACCTTCATCTTGACGATGAAACACAGAAATTGCGTCGGAATTGAATACAACAGGCACCATGCTGATTTCTCTCCGGGAGAGTAATGCTTCTAACTTTCTGTGCTTTGATTCGTTCCTGGGATTCCAGTAATAGATTCCGATGGACATGGGAAGGTTTACTGTAACTTGTGGACCTTCATCTTGACGATGAAACACAGAAATTGCGTCGGCATTTTATACAACAGGCACCATGCTGACTTCTCTCCGGGAGAGTATTGCTTCTAACTATCTGTGCTTTGATTCGTTCCTGGGATTCCAGTAAAAGATTCCGATGGACATGGGAAGGTTTACTGTAACCTGTGGATCTTCATCTTGACGATGAAACACAGAAATTGCGTCGGAATTGAATACAACTGGCACGGTGCTGACTTCTCTCCGGGAGAGTAATGCTTCTAACTATCTGTGCTTTGATTTGTTCCTGGGATTCCAGTAATAGATTCCGATGGTCATCGGAAGGTTTACTTTAACCTATGGACCTTCATCTTGACGATGAAACACAGTAATTGCGTCGGAATTGAATACAACAGGCACCAAGCCGACTTCTCTCCGGGAGAGTAATGCTTCTAATTATCTGTGCTTTGGTTCGTTCCTGGGATGCCAGTAATAGATTCCGAAGGACATGGGATGGTTTACTGTAACCTGTGGACCTTCATCTTAACGATGAAACACAGAAATTGCGTCGGAATTGAATACAACAGGCACCATGCTGACTTCTCTCCGGGAGAGTAATGCATCTAACTATCTGTGTTTTGATTCGTTCCTGGGATTCCAGTAATAGATTCCGATGGACATCTGAAGGTTTACTGTAACCTGTGGACCTTCATCTTGACGATGAAACACAGAAATTGCATCGGAATTGAATATAACAGGCACCATGCTGACTTCTCTCCGGGAGAGTAATGCTTCTAACTATCTGTGCGCTGATTCGTTATTGGGATTCCAGTAATAGATTCCGATGGACATGGGAAGGTTTTCTGTAACCTGTGGACCTTCATCTTGACGATGAAACACAGAAATTGCGTCGGAATTGAATACAACAGGCACCATGCCGACTTCTGTCCGGGAGAGTAATACTTCTAACTGTCTCTACTTTGATTCTTTCCTGGGTTGCCAGTAATAGATTCCGATGGACATGGGAAGGTTTACTGTAACCTGTGGACCTTCAACGTGACGATGAAGCACAGAAATTGCGTCGGAAGTGACCTCTACAGGCACCATGCCAACTTCTCTCCGGGAGAGTAATGCTTCTAACTATCTGTGCTTTGATTCGTTCCTCGGATTCCAGTAATAGATTCAGATGGACATGGGAAGGTTTACAGTAACCTGTGAACTTTCATCTTGACGATGAAACACAGAAATTGCGTCGGAATTGAATATAACAGGCACCATGCTGACTTCTCTCTGGGAGAGTAATGCTTCTAACTATCTGTGCTTTGATTCGTTCCTGGGATTCCAGTAATAGATTCCGATGGACATCGGAAGGTTTACTGTAACCTGTGGACCTTCATCTTGACGATGAAACACAGAAATTGCGTCGGAATTGAATATAACAGGCACCATGCTGACTTCTCTCCGGGAGAGTAATGCTTCAAACTATCTGTGCATTGATTCGTTCCTGGGATTCCAGTAATAGATTCCGATGGACATGGGAAGGTTTACTGTAACCTGTGGACCTTCATCTTGACGATGAAACACAGAAATTGCGTCGGAATTGAATACAACAGGCACCATGCCGACTTCTCTCCGGGAGAGTAATGCTTCTAACTATCTGTGCTTTGATTCGTTCCTGGGATTCCAGTAATAGATTCCGATGGACATGGGAGGGTTTATTGTAGCCTGTGGACTTTCATCTTGGCGATGAAACACAGAAATTGCGACGGAATTGAATACAACAGGCACCATGCTGACTACTCTCCGGGAGAGTAATGCTTCTAACTATCTGTGCTTTGATTCGTTCCTGGGATTCCAGTAATAGATTCCGATGGACATGGGAAGGTTTACTGTAACCTGTGGACCTTCATCTTGACGATGAAACACAGAAATTGCGTCGGAATTGAATACAACAGGCACCATGCTGACTTCTCTCCGGGAGAGTAATGCTTCTAACTATCTGTGCTTTGATTCGTTCCTGGAATTCCAGTAATAGATTCCGATGGACATGGGAAGGTTTACTGTAACCTATGGACCTACATCTTGACGATGAAACACAGAAATTGCGTCGGAATTGAATACAACAGGCACCATGCTGACTTCTCTCCGGGAGAGTAATGCTTCTAACTATCAGTGCTTTGATTCGTTCCTGGGATTCCAGTAATGGATTCCGATGGACATGGGAAGGTTTACTGTAACTTGTGGACCTTCATCTTGACGATGAAACACAGAAATTGCGTCGGAATTTTATACAACAGGCACCACGCTGACTTCTCTCCGGGAGAGTAATGCTTCTAACTATCTGTGCTTTGATTCGTTCCTGGGATTCCAGTAAAAGATTCCGATGGACATGGGAAGGTTTACTGTAACCTGTGGATCTTCATCTTGACGATGATACACAGAAATTGCGTCGGAATTGAATACAACTGGCACCGTGCTGACTTCTCTCCGGGAGAGTAATGCTTCTAACTATCTGTGCTTTGATTCGTTCCTGGGATTCCAGTAATAGATTCCGATGGACATCGGAAGGTTTACTTTAACCTATGGACCTTCATCTTGACGATGAAACACAGAAATTGCGTCGGAATTGAATACAACAGGCACCAAGCCGACTTCTCTCCGGGAGAGTAATGCCTCTAATTGTCTGTGCTTTGGTTCGTTCCTGGGATGCCAGTAATAGATTCCGAAGGACATGGGAAGGTTTACTGTAACCTGTGGACCTTCATCTTGACGATGAAACACAGAAATTGCGTCGGAATTGAATACAACAGGCACCATGCTGACTTCTCTCCGGGAGAGTAATGCATCTAACTATCTGTGTTTTGATTCGTTCCTGGGATTCCAGTAATAGATTCCGATGGACATCGGAAGGTTTACTGTAACCTGTGGACCTTCATCTTGACGATGAAACACAGAAATTGCGTCGGAATTGAATATAACAGGCACCATGCTGACTTCTCTCCGGGAGAGTAATGCTTCTAACTATCTGTGCACTGATTCGTTCCTGGGATTCCAGTAATAGATTCCGATGGACATGGGAAGGTTTACTGTAACCTGTGGACCTTCATCTTGACGATGAAACACAGAAATTGCGTCGGAATTGAATACAACAGGCACCATGCCGACTTCTGTCCGGGAGAGTAATACTTCTAACTGTCTCTGCTTTGATTCTTTCCTGGGATGCCAGTAATAGATTCCGATGGACATGGGAAGGTTCACTGTAACCTGTGGACCTTCAACGTGACGATGAAGCACAGAAATTGCGTCGGAAGTGACCTCTACAGGCACCATGCCGACTTCTCTCCGGGAGAGTAATGCTTCTAACTATCTGTGCTTTGATTCGTTCCTGGGATTCCAGTAATAGATTCCGATGGACATGGGAAGGTTTACTGTAACCTGTGAACTTTCATCTTGACGATGAAACACAGAAATTGCGTCGGAATTGAATACAACAGGCACCATGCTGACTTCTCTCCGGGAGAGTATTGCTTCTAACTATCTGTGCTTTGATTCGTTCCTGGGATTCCAGTAATAGATTCCGATGGACATGGAAAGGTTTACTGTAACCTGTGGACCTTCATCTTGACGATGAAACACAGAAATTGCGTCGGAATTGAATACAACAGGCACCACGCTGACTTCTCTCTGGGAGAGTAATGCTTCTAACTATCTGTGCTTTGATTCGTTCCTGGGATTCCAGTAATAGATTCCAATGGACATGGGAAGGTTTACTGTAACCTGTGGACCTTCATCTTGACGATGAAATACAGAAATTGCGTCGGAATTGAATACAACAGGCACCATGCTGACTTCTCTCCGGGAGAGTAATGCTTCTAACTATCTGTGTTTTGATTCGTTCCTGGGATTCCAGTAATAGATTCCGATGGACATCGGAAGGTTTACTGTAACCTGTGGACCTTCATCTTGACGATAAAACACAGAAATTGCGTCGGAATTGAATATAACAGGCACCATGCTGACTTCTCTCCGGGAGAGTAATGCTTCTAACTATCTCTGCATTGATTCGTTCCTGGGATTCCAGTAATAGATTCCGATGGACATGGGAAGGTTTACTGTAACCTCTGGACCTTCATCTTGACGATGAAACACAGTAATTGCGTCGGAATTGAATACAACAGGCACCATGCCGACTTCTGTCTGGGAGAGGAATACTTCTAACTGTCTCTGCTTTGATTCTTTCCTGGGATACCAGTAATAGATTCCGATGGACATGGGAAGTTTTACCGTAACCTGTGGACCTTCAACGTGACGATGAAGCACAGAAATTGCGTCGGAAGATACCACAACAGGCACCATGCCGACTTCTCTCCGGGAGAGTAATGCTTCTAACAATCTGTGCTTTGATTCGTTCCTGGGATTCCAGTAATAGATTCCGATGGACATGGGAAGGTTTACTGTAACCTGTGGACCTTCATCTTGACGATGAAACACAGAAATTGCGTCGGAATTGAATACAACAGGCACCATGCCGACTTCTGTCCGTTAGAGTAATACTTCTAACTGTCTCTGCTTTGATTCTTTCCTGGGATACCAGTAATAGATTCCGATGGACATGGGAAGGTTTACTGTTTCCTGTGGACCTTCAACGTGACGATGAAGCACAGAAATTGCGTCGGAATTGAATACAACAGGCACCATGCTGACTTCTCTCCGGGAGAGTGATGCTTCTAACTATCTGTGCTTTGATTCGTTCCTGGAATTCCAGTAATAGATTCCGATGGACATGGGAAGGTTTACTGTAACCTATGGACCTACATCTTGACGATGAAACACAGAAATTGCGTCGGAATTGAATACAACAGGCACCATGCTGACTTCTCTCCGGGAGAGTAATGCTTCTAACTATCAGTGCTTTGATTCGTTCCTGGGATTCCAGTAATGGATTCCGATGGACATGGGAAGGTTTACTGTAACTTGTGGACCTTCATCTTGACGATGAAACACAGAAATTGCGTCGGAATTTTATACAACAGGCACCACGCTGACTTCTCTCCGGGAGAGTAATGCTTCTAACTATCTGTGCTTTGATTCGTTCCTGGGATTCCAGTAAAAGATTCCGATGGACATGGGAAGGTTTACTGTAACCTGTGGATCTTCATCTTGACGATGATACACAGAAATTGCGTCGGAATTGAATACAACTGGCACCGTGCTGACTTCTCTCCGGGAGAGTAATGCTTCTAACTATCTGTGCTTTGATTCGTTCCTGGGATTCCAGTAATAGATTCCGATGAACATCGGAAGGTTTACTTTAACCTATGGACCTTCATCTTGACGATGAAACACAGAAATTGCGTCGGAATTGAATACAACAGGCACCAAGCCGACTTCTCTCCGGGAGAGTAATGCCTCTAATTATCTGTGCTTTGGTTCGTTCCTGGGATGCCAGTAATAGATTCCGAAGGACATGGGAAGGTTTACTGTAACCTGTGGACCTTCATCTTGACGATGAAACACAGAAATTGCGTCGGAATTGAATACAACAGGCACCATGCTGACTTCTCTCCGGGAGAGCAATCCATCTAACTATCTGTGTTTTGATTCGTTCCTGGGATTCCAGTAATAGATTCCGATGGACATCGGAAGGTTTACTGTAACCTGTGGACCGTCATCTTGACGATGAAACACAGAAATTGCGTCGGAATTGAATATAACAGGCACCATGCTGACTTCTCTCCGGGAGAGTAATGCTTCTAACTATCTGTGCACTGATTCGTTCCTGGGATTCCAGTAATAGATTCCGATGGACATGGGAAGGTTTACTGTAACGTGTGGACCTTCATCTTGACGATGAAACACAGAAATTGCGTCGGAATTGAATACAACAGGCACCATGCTGACTTCTGTCCGGGAGAGTAATACTTCTAACTGTCTCTGCTTTGATTCTTTCCTGGGATGCCAGTAATAGATTCCGATAGACATGGGAAGGTTTACTGTAACCTGTGGACCTTCAACGTGACGATGAAGCACAGAAATTGCGTCGGAAGTGACCTCTACAGGCACCATGCCGACTTCTCTCCGGGAGAGTAATGCTTCTAACTATCTGTGCTTTGATTCGTTCCTGGGATTCCAGTAATAGATTCCGATGGACATGGGAAGGTTTACTGTAACCTGTGAACTTGCATCTTGACGATGAAACACAGAAATTGCGTCGGAATTGAATACAACAGGCACCATGCTGACTTCTCTCCGGGAGAGTAATGCTTCTAACTATCTGTGTTTTGATTCGTTCCTGGGATTCCAGTAATAGATTCCGATGGACATGGTAAGGTTTACTGTAACCTGTGGACCTTCAACTTGACGATGAAACACAGAAATTGCGTCGGAATTGAATACAACAGGCACCACGCTGACTTCTCTCTGGGAGAGTAATGCTTCTAACTATCTGTGCTTTGATTCGTTCCTGGGATTCCAGTAATAGATTCCAATGGACATGGGAAGGTTTACTGTAACCTGTGGACCTTCATCTTGACGATGAAATACAGAAATTGCGTCGGAATTGAATACAACAGGCACCATGCTGACTTCTCTCCGGGAGAGTAATGCTTCTAACTATCTGTGTTTTGATTCGTTCCTGGGATTCCAGTAATAGATCCCGATGGACATCGGAAGGTTTACTGTAACCTGTGGACCTTCATCTTGACGATAAAACACAGAAATTGCGTCGGAATTGAATATAACAGGCACCATGCTGACTTCTCTCCGGGAGAGTAATGCTTCTAACTATCTCTGCATTGATTCGTTCCTGGGATTCCAGTAATAGATTCCGATGGACATGGGAAGGTTTACTGTAACCTCTGGACCTTCATCTTGACGATGAAACACAGTAATTGCGTCGGAATTGAATACAACAGGCACCATGCCGACTTCTGTCTGGGAGAGGAATACTTCTAACTGTCTCTGCTTTGATTCTTTCCTGGGATACCAGTAATAGATTCCGATGGACATGGGAAGTTTTACCGTAACCTGTGGACCTTCAACGTGACGATGAAGCACAGAAATTGCGTCGGAAGGGACCACAACAGGCACCATGCCGACTTCTCTCCGGGAGAGTAATGCTTCTAACTATCTGTGCTTTGATTCGTTCCTGGGATTCCAGTAATAGATTCCGATGGACATGGGAAGGTTTACTGTAACCTGTGGACCTTCATCTCGACGATGAAACACAGAAATTGCGTCGGAATTGAATACAACAGGCACCATGCCGACTTCTGTCCGTTAGAGTAATACTTCTAACTGTCTCTGCTTTGATTCTTTCCTGGGATACCAGTAATAGATTCCGATGGACATGGGAAGGTTTACTGTTTCCTGTGGACCTTCAACGTGACGATGAAGCACAGAAATTGCGTCGGAATTGAATACAACAGGCACCATGCCGACTTCTCTCCGGGAGAGTAATGCTTCTAACTATCTGTGCTTTGATTCGTTCCTGGGATTCCAGTAATAGATTCCGATGGACATGGGAAGGTTTACTGTAACCTGTCGACCTTCATCTTGACGATGAAACACAGCAATTGCGTCGGAATTGAATACAACAGGCACCATGCTGACTTCTCTCCTGGAGAGTAATGCTTCTAACTATCTGTGCTATGATTCGTTCCTGGGATTCCAGTAATAGATTCCGATGGACATGGGAAGGTTTACTGTAACCTGTGGACCTTCATCTTGACGATGAAACACAGAAATTGCGTCGGAATTGAATACAACAGGCACCATGCCGACATCTCTCCGGGAGAGTAATGCTTCTAACTATCTGTGCTTTGGTTCGTTCCTGGGATTCCAGTATTAGATTCCGATGGAGATGGGAGGTTTTACTGTAGCCTGTGGACTTTCATCTTTGCGATGAAACACAGAAATTGCGTCGGGATTGAATACAACAGGCGCCATGCTGACTTCTCTCCGGGAGAGTAATGCTTCTAACTATCTGTGCTTTGATTCGTTCCTGGGATTCCAGTAATAGATTCCGATGGACACGGGAAGGTTTACTGTAACCTGTGGACCTTCTTCTTGACGATGAAACACAGAAATGGCGTCGGAATTGAATACATCAGGCACAATGCTGACCTCTGTCCGTGAGAGTAATCTTTCTAACTATCTGTGCTTTGACTCGTTCCTGGGATTCCAGTAATAGATTCCGATGGACATGGGAAGGTTTACTGTAACCTGTGGACCTTCATCTTGACGATGAAACACAGAAATTGCGTCGGAATTTTATACAACAGGCACCACGCTGACTTCTCTCCGGGAGAGTATTGCTTCTAACTATCTGTGCTTTGATTCGTTCCTGGGATTCCAGTAATAGATTCTGATGGACATCGGAAGGTTTACTGTAACATGTGGACCCTCATCTTGACGATGAAACACAGAAATTGCGTCGGAATTGAATACATCAGGCACCATGCTGACTTCTGTCCGTGAGAGTAATGTTTCTAACTATCTGTGCTTTGACTCGTTCCTGGGATTCCAGTAATAGATTCCGATGGACATGGGAAGGTTTACTGTAACCTGTGGACCTTCATCTTGATGTTGAAACACAGAAATTGCGTCGGAATTGAATACAACAGCCACCATGCCGACTTCTCTCCGTGGGAGTAATGCTTCTAACTATCTGTGCTTTGATTCGGTCCTGGGATTCCAGTAATAGATTCCGATGGACATGGGAAGGTTTACTGTAACCTGTGGACCTTCATCTTGACGTTAAAACACAGAAATGGCGTCGGAAATGAATACAACAGGCACCATGCTGACTTCTCTCCGTGTGAGTAATGCTTCTAACTATCTGTGCTTTGATTCGTTCCTGGGATTCCAGTAATAGATTCCGATGGACATGGGAAGGTTTACTGCAACCTGTGGACCTTCATCTTGACGTTGAAACACAGAAATTGCGTCGGAAGTGAATACAACAGGCACCATGCCGACTTCTCTCCGGGAGAGTAATGCTTCTAACTGTCTGTGCTTTGATTCGTTCCTGGGATTCCAGTAATAGATTCCGATGGACATGGGAAGGTTTACTGTAACCTGTGGACCTTCATCTTGACGTTACAACACAGAAATTGCGTCGGAATTGAATACAACAGGCACCATGCCGACTTCTCTCCGGGAGAGTAAGGCTTCTAACTATCTTGCTTTGATTCGTTCCTGGGAGTCCAGTAATAGATTCCGATGGACATCGGAAGGTTTACTGTAACCTGTGGACCTTCATCTTGACGACGGAAAACAGAAATTGCGTCGGAATTGAATACAACAGACACCATGCCGCCTTCTCTCCGGAAGAGTGATGCTTCTAACTATCTGTGCTTTCATTCGTTCCTGGGATTCCAGTAATAGATTCCGATGGACATCGGAAGGTTTACTGTAACCTGTGGACCTTCATCTTGACGATGAAACACAGAAATTGCGTCGGAATTGAATACAACAGGCACCATGCCGACTTCTGTCCGGGAGAGTAATGCTTCTAACTATCTGTGTTTTGGTTCGTTCCTGGGATGCCAGTAATAGATTCCGATGGACATGGGAAGGTTTACTGTAACCTGTGGACCTTCATCTAGACGATGAAACACAGAAATTGCGTCGGAATTGAATACGACAAGCACCATGCTGACTTCTCTCCGGGAGAGTAATGCTTCTAACTATCTGTGCTTTGATTCGTTCCTGGGATTCCAGTAATAGATTCCGATGGACATGGGAAGATTTACTGTAACCTGTGGAGCCTCATCTTGACGATGAAACACAGAAATTGCGTCGGAATTGAATACGACAAGCACCATGCCGACTTCTCTCCGCGAGAGTAAGGCTTCTAACTATCTTGCTGTGATTCGTTCCTGGGATTCCAGTAATAGATAATGATGGACATCGGAGGGTTTACTGTAACCTGTGGACCTTCATCTTGACGATGAAACACAGAAATTGCGTCGGAATTGAATACAACAGGCACAATGCTGACTTCTCTCCGGGAGAGTAATGCTTCTAACTATCTGTGCTTTGATTCGTTCCTGGGATTCCAGTAATAGATTCCGATGGACATGGGAAGGTTTACTGTAACCTGTGGAACTTCATCTTGACGACGGAACACAGAAATTGCGTCGGAATTGAATACAACAGACACCATGCCGCCTTCTCTCCGGGAGAGTGATGCTTCTAACTATCTGTGCTTTGGTTCGTTCCTGGGATTCCAGTAATTGATTCCGATGGACATCGGAAGGTTTACTGTAACCTGTGGACCTTCATCTTGACGATGAAACACAGAAATTGCGTCGGAATTGAATACAACAGGCACCATGCTGACTTCTCTCCGGGAGAGTAATGCTTCTAACTATCTGTGCTTTGATTCGTTCCTGGGATTCCTGTAATAGATTCCGATGGTCATTGGAAGGTTTACTGTAACCTGTGGACCTTCATCTTGACGATGAAACACATAAATTGCGTCGGAATTGAATACAACAGGCACCATGCTGATTTCTCTCCGGGAGAGTAATGCTTCTAACTATCTGTGCTTTGATTCGTTCCTGGGATTCCAGTAATAGATTCCGATGGACATGGGAAGGTTTACTGTAACCTGTGGACCTTCATCTTGACGTTGAAACACAGAATTTGCGTCGGAATTGAATACAACAGGCACCATGCTGACTTCTCTCCGGGAGAGTAGTGCTTCTAACTATTGGTGCTTTGATTCGCTCCTGGGATTCCAGTAATAGATTCCGATGGACATGGGAAGGGTTACTGTAACCTGTGGACCTTCATCTAGACGATGAAACACAGAAATTGCGTCGGAATTGAATACGACAAGCACCATGCTGACTTCTCTCCGGGAGAGTAATGCTTCTAACTATCTGTGCTTTGATCGATCCTGGGATTCCAGTAATAGATTCCAATGGACATGGGAAGGTTTACTGTAACCTGTGGACCTTCATCTTGACGATGAAACACAGAAATTGCGTCGGAATTGAATACAACAGGCACCATGCTGACTTCTCTCCGGGAGAGGAATGCTTCTAACTATCTGTGCTTTGATTCGTTCCTGGGATTCCAGTAATAGATTCCGATGGTCATGGGAAGGTTTACTGTGACCTGTGGACCTTCATCTTGACGAAGAAACACAGAAATTGCGTCGGAATTGAATACGACAAGCACCATGCTGACTTCTCTCCGGGAGAGTAATGCTTCTAACTATCTGTGCTTTGATTCGTTCCTGGGATTCCAGTAATAGATTCCGATGGACATAGGAAGGTTTACTGCAACCTGTGGACCTTCATCTTGACGATGAAACACAGAAATTGCGTCGGAATTGAATACAACAGGCACCATGCTGATTTCTCTCCGGGAGAGTAATGCTTCTAACTATCTGTGCTTTGATTCGTTCCTGGGATTCCAGTAATAGATTCCGATGGACATGGGAAGGTTTACTGTAACCTGTGGACCTTCATCTTGACGAGGAAACACAGAAATTGCGTCGGAATTGAATACAACAGGCACCATGCTGACTTTTCTCCGGGAGAGTAATGCTTCTAACTATCTGTGCTTTGATTCGTTCCTGGGATTCCAGTAACAGATTCCGATGGACATGGAAGGTTTACTGTAACCTGTGGACCTTCATCTTGACGTTGAAACACAGAAATTGCGTCGGAATTGAATACAACAGGCACCATGCCGACTTCTCTCCGGGAGAGTAATGCTTCTAACTATCTGTGCTTTGATTCGTTCCTGGGATTCCAGCAATAGATTCCGATGGACATGGGAAGGTTTACTGTAACCTGTGGACCTTCATCTTGACGTTGAAACACAGAAATTGCGTCGGAATTGAATACAACAGGCACCATGCCGACTTCTCTCCGGGAGAGTAAGGCTTCTAACTATCTTGCTTTGATTCGTTCCTGGGATTCCAGTAATAGATTCCGATGGACATGGGAAGGTTTACTGTAACCTGTGGACCTTCATATAGACGATGAAACACAGAAATTACGTCGGATTTGAATACGACAAGCACCATGCTGACTTCTCTCCGGGAGAGTAATGCTTCTAACTATCTGTGCTTTGATTCGTTCCTGGGATTCCAGTAATAGATTCCGATGGACATGGGAAGATTTACTGTAACCTGTGGAGCCTCATCTTGACGATGAAACACAGAAATTGCGTCGGAATTGAATACAACAGGCCCCATGCTGACTTCTCTCCGGGAGAGTAATGCTTCTAACTATTGGTGCTTTGATTCGTTCCTGGGATTCCAGTAATAGATTCCGATGGACATAAGAAGGTTTACTGTAACAAGTGGACCTTCATCTTGACGATGAAACACAGAAATTGCGTCGGAATTGAATACAACAGGCACCATGCTGATTTCTCTCCGGGAGAGTAATGCTTCTAACTATCTGTGCTTTGATTCGTTCCTGGGATTCCAGTAATAGATTCCGATGGACATGGGAAGGTTTACTGTAACCTGTGGTCCTTCATCTTGACGTTGAAACACAGAATTTGCGTCGGAATTGAATACAACAGGCACCATGCTGACTTCTCTCCGGGAGAGTAATGCTTGTAACTATTGGTGCTTAGATTCGTTCCTGGGATTCCAGTAATAGATTCCGATGGACATGGGAAGGTTTACTGTAACCTGTGGACCTTCATCTTGACGTTGAAACACAGAAATTGCGTCGGAATTGAATACGAGAAGCACCATGCTGACTTCTCTCCGGGAGAGTAATGCTTCTAACTAATTGTGCTTTGATTCGTTCCTGGGATTCCAGTAATAGATTCCAATGGACATGGGAAGGTTTACTGTAACCTGTGGACCTTCATCTTGACGATGAAACACAGAAATTGCGTCGGAATTGAATACAACAGGCACCATGCTGACTTCTCTCCGGGAGAGTAATGCTTCTAACTATCTGTGCTTTGATTCGTTCCTGGGATTCCAGTAATAGATTCCAATGGACATGGGAAGGTTTACTGTAACCTGTGGACCTTCATCTTGACGACGGAACACAGAAATTGCGACGGAATTGAATACAACAGACACCATGCCACCTTCTCTCCGGGAGAGTGATGCTTCTAACTATCTGTGCTTTGGTTCGTTCCTGGGATTCCAGTAATAGATTCCGATGGACATCGGAAGGTTTACTGTAACCTGTGGACCTTCATCTTGACGATGAAACACAGAAATTGCGTCGGAATTGAATACAACAGGCACCATGCCGACTTCTCTCCGGGAGAGTAAGGCTTCTAACTATCTTGCTTTGATTCGTTCTTGGGATTCCAGTAATAGATAATGATGGACATCGGAAGGTTTACTGTATCCTGTGGACCTTCATCTTGACGATGAAACACAGAAATTGCGTCGGAATTGAATACGAGAAGCACCATGCTGACTTCTCTCCGGGAGAGTAATGGTTCTAACTATCTGTGCTTTGATTCGTTCCTGGGATTCCAGTAATAGACTCCGATGGACATGGGAAGGTTTACTGTAACCTGTGGACCTTCATCTTGACGACGGAACACAGAAATTGCGTCGGAATTGAATACAACAGACACCATGCCGCCTTCTCTTCGGGAGTGTGATGCTTCTAACTATCTGTGCTTTGGTTCGTTCCTGGGATTCCAGTAATAGATTCCGATGGACATCGGAAAGTTTACTGTAACCTGTGGACCTTCATCTTGACGATGAAACACAGAAATTGCGTCGGAATTGATTACAACAGGCACCATGCTGACTTCTCTCCGGGAGAGTAATGCTTCTAACTATCTGTGCTTTGATTCGTTCCTGGGATTCCAGTAATAGATTCCAATGGACATGGGAAGGTTTACTGTAACCTGTGGACCTTCATCTTGACGATGAAACACAGAAATTGCGTCGGAATTGAATACAATAGCCACCATGCTGACTTCTCTCCGTGGGAGTAATGCTTCGAACTATCTGTGCTTTGATTCGTTCCTGGGATTCCAGTAATAGGTTCCGATGGACATGGGAAGGTTTACTATAACCTGTGGTCCTTCATCTTGACGTTGAAACACAGAATTTGCGTCGGAATTGAATACAACAGGCACCATGCTGACCTCTCTCCGGGAGAGTAATGCTTCTAACTATCTGTGCTTTGATTCGTTCCTGGGATTCCAGTAATAGATTCCGATGGACATGGGAAGATTTACTGTAACCTGTGGAGCCTCATCTTGACGATGAAACACAGAAATTGCGTCGGAATTGAATACGAGAAGCACCATGCTGACTTCTCTCCGGGAGAGTAATGCTTCTAACTAATTGTGCTTTGATTCGTTCCTGGGATTCCAGTAATAGATTCCAATGGACATGGGAAGGTTTACTGTAACCTGTGGACCTTCATCTTGACGATGAAACACAGAAATTGCGTCGGAATTGAATACAACAGGCACCATGCTGACTTCTCTCCGGGAGAGTAATGCTTCTAACTATCTGTGCTTTGATTCGTTCCTGGGATTCCAGTAATAGATTCCAATGGACATGGGAAGGTTTACTGTAACCTGTGGACCTTCATCTTGACGTTGAAACACAGAAATTGCGTCGGAATTGAATACAACAAGCGCCATGCCGACTTCTCTCCGTGGGAGTAATGCTTCTAACTATCTGTGCTTTGATTCGGTACTGGGATTCCAGTAATAGATTCCGATGGACATGGGAAGGTTTACTGTAACCTGTGGACCTTCATCTCGACGATGAAACACAGAAATTGCGTCGGAATTGAATACAACAGGCACCATGCTGACTCTTCTCCGGGAGAGTAATGCTTCTAACTATCTGTGCTTTGATTCGTTCCTGGGATTCCAGTAATAGATTCCGATGGACATGGGAAGGTTTACTGTAACCTGTGGACCTTCATCTTGACGTTGAAACACAGAAATTGCGTCGGAATTGAATACAACAGGCACCATGCCGACTTCTCTCCGTGGGAGTAATGCTTCTAACTATCTGTGCTTTGATTCGGTCCTGGGATTCCAGTAATAGATTCCGATGGACATGGGAAGGTTTACTGTAACCTGTGGACCTTCATCTTGACGTTGAAACACAGAAATTGCGTCGGAATTGAATACAACAGGCACCATGCCGACTTCTCTCCGGGAGAGTAATGCTTGTAACTATCTGTGCTTTGATTCGTTCCTGGGATTCCAGTAATAGATTCCGATGGACATGGGAAGGTTTACTGTAACCTGTGGTCCTTCATCTTGACGTTGAAACACAGAATTTGCGTCGGAATTGAATACAACAGGCACCATGCTGACTTCTCTCCGGGAGAGTAATGCTTGTAAGTATTGGTGCTTTGATTCGTTCCTGGGATTCCAGTAATAGATTCCGATGGACATGGGAAGGTTTACTGTAACCTGTGGACCTTCATCTAGACGAAGAAACACAGAAATTGCGTCGGAATTGAATACGACAAGCACCATGCTGACTTCTCTCCGGGAGAGTAATGCTTCTAACTATCTGTGCTTTGATTCGTTCCTGGGATTCCAGTAATAGATTCCGATGGACATGGGAAGATTTACTGTAACCTGTGGAGCTTCATCTTGACGATGAAACACAGAAATTGCGTCGGAATTGAATACGAGAAGCACCATGCTGACTTCTCTCTGGGAGAGTAATGCTTCTAACTATCTGTGCTTTGATTCGTTCCTGGGATTCCAGTAATAGATTCCGATGGACATGGGAAGGTTTACTGTAACCTGTGCACCTTCATCTTGACGATGATACACAGAAATTGCGTCGGAATTGAATACAGCAGGCACCATGCTGACTTTCCTCCGGGAGAGTAATGCTTCTAACTATCTGTGCTTTGATTCGTTCCTGGGATTCCAGTAATAGATTCCGATGGACATGGGAAGATTTACTGTAACCTGTGGACCTTCATCTTGACGTTGAAACACAGAAATTGCGTCGGAATTGAATACAACAGGCACCATGCCGACTTCTCTCCTTGGGAGTAAGGCTTCTAACTATCTGTGCTTTGATTCGGTCCTGGGATTCCAGTAATAGATTCCGATGGACATGGGAAGGTTAACTGTAACCTGTGGACCTTCATCTTGACGTTGAAACACAGAATTTGCGTCGGAATTGAATACAACAGGCACCATGCCGACTTCTCTCCGTATGAGTAATGCTTCTAACCATCTGTGCTTTGATTCGGTCCTGGTATTCCAGTAATAGATTCCGATGGACATGGGAAGGTTTACTGTAACCTGTGGGCCTTCATCTGGACGTTGAACCACAGAAATTGCGTCGTAATTGAATACAACAGGCACCATGCTGACTTCTCTCCGGGAGAGTAATGCTTCTAACTATCTGTGCTTTGATTCCTTCCTGGGATTCCAGTAATAGATTCCAATGGACATGGGAAGGTTTACTGTAACCTGTGGACCTTCATCTTGACGATGAAACACAAAAATTGCGTCGGAATTGAAAACAACAGGCACCATGCTGACTTCTCTCCGGGAGAGTAATGCTTCTAACTATCTGTGCTTTGATTCGTTCCTGGGATTCCAGTAATAGATTCCGATGGGAAGGTTTACTGTAACCTGTGGACCTTCATCTTGACGTCGAAACATAGAAATTGCGTCGGAATTGAATACAACAGGCACCATGCTGACTTCTCTCCGGGAGAGTAATGCTTCTAACTATCTGTGCTTTGATTCGTTCCTGGGATTCCAGTAATAGATTCCGATGGACATGGGAAGGACATGGACATGGGAAGGTTTACTGTAACCTGTGGACATTCATCTTGACGATGAAACACAGAAATTGCGTCGTACTTGAATACAACCGGCACCATGCTGACTTCTCTCTGGGAGAGTAATGCTTCTAACTATCTGTGCTTTGATTCGTTCCTGGGATTCCATGAATAGATTCCGATGGACTTGGGAAGGTTTACTGTAACCTGTGGACCTCCGTCTTGACGATGAAACACAGAAATTGCGTCGGAATTGAATACAACAGGCACCATGCTGACTTCTCTCCGGGAGAGTAATGCTTCTAACTATCTGTGCTTTGATTCGTTCCTGGGATTCCAGTAATAGATTCCGATGGACATGGGAAGGACATGGACATGGGAAGGTTTACTGTAACCTGTGGACATTCATCTTGACGATGAAACACAGAAATTGCGTCGTACTTGAATACAACCGGCACCATACTGACTTCTCTCCGGGCGAGTAATGCTTCTAACTATCTGTGCTTTGATTCGTTCCTGGGATTCCAGTAATAGATCCCAATGGACATGGGAAGGTTTACTGTAACCTGTGGACCTTCATCTTGCCGACGAAACACAAAAATTGCGTCGGAATTGAAAACAACAGGCACCATGCTGACTTCTCTCCGGGAGAGTAATGCTTCTAACTATCTGTGCTTTGATTCGTTCCTGGGATTCCAGTAATAGAATCCGATGGACATGGGAAGGTTTACTGTAACCTGTGGACCTTCATCTTGACGTCGAAACACAGAAATTGCGTCTGAATTGAATACAACTGGCACCATGCTGACTTCTCTCCAGGAGAGTAATGCTTCTAACTATCTGTGCTTTGATTCGTTCCTGGGATTCCAGTAATAGTTTCCGATGGACATGGGAAGGACATGGACATGGGAAGGTTTACTGTAACCTGTGGACATTCATCTTGACGATGAAACACAGAAATTGCGTCGTACTTGAATACAACCGGCACCATGCTGACTTCTCTCCGGGAGAGTAATGCTTCTAACTATCTGTGCTTTGATTCGTTCCTGGGATTCCAGTAATAGATTCCGATGGACATGGGAAGGTTTACTGTAACCTGTGGACCTTCATCTTGACGTTGAAACAAAGAAATTGCGTCGGAATTGAATACAACAGGCGCCATGCCGACTTCTCTATGTGGGAGTAATGCTTCTAACTATCTGTGCTTTGATTCGGTACTGGGATTCCAGTAATAGATTCCGATGGACATGGGAAGGTTTACTGTAACCTGTGGACCTTCATCTCGACGATGAAACACAGAAATTGCGTCGGAATTGAATACAACAGGCACCATGCTGACTTCTCTCCGGGAGAGTAATGCTTCTAACTATCTGTGCTTTGATTCGTTCCTGGGATTCCAGTAATAGATTCCGATGGACATGGGAAGGTTTACTGTAACCTGTGGACCTTCATCTTGACGTTGAAACACAGAAATTGCGTCGGAATTGAATACAACAGGCACCATGCCGACTTCTCTCCGTGGGAGTAATGCTTCTAACTATCTGTGCTTTGATTCGGTCCTGGGATTCCAGTAATAGATTCCGATGGACATGGGAAGGTTTACTGTTACCTGTGGACCTTCATCTTGACGTTGAAACACAGAAATTGCGTCGGAATTGAATACAACAGGCACCATGCCGACTTCTCTCCGTGGGAGTAATGCTTCGAACTATCTGTGCTTTGATTCGTTCCTGGGATTCCAGTAATAGATTCCGATGGACATGGGAAGGTTTACTATAACCTGTGGTCCTTCATCTTGACGTTGAAACACAGAATTTGTGTCGGAATTGAATACAACAGGCACCATGCTGACTTCTCTTTGGGAGAGTAATGCTTCTAACTATCTGTGCTTTGATTCGTTCCTGGGATTCCAGTAATAGATTCCGATGGACATGGGAAGGTTTACTGTAACCTGTGGACCTTCATCTTAACGTTGAAACACAGAAATTGCGTCGGAATTGAATACAACAGGCACCATGCCGACTTCTCTCCGGGAGAGTAAGGCTTCTAACTATCTTGCTTTGATTCGTTCTTGGGATTCCAGTAATAGATAATGATGGACATCGGAAGGTTTACTGTAACCTGTGGACCTTCATCTTGACGATGAAACACAGAAATTGCGTCGGAATTGAATACGAGAAGCACCATGCTGACTTCTCTCCGGGAGAGTAATGGTTCTAACTATCTGTCCTTTGATTCGTTCCTGGGATTCCAGTAATAGATTCCGATGGACATGGGAAGGTTTACTGTAACCTGTGGACCTTCATCTTGACGACGGAACACAGAAATTGCGTCGGAATTGAATACAACAGACACCATGCCGCCTTCTCTTCGGGAGAGTGATGCTTCTAACTATCTGTGCTTTGGTTCGTTCCTGGGATTCCAGTAATAGATTCCGATGGACATCGGAAAGTTTACTGTAACCTGTGGACCTTCATCTTGACGATGAAACACAGAAATTGCGTCGGAATTGATTACAACGGGCACCATGCTGACTTCTCTCCGGGAGAGTAATGCTTCTAACTATCTGTGCTTTGATTCGTTCCTGGGATTCCAGTAATAGATTCCGATGGACATGGGAAGATTTACTGTAACCTGTGGAGCCTCATCTTGACGATGAAACAAAGAAATTGCGTCGGAATTGAATACGAGAAGCACCATGCTGACTTCTCTCCGGGAGAGTAATGCTTCTAACTATCTGTGCTTTGATTCGTTCCTGGGATTCCAGTAATAGATTCCAATGGACATGGGAAGGTTTACTGTAACCTGTGGACCTTCATCTTGACGATGAAACACAGAAATTGCGTCGGAATTGAATACAACAGGCACCATGCTGACTTCTCTCCGGGAGAGGAATGCTTCTAACTATCTGTGCTTTGATTCGTTCCTGGGTTTCCAGTAATAGATTCCGATGGACATGGGAAGGTTTACTGTTACCTGTGGACCTTCATCTTGACGTTGAAACACAGAAATTGCGTCGGAATTGAATACAACAGGCACCATGCCGACTTCTCTCCGTGGGAGTAATGCTTCGAACTATCTGTGCTTTGATTCGTTCCTGGGATTCCAGTAATAGATTCCGATGGACATGGGAAGGTTTACTATAACCTGTGGTCCTTCATCTTGACGTTGAAACACAGAATTTGCGTCGGAATTGAATACAACAGGCACCATGCTGACCTCTCTCCGGGAGAGTAATGCTTCTAACTATCTGTGCTTTGATTCGTTCCTGGGATTCCAGTAATAGATTCCGATGGACATGGGAAGATTCACTGTAACCTGTGGAGCCTCATCTTGACGATGAAACACAGAAATTGCGTCGGAATTGAATACGAGAAGCACCATGCTGACTTCTCTCCGGGAGAGTAATGCTTCTAACTAATTGTGCTTTGATTCGTTCCTGGGATTCCAGTAATAGATTCCAATGGACATGGGAAGGTTTACTGTAACCTGTGGACCTTCATCTTGACGATGAAACACAGAAATTGCGTCGGAATTGAATACAACAGGCACCATGCTGACTTCTCTCCGGGAGAGTAATGCTTCTAACTATCTGTGCTTTGATTCGTTCCTGGGATTCCAGTAATAGATTCCAATGGACATGGGAAGGTTTACTGTAACCTGTGGACCTTCATCTTGACGTTGAAACACAGAAATTGCGTCGGAATTGAATACAACAGGCGCCATGCCGACTTCTCTCCGTGGGAGTAATGCTTCTAACTATCTGTGCTTTAATTCGGTACTGGGATTCCAGTAATAGATTCCGATGGACATGGGAAGGTTTACTGTAACCTGTGGACCTTCATCTCGACGATGAAACACAGAAATTGCGTCGGAATTGAATACAACAGGCACCATGCTGACTCTTCTCCGGGAGAGTAATGCTTCTAACTATCTGTGCTTTGATTCGTTCCTGGGATTCGAGTAATAGATTCCGATGGACATGGGAAGGTTTACTGTAACCTGTGGACCTTCATCTTGACGTTGAAACACAGAAATTGCGTCGGAATTGAATACAACAGGCACCATGCCGACTTCTCTCCGTGGGAGTAATGCTTCTAACTATCTGTGCTTTGATTCGGTCCTGGGATTCCAGTAATAGATTCCGATGGACATGGGAAGGTTTACTGTAACCTGTGGACCTTCATCTTGACGTTGAAACACAGAAATTGCGTCGGAATTGAATACAACAGGCACCATGCCGACTTCTCTCCGGGAGAGTAATGCTTGTAACTATCTGTGCTTTGATTCGTTCCTGGGATTCCAGTAATAGATTCCGATGGACATGGGAAGGTTTACTGTAACCTGTGGTCCTTCATCTTGACGTTGAAACACAGAATTTGCGTCGGAATTGAATACAACAGGCACCATGCTGACTTCTCTCCGGAAGAGTAATGCTTGTAAGTATTGGTGCTTTGATTCGTTCCTGGGATTCCAGTAATAGATTCCGATGGACATGGGAAGGTTTACTGTAACCTGTGGACCTTCATCTAGACGAAGAAACACAGAAATTGCGTCGGAATTGAATACGACAAGCACCATGCTGACTTCTCTCCGGGAGAGTAATGCTTCTAACTATCTGTGCTTTGATTCGTTCCTGGGATTCCAGTAATAGATTCCGATGGACATGGGAAGATTTACTGTAAGCTGTGGAGCTTCATCTTGACGATGAAACACAGAAATTGCGTCGGAATTGAATACGGGAAGCACCATGCTGACTTCTCTCTGGGAGAGTAATGCTTCTAACTATCTGTGCTTTGATTCGTTCCTGGGATTCCAGTAATAGATTCCGATGGACATGGGAAGGTTTACTGTAACCTGTGGACCTTCATCTTGACGATGATACACAGAAATTGCGTCGGAATTGAATACAGGAGGCACCATGCTGACTTTCCTCCGGGAGAGTAATGCTTCTAACTATCTGTGCTTTGATTCGTTCCTGGGATTCCAGTAATAGATTCCGATGGACATGGGAAGATTTACTGTAACCTGTGGACCTTCATCTTGACGTTGAAACACAGAAATTGCGTCGGAATTGAATACAACAGGCAACATGCCGACTTCTCTCCTTGGGAGTAATGCTTCTAACTATCTGTGCTTTGATTCGGTCCTGGGATTCCAGTAATAGATTCCGATGGACATGGGAAGGTTAACTGTAACCTGTGGACCTTCATCTTGACGTTGAAACACAGAATTTGCGTCGGAATTGAATACAACAGGCACCATGCCGACTTCTCTCCGTATGAGTAATGCTTCTAACCATCTGTGCTTTGATTCGGTCCTGGTATTCCAGTAATAGATTCCGATGGACATGGGAAGGTTTACTGTAACCTGTGGGCCTTCATCTGGACGTTGAACCACAGAAATTGCGTCGTAATTGAATACAACAGGCACCATGCTGACTTCTCTCCGGGAGAGTAATGCTTCTAACTATCTGTGCTTTGATTCGTTCCTGGGATTCCAGTAATAGATTCCAATGGACATGGGAAGGTTTACTGTAACCTGTGGACCTTCATCTTGACGATGAAACACAAAAATTGCGTCGGAATTGAAAACAACAGGCACCATGCTGACTTCTCTCCGGGAGAGTAATGCTTCTAACTATCTGTGCTTTAATTCGTTCCTGGGATTCCAGTAATAGATTCCGATGGACATGGGAAGGTTTACTGTAACCTGTGGACCTTCATCTTGACGTCGAAACACAGAAATTGCGTCGGAATTGAATACAACAGGCACCATGCTGACTTCTCTCCGGGAGAGTAATGCTTCTAACTATCTGTGCTTTGATTCGTTCCTGGGATTCCAGTAATAGATTCCGATGGACATGGGAAGGACATGGACATGGGAAGGTTTACTGTAACCTGTGGACATTTATCTTGACGATGAAACACAGAAATTGCGTCGTACTTGAATACAACCGGCACCATGCTGACTTCTCTCCGGGAGAGTAATGCTTCTAACTATCTGTGCTTTGATTCGTTCCTGGGATTCCATGAATAGATTCCGATGGACATGGGAAGGTTTACTGTAACCTGTGGACCTCCGTCTTGACGATGAAACACAGAAATTGCGTCGGAATTGAATACAACAGGCACCATGCTGACTTCTCTCCGGGAGAGTAATGCTTCTAACTATCTGTGCTTTGATTCGTTCCTGGGATTCCAGTAATAGATTCCGATGGACATGGGAAGGACATGGACATGGGAAGGTTTACTGTAACCTGTGGACATTCATCTTGACGATGAAACACAGAAATTGCGTCGTACTTGAATACAACCGGCACCATGCTGACTTCTCTCCGGGCGAGTAATGCTTCTAACTATCTGTGCTTTGATTCGTTCCTGGGATTCCAGTAATAGATTCCAATGGACATGGGAAGGTTTACTGTAACCTGTGGACCTACATCTTGCCGACGAAACACAAAAATTGCGTCGGAATTGAAAACAACAGGCACCATGCTGACTTCTCTCCGGGAGAGTAATGCTTCTAACTATCTGTGCTTTGATTCGTTCCTGGGATTCCAGTAATAGATTCCGATGGACATGGGAAGGTTTACTGTAACCTGTGGACCTTCATCTTGACGTCGAAACACAGAAATTGCGTCGGAATTGAATACAACAGGCACCATGCTGACTTCTCTCCAGGAGAGTAATGCTTCTAACTATCTGTGCTTTGATTCGTTCCTGGGATTCCAGTAATAGATTCCGATGGACATGGGAAGGACATGGACATGGGAAGGTTTACTGTAACCTGTGGACATTCATCTTGACGATGAAACACAGAAATTGCGTCGTACTTGAATACAACCGGCACCATGCTGACTTCTCTCCGGGAGAGTAATGCTTCTAACTATCTGTGCTTTGATTCGTTCCTGGGATTCCAGTAATAGATTCCGATGGACATGGGAAGGTTTACTGTAACCTGTGGACCTTCATCTTGACGTTGAAACAAAGAAATTGCGTCGGAATTGAATACAACAGGCGCCATGCCGACTTCTCTCCGTGGGAGTAATGCTTCTAACTATCTGTGCTTTGATTCGGTACTGGGATTCCAGTAATAGATTCCGATGGACATGGGAAGGTTTACTGTAACCTGTGGACCTTCATCTCGACGATGAAACACAGAAATTGCGCCGGAATTGAATACAACAGGCACCATGCTGACTTCTCTCCGGGAGAGTAATGCTTCTAACTATCTGTGCTTTGATTCGTTCCTGGGATTCCAGTAATAGATTCCGATGGACATGGGAAGGTTTACTGTAACCTGTGGACCTTCATCTTGACGTTGAAACACAGAAATTGCGTCGGAATTGAATACAACAGGCACCATGCCGACTTCTCTCCGTGGGAGTAATGCTTCTAACTATCTGTGCTTTGATTCGGTCCTGGGATTCCAGTAATAGATTCCGATGGACATGGGAAGGTTTACTGTAACCTGTGGACCTTCATCTTGACATTGAAACACAGAAATTGCGTCGGAATTGAATACAACAGGCACCATGCCGACTTCTCTCCGGGAGAGTAATGCTTCTAACTATCTGTGCTTTGATTCGTTCCTGGGATTGCAGTAATAGATTCCGATGGATATGGGAAGGTTTACTGTAACCTGTGGTCCTTCATCTTGACGTTGAAACACAGAATTTGCGTCGGAATTGAATACAACAGGCACCATGCTGACTTCTCTCCGGGAGAGCAATGCTTGTAAGTATTGGTGCTTTGATTCGTTCCTGGGATTCCAGTAATAGATTCCGATGGACATGGGAAGGTTTACTGTAACCTGTGGACCTTCATCTTGACGATGATACACAGAAATTGCGTCGGAATTGAATACGAGAAGCACCATGCTGACTTCTCTCTGGGAGAGTAATGCTTCTAACTATCTGTGCTTTGATTCGTTCCTGGGATTCCAGTAATAGATTCCGATGGACATGGGAAGGTTTACTGTAACCTGTGGACCTTCATCTTGACGATGATACACAGAAATTGCGTCGGAATTGAATACAGCAGGCACCATGCTGACTTTCCTCCGGGAGAGTAATGCTTCTAACTATCTGTGCTTTGATTCGTTCCTGGGATTCCAGTAATAGATTCCGATGGACATGGGAAGATTTACTGTAACCTGTGGACCTTCATCTTGACGTTGAAACACAGAAATTGCGTCGGAATTGAATACAACAGGCACCATGCCGACTTCTCTCCTTGGGAGTAATGCTTCTAACTATCTGTGCTTTGATTCGGTCCTGGGATTCCAGTAATAGATTCCGATGGACATGGGAAGGTTAACTGTAACCTGTGGACCTTCATCTTGACGTTGAAACACAGAAATTGCGTCGGAATTGAATACAACAGGCACCATGCCGACTTCTCTCCGTGGGAGTAATGCTTCTAACCATCTGTGCTTTGATTCGGTCCTGGTATTCCAGTAATAGATTCCGATGGACATGGGAAGGTTTACTGTAACGTGTGGGCCTTCATCTGGACGTTGAAACACAGAAATTGCGTCGTAATTGAATACAACAGGCACCATGCTGACTTCTCTCCGGGAGAGTAATGCTTCTAACTATCTGTGCTTTGATTCGTTCCTGGGATTCCAGTAATAGATTCCCATGGACATGGTAAGATTTACTGTAACCTGTGGAGCTTCATCTTGACGATGAAACACAGAAATTGCGTCGGAGTTGAATACGAGAAGCACCATGCTGACTTCTCTCCGGGCGAGTAATGCTTCTAACTATCTGTGCTTTCATTCGTTCCTGGGATTCCAGTAATAGATTCCAATGGACATGGGAAGGTTTACTGTAACCTGTGGACCTTCATCTTGACGATGAAACACAAAAATTGCGTCGGAATTGAAAACAACAGGCACCATGCTGACTTCTCTCCGGGAGAGTAATGCTTCTAACTATCTGTGCTTTGATTCGTTCCTGGGATTCCAGTAATAGATTCCGATGGACATGGGAAGGTTTACTGTAACCTGTGGACCTTCATCTTGACGTCGAAACACAGAAATTGCGTCGGAATTGAATACAACAGGCACCATGCTGACTTCTCTCGGGGAGAGTAATGCTTCTAACTATCTGTGCTTTGATTCGTTCCTGGGATTCCAGTAATAGATTCCGATGGACATGGGAAGGACATGGACATGGGAAGGTTTACTGTAACCTGTGGACATTCATCTTGACGATGAACCACAGAAATTGCGTCGTACTTGAATACAACCGGCACCATGCTGACTTCTCTCCGGGAGAGTAATGCTTCTAACTATCTGTGCTTTGATTCGTTCCTGGGATTCCATGAATAGATTCCGATGGACATGGGAAGGTTTACTGTAACCTGTGGACCTCCGTCTTGACGATGAAACACAGAAATTGCGTCGGAATTGAATACAACAGGCACCATGCTGACTTCTCTCCGGGAGAGTAATGCTTCTAACTATCTGTGCTTTATTTCGTTCCTGGGATTCCAGTAATAGATTCCGATGGACATGCTAAGGTTTACTGTAACCTGTGGACCTTCATCTTGACGATGAAACACAGAAAACGCGTCGGAATTGAATACAACAGGCACCGTGCTGACTTCTCTCCGGGAGAGTAATGCTTCTAACTATCTGTGCTTTGATTCGTTCCTGGGATTCCAGTAATAGATTCCGATGGACATGGGAAGGTTTACTGTAACCTGTGGACCTTCATCTTGACGATGAAACACAGAAATTGCGTCGGAATTGAATACAACAGGCACCATGCTGACTTCTCTCCGGGAGAGTAATGCTTCTAACTATCTGTGCTTTGATTCGTTCCTGGGATTCCAGTAATAGATTCCGATGGACATGGGAAGGTTTACTGTAACCTGTGGACCTTCATCTTGACGTCGAAACACAGAAATTGCGTCGGAATTGAATACAACAGGCACCATGCTGACTTCTCTCCGGGAGAGTAATGCTTCTAACTATCTGTGCTTTGATTCGTTCCTGGGATTCCAGTAATAGATTCCGATAGACATGGGAAGGACATGGACTTGGGAAGGTTTACTGTAACCTGTGGACATTCATCTTGACGATGAAACACAGAAATTGCGTCGTACTTGAATACAACCGGCACCATGCTGACTTCTCTCCGGGAGAGTAATGCTTCTAACTATCTGTGCTTTGATTCGTTCCTGGGATTCCAGTAATAGATTCCGATGGACATGGGAAGTTTTACTGTAACCTGTGGACCTTCATCTTGACGTTGAAACACACAAATTGCGTCGGAATTGAATACAACAGGCGCCATGCCGACTTCTCTCCGTGGGAGTAATGTTTCTAACTATCTGTGCTTTGATTCGGTACTGGGATTCCAGTAATAGATTCCGATGGACATGGGAAGGTTTACTGTAACCTGTGGACCTTCATCTCGACGATGAAACACAGAAATTGCGTCGGAATTGAATACAACAGGCACCATGCTGACTTCTCTCCGGGAGAGTAATGCTTCTAACTATCTGTCCTTTGATTCGTTCCTGGGATTCCAGTAATAGATTCCGATGGACATGGGAAGGTTTACTGTAACCTGTGGACCTTCATCTTGACGTTGAAACACAGAAATTGCGTCGGAATTGAATACAACAGGCACCATGCCGACTTCTCTCCGTGGGAGTAATGCTTCTAACTATCTGTGCTTTGATTCGGTCCTGGGATTCCAGTAATAGATTCCGATGGACATGGGAAGGTTTACTGTAACCTGTGGACCTTCATCTTGACGTTGAAACACAGAAATTGCGTCGGAATTGAATACAACAGGCACCATGCCGACTTCTCTCCGGGAGAGTAATGCTTCTAACTATCTGTGCTTTGATTCGTTCCTGGGATTCCAGTAATAGATTCCGATGGACATGGGAAGGTTTACTGTAACCTGTGGTCCTTCTCTTGACGTTGAAACACAGAAATTTGCGTCGGAATTGAATACAACAGGCACCATGCTGACTTCTCTCCGGGAGAGTAATGCTTGTAAGTATTGGTGCTTTGATTCGTTCCTGGGATTCCAGTAATGGATTCCGATGGACATGGGAAGGTTTACTGTAACCTGTGGACCTTCATCTAGACGAAGAAACACAGAAATTGCGTCGGAATTGAATACGACAAGCACCATGCTGACTTCTCTCCGGGAGAGTAATGCTTCTAACTATCTGTGTTTTGATTCGTTCCTGGGATTCCAGTAATAGATTCCGATGGACATGGGAAGATTTACTGTAACCTGTGGAGCTTCATCTTGACGATGAAACACAGAAATTGCGTCGGAATTGAATACGAGAAGCACCATGCTGACTTCTCTCTGGGAGAGTAATGCATCTAACTATCTGTGCTTTGATTCGTTCCTGGGATTCCAGTAATAGATTCCGATGGACATGGGAAGGTTTACTGTAACCTGTGGACCTTCATCTTGACGATGATACACAGAAATTGCGTCGGAATTGAATACAGCAGGCACCATGCTGACTTTCCTCCGGGAGAGTAATGCTTCTAACTATCTGTGCTTTGATTCGTTCCTGGGATTCCAGTAATAGATTCCGATGGACATGGGAAGATTTACTGTAACCTGTGGACCTTCATCTTGACGTTGAAACACAGAAATTGCGTCGGAATTGAATACAACAGGCACCATGCCGACTTCTCTCCTTGGGAGTAATGCTTCTAACTATCTGTGCTTTGATTCGGTCCTGGGATTCCAGTAATAGATTCCGATGGACATGGGAAGGTTAACTGTAACCTGTGGACCTTCATCTTGACGTTTAAACACAGAAATTGCGTCGGAATTGAATACAACAGGCACCATGCCGACTTCTCTCCGTGGGAGTAATGCTTTTAACCATCTGTGCTTTGATTCGGTCCTGGTATTCCAGTAATAGATTCCGATGGACATGGGAAGGTTTACTGTAACCTGTGGGCCTTCATCTGGACGTTGAAACACAGAAATTGCGTCGTAATTGAATACAACAGGCACCATGCTGACTTCTCTCCGGGAGAGTAATGCTTCTAACTATCTGTGCTTTGATTCGTTCCTGGGATTCCAGTAATAGATTCCGATGGACATGGGAAGATTTACTGTAACCTGTGGAGCTTCATCTTGACGATGAAACACAGAAATTGCGTCGGAGTTGAATACGAGAAGCACCATGCTGACTTCTCTCCGGGCGAGTAATGCTTCTAACTATCTGTGCTTTGATTCGTTCCTGGGATTCCAGTAATAGATTCCAATGGACATGGGAAGGTTTACTGTAACCTGTGGACCTTCATCTTGACGATGAAACACAAAAATTGCGTCGGAATTGAAACAACAGGCACCATGCTGACTTCTCTCCGGGAGAGTAATGCTTCCAACTATCTGTGCTTTGATTCGTTCCTGGGATTCCATGAATAGATTCCGATGGACATGGGAAGGTTTACTGTAACCTGTGGACCTCCGTCTTGACGATGAAACACAGAAATTGCGTCGGAATTGAATACAACAGGCACCATGCTGACTTCTCTCCGGGAGAGTAATGCTTCTAACTATCTGTGCTTTATTTCGTTCCTGGGATTCCAGTAATAGATTCCGATGGACATGCTAAGGTTTACTGTAACCTGTGGACCTTCATCTTGACGATGAAACACAGAAATTGCGTCGGAATTGAATACAACAGGCACCGTGCTGACTTCTCTCCGGGAGAGTAATGCTTCTAACTATCTGTGCTTTGATTCGTTCCTGGGATTCCAGTAATAGATTCCGATGGACATCGGAAGGTTTACTGTAACCTGTGGACCTTCATCTTGACGATGAAACACAGAAATTGCGTCGGAATTGAATACAACAGGCACAATGCTGACTTCTCTCTGGGAGAGTAATGCTTCTAACTATCTGTGCTTTGATTCGTTCCTGGGATTCTAGTAATAGATTCCGATGGACATGGGAAGGTTTACTGTAACATGTGGACCTTCATCTTGACGATGAAACACAGAAATTGCGTCGGAATTGAATACAACAGGCACCATGCTGACTTCTGTCCGGGAGAGTAATGCTTCTAACTATCTGTGCTTTGATTCGTTCCTGGGATTCCAGTAATAGATTCCGATGGACATGGGAAGGTTTACTGTAACCTGTGGACCTTCATCTTGACGATGAAACACAGAAATTGCGTCGGAATTGAATACAACAGGCACCATGCTGACTTCTCTCCGGGAGAGTAATGCTTCTAACTATCTGTGCTTTGATTCGTTCGTGGGATTCCAGTAATAGATTCCGATGGACATGGGAAGGTTTACTGTAACCTGTGGACCTTCATCTTGACGATTAAACACAGAAATTACGTCGGAATTGAATACAACAGGCACCATGCTGACTTCTGTCCGTAAGAGTAATGCTTCTAACTATCTGTGCTTTGATTCGTTCCTGGGATTCCAGAAATAGATTCAGATGGACATGGGAAGGTTTACTGAAACCTGTGGACCTTCATCTTGGCGATGAAACACAGAAATTGCGTCGGAATTGAATACAACAGGCACCATGCTGACTTCTCTCCGGGAGAATAATGCTTCTAATTATCTGTGCTTTCATTCGTTCCTGGGATTCCAGTAATAGATTCCGATGGACATCGGAATGTTTACTGTAACCTGTGGACCTTCATCTTGACGATGAAACACAGAAATTGCGTCGGAATTAAATACAACAGGCACCATGCTGACTTCTCTCCGGGAGAGTAATGCTTCTAACTATCTGTGCTTTGATTCGTTCCTGGGGTCCAGTAATAGATTCCGATGGACATGTTAAGGTTTACTGTAACATGTGGACCTTCATCTTGACGATGAAACACAGAAGTTGCGTCGGAATTGAATACAACAGGCACCATGCTGACTACTCTCCGTTAGAGTAATGCTTCTAACTATCTGTGCATTGATTCGTTCCTGGGATTCCAGTAATAGATTCCGATGGACATCGGAAGGTTTACTTGTAACCTGTGGACCTTCATCTTGACGATGAAACACAGAAATTGCATCGGAATTGAATACAACAGGCACCATGCTGACTACTCTCCGGGAGAGTAATGCTTCTAACTATCTGTGCTTTGATTCGTTCCTGGGATTCCAGTAATAGATTTCCATGGTCATGGGAAGGTTTACTGTAACCTGTGGACCTTCATCTTGACGATGAAGCACAGAAATTGCGTCGGAATTGAATACAACAGGCACCATGCTGACTTCTCTCCGGGAGAGTAATGCTTCTAACTATCTGTGCTTTGATTCGTTCCTGGGATTCCAGTAATAGATTCCGATGGACATGGGAAGGTTTACTGTAACCTCTGGACCTCCATCTTGACGATGAAACACAGAAATTGCGTCGGAATTGAATACAAGAGGCACCATGCTGACTTCTATCCGGGAGAGTAATGCATCTAACTATTTATGCTTAATTTCGATCCTGGGATTCCAGTAACAGATTCCGATGGACATGGGAAGGTTTACTGTAACCTCTGGACCTCCATCTTGACGATGAAACACAGAAATTGCGTCGGAATTGAATACAACAGGCACCATGCTGACTTCTATCCGGGAGAGTAATGCTTCTAACTATTTATGCTTAATTTCGATCCTGGGATTCCAGTAATAGATTCCGATGGACATGCTAAGGTTTTCTGTAACCTGTGGACCTTCATCTTGACGATGAAACACAGAAAATGCGTCGGAATTGAATACAACAGGCACCGTGCTGACTTCTCTCCGGGAGAGTAATGCTTCTAACTATCTGTGCTTTGATTCGTTCCTGGGATTCCAGTAATAGATTCTTATGGACATCGGAAGGTTTACTGTAACCTGTGGACCTTCATCTTGACGATGAAACACAGAAATTGCGTCGGAATTGAATACAACAGGCACAATGCTGACTTCTCTCCGGGATAGTAATGCTTCTAAATATCTGTGCTTTGATTCGTTCCTGGGATTCCAGTAATAGATTCCGATGGACATGGGAAGGATTACTGTAACATGTGGACCTTCATCTTGACGATGAAACACAGAAATTGCGTCGGAATTGAATACAACAGGCACCATGCTGACTTCTGGCCGGGAGAGTAATGCTTCTAACTATCTGTGCTTTGATTCGTTCCTGGGATTCCAGTAATAGATTCCGATGGACATCGGAAATTTTACGGTAACCTGTGGGCCTTCATCTTGACGATGAAACACAGAAATTGCGTCGGAATTGAATACAACAGGCACCATGCTGACTTCTCTCCGGGAGAGTAATGCTTCTTACTATCTGTGCTTTGATACGTTCCTGGGATACCAGTACTAGATTCCGATGGACATGGGAAGGTTTACTGTAACCTGTGGACCTTCATCTTGACAATGAAGCACAGAAATTGCGTTGGAATTGAATACAACAGGCACCATGCTGACTTCATTCCGGGAGAGTAATGCTTCTAACTATCTGTGCTTTGATTCGTTCCTGGGATTCCAGTAATACATTCCGATGGACATGGGAAGGTTTACTGTAACCTGTGGACCTTCATCTTGACGATGAAACACAGAAATTGCGTCGGAGTTGAATACAACAGCCACCATGCTGACTTCTCTCCGGGAGAGTAATGCTTCTAACTATCTGTGCTTTGATTCGTTCTTGGGATTCCAGTAATAGATTTCCATGGTCATGGGAAGGTTTACTGTAACCTGTGGACCTTCATCTTGACGATGAAGCACAGAAATTGCGTCGGAATTGAATACAACAGGCACCATGCTGACTTCTCTCCGGGAGAGTAATGCTTCCAACTATCTGTGCTTTGATTCGTTCCTGGGATTCCAGTAATAGATTCCGATGGACATGGGAAGGACATGGACATGGGAAGGTTTACTGTAACCTATGGACCTTCATCTTTACGATGAAACACAGAAATTGCGTCGCACTTGAATGCAACCGGCACCATGCTGACTTCTCTCCGGGAGAGTAATGCTTCTAACTATCTGTGCTTTGATTCGTTCCTGGGATTCCAGTAATAGATTCCGATGGACATGGGAAGGTTTACTGTAACCTCTGGACCTCCATCTTGACGATGAAACACAGAAATTGCGTCGGAATTGAATACAACAGGCACCATGCTGACTTCTATCCGGGAGAGTAATGCTTCTAACTATTTGTGCTTTATTTCGATCCTGGGATTCCAGTAATAGATTCCGATGGACATGCTAAGGTTTACTGGGATTCTAGTAATAGATTCCGATGGACATGGGAAGGTTTACTGTAACATGTGGACCTTCATCCTGACGATGAAACACAGAAATTGCGTCGGAATTGAATACAACAGGCACCATGCTGACTTCTCTCCGGGAGAGTAATGCTTCTAACTATCTGTGCATTGATTCGTTCCTGGGATTCCAGTAATAGATTCCGATGGATATCGGAAGGTTTACTGTAACCTGTGGACCTTCATCTTGACGTCGAAACACAGAAATTGCGTCGGAATTGAATACAACAGGCACCATGCTGACTTCTCTCCGGGAGAGTAATGCTTCTAACTATCTGTGCTTTGATTCGTTCCTGGGATTCCAGTAATAGATTCCGATGGACATGGGAAGGACATGGACATGGGAAGGTTTACTGTAACCTGTGGACATTCATCTTGACGATGAAACACAGAAATTGCGTCGTACTTGAATACAACCGGCACCATGCTGACTTCTCTCCGGGAGAGTAATGCTTCTAACTATCTGTGCTTTGATTCGTTCCTGGGATTCCATGAATAGATTCCGATGGACATGGGAAGGTTTACTGTAACCTGTGGACCTCCGTCTTGACGATGAAACACAGAAATTGCGTCGGAATTGAATACAACAGGCACCATGCTGACTTCTCTCTGGGAGAGTAATGCTTCTAACTATCTGTGCTTTATTTCGTTCCTGGGATTCCAGTAATAGATTCCGATGGACATGCTAAGGTTTACTGTAACCTGTGGACCTTCTACTTGACGATGAAACACAGAAATTGCGTCGGAATTGAATACAACAGGCACCGTGCTGACTTCTCTCCGGGAGAGTAATGCTTCTAACTATCTGTGTTTGATTCGTTCCTTTGTTTCCAGTAATAGATTCAGATGGACATCGGAAGGTTTACTGTAACATGTGGACCTTCATCTTGACGATGAAACACAGAAATTGCGTCGGAATTGAATACAACAGGCACCATGCTGACTTCTGTCCGGGAGAGTAATGCTTCTAACTATCTGTGCATTGATTCGTTCCTGGGATTCCAGTAATAGATTCCGATGGACTTGGGAAGGTTTACTGTAACCTGTGGACCTTCATCTTGACGATGTAACACAGAAATTGCGTCGGAATTGAATACAACAGGCACCATGCTGACTTCTCTCCGGGAGAGTAATGCTTCTAACTATCTGTGCTTTGATTCGTTCGTGGGATTCCAGTAATAGATTCCGATGGACATGGGAAGGTTTACTGTAACCTGTGGACCTTCATCTTGACGATGAAACACAGAAATTACGTCGGAATTGAATACAACAGGCACCATGCTGACTTCTGTCCGTGAGAGTAATGCTTCTAACTATCTGTGCTTTGATTCGTTCCTGGGATTCCAGTAATAGATTCAGATGGACATCGGAAGGTTTACTGTAACCTGTGGACCTTCATCTTGACGATTAAACACAGAAATTGCGTTGGAATTGAATTCAACAGGCACCACGCTGACTTCTCTCCTGGAGCGTAATGCTTCTAACTATCTGTGCTTGGATTCGTTCCTGGGATTCCAGTAATAGATTCAAATGGACATGGGAAGCTTTACTGTAACCTGTGGACCTTCATCTTGACGATGAAACACAGAAATTGCGTCGGAATTGAATACAACAGGCACCATGCCGACTTCTGTCCGGGAGAGTAATGCTTGTAACTGTCTTTGCTTTGATTCTTTCCTGGGATGCCATTAATAGATTCCGATGGACATGGGAAGGTTTACTGTAACCTGTGGACCTTAAACGTGACGATGAAGCACAGAAAATGCGTCGGAATTGAATACAACAGGCACCATGCCGACTTCTCTCCGGGAGAGTAATGCTTCTAACTATCTGTGCTTTGATTCGTTCCTGGGATTCCAGTAATAGATTCCGATGGACATCGGAAGGTTTACTGTAACCTGTGGACCTTCATCTTGACGATGAAACACAGAAATTGCTTTGGAATTGAATACAACAGGCACCATGCCGACTTCTCTCCGGGAGAGTAATGCTTCTAACTATCTGTGCTTTGATTCGTTCCTGGGATTCCAGTAATAGATTCCGATGGACATGGGAAGGTTAACTGTAACCTGTGGACCTTCACCTTGACGATGAAACACAGAAATTGCGTCGGAATTGAATACGACAAGCATCATGCTGACTTCTCTCCGGGCGAGTAATGCTTCTAACTATCTGTACTTTGATTCGTTCCTGGGATTCCAGTAATAGATTCCGATGGACATGGGAAGGTTTACTGTAACATGTGGACCTTCATCTTGACGATGAAACACAGAAGTTGCGTCGGAATTGAATACAACAGGCACCATGCTGACTTCTCTCCGTTAGAGTAATGCTTCTAACTATCTGTGCATTGATTCGTTCCTGGGATTCCAGTAATAGATTCCGATGGAAATAGGAAGGTTTACTTGTAACCTGTGGACCTTCATCTTGACGATGAAACACAGAAATTGCATCGGAATTGAATACAACAGGCACCATGCTGACTACTCTCCGGGAGAGTAATGCTTCTAACTATCTGTGCTTTGATTCGTTCCTGGGATTCCAGTAATAGATTTCCATGGTCATGGGAAGGTTTACTGTAACCTGTGGACCTTCATCTTGACGATGAAGCACAGAAATTGCGTCGGAATTGAATACAACAGGCACCATGCTGACTTCTCTCCGGGAGAGTAATGCTTCTAACTATCTGTGCTTTGATTCGTTCCTGGGATTCCAGTAATAGATTCCGATGGACATGGGAAGGACATGGACATGGGATGGTTTACTGTAACCTATGGACCTTCATCTTTACGATGAAACACAGAAATTGCGTCGCACTTGAATGCAACCGGCACCATGCTGACTTCTCTCCGGGAGAGTAATGCTTCTAACTATCTGTGCTTTGATTCGTTCCTGGGATTCCAGTAATAGATTCCGATGGACATGGGAAGGTTTACTGTAACCTCTGGACCTCCATCTTGACGATGAAACACAGAAATTGCGTCGGAATTGAATACAACAGGCACCATGCTGACTTCTATCCGGGAGAGTAATGCTTCTAACTATTTATGCTTAATTTCGATCCTGGGATTCCAGTAATAGATTCCGATGGACATGCTAAGGTTTACTGTAACCTGTGGACCTTCATCTTGACGATGAAACACAGAAATTGCGTCGGAATTGAATACAACAGGCACAATGCTGACTTCTCTCCAGGATAGTAATGCTTCTAAATATCTGTGCTTTGATTCGTTCCTGGGATTCCAGTAATAGATTCCGATGGACATGGGAAGGTTTACTGTAACATGTGGACCTTCATCTTGACGATGAAACACAGAAATTGCGTCGGAATTGAATACAACAGGCACCATGCTGACTTCTGGCCGGGAGAGTAATGCTTCTAACTATCTGTGCTTTGATTCGTTCCTGGGATTCCAGTAATACATTCCGATGGACATGGGAAGGCTTACTGTAACCTGTGGACCTTCATCTTGACGATGAAACACAGAAATTGCGTCGGAGTTGAATACAACAGGCACCATGCTGACTTCTCTCCGGGAGAGTAATGCTTCTAACTATCTGTGCTTTGATTCGTTCTTGGGATTCCAGTAATAGATTTCCATGGTCATGGGAAGGTTTACTGTAACCTGTGGACCTTCATCTTGACGATGAAGCACAGAATTTGCGTCGGAATTGAATACAACAGGCACCATGCTGACTTCTCTCCGGGAGAGTAATGCTTCCAACTATCTGTGCTTTGATTCGTTCCTGGGATTCCAGTAATAGATTCCGATGGACATGGGAAGGACATGGACATGGGAAGGTTTACTGTAACCTATGGACCTTCATCTTTACGATGAAACACAGAAATTGCGTCGCACTTGAATGCAACCGGCACCATGCTGACTTCTCTCCGGGAGAGTAATGCTTCTAACTATCTGTGCTTTGATTCGTTCCTGGGATTCCAGTAATAGATTCCGATGGACATGGTAAGGTTTACTGTAACCTCTGGACCTCCATCTTGACGATGAAACACAGAAATTGCGTCGGAATTGAATACAACAGGCACCATGCTGACTTCTATCCGGGAGAGTAATGCTTCTAACTATTTGTGCTTTATTTCGATCCTGGGATTCCAGTAATAGATTCCGTTGGACATGCTAAGGTTTACTGGGATTCTAGTAATAGATTCCGATGGACATGGGAAGGTTTACTGTAACATGTGGACTTTCATCTTGACGATGAAACGCAGAAATTGCGTCGGAATTGAATACAACAGGCACCATGCTGACTTCTGTCCGGGAGAGTAATGCTTTGATTCGTTCGTGGGATTCCAGTAATAGATTCCGATGGACATCGGAAATTTGAATAATGCTTTGATTCGTTCCTGGGATTCCAGTAATAGATTCCGATGGACATCGGAAATTTTACGGTAACCTGTTGACCTTCATCTTGACGATGAAACACAGAAATTGCGTCGGAGTTGAATACAACAGGCACCATGCTGACTTCTCTCCGGGAGAGTAATGCTTCTTACTATCTGTGCTTTGATACGTTCCTCGGATACCAGTACTAGATTCCGATGGACATGGGAAGGTTTACTGTAACCTGTGGACCTTCATCTTGACAATGAAGCACAGAAATTGCGTTGGAATTGAATACAACAGGCACCATGCTGACTTCATTCCGGGAGAGTAATGCTTCTAACTATCTGTGCTTTGATTCGTTCCTGGGATTCCAGTAATACATTCCGATGGACATGGAAAGGTTTACTGTAACCTGTGGACCTTCATCTTAACGATGAAACACAGAAATTGCGTCGGAGTTGAATACAACAGGCACCATGCTGACTTCTCTCCGGGAGAGTAATGCTTCTAACTATCTGTGCTTAGATTCGTTCCTGGGTTCCATTAATAGATTCCGATGGACATGGGAAGCTTTACTGTAACCTGAGGACCTTCATCTTGACGATGAAACACAGAAATTGCGTCGGAATTGAATACAACAGGCACCATGCTGACTTCTCTCCGGGAGAGTAATGCTTCTAACTATCTGTGCTTTGATTCGTTCCTGGGATTCCAGTAATAGATTCCGATGGACATGGGAAGGTTTACTGTAACCTGTGGACCTTCATCTTGACGATGAAACACAGAAATTACGTCGGAATTGAATACAACAGGCACCATGCTGACTTCTGTCCGTGAGAGTAATGCTTCTAACTATCTGTGCTTTGATTCGTTCCTGGGATTCCAGTAATAGATTCAGATGGACATCGGAAGGTTTACTGTAACCTGTGGACCTTCATCTTGACGATTAAACACAGAAATTGCGTCGGAATTGAATACAACAGGCACCATGCTGACTTCTCTCCTGGAGCGTAATGCTTCTAACTATCTGTGCTGTGATTCGTTCCTGGGATTCCAGTAATAGATTCCAATGGACAATGGAAGGTTTACTGTAACCTGTGGACCTTCATCTTGACGACGAAATACAGAAATTGCGTCGGAATTGAATACAACAGGCACCATGCTGACTTCTCTCCGGGAGAGTAATGCTTCTAACTATCTGTGCTTTGATTCGTTCCTGGGATTCCAGTAATAGATTCCGATGGACATGGGAAGGACATGGACATGGGAAGGTTTACTGTAACCTGTGGACATTCATCTTGACGATGAAACACAGAAATTGCGTCGTACTTGAATACAACCGGCACCATGCTGACTTCTCTCCTGGAGCGTAATGCTTCTAACTATCTGTGCTGTGATTCGTTCCTGGGATTCCAGTAATAGATTCCAATGGACAATGGAAGGTTTACTGTAACCTGTGGACCTTCATCTTGACGACGAAATACAGAAATTGCGTCGGAATTGAATACAACAGGCACCATGCTGACTTCTGTCCGTGAGAGTAATGCTTCTAACTATCTGTGCTTTGATTCGTTCCTGGGATTCCAGTAATAGATTCAGATGGACATCGGAAGGTTTACTGTAACCTGTGGACCTTCATCTTGACGATTAAACACAGAAATTGCGTCGGAATTGAATACAACAGGCACCATGCTGACTTCTCTCCTGGAGCGTAATGCTTCTAACTATCTGTGCTGTGATTCGTTCCTGGGATTCCAGTAATAGATTCCGATGGACATGGGAAGGTTTACTGTAACATGTGGACCTTCATCTTGACGATGAAACACAGAAATTGCGTCGGAATTGAATACAACAGGCACCATGCTGACTTCTCTATGGGAGAGTAATGCTTCTAACTATCTGTGCATTGATTCGTTCCTGGGATTCCAGTAATAGATTCCGATGGACATCGGAAGGTTTACTGTAACCTGTGGACCTTCATCTTGACGATGAAACACAGAAATTACATCGGAATTGAATACAACTGGCACCATGCTGACTACTCTCCGGGAGAGTAATGCTTCTAACTATCTGTGCTTTGATTCGTTCCTGGGATTCCAGTAATAGATTCCGATGGACATGGGATGGTTTACTGTAACCTGTGGACCATCATCTTGACGATGAAACACAGAAATTGCGTCGGAATTGAATACAACAGGCACCTTGCTGACTTCTCTCCGGGAGAGAAATGCTTCTAACTATCTGTGCTTGGATTCGTTCCTGGGATTCCAGTAATAGATTCCAATGGACATGGGAAGGTTTACTGTAACCTGTGGACCTTCATCTTGACGACGAAATACAGAAATTGCGTCGGAATTGAAATCAACAGGCACCATGCTGACTTCTCTCCGGGAGAGTAATGCTTCTAACTATCTGTGCTTTGATTCGTTCCTGGGATTTAAGTAATAGATTCCGATGGACATGGGAAGGTTTACTGTAACCTGTGGACCTTCATCTTGACGATGAAACACAGAAATTGCGTCGGAATTGAATACAACAGGCACCATGCCGTCTTCTGTCCGGGAGAGTAATGCTTGTAACTGTCTTTGCTTTGATTCTTTCCTGGGATGCCATTAATAGATTCCGATGGACATGGGAAGGTTTACTGTAACCTGTGGACCCTCAACGTGACGATGAAGCACAGAAATTGCGTCGGAATTGAATACAACAGGCACCATGCCGACTTCTCTCCGGGAGAGTAATGCTTCTAACTATCTGTGCTTTGATTCGTTCCTGGGAATCCAGTAATAGATTCCGATGGACATCGGAAGGTTTACTGTAACCTGTGGACCTTCATCTTGACGATGAAACACAGAAATTGCTTTGGAATTGAATACAACAGGCACCATGCCGACTTCTCTCCGGGAGAGTAATGCTTCTAACTATCTGTGCTTTGATTCGTTCCTGGGATTCCAGTAATAGATTCCGATGGACATGGGAAGGTTTACTGTAACCTGTGGACCTTCATCTTGACGATGAATCACAGAAATTGCGTCGGAATTGAATATGACAAGCACCATGCTGACTTCTCTCCGGGAGAGTAATGTTTCTAACTATCTGTGCTTTGATTCGTTCCTGGGATTCCAGTAATAGATTCCGATGGACATGGGAAGGTTTACTGTAACCTGTGGACCTTCATCTTGACGTTGAAACACAGAAATTGCGTCGGAATTGAATACAACAGGCACCATGCTGACTTCTCTCCGGGAGAGTAATGCTTCTAACTATCTGTGCTTTGATTCGTTCCTGGGATTCCAGTAATAGATTCCGATGGACATGGGAAGGTTTACTGTAACCTGTGGACCTTCATCTTGACGATGAAATACAGAAATTGCGTCGGAATTGAATACAACAGGCACCATGCTGACTTCTCTCCGGGCGAGTAATGCTTCTAACTATCTGTGCTTTGATTCGTTCTTGGGATTCCAGTAATAGGTTCCGATGGACATGGGAAGGTTTACTGTAACCTGTGGACCTTCATCTTGACGATGAAACACAGAAATTGCGTCGTACTTCAATACAACCGGCACCATGCTGACTTCTCTCCGGGAGAGTAATGCTTCAAACTATCTGTGCTTTGATTCGTTCCTGGGATTCCAGTAATAGATTCCGATGGACATGGGAAGGTTTACTGTAACCTGTGGACCATAATCTTGACGATGAAACACAGAAATTGCGTCGGAATTGAGTACGACAATCACCATGCTGACTTCTCTCCGTGAGAGTAATGCTTCTAATTATCTGTGCTTTGATTCGTTCCTGGGATTCCAGTAATAGATTCCAATGGACATGGGAAGGTTTACTGTAACCTGTGGACCTTCATCTTGACGATGAAACACAGAAATTGCGTCGGAATTGATACAACAGGCACCGTTCTGACTTGTCTCCGGGAGAGTAATGCTTATAACTATCTGTGCTTTGATTCGTTCCTGGAATTCCAGTAATAGATTCCGATGGACATGGGAAGGTTTACTGTAACCTGTGGACCTTCATCTTGACGATGAATCACAGAAATTGCGTCGGAATTGAATACAACAAGCACCATGCCGACTTCTCTCCGGGCGAGTAATGCTTCTAACTATCTGTGCTTTGATTCGTTCCTGGGATTACAGTAATGGATTCCGATGGACATCGGAAGGTTTACTGTAACCTGTGGACCTTCATCCTGACGATGAAACACAGAAATTGCGTCGGAATTGAATACAACAGGCACCATGCTGCCTTCTCTCCGGGAGAGAAATGCTTCTAACTATCTGTGCTTTGATTCGTTCCTGGGATTCCAGTAATAGATTCCGATGGACATGGGAAGGTTTACTGTAACCTGTGGACCTTCATCTTGTCGATGAAACACAGAAATTGCGTCGGAATTGAATACAACAGGCACCATGCCGTCTTCTCTCCGGAAGAGTAATGCTTCTAACTATCTGTGCTTTGGTTCGTTCCTGGAATTGCAGTAATAGATTCCGATGACCATCGGAAGGTTTACTGTAACCCGTGGACCTTCATCTTGACGATGAAAGGCAGAAATTGCGTCGGAATTGAATGCAACAGGCACCATGCTGACTTCTCTCCGGGAGAGTAATGCTTCTAACTATCTGTGCTTTGATTCGTTCCTGGGATTCCAGTAACAGATTCCGATGGACATGGGAAGATTTACTGTAACCTGTGGACCTTCATCTTGACGATGAAGAACTGAAATTGCGTCGGAATTGAATACGACAGGCTCCATGCTGACTTCTCTCGGGGAGAGTAATGCTTCTAACTATCTGTGCTTTGATTCGTTCCTGGGATTCCAGTAATAGATTCCGATGGACATGGGAAGGTTTACTGTAACCTGTGGACCTTCATCTTGACGATGAAACACAGAAATTGCGTCGGAATTGAATACAACAGGCACTATGCTGACTTCTCTCCGGTAGAGTAATGCTTCTAACTATCTGTGCTTTGATTCGTTCCTGGGATTCCAGTAATAGATTCCGATGGACATGGGAAGGTTTACTGTAACCTGTGGACCTTCATCTTGACGTTGAAACACAGAAATTGCGTCGGAATTGAATACAACAGGCACCATGCTGACTTCTCTCCGGGAGAGTACTGCTTCTAACTGTCGGTGCTTTGATTCGTTCCTGGGATTCCAGTAATAGATTCCGATGGACATGGGAAGGTTTACTGTAACCTGTGGACCTTCATCTTGACGATGAAACACAGAAATTGCGTCGGAATTGAATACAACAGGCACCATGCTGACTTCTCTCCGGGCGCGTAATGCTTCTAACTATCTGTGCTTTGATTCGTTCCTGGGATTCCAGTAATAGATTCCGATGGACATGGGAAGGTTTACTGTAACCTGTGGACCATCATCTTGTCGATGAAACACAGAAATTGCGATGGAATTGAATACAACAGGCACCATGCTGACTTCTCTCCGGGAGAGTAATGCTTCTAACTATCTGTGCTTTGATTCGTTCCTGGGATTCCAGTAATAGATTCCGATGGACATAGGAAGGTTTACTGTAACCTGTGGACCTTCATCTTGTCGATGAAACACAGAAATTGCGTCGGAATTGAATACAACAGGCACCATGCTGACTTCTCTCCGGGAGAGTAATGCTTCTAACTATCTGTGCTTTGATTCGTTCCTGGGATTCCAGTAATATATTCCGATGGACATGGGAAGGTTTACTGTAACCTGTGGACCTTCATCTTGACGACGAAACACAGAAATTGCGTTGGAATTTAATACAACAGGCACCATGCCGACTTCTCTCCGGGAGAGTAATGCTTCTAACTATAGTACTTTAAACATAGCTGCGCTACAGCAATGGTTCCACGTAAATCAAACTAAGAACAGCCGACCAGTTGCAAAGGATAAAGCAATCTTTACCTAGGTTTCAATAGATATAAATCTATCTTCTTCAGAAGATGCAGTATTATAACAACATGAAGTGATATGTCCTTATCAATTAGGCAAACATCTGCATAGTTACATTAATCATATAAAATATAGCCCTGACAACAGGGTTTGTCAAACAAAAAAATAGGTACATAGAAGTTGCAGAGCGCCTAAGCTTCTAACTATCTGTGTTTTGGTTCGTTCCTGGGATGCCAGTAATAGATTCCGAAGGACATCGGAAGGTTTACTGTAACCTGTGGACCTTCAACTTGACGATGAAACACAGAAATTGCGTCGGAATTGAATACAATAGGCACCATGCTGACTTCTCTCCGTGAGAGTAATGCTTCTAACTATCTGTGCTTTGATTCGTTCCTGGGATTCCAGTAATAGATTCCGATGGACATGGGAAGGTTTACTGTAACCTGTGGACCTTCATCTTGACGATGAAACACAGAAATTGCGTCGGAATTGAATACAACAGGCACCATGCCGAATTCTGTCCGGGAGACTAATACTTCTAACTGTCTCTGATTTGATTCGTTCCTGGCATCCCAGTAAGAGATTCCGATGGACATGGGAAAGTTTACTGTAACCTGTGGACCTTCATCTTGACGATGAAACACAGAAATTGCGTCGGAATTGAATACAACAGGCACCATGCTGACTTCTCTCTGGGCGCGTAATGCTTCTAACTATCTGTGCTTTGATTCGTTCCTGGGATTCCAGTAATAGATTCCGATGGACATGGGAAGGTTTACTGTAACCTGTGGACCTTCATCTTGACGATGAAACACAAAAATTGCGACGGAATTGAATACAACAGGCACCATGCAGACTTCTCTCCGGGAGAGTAATGCTTCTAACTATCTGTGCTTTGATTCGTTCCTGGGATTCCAGTAATAGATTCCGATGGACATAGGAAGGTTTACTGTAACCTGTGGACCTTCATCTTGACGATTAAACACAGAAATTGCGTCGGAATTGATACAACAGGCACCGTTCTGACTTGTCTCCGGGAGAGTAATGCTTATAACTATCTGTGCTTTGATTCGTTCCTGGAATTCCAGTAATACATTCCGATGGACATGGGAAGGTTTACTGTAACCTGTGGACCTTCATCTTGACGATGAATCACAGAAATTGCGTTGGAATTGAATACAACAAGCACCATGCCGACTTCTCTCCGGGCGAGTAATGCTTCTAACTATCTGTGCTTTGATTCGTTCCTGGGATTACAGTAATGGATTCCGATGGACATCGGAAGGTTTACTGTAACCTGTGGACCTTCATCCTGACGATGAAACACAGAAACTGCGTCGGAATTGAATACAACAGGCACCATGCTGCCTTCTCTCCGGGAGAGAAATGCTTCTAACTATCTGTGCTTTGATTCGTTCCTGGGATTCCAGTAATAGACTCCGATGGACATGGGAAGGTTTACTGTAACCTGTGGACCTTCATCTTGTCGATGAAACACAGAAATTGCGTCGGAATTGAATACAACAGGCACCATGCTGATTTCTCTCCGGGAGAGTAATGCTTCTAACTATCTGTGCTTTGATTCGTTCCTGGGAATCCAGTAATAGATTCCGATGGACATGGGAAGGTTTACTGTAAGCTGTGGACCTTCATCTTGATGAAACACAGAAATTGCGTCGGAATTGAATACAACAGGCACCATGCTGACTTCTCTCCGGGAGAGTAATGCTTCTAACTATCTGTGCTTTGATTCGTTCCTGGGATTCCAGTAATAGATTCCGATGGACATGGGAAGGTTTACTGTAACCTGTGGACCTTCATCTTGACGATGAAACACAGAAATTGCGTCGGAATTGAATACAACAGGCACCATGCCGACTTCTCTCCGGAAGAGTAATGCTTCTAACTATCTGTGCTTTGGTTCGTTCCTGGAATTCCAGTAATAGATTCCGATGACCATCGGAAGGTTTACTGTAACCCGTGGACCTTCATCTTGACGATGAAACGCAGAAATTGCGTCGGAATTGAATGCAACAGGCACCATGCTGACTTCTCTCCGGGAGAGTAATGCTTCTAACTATCTGTGCTTTGATTCGTTCCTGGGATTCCAGTAACAGATTCCGATGGACATGGGAAGATTTACTGTAACCTGTGGACCTTCATCTTGACGATGAAGAACAGAAATTGCGTCGGAATTGAATACGACAGGCACCATGCTGACTTCTCTCGGGGAGAGTAATGCTTCTAACTATCTGTGCTTTGATTCGTTCCTGGGATTCCAGTAATAGATTCCGATGGACATGGGAAGGTTTACTGTAACCTGTGGACCTTCATCTTGACGATGAAACACAGAAATTGCGTCGGAATTGAATACAACAGGCACTAAGCTGACTTCTCTCCGGGAGAGTAATGCTTCTAACTATCTGTGCTTTGATTCGTTCCTGGGATTCCAGTAATAGATTCCGATGGACATGGGAAGGTTTACTGTAACCTGTGGACCTTCATCTTGACGTTGAAACACAGAAATTGCGTCGGAATTGAATACAACAGGCACCATGCTGACTTCTCTCCGGGAGAGTACTGCTTCTAACTGTCGGTGCTTTGATTCGTTCCTGGGATTCCAGTAATAGATTCCGATGGACATGGGAAGGTTTACTGTAACCTGTGGACCTTCATCTTGACGATGAAACACAGAAATTGCGTCGGAATTGAATACAACAGGCACCATGCTGACTTCTCTCCGGGCGCGTAATGCTTCTAACTATCTGTGCTTTGATTCGTTCCTGGTATTCCAGTAATAGATTCCGATGGACATGGGAAGGTTTACTGTAACCTCTGGACCATCATCTTGTCGATGAAACACAGAAATTGCGACGGAATTGAATACAACAGGCACCATGCTGACTTCTCTCCGGGAGAGTAATGCTTCTAACTATCTGTGCTTTGATTCGTTCCTGGGATTCCAGTAATAGATTCCGATGGACATAGGAAGGTTTACTGTAACCTGTGGACCTTCATCTTGTCGATGAAACACAGAAATTGCGTCGGAATTGAATACAACAGGCACCATGCTGACTTCTCTCCGGGAGAGTAATGCTTCTAACTATCTGTGCTTTGATTCGTTCCTGGGATTCCAGTAATATATTCCGATGGACATGGGAAGGTTTACTGTAACCTGTGGACCTTCATCTTGACGACGAAACACAGAAATTGCGTTGGAATTTAATACAACAGGCACCATGCCGACTTCTCTCCGGGAGAGTAATGCTTCTAACTATAGTACTTTAAACATAGCTGCGCTACAGCAATGGTTCCACGTAAATCAAACTAAGAACAGCCGACCAGTTGCAAAGGATAAAGCAATCTTTACCTAGGTTTCAATAGATATAAATCTATCTTCTTCAGAAGATGCAGTATTATAACAACATGAAGTGATATGTCCTTATCAATTAGGCAAACATCTGCATAGTTACATTAATCATATAAAATATAGCCCTGACAACAGGGTTTGTCAAACAAAAAAATAGGTACATAGAAGCTGCAGAGCGCCTAAGCTTCTAACTATCTGTGTTTTGGTTCGTTCCTGGGATGCCAGTAATAGATTCCGAAGGACATCGGAAGGTTTACTGTAACCTGTGGACCTTCAACTCGACGATGAAACACAGAAATTGCGTCGGAATTGAATACAATAGCCACCATGCTGACTTCTCTCCGGGAGAGTAATGCTTCTAACTATCTGTGCTTTGATTCGTTCCTGGGATTCCAGTAATAGATTCCGATGGACATGGGAAGGTTTACTGTAACCTGTGGACCTTCATCTTGACGATGAAACACAGTAATTGCGTCGGAATTGAATACAACAGGCACCATGCCGACTTCTGTCCGGGAGAGTAATACTTCTAACTGTCTCTGATTTGATTCGTTCCTGGCATCCCAGTAGGAGATTCCGATGGACATGGGAAAGTTTACTGTAACCTGTGGACCTTCATCTTGACGATGAAACACAGAAATTGCGTCGGAATTGAATACAACAGGCACCATGCTGACTTCTCTCTGGGCGCGTAATGCTTCTAACTATCTGTGTTTTGATTCGTTCCTGGGATTCCAGTAATAGATTCCGATGGACATGGGAAGGTTTACTGTAACCTGTGGACCTTCATCTTGACGATGAAACACAAAAATTGCGACGGAATTGAATACAACAGGCACCATGCTGAGTTCTCTCCGGGAGAGTAATGCTTCTAACTATCTGTGCTTTGATTCGTTCCTGGGATTCCAGTAATAGATTGCGATGGACATAGGAAGGTTTACTGTAACCTGTGGACCTTCATCTTGACGATGAAACACAGAAATTGCGTCGGAATTGAATACAACAGGCCCCATGCCGACTTCTCTCCGGAAGAGTAATGCTTCTAACTATCTGTGCTTTGGTTCGTTCCTTGAATTCCAGTAATAGATTCCGATGACCATCGGAAGGTTTACTGTAACCCGTGGACCTTCATCTTGACGATGAAACGCAGAAATTGCGTCGGAATTGAATGCAACAGGCACCATGCTGACTTCTCTCCGGGAGAGTAATGCTTCTAACTATCTGTGCTTTGATTCGTTCCTGGGATTCCAGTAACAGATTCCGATGGACATGGGAAGATTTACTGTAACCTGTGGACCTTCATCTTGACGATGAAGAACAGAAATTGCGTCGGAATTGAATACGACAGGCACCATGCTGACTTCTCTCGGGGAGAGTAATGCTTCTAACTATCTGTGCTTTGATTCGTTCCTGGGATTCCAGTAATAGATTCCGATGGACATGGGAAGGTTTACTGTAACCTGTGGACCTTCATCTTGACGATGAAACACAGAAATTGCGTCGGAATTGAATACAACAGGCACTATGCTGACTTCTCTCCGGGAGAGTAATGCTTCTAACTATCTGTGCTTTGATTCGTTCCTGCGATTCCAGTAATAGATTCCGATGGACATGTGAAGGTTTACTGTAACCTGTGGACCTTCATCTTGACGTTGAAACACAGAAATTGCGTCGGAATTGAATACAACAGGCACCATGCTGACTTCTCTCCGGGAGAGTACTGCTTCTAACTGTCGGTGCTTTGATTCGTTCCTGGGATTCCAGTAATAGATTCCGATGGACATGGGAAGGTTTACTGTAACCTGTGGACCTTCATCTTGACGATGAAACACAGAAATTGCGTCGGAATTGAATACAACAGGCACCATGCTGACTTCTCTCCGGGCGCGTAATGCTTCTAACTATCTGTGCTTTGATTCGTTCCTGGGATTCCAGTAATAGATTCCGATGGACATGGGAAGGTTTACTGTAACCTGTGGACCTTCATCTTGACGATGAAACACAGAAATTGCGACGGAATTGAATACAACAGGCACCATGCTGACTTCTCTCCGGGAGAGTAATGCTTCTAACTATCTGTGCTTTGATTCGTTCCTGGGATTCCAGTAATAGATTCCGATGGACATAGGAAGGTTTACTGTAACCTGTCGACCTTCATCTTGACGATGAAACACAGAAATTGCGTCGGAATTGAATACAACAGGCACCATGCTGACTTCTCTCCGGGAGAGTAATGCTTCTAACTATCTGTGCTTTGATTCGTTCCTGGGATTCCAGTAATATATTCCGATGGACATGGGAAGGTTTACTGTAACCTGTGGACCTTCATCTTGACGACGAAACACAGAAATTGCGTTGGAATTTAATACAACAGGCACCATGCCGACTTCTCTCCGGGAGAGTAATGCTTCTAACTATAGTACTTTAAACATAGCTGCGCTACAGCAATGGTTTCACGTAAATCAAACTAAGAACAGCCGACCAGTTGCAAAGGATAAAGCAATCTTTACCTAGGTTTCAATAGATATAAATCTATCTTCTTCAGAAGATGCAGTATTATAACAACATGAAGTGATATGTCCTTATCGTTTAGGCAAACATCTGCATAGTTACATTAATCATATAAAATATAGCCCTGACAACAGGGTTTGTCAAACAAAAAAATAGGTACATAGAAGTTGCAGAGCGCCTAAGCTTCTAACTATCTGTGTTTTGGTTCGTTCCTGGGATGCCAGTAATAGATTCCGAAGGACATCGGAAGGTTTACTGTAACCTGTGGACCTTCAACTTGACGATGAAACACAGAAATTGCGTCGGAATTGAATACAATAGGCTCCATGCTGACTTCTCTCCGGGAGAGTAATGCTTGTAACTATCTGTGCTTTGATTCGTTCCTGGGATTCCAGTAATAGATTCCGATGGACATGGGAAGGTTTACTGTAACCTGTGGACCTTCATCGTGACGATGAAACACAAAAATTGCGTCGGAATTGAATACAACAGGCACCATGCTGAGTTCTCTCCGGGAGAGTAATGCTTCTAACTATCTGTGCTTTGATTCGTTCCTGGGGTTCCAGTAATAGATTGCGATGGACATAGGAAGGTTTACTGTAACCTGTGGACCTTCATCTTGACGATGAAACACAGAACGTGCGTCGGAATTGAATACAACAGGCACCATGCTGACTTCTCTCCGGGAGAGTAATGCTTCTAACTATCTGTGCTTTGATTCGTTCCTGGGAATCCAGTAATAGATTCCGATGGACATGGGAAGGTTTACTGTAACCTGTGGACCTTCATCTTGACGATGAAACACAGAAATTGCATCGGAATTGAATACAACAGGCACCATGCTGACTTCTCTCCGGGAGAGTAATGCTTCTAACTATCTGTGCTTTGATTCGTTCCTGGGAATCCAGTAATAGTTTCCGATGGACATGGGAAGGTTTACTGTAACCTGTAGACCTTCATCTTGACGATGAAACACAGAAATTGCGTCGGAATTGAATACAACAGGCACCATGCCGACTTCTCTCCAGAAGAGTAATGCTTCTAACTATCTGTGCTTTGGTTCGTTCCTGGAATTCCAGTAATAGATTCCGATGACCATCGGAAGGTTTACTGTAACCCGTTGACCTTCATCATGACGATGAAACGCAGAAATTGCGTCGGAATTGAATGCAACAGGCACCATGATGACTTCTCTCCGGAAGAGTAATGCTTCTAACTATCTGTGCTTTGATTCGTTCCTGGGATTCCAGTAATAGATTCCGATGGACAGGGGAAGATTTACTGTAACCTGTGGACCTTCATCTTGACGATGAAACACAGAAATTGCGTCGGAATTGAATACAACAGGCACCATGCTGACTTCTCTCCGGGAGAGTAATGCTTCTAACTATCTGTGCTTTGATTCGTTCCTGGGATTCCAGTAATAGATTCCGATGGACTTTGGAAGGTTTACTGTAACCTGTGGACCTTCATCTTGACGATGAAACACAGAAATTGCGTCGGAATTGAATACAAAAGGCACCATGCTGACTTCTCTCCGGGAGAGTAAAGCTTCTAACTATCTGTGCTTGGATTCGTTCCTGGGATTCCAGTAATAGATTCCGATGGACATGGGTAGGTTTACTGTAACCTGTGGACCTTCATCTTGACGATGAAACACAGAAATTGCGTCGGAATTGAATACAACAGGCACCATGCTGACTTCTCTCCGGGAGAGTAATGCTTCTAACTATCTGTGCTTTGATTCGTTCCTGGGATTCCAGTAACAGATTCCGATGGACATGGGAAGGTTTACTGTAACCTGTGGACCTTCATCTTGACGACGAAACACAGAAATTGCGTTGGAATTTAATACAACAGGCACCATGCCGACTTCTCTCCGGGAGAGTAATGCTTCTAACTATCTGTGTTTTGGTTCGTTCCTGGAATGCCAGTAATAGATTCCGAAGGACATCGGAAGGTTTACTGTAACCTGTGGACCTTCAACTTGACGATGAAACACAGAAATTGCGTCGGAATTGAATACAATAGGCACCATGCTGACTTCTCTCCGGGAGAGTAATGCTTCTAACTATCTGTGCTTTGATTCGTTCCTGGGATTCCAGTAATAGATTCCGATGGACATGGGAAGGTTTACTGTAACCTGTGGACCTTCATCTTGACGATGAAACAGAGAAATTGCGTCGGAGTTGAAAACAACAGGCACCATGCTGACTTCTCTCCGGGAGAGTAATGCTTCTAACTATCTGTGCTTTGATTCGTTCCTGGGATTCCAGTAATAGATTCCGATGGACATGGGAAGGTTTACTGTAACCTGTGGACCTTCATCTTGACGATGAAACACAGAAATTACGTCGGAATTGAATACAACAGGCACCATGCTGACTTATCTCCTGGAGAGTAATCCTTCTAACTATCTGTGCTTTGATTCTTTCCTGGGGTGCCAGTAATAGATTCCGATGGACATGGGAAGGTTCACTGTAACCTGTGGACCTTCATCTTGACGATGAGACACAGAAATTGCGTCGGAATTGAATACAACAGGCACCATGCCGACTTCTGTCCGGGAGAGTAATACTTCTAACTGTCTCTGATTTGATTCGTTCCTGGGATGCCAGTAATAGATTCCGATGGACATGGGAAGGTTTACTGTAACCTGTGGACCTTCATCTTGACGATGAAATACCGAATTTGCTTCGGAATTGAATACAACAGGCACCATGCCGACTTCTGTCCGGGAGAGTAATACTTCTAACTGTCTCTGATTTGATTCGTTCCTGGCATGCCAGTAATAGATTCCGTTGGACATGGGAAAGTTTACTGTAACCTGTGGACCTTCATCTTGACGATGAAACACAGAAATTGCGTCGGAATTGAATACAACAGGCACCATGCTGACTTCTCTCCAGGCGCGTAATGCTTCTAACTATCTGTGCTTTGATTCGTTTCTGGGATTGTAGTAATAGATTACGATGGACATGGGAAGGTTTACTGTAACCTGTGGACGTTCATCTTGACGATGAAACACAGAAATTGCGACGGAATTGAATACAACAGGCACCATGCTGAGTTCTCTCCGGGAGAGTAATGCTTCTAACTATCTGTGCTTTGATTCGTTCCTGGGATTCCAGTAATAGATTGCGATGGACATAGGAAGGTTTACTGTAACCTGTGGACCTTCATCTTGACGATGAAACACAGAAATTACGTCGGAATTGAATACAACAGGCACCATGCTGACTTCTCTCCGGGAGAGTAATGCTTCTAACTATCTGTGCTTTGATTCGTTCCTGGGATTCCAGTAATAGATTCCGATGTACATGGGAAGGTTTACTGTAACCAGTGGACCTTCATCTTGACGATGAAACACAGAAATTGCGTCGGAATTGAATACAACAGGCACCATGCTGACTTCTCTCCGGGAGAGTAATGCTTCTAACTATCTGTGCTTGGATTCGTTCCTGGGATTCCAGTAATAGATTCCGATGGACATGGGTAGGTTCACTGTAACCTGTGGACCTTCATCTTGACGATGAAACACAGAAATTGCGTCGGAATTGAATACAACAGACACCATGCTGACTTCTCTCCGGGAGAGTAATGCCTCTAACTATCTGTGCTTTGATTCGTTCCTGGGATTCCAGTAATAGATTCCGATGGACATGGGAAGGTTTACTGTAACCTGTGGACCTTCATCTTGACGATGAAATTAGAAATTGCGTTGGAATTTAATACAACAGGCACCATGCCGACTTCTGTCCGGGAGAGTAATGCTTCTAACTATCTGTGTTTTGGTTCGTTCCTGGGATTCCAGTAATAGATTCCGACGGACATGGGAAGCTTTACCGTAACCTGTGGACCTTCATCTTGACGATGAAACACAGAAATTGCGTCGGAATTGAATACAACAGGCACCATGCTGACTTCTGTCCGGGAGAGTAATGCTTCAAACTATCTGTGCTTTGATTCGTTCCTGGGATTCCAGTAATAGATTCCGATGGACATCGGAAACTTTACGGTAACCTGTGGACCTTCATCTTGACGATGAAACACAGAAATTGCGTCGGAATTGAATACAACATTCACCATGCTGACTTCTCTCCGGGAGAGTAATGCTTCTAACTATCTGTGCTTGGATTCGTTCCTGGGATTCCAGTAATAGATTCCGATGGACATGGGTAGGTTTACTGTAACCTGTGGACCTTCATCTTGACGATGAAACACAGAAATTGCGTCGGAATTGAATACAACAGGCACCATGCTGACTTCTCTCCGGGAGAGTAATGCTTCTAACTATCTGTGCTTTGATTCGTTCCTGGGATTTCAGTAATAGATTCCGATGGACATGGGAAGGTTTACTGTAACCTGTGGACCTTCATCTTGACGACGAAACACAGAAATTGCGTTGGAATTTAATACAACAGGCACCATGCCGACTTCTCTCCGGGAGAGTAATGCTTCTAACTATCTGTGTTTTGGTTCGTTCCTGGGATGCCAGTAATAGATTCAGAAGGACTTTGGAAGGTTTACTGTAACCTGTGGACCTTCAACTTGACGATGAAACACAGAAATTGCGTCGGAATTGAATACAATAGGCTCCATGCGGACTTCTCTCCGGGAGAGTAATGCTTCTAACTATCTGTGCTTTGATTCGTTCCTGGGTTCCATTAATAGATTCCGATGGACATGGGAAGGTTTACTGTAACCTGTGGACCTTCATCTTGACGATGAGACACAGAAATTGCGTCGGAATTGAATACAACAGGCACCATGCCGACTTCTGTCCGGGAGAGTAATACTTCTAACTGTCTCTGATTTGATTCGTTCCTGGGATGCCAGTAATAGATTCCGATGGACATGGGAAGGTTTACCGTAACCTGTGGACCTTCATCTTGACGATGAAACACAGAAATTGCTTCGGAATTGAATACAACAGGCACCATGCCGACTTCTGTCCGGGAGAGAAATACTTCTAACTGTCTCTGATTTGATTCGTTCCTGGCATGCCAGTAATAGATTCCGATGGACATGGGAAAGTTTACTGTAACCTGTGGACCTTCATCTTGACGATGAAACACAGAAATTGCGACGGAATTGAACACAACAGGCACCATGCTGAGTTCTCTCCGGGAGAGTGATGCTTATAACTATCTGTGCTTTGATTCGTTCCTGGGATTCCAGTAATAGATTGCGATGGACATAGGAAGGTTTACTGTAACCTGTGGACCTTCATCTTGACGATGAAACACAGAAATTACGTCGGAATTGAATACAACAGGCACCATGCTGACTTCTCTCCGGGAGAGTAATGCTTCTAACTATCTGTGCTTTGATTCGTTCCTGGGATTCCAGTAATAGATTCCGATGGACATGGGAAGGTTTACTGTAACCTGTGGACCTTCATCTTGACGATGAAACACAGAAATTGCGTCGGAATTGAATACAACAGGCACCATGCTGACGTCTCTCCGGGAGAGTAATGCTTCTAACTATCTGTGCTTGGATTCGTTCCTGAGATTCCAGTAATAGATTCCGATGGACATGGGTAGGTTCACTGTAACCTGTGGACCTTCATCTTGACGATGAAACACAGAAATTGCGTCGGAATTGAATACAACAGACACCATGCTGACTTCTCTCCGGGAGAGTAATGCTTCTAACTATCTGTGCTTTGATTCGTTCCTGGGATTCCAGTAATAGATTCCGATGGACATGGGAAGGTTTACTGTAACCTGTGGACCTTCATCTTGACGATGAAATTAGAAATTGCGTTGGAATTTTATACAACAGGCACCATGCCGACTTCTGTCCGGGAGAGTAATGCTTCTAACTATCTGTGTTTTGGTTCGTTCCTGGGATTCCAGTAATAGATTCCGATGGACATGGGAAGCTTTACCGTAACCTGTGGACCTTCATCTTGACGATGGAACACAGAAATTGCGTCGGAATTGAATACAACAGGCACAATGCTGACTTCTCTCCGGGATAGTAATGCTTCTAACTATCTGTGCTTTGATTCGTTCCTGGGATTCTAGTAATAGGTTCCGATGGACATGGGAAGGTTTACTGTAACATGTGGACCTTCATCTTGACGATGAAACACAGAAATTGCGTCGGAATTGAATACAACAGGCACCATGCTGACTTCTGTCCGGGAGAGTAATGCTTCTAACTATCTGTGCTTTGATTCGTTCCTGGGATTCCAGTAATAGATTCCGATGGACATCGGAAATTTTACGGTAACCTGTGGACCTTCATCTTGACGATGAAACACAGAAATTGCGTCGGAATTGAATACAACAGGCACCATGCTGACTTCTCTCCGGAAGAGTAATGCTTCTTACTATCTGTGCTTTGATACGTTCCTGGGATTCCAGTACTAGATTCCGATGGACATGGGAAGGTTTACTGTAACCTGTGGACCTTCATCTTGACGATGAAGCACAGAAATTGCGTCGGAATTGAATACAATAGGCACCATGCTGACTTCATTCCGGGAGAGTAGTGCTTCTAACTATCTGTGCTTTGATTCGTTCCTGGGATTCCAGTAATAGATTCCGATGGACATGGGAAGGTTTACTGTAACCTGTGGACCTTCATCTTGACGATGAAACACAGAAATTGCGTCGGAGTTGAATACAACAGGCACCATGCTGACTTCTCTTCGGGAGAGTAATGCTTCTAACTATCTGTGCTTAGATTCGTTCCTGGGTTCCATTAATAGATTCCGATGGACATGGGAAGGTTTACTGTAACCTGTGGACCTTCATCTTGACGATGAAATTAGAAATTGTGTTGGAATTTAATACAACAGGCACCATGCCGACTTCTGTCCGGGAGAGTAATGCTTCTAACTATCTGTGTTTTGGTTCGCTCCTGGGATTCCAGTAATAGATTCCGATGGACATGGGAAGCTTTACCGTAACCTGTGGACCTTCATCTTGACGATGAAACACAGAAATTGCGTCGGAGTTGAATACAACAGGCACCATGCTGACTACTCTCCGGGAGAGTAATGCTTCTAACTATCTGTGCTTTGATTCGTTCCTGGGATTCCAGTAATAGATTCCGATGGACACTGGAAGGTTTACTGTAACCTGTGGACCTTCATCTTGACGATGAAACACAGAAATTGCGTCGGATTTGAATACAACAGGCACCATGCTGACTTCTCTCCGGGAGAGTAATGCTTCTAACTATCTGTGCTTGGATTCGTTCCTGGGATTCCAGTAATAGATTCCGATGGACATGGGTAGGTTTACTGTAACCTGTGGACCTTCATCTTGACGATGAAACACAGAAATTGCGTCGGAATTGAATACAACAGGCACCATGCTGACTTCTCTCCGGGAGAGTAATGCTTCTAACTATCTGTGCTTTGATTCGTTCCTGGGATTCCAGTAATAGATTCCGATGGACATGGGAAGGTTTACTGTAACCTGTGGACCTTCATCTTGACGACGAAACACAGAAATTGCGTTGGAATTTAATACAACAGGCACCATGCCGACTTCTCTCCGGGAGAGTAATGCTTCTAACTATCTGTGTTTTGGTTCGTTCCTGGGATGCCAGTAATAGATTCCGAAGGACATCGGAGGGTTTACTGTAACCTGTGGACCTTCAACTTGACGATGAAACACAGAAATTGCGTCGGAATTGAATACAATAGGCTCCATGCTGACTTCTCTCCGGGAGAGTAATGCTTCTAACTATCTGTGCTTTGATTCGTTCCTGGGATTTCAGTAATAGATTCCGATGGACATGGGAAGGTTTACTGTAACCTGTGGACCTTCATCTTGACGATGAAACACAGAAATTGCGTCGGAGTTGAAAACAACAGGCACCATGCTGACTTCTCTCCGGGAGAGTAATGCTTCTAACTATCTGTGCTTTGATTCGTTCCTGGGTTCCATTAATAGATTCCGATGGACATGGGAAGGTTTACTGTAACCTGTGGACCTTCATCTTGACGATGAAACACAGAAATTGCGACGGAATTGAATACAACAGGCACCATGCTGAGTTCTCTCCGGGAGAGTGATGCTTCTAACTATCTGTGCTTTGATTCGTTCCTGGGATTCCAGTAATAGATTCCGATGGACATGGGAAAGTTTACTCTAACCTGTGGACCTTCATCTTGACGATGAAACACAGAAATTGCGTCGGAATTGAATACAACAGGCACCATGCTGACTTCTCTCCGGGCGCGTAATGCTTCTAACTATCTGTGCTTTGATTCGTTCCTGGGATTCCAGTAATAGATTCCGATGGACAAGGGAAGGTTTACTGTAACCTGTGGACCTTCATCTTGACGATGAAACACAGAAATTGCGACGGAATTGAATACAACAGGCACCATGCTGAGTTCTCTCCGGGAGAGTGATGCTTCTAACTATCTGTGCTTTGATTCGTTCCTGGGATTGCGATGGACATAGGAAGGTTTACTGTAACCTGTGGACCTTCATCTTGACGATGAAACACAGAAATTACGTCGGAATTGAATACAACAGGCACCATGCTGAGTTCTCTCCGGGAGAGTAATGCTTCTAACTATCTGTGCTTTGATTCGTTCCTGGGATTTCAGTAATAGATTCCGATGGACATGGGAAGGTTTACTGTAACCTGTGGACCTTCATCTTGACGATGAAACACAGAAATTGCGTCGGAGTTGAAAACAACAGGAACCATGCTGACTTCTCTCCGGGAGAGTAATGCTTCTAACTATCTGTGCTTTGATTCGTTCCTGGGTTCCATTAATAGATTCCGATGGACATGGGAAGGTTTACTGTAACCTGTGGACCTTCATCTTGACGATGAAACACAGAAATTGCGACGGAATTGAATACAACAGGCACCATGCTGAGTTCTCTCCGGGAGAGTGATGCTTCTAACTATCTGTGCTTTGATTCGTTCCTGGGATTCCAGTAATAGATTCCGATGGACATGGGAAAGTTTACTCTAACCTGTGGACCTTCATCTTGACGATGAAACACAGAAATTGCGTCGGAATTGAATACAACAGGCACCATGCTGACTTCTCTCCGGGCGCGTAATGCTTCTAACTATCTGTGCTTTGATTCGTTCCTGGGATTCCAGTAATAGATTCCGATGGACATGGGAAGGTTTACTGTAACCTGTGGACCTTCATCTTGACGATGAAACACAGAAATTGCGACGGAATTGAATACAACAGGCACCATGCTGAGTTCTCTCCGGGAGAGTGATGCTTCTAACTATCTGTGCTTTGATTCGTTCCTGGGATTGCGATGGACATAGGAAGGTTTACTGTAACCTGTGGACCTTCATCTTGACGATGAAACACAGAAATTACGTCGGAATTGAATACAACAGGCACCATGCTGAGTTCTCTCCGGGAGAGTAATGCTTCTAACTATCTGTGCTTTGATTCGTTCCTTTGATTTCAGTAATAGATTCCGATGGACATGGGAAGGTTTACTGTAACCTGTGGACCTTCATCTTGACGATGAAACACAGAAATTGCGTCGGAGTTGAAAACAACAGGAACCATGCTGACTTCTCTCCGGGAGAGTAATGCTTCTAACTATCTGTGCTTTGATTCGTTCCTGGGATTCCAGTAATAGATTCCGATGGACATGGGAAGCTTTACCGTAACCTGTGGACCTTCATCTTGACGATGGAACACAGAAATTGCGTCGCAATTGAATACAACAGGCACAATGCTGACTTCTCTCCGGGATAGTAATGCTTCTAACTATCTGTGCTTTGATTCGTTCCTGGGATTCTAGTAATAGGTTCCGATGGACATGGGAAGGTTTACTGTAACATGTGGACCTTCATCTTGACGATGAAACACAGAAATTGCGTCGGAATTGAATACAACAGGCACCATGCTGACTTCTGTCCGGGAGAGTAATGCTTCTAACTATCTGTGCTTTGATTCGTTCCTGGGATTCCAGTAATAGATTCCGATGGACATCGGAAATTTTACGGTAACCTGTGGACCTTCATCTTGACGATGAAACACAGAAATTGCGTCGGAATTGAATACAACAGGCACCATGCTGACTTCTCTCCGGGAGAGTAATGCTTCTTACTATCTGTGCTTTGATACGTTCCTGGGATTCCAGTACTAGATTCCGATGGACATGGGAAGGTTTACTGTAACCTGTGGACCTTCATCTTGACGATGAAGCACAGAAATTGCGTCGGAATTGAATACAATAAGCACCATGCTGACTTCATTCCGGGAGAGTAATGCTTCTAACTATCTGTGCTTTGATTCGTTCCTGGGATTCCAGTAATAGATTCCGATGGACATGGGAAGGTTTACTGTAACCTGTGGACCTTCATCTTGACGATGAAACACAGAAATTGCGTCGGAGTTGAATACAACAGGCACCATGCTGACTTCTCTTCGGGAGAGTAATGCTTCTAACTATCTGTGCTTAGATTCGTTTTTGGGTTCCATTAATAGATTCCGATGGACATGGGAAGGTTTACTGTAACCTGTGGACCTTCATCTTGACGATGAAATTAGAAATTGTGTTGGAATTTAATACAACAGGCACCATGCCGACTTCTGTCCGGGAGAGTAATGCTTCTAACTATCTGTGTTTTGGTTCGCTCCTGGGATTCCAGTAATAGATTCCGATGGACATGGGAAGGTTTACTGTAACCTGTGGACCTTCATCTTGACGATGAAACACAGAAATTGCGACGGAATTCAATACAACAGGCACCATGCTGAGTTCTCTCCGGGAGAGTGATGCTTCTAACTATCTGTGCTTTGATTCGTTCCTGGGATTCCAGTAATAGATTCCGATGGACATGGGAAAGTTTACTCTAACCTGTGGACCTTCATCTTGACGATGAAACACAGAAATTGCGTCGGAATTGAATACAACAGGCACCATGCTGACTTCTCTCCAGGCGCGTAATGCTTCTAACTATCTGTGCTTTGATTCGTTCCTGGGATTCCAGTAATAGATTCCGATGGACATGGGAAGGTTTACTGTAACCTGTGGACCTTCATCTTGACGATGAAACACAGAAATTGCGACGGAATTGAATACAACAGGCACCATGCTGAGTTCTCTCCGGGAGAGTGATGCTTCTAACTATCTGTGCTTTGATTCGTTCCTGGGATTGCGATGGACATAGGAAGGTTTACTGTAACCTGTGGACCTTCATCTTGACGATGAAACACAGAAATTACGTCGGAATTGAATACAACAGGCACCATGCTGAGTTCTCTCCGGGAGAGTAATGCTTCTAACTATCTGTGCTTTGATTCGTTCCTGGGATTTCAGTAATAGATTCCGATGGACATGGGAAGGTTTACTGTAACCTGTGGACCTTCATCTTGACGATGAAACACAGAAATTGCGTCGGAGTTGAAAACAACAGGAACCATGCTGACTTCTCTCCGGGAGAGTAATGCTTCTAACTATCTGTGCTTTGATTCGTTCCTGGGTTCCACTAATAGATTCCGATGGACATGGGAAGGTTTACTGTAACCTGTGGACCTTCATCTTGACGATGAAACACAGAAATTGCTTCGGAATTGAATACAACAGGCACCATGCCGACTTCTGTCCGGGAGAGTAATACTTCTAACTGTCTCTGATTTGATTCGTTCCTGGCATGCCAGTAATAGATTCGGATGGACATGGGAAAGTTTACTGTAACCTGTGGACCTTCATCTTGACGATGAAACACAGAAATTGCGTCGGAATTGAATACAACAGGCACCATGCTGACTTCTCTCCGGGCGCGTAATGCTTCTAACTATCTGTGCTTTGATTCGTTCCTGGGATTCCAGTAATAGATTCCGATGGACATGGGAAGGTTTACTGTAACCTGTGGACCTTCATCTTGACGATGAAATTAGAATTTGCGTTGGAATTTAATACAACAGGCACCATGCTGACTTCTGTCCGGGAGAGTAATGCTTCTAACTATCTGTGTTTTGGTTCGTTCCTGGGATTCCAGTAATAGATTCCGATGGACATGGGAAGCTTTACCGTAACCTGTGGACCTTCATCTTGACGATGAAACACAGAAATTGCGTCGGAATTGAATACAACAGGCACAATGCTGACTTCTCTCCGGGATAGTAATGTTTCTAACTATCTGTGCTTTGATTCGTTCCTGGGATTCTAGTAATAGGTTCCGTTGGACATGGGAAGGTTTACTGTAACATGTGGACCTTCATCTTGACGATGAAACACAGAAATTGCGTCGGAATTGAATACAACAGGCACCATGCTGACTTCTGTCCGGGAGAGTAATGCTTCTAACTATCTGTGATTTGATTCGTTCCTGGGATTCCAGTAATAGATTCCGATGGACATCGGAAACTTTACGGTAACCTGTGGACCTTCATCTTGACGATGAAACACAGAAATTGCGTTGGAATTGAATACAACAGGCACCATGCTGACTTCTCTCCGGGAGAGTAAAGCTTCTTACTATCTGTGCTTTGATACGTTCCTGGGATTCCAGTACTAGATTCCGATGGACATGGGAAGGTTTACTGTAATTTGTGGACCTTCATCTTGACGATGAAGCAGAGAAATTGCGTCGGAATTGAATACAACAGGCACCATTCTGACTTCATTCCGGGAGAGTAATGCTTCTAACTATCTGTGCTTTGATTCGTTCCTGGGATTCCAGTAATAGATTCCGATGGACATGGGAAGGTTTACTGTAACCTGTGGACCTTCATCTTGACGATGAAACACAGAAATTGCGTCGGAGTTGAATACAACAGGCACCATGCTGACTTCTCTCCGGGAGAGTAATGCTTCTAACTATCTGTGCTTAGATTCGTTCCTGGGTTCCATTAATAGATTCCGATGGACATGGGAAGGTTTACTGTAACCTGTGGACCTTCATCTTGACGATGAAACACAGAAATTGCGTCGGAATTGAATACAACAGGCACCATGCTGACTTCTCTCCGGGAGAGTAATGCTTCTAACTATCTGTGCTTTGATTCGTTTTTGGGATTCCAGTAATAGATTCCGATGGACATGGGTAGGTCCACTGTAACCTGTGGACCTTCATCTTGACGATGAAACACAGAAATTGCGTCGGAATTGAATACAACAGACACCATGCTGACTTCTCTCCGGGAGAGTAATGCTTCTAACTATCTGTGCTTTGATTCGTTCCTGGGATTCCAGTAATAGATTCCGATGGACATGGGAAGGTTTACTGTAACCTGTGGACCTTCATCTTGACGATGAAATTAGAAATTGCGTTGGAATTTAATACAACAGGCACCATGCCGACTTCTGTCCGGGAGAGTAATGCTTCTAACTATCTGTGTTTTGGTTCGTTCCTGGGATTCCAGTAATAGATTCCGATGGACATGGGAAGCTTTACCGTAACCTGTGGACCTTCATCTTGACGATGAAACACAGAAATTGCGTCGGAATTGAATACAACAGGCACCATGCTGACTTCTGTCCGGGAGAGTATTGCTTCTAACTATCTGTGCTTTGATTCGTTCCTGGGATTCCAGTAATAGATTCCGATGGACATGGGAAGGTTTACTGTAACCTGTGGACCTTCATCTTGACGATGAAATTAGAAATTGCGGTGGAATTTAATACAACAGGCACCATGCCGACTTCTGTCCGGGAGAGTAATGCTTCTAACTATCTGTGTTTTGGTTCGTTCCTGGGATTCCAGTAATAGATTCCGATGGACATGGGAAGCTTTACCGTAACCTGTGGACCTTCATCTTGACGATGAAACACAGAAATTGCGTCGGAATTGAATACAACAGGCACCATGCTGACTTCTGTCCGGGAGAGCAATGCTTCTAACTATCTGTGCTTTGATTCGTTCCTGGGATTCCAGTAATAGATTCCGATGGACATCAGAAATTTTACGGTAAAATGTGGACCTTCATCTTGACGATGAAACACAGAAATTGCGTCGGAATTGAATACAACAGGCACCATGCTGACTACTCTCCGGGAGAGTAATGCTTCTAACTATCTGTGCTTTGATTCGTTCCTGGGATTCCAGTAATAGATTTCCATGGACATGGGAAGGTTTACTGTAACCTGTGGACCTTCATCTTGACGATGAAGCACAGAAATTGCGTCGGAATTGAATACAACTGGCACCATGCTGACTTCTCTCCGGGAGAGTAATGCTTCTAACTATCTGTGCTTTGATTCGTTCCTGGGATTCCAGTAATAGATTCCGATGGACATGGGAAGGACATGGACATGGGAAGGTTTACTGTAACCTGTGGACCTTCATCTTGACGATGAAACACATAAATTGCTTTGGAATTGAATACAACAGGCACCATGCCGACTTCTCTCCAGGAGAGTAATGCTTCTAACTATCTGTGCTTTGATTCGTTCCTGGGATTCCAGTAATAGATTCCGATGGACATGGGAAGGTTTACTGTAACGTGTGAACCTTCATCTTGACGATGAAACACAGAAATTGCGTCGGAATTGAATACGACAAGCACCATGCTCACTTCTCTCCGGGCGAGTAATGCTTCTAACTATCTGTGCTTTGATTCGTTCCTGGGATTCCAGTAATAGATTCCGATGGACATGGGAAGGTTTACTGTAACATGTGGACCTTCATTTTGACGATGAAACACAGAAATTTCGTCGGAATTGAATACAACAGGCACCATGCTGACTTCTCTCCGGGAGAGTAATGCTTCTAACTATCTGTGCTTTGATTCGTTCCTGGGATTCTAGTAATAGGTTCCGTTGGACATGGGAAGGTTTACTGTAACATGTGGACCTTCATCTTGACGATGAAACACAGAAATTGCGTCGGAATTGAATACAACAGGCACCATGCTGACTTCTGTCCGGGAGAGTAATGCTTCTAACTATCTGTGATTTGATTCGTTCCTGGGATTCCAGTAATAGATTCCGATGGACATCGGAAACTTTACGGTAACCTGTGGACCTTCATCTTGACGATGAAACACAGAAATTGCGTCGGAATTGAATACAACAGGCACCATGCTGACTTCTCTCCGGGAGAGTAATGCTTCTTACTATCTGTGCTTTGATACGTTCCTGGGATTCCAGTACTAGATTCCGATGGACATGGGAAGGTTTACTGTAATTTGTGGACCTTCAGCTTTACGATGAAGCACAGAAATTGCGTCGGAATTGAATACAACAGGCACCATTCTGACTTCATTCCGGGAGAGTAATGCTTCTAACTATCTGTGCTTTGATTCGTTCCTGGGATTCCAGTAATAGATTCCGATGGACATGGGAAGGTTTACTGTAACCTGTGGACCTTCATCTTGACGATGAAACACAGAAATTGCGTCGGAGTTGAATACAACAGGCACCATGCTGACTTCTCTCCGGGAGAGTAATGCTTCTAACTATCTGTGCTTAGATTCGTTCCTGGGTTCCATTAATAGATTCCGATGGACATGGGAAGGTTTACTGTAACCTGTGGACCTTCATCTTGACGATGAAACACAGAAATTGCGTCGGAATTGAATACAACAGGCACCATGCTGACTTCTCTCCGGGAGAGTAATGCTTCTAACTATCTGTGCTTTGATTCGTTTTTGGGATTCCAGTAATAGATTCCGATGGACATGGGAAGGTTTACTGTAACCTGTGGACCTTCATTTTGACGATGAAACACAGAAATTTCGTCGGAATTGAATACAACAGGCACCATGCTGACTTCTCTCCGGGAGAGTAATGCTTCTAACTATCTGTGCTTGGATTCGTTCCTGGGATTCCAGTAATAGATTCCGATGGACATGGGTAGGTCCACTGTAACCTGTGGACCTTCATCTTGACGATGAAACACAGAAATTGCGTCGGAATTGAATACAACAGACACCATGCTGACTTCTCTCCGGGAGAGTAATGCTTCTAACTATCTGTGCTTAGATATGTTCCTGGGATTCCAGTAATAGATTCCGATGGACATGGGAAGGTTTACTGTAACCTGTGGACCTTCATCTTGACGATGAAATTAGAAATTGCGTTGGAATTTAATACAACAGGCACCATGCCGACTTCTGTCCGGGAGAGTAATGCTTCTAACTATCTGTGTTTTGGTTCGTTCCTGGGATTCCAGTAATAGATTCCGATGGACATGGGAAGCTTTACCGTAACCTGTGGACCTTCATCTTGACGATGAAACACAGAAATTGCGTCGGAATTGAATACAACAGGCACCATGCTGACTTCTGTCCGGGAGAGTAATGCTTCTAACTATCTGTGCTTTGATTCGTTCCTGGGATTCCAGTAATAGATTCCGATGGACATGGGAAGGTTTACTGTAACCTGTGGACCTTCATCTTGACGATGAAATTAGAAATTGCGGTGGAATTTAATACAACAGCCACCATGCCGACTTCTGTCCGGGAGAGTATTGCTTCTAACTATCTGTGTTTTGGTTCGTTCCTGGGATTCCAGTAATAGATTCCGATGGACATGGGAAGCTTTACCGTAACCTGTGGACCTTCATCTTGACGATGAAACACAGAAATTGCGTCGGAATTGAATACAACAGGCACCATGCTGACTTCTGTCCGGGAGAGCATTGCTTCTAACTATCTGTGCTTTGATTCGTTCCTGGGATTCCAGTAATAGATTCCGATGGACATCAGAAATTTTACGGTAAAATGTGGACCTTCATCTTGACGATGAAACACAGAAATTGCGTCGGAATTGAATACAACAGGCACCATGCTGACTACTCTCCGGGAGAGTAATGCTTCTAACTATCTGTGCTTTGATTCGTTCCTGGGATTCCAGTAATAGATTTCCATGGACATGGGAAGGTTTACTGTAACCTGTGGACCTTCATCTTGACGATGAAGCACAGAAATTGCGTCGGAATTGAATACAACAGGCACCATGCTGACTTCTCTCCGGGAGAGTAATGCTTCTAACTATCTGTGCTTTGATTCGTTCCTGGGATTCCAGTAATAGATTCCGATGGACATGGGAAGGACATGGACACGGGAAGGTTTACTGTAACCTGTGGACCTTCATCTTGACGATGAAACACATAAATTGCTTTGGAATTGAATACAACAGGCACCATGCCGACTTCTCTCCAGGAGAGTAATGCTTCTAACTATCTGTGCTTTGATTCGTTCCTGGGATTCCAGTAATAGATTCCGATGGACATGGGAAGGTTTACTGTAACCTGTGAACCTTCATCTTGACGATGAAACACAGAAATTGCGTCGGAATTGAATACGACAAGCACCATGCTGACTTCTCTCCGGGCGAGTAATGCTTCTAACTATCTGTGCTTTGATTCGTTCCTGGGATTCCAGTAATAGATTCCGATGGACATGGGAAGGTTTACTGTAACATGTGGACCTTCATTTTGACGATGAAACACAGAAATTTCGTCGGAATTGAATACAACAGGCACCATGCTGACTTCTCTCCGGGAGAGTAATGCTTCTAACTATCTGTGCTTTGATTCGTTCCTGGGATTCTAGTAATAGGTTCCGTTGGACATGGGAAGGTTTACTGTAACATGTGGACCTTCATCTTGACGATGAAACACAGAAATTGCGTCGGAATTGAATACAACAGGCACCATGCTGACTTCTGTCCGGGAGAGTAATGCTTCTAACTATCTGTGATTTGATTCGTTCCTGGGATTCCAGTAATAGATTCCGATGGACATCGGAAACTTTACGGTAACCTGTGGACCTTCATCTTGACGATGAAACACAGAAATTGCGTCGGAATTGAATACAACAGGCACCATGCTGACTTCTGTCCGGGAGAGTAATGCTTCTAACTATCTGTGCTTTGATTCGTTCCTGGGATTCCAGTAATAGATTCCGATGGACATCGGAAGGTTTACTGTAACCTGTGGACCTTCATCTTGACGATGAAATTAGAAATTGCGGTGGAATTTAATACAACAGGCACCATGCCGACTTCTGTCCGGGAGAGTAATGCTTCTAACTATCTGTGTTTTGGTTCGTTCCTGGGATTCCAGTAATAGATTCCGATGGACATGGGAAGCTTTACCGTAACCTGTGGACCTTCATCTTGACGATGAAACACAGAAATTGCGTCGGAATTGAATACAACAGGCACCATGCTGACTTCTGTCCGGGAGAGCAATGCTTCTAACTATCTGTGCTTTGATTCGTTCCTGGGATTCCAGTAATAGATTCCGATGGACATCAGAAATTTTACGGTAAAATGTGGACCTTCATCTTGACGATGAAACACAGAAATTGCGTCGGAATTGAATACAACAGGCACCATGCTGACTACTCTCCGGGAGAGTAATGCTTCTAACTATCTGTGCTTTGATTCGTTCCTGGGATTCCAGTAATAGATTTCCATGGACATGGGAAGGTTTACTGTAACCTGTGGACCTTCATCTTGACGATGAAGCACAGAAATTGCGTCGGAATTGAATACAACAGGCACCATGCTGACTTCTCTCCGGGAGAGTAATGCTTCTAACTATCTGTGCTTTGATTCGTTCCTGGGATTCCAGTAATAGATTCCGATGGACATGGGAAGGACATGGACATGGGAAGGTTTACTGTAACCTGTGGACCTTCATCTTGACGATGAAACACATAAATTGCTTTGGAATTGAATACAACAGGCACCATGCCGACTTCTCTCCGGGAGAGTAATGCTTCTAACTATCTGTGCTTTGATTCGTTCCTGGGATTCCAGTAATAGATTCCGATGGACATGGGAAGGTTTACTGTAACCTGTGAACCTTCATCTTGACGATGAAACACAGAAATTGCTTCGGAATTGAATACGACAAGCACCATGCTGACTTCTCTCCGGGCGAGTAATGCTTCTAACTATCTGTACTTTGATTCGTTCCTGGGATTCCAGTAACAGATTCCGATGGACATGGGAAGGTTTACTGTAACCTGTGGACCTTCATCTTGGCGATGAGACGCAGAAATTGTGCCGGAATTTAATACAACAGGCACCATGCTGACTTCTCTCCGGGAGAATAATGCTTCTAACTATCTGTGCTTTCATTCGTTCCTGGGATTCCAGTAATAGATTCCGATGGACATCGGAATGTTTACTGTAACCTGTGGACCTTCATCTTGACGATGAAACACAGAAATTGCGTCGGAATTAAATACAACAGGCACCATGCTGACTTCTCTCCGAGAGAGTAATGCTTCTAACTATCTGTGCTTTGATTCGTTCCTGGGATTCCAGTAATAGATTCCGATGGACATGGGAAGGTTTACTGTAACATGTGGACCTTCATCTTGACGATGAAACACAGAAATTGCGTCGGAATTGAATACAACAGGCACCATGCTGACTTCTCTCCGGGAGAGTACTGCTTCTAACTATCTGTGCATTGATTCGTTTATGGGATTCCAGTAATAGATTCCGATGGACATCGGAAGGTTTACTGTAACCTGTGGACCTTCATCTTGACGATGAAACACAGAAATTGCATCGGAATTGAATACAACAGGCACCATGCTGACTACTCTCCGGGAGAGTAATGCTTCTAACTATCTGTGCTTTGATTCGTTCCTGGGATTCCAGTAATAGATTCAGATGGACATCGGAAGGTTTACTGTAACCTGTGGACCTTCAACGTGACGATGAAGCACAGAAATTGCGTCGGAATTGAATACAACAGGCACCATGCCGACTTCTCTCCGGGAGAGTAATGCTTCTAACTATCTGTGCTTTGATTCGTGCCTGGGATTCCAGTAATAGATTCCGATGGACAACGGAAGGTTGACTGTAACCTGTGGACCTTCATCTTGACGATGAAACACAGAAATTGCTTTGGAATTGAATACAACAGGCACCATGCCGACTTCTCTCCGGGAGAGTAATGCTTCTATTTATCTGTGCTTTGATTCGTTCCTGGGATTCCAGTAATAGATTCCGATGGACATGGGAAGGTTTACTGTAACCTGTGGACCTTCATCTTGACGATGAAACACAGAAATTGCGTCGGAATTGAATACAACAGGCACCATGCTGACTTCTCTCCGGGAGAGTAATGCTTCTAACTATCTGTGCTTTGATTCTTTCCTGGGATTACAGTAATAGATTCCGATGGACATGGGAAGGTTTACTGTAACCTGTGGACCTTCATCTTGACGTTGAAACACAGAAATTGCGTCGGAATTGAATACAACAGGCACCATGCTGACTTCTCTCCGGGAGAGTAATGCTTCTAACTATCTGTGCTTTGATTCGTTCCTGGGATTCCAGTAATAGATTCCGATGGACATCGGAAACTTTACGGTAACCTGTGGACCTTCATCTTGACGATGAAACACAGAAATTGCGTCGGAATTGAATACAACAGGCACCATGCTGACTTCTCTCCGGGAGAGTAATGCTTCTTACTATCTGTGCTTTGATACGTTCCTGGGATTCCAGTACTAGATTCCGATGGACATGGGAAGGTTTACTGTAATTTGTGGACCTTCATCTTTACGATGAAGCACAGAAATTGCGTCGGAATTGAATACAACAGGCACCATTCTGACTTCATTCCGGGAGAGTAATGCTTCTAACTATCTGTGCTTTGATTCGTTCCTGGGATTCCAGTAATAGATTCCGATGGACATGGGAAGGTTTACTGTAACCTGTGGACCTTCATCTTGACGATGAAACACAGAAATTGCGTCGGAGTTGAATACAACAGGCACCATGCTGACTTCTCTCCGGGAGAGTAATGCTTCTAACTATCTGTGCATAGATTCGTTCCTGGGTTCCATTAATAGATTCCGATGGACATGGGAGGGTTTACTGTAACCTGTGGACCTTCATCTTGACGATGAAACACAGAAATTGCGTCGGAATTGAATACAACAGGCACCATGCTGACTTCTCTCCGGGAGAGTAATGCTTCTAACTATCTGTGCTTTGATTCGTTTTTGGGATTCCAGTAATAGATTCCGATGGACATGGGAAGGTTTACTGTAACCTGTGGACCTTCATTTTGACGATGAAACACAGAAATTTCGTCGGAATTGAATACAACAGGCACCATGCTGACTTCTCTCCGGGAGAGTAATGCTTCTAACTATCTGTGCTTGGATTCGTTCCTGGGATTCCAGTAATAGATTCCGATGGACATGGGTAGGTCCACTGTAACCTGTGGACCTTCATCTTGACGATGAAACACAGAAATTGCGTCGGAATTGAATACAACAGACACCATGCTGACTTCTCTCCGGGAGAGTAATGCTTCTAACTATCTGTGCTTTGATATGTTCCTGGGATTCCAGTAATAGATTCCGATGGACATGGGAAGGTTTACTGTAACCTGTGGACCTTCGTCTTGACGATGAAATTAGAAATTGCGTTGGAATTTAATACAACAGGCACCATGCCGACTTCTGTCCGGGAGAGTAATGCTTCTAACTATCTGTGTTTTGGTTCGTTCCTGGGATTCCAGTAATAGATTCCGATGGACATGGGAAGCTTTACGGTAACCTGTGGACCTTCATCTTAACGATGAATCACAGAAATTGCGTCGGAATTGAATACAACAGGCACCATGCTGACTTCTGTCCGGGAGAGTAATGCTTCTAACTATCTGTGCTTTGATTCGTTCCTGGGATTCCAGTAATAGATTCCGATGGACATGGGAAGGTTTACTGTAACCTGTGGACCTTCATCTTGACGATGAAATTAGAAATTGCGGTGGAATTTAATACAACAGGCACCATGCCGACTTCTGTCCGGGAGAGTAATGCTTCTAACTATCTGTGTTTTGGTTCGTTCCTGGGATTCCAGTAATAGATTCCGATGGACATGGGAAGCTTTACCGTAACCTGTGGACCTTCATCTTGACGATGAAACACAGAAATTGCGTCGGAATTGAATACAACAGGCACCATGCTGACTTCTGTCCGGGAGAGCAATGCTTCTAACTATCTGTGCTTTGATTCGTTCCTGGGATTCCAGTAATAGATTCCGATGGACATCAGAAATTTTACGGTAAAATGTGGACCTTCATCTTGACGATGAAACACAGAAATTGCGTCGGAATTGAATACAACAGGCACCATGCTGACTTCTCTCCGGGAGAGTAATGCTTCTAACTATCTGTGCTTTGATTCGTTCCTGGGATTCCAGTAATAGATTTCCATGGACATGGGAAGGTTTAATGTAACCTGTGGACCTTCATCTTGACGATGAAGCACAGAAATTGCGTCGGAATTGAATACAACAGGCACCATGCTGACTTCTCTCCGGGAGAGTAATGCTTCTAACTATCTGTGCTTTGATTCGTTCCTGGGATTCCAGTAATAGATTCCGATGGACATGGGAAGGACATGGACATGGGAAGGTTTACTGTAACCTGTGGACCTTCATCTTGACGATGAAACACATAAATTGCTTTGGAATTGAATACAACAGGCACCATGCCGACTTCTCTCCGGGAGAGTAATGCTTCTAACTATCTGTGCTTTGATTCGTTCCTGGGATTCCAGTAATAGATTCCGATGGACATGGGAAGGTTTACTGTAACCTGTGAACCTTCATCTTGACGATGAAACACAGAAATTGCGTCGGAATTGAATACGACAAGCACCATGCTGACTTCTCTCCGGGCGAGTAATGCTTCTAACTATCTGTACTTTGATTCGTTCCTGGGATTCCAGTAACAGATTCCGATGGACATGGGAAGGTTTACTGTAACCTGTGGACCTTCATCTTGGCGATGAAACGCAGAAATTGCGCCGGAATTTAATACAACAGGCACCATGCTGACTTCTCTCCGGGAGAATAATGCTTCTAACTATCTGTGCTTTCATTCGTTCCTGGGATTCCAGTAATAGATTCCGATGGACATCGGAATGTTTACTGTAACCTGTGGACCTTCATCTTGACGATGAAACACAGAAATTGCGTCGGAATTAAATACAACAGGCACCATGCTGACTTCTCTCCGAGAGAGTAATGCTTCTAACTATCTGTGCTTTGATTCGTTCCTGGGATTCCAGTAATAGATTCCGATGGACATGGGAAGGTTTACTGTAACATGTGGACCTTCATCTTGACGATGAAACACAGAAATTGCGTCGGAATTGAACACAACAGGCACCATGCTGACTTCTCTCCGGGAGAGTACTGCTTCTAACTATCTGTGCATTGATTCGTTCCTGGGATTCCAGTAATAGATTCCGATGGACATCGGAAGGTTTACTGTAACCTGTGGACCTTCATCTTGACGATGAAACACAGAAATTGCATCGGAATTGAATACAACAGGCACCATGCTGACTACTCTCCGGGAGAGTAATGCTTCTAACTATCTGTGCTTTGATTCGTTCCTGGGATTCCAGTAATAGATTCAGATGGACATCGGAAGGTTTACTGTAACCTGTGGACCTTCAACGTGACGATGAAGCACAGAAATTGCGTCGGAATTGAATACAACAGGCACCATGCCGACTTCTCTCCGGGAGAGTAATGCTTCTAACTATCTGTGCTTTGATTCGTGCCTGGGATTCCAGTAATAGATTCCGATGGACAACGGAAGGTTTACTGTAACCTGTGGACCTTCATCTTGACGATGAAACACAGAAATTGCTTTGGAATTGAATACAACAGGCACCATGCCGACTTCTCTCCGGGAGAGTAATGCTTCTATTTATCTGTGCTTTGATTCGTTCCTGGGATTCCAGTAATAGATTCCGATGGACATGGGAAGGTTTACTGTAACCTGTGGACCTTCATCTTGACGATGAAACACAGAAATTGCGTCGGAATTGAATACAACAGGCACCATGCTGACTTCTCTCCGGGAGAGTAATGCTTCTAACTATCTGTGCTTTGATTCGTTCCTGGGATTACAGTAATAGATTCCGATGGACATGGGAAGGTTTACTGTAACCTGTGGACCTTCATCTTGACGTTGAAACACAGAAATTGCGTCGGAATTGAATACAACAGGCACCATGCTGACTTCTCTCCGGGAGAGTAATGCTTCTAACTATCTGTGCTTTGATTCGTTCCTGGGATTCCAGTAATAGATTCCGATGGACATGGGAAGGTTTACTGTAACCTGTGGACCTTCATCTTGACGATGAAACACAGAAATTGCGTCGGAATTGAATACAACAGGCACCATGCTGACTTCTCTCCGGGCGAGTAATGCTTCTAACTGTCTGTGCTTTGATTCGTTCTTGGGATTCCAGTAATAGATTCCGATGGACATGGGAAGGTTTACTGTAACCTGTGGACCTTCATCTTGACGATGAAACACAGAAATTACGTCGTACTTCAATACAACCGGCACCATGCTGACTTCTCTCCGGGAGAGTAATGCTTCTAACTATATGTGCTTTGATTCGTTCCTGGGATTCCAGTAATAGATTCCGATGGACATGGGAAGGTTTACTGTAACCTGTGGACCATCATCTTGACGATGAAGCACAGAAATTGCGTCGGAATTGAGTACGACAGGCACCATGCTGACTTCTCTCCGTGAGAGTAATGCTTCTAATTATCTGTACTTTGATTCGTTCCTGGGATTCCAGTAATAGATTCCAATGGACATGGGAAGGTTTACTGTAACCTGTGGACCTTCATCTTGACGATGAAACACAGAAATTGCGTCGGAATTGATACAACAGGCACCGTTCTGACTTCTATCCGGGCGAGTAACGTTTTTAACTATCTGTGCTTTGATTCGTTCCTGGGATTCCAGTAATAGATTCCGATGGACATGGGAAGGATTACTGTAACCTGTGGACCTTCATCTTGACGATGATACACAGAAATTGCGTCGGAATTGAATACAACAGGCACCATGCTGACTTCTCTCCGGGAGAGTAATGCTTCTAACTATCTGTGCTTTGATTCGTTCCTGGGATTCCAGTAATAGATTCCGATGGACATGGGAAGGTTTACTGTAACCTGTGGACCTTCATCTGGACGATGCACACAGAAATTGCGTCATAATTGAATACAACAAGCACCATGCCGACTTCTCTCCGGGCGAGTAATGCTTCTAACTATCTGTGCTTTGATTCGTTCCTGGGATTACAGTAATGGATTCCGATGGACATCGGAAGGTTTACTGTAACCTGTGGACCTTCATCCTGACGATGAAACACAGAAATTGCGTCGGAATTGAATACAACAGGCACCATGCTGCCTTCTCTCCGGGAGAGAAATGCTTCTAAATATCTGTGCTTTGATTCGTTCCTGGGATTCCAGTAATAGATTCCGATGGACATGGGAAGGTTTACTGTAACCTGTGGACCTTCATCTTGACGATGAAACACAGAAATTGCGTCGGAATTGAATACAACAGGCACCATGCTGACTTCTCTCCGGGAGAGTAATGCTTCTAACTATCTGTGCTTTGATTCGTTCCTGGGATTCCAGTAATAGATTCCGATGGACATGGGAAGGTTTACTGTAACCTGTGGACCTTCATCTTGACGATGAAACACAGAAATTGCGTCGGAATTGAATACAACCGGCACCATGCTGACTTCTCTCCGGGAGAGGGATGCTTCTAACTATCTGTGCTTTGATTCGTTCCTGGGAATCCAGTAATAGATTCCGATGGACATGGGAAGGTTTACTGTAACCTGTGGACCTTCATCTTCACGATGAAACACAGAAATTGCATCGGAATTGAATACAACAGGCACCATGCTGACTACTCTCCGGGAGTGTAATGCTTCTAACTTTCTGTGCTTTGATTCGTTCCTGGGATTCCAGTAATAGATTTCCACGGACATGGGAAGGTTTACTGTAACCTGTGGACCTCCATCTTGACGATGAAGCACAGAAATTGCGTCGGAATTGAATACAACAGGCACCATGCTGACTTCTCTCCGGGAGAGTAATGCTTCTAACTATCTGTGCTTTGATTCGTTCCTGGGATTCCAGTAATAGATTCCGATGGACATGGGAAGGACATGGACATGGGAAGGTTTACTGTAACCTGTGGACCTTCATCTTGACGATGAAACACAGAAATTGCGTCGTAATTGAATACAACAGGCACCATGCCGACTTCTCTCCGGGAGAGTAATGCTTCTAACTATCTGTGCTTTGATTCGTTCCTGGGATTCCAGTAATAGATTCCGATGGACATCGGAAGGTTTACTGTAACCTGTGGACCTTCATCCTGACGATGAAACACAGAAATTGCGTCGGAATTGAATACAACCGGCACCATGCTGACTTCTCTCCGGGAGAGGAATGCTTCTAACTATCTGTGCTTTGATTCGTTCCTGGGAATCTAGTAATAGATTCCGATGGACATGGGAAGGTTTACTGTAACCTGTGGACCTTCATCTTGACGATGAAACACAGAAATTGCGTCGGAATTGAAGACAACAGGCACCATGCTGACTTCTCTCCGGGAGAGTAATGCTTCTAACTATCTGTGCTTTGATTCGTTCCTGGGATTCCAGTAATAGATTCCGATGGACATGGGAAGGTTTACTGTAACCTGTGGACCTTCATCTTGACGATGAAACACAGAAATTGCGTCGGAATTGAATACAACAGGCACCATGCCGACTTCTCTCCGGAAGAGTAATGCTTCTAACTATCTGTGCTTTGGTTCGTTCCTGGAATTCCAGTAATAGATTCCGATGACCATCGGAAGGTTTACTGCAACCCGTGGACCTTCATCTTGACGATGAAACACAGAAATTGCGTCGGAATTGAATGCAACAGGCACCATGCTGACTTCTCTCCGGGAGAATAATGCTTCTAACTATCTGTGCTTTGATTCGTTCCTGGGATTCCAGTAACAGATTCTGATGGACATGGGAAGATTTACTGTAACCTGTGGACCTTCATCTTGACGATGAAACACAGAAATTGCGTCGGAATTGAATACAACAGGCACCATGCTGACTTCTCTCCGGGAGAGTAATGCTTCTAACTATCTGTGCTTTGATTCTTTCCTGGGATGCCATTAATAGATTCCGATGGACATGGGAAGGTTTACTGTAACCTGTGGACCTTCAACGTGACGATGAAGCACAGAAATTGCGTCGGAATTGAATACAACAGGCACCATGCCGACTTCTCTCCGGGAGAGTAATGCTTCAAACTATCTGTGCTTTGATTCGTTCCTGGGATTCCAGTAATAGAATCCGATGGACATGGGAAGGTTTACTGTAACCTGTGGACCTTCATCTTGACGATGAAACACAGAAATTGCGTCGGAATTGAATATGACAAGCACCATGCTGACTTCTCTCCGGGAGAGTAATGCTTCTAACTATCTGTGCTTTGATTCGTTCCTGGGATTCCAGTAATAGATTCCGATGGACATGGGAAGATTTACTGTAACCTGTGGTCCCTCATCTTGACGATGAAACACAGAAATTGCGTCGGAATTGAGTACGACAAGCACCATACTGACTTCTCTCCGGGAGAGTAATGCTTCTATTTATCCGTGCTTTGATTCGTTCCTGGGATTCCAGTAATAGATTCCGATGGACATGGGAAGGTTTACTGTAACCTGTGGACCTTCATCTTGACGATGAAACACAGAAATTGCGTCGGAATTGAATACAACAGGCACCATGCTGACTTCTCTCCGGGAGAGAAATGCTTCTAAATATCTGTGCTTTGATTCGTTCCTGGGAATCCAGTAATAGATTCCGATGGACATGGGAAGGTTTACTGTAACCTGTGGACCTTCATCTTGACGATGAAACACAGAAATTGCGTCGGAATTGAATTCAACAGGCACCATGCTGACTTCTCTCCGGGAGAGTAATGCTTCTAACTATCTGTGCTTTGATTCGTTCCTGGGATTACAGTAATAGATTCCGATGGACATGGGAAGGTTTACTGTAACCTGTGGACCTTCATCTTGACGTTGAAACACAGAAATTGCGTCGGAATTGAATACAACAGGCACCATGCTGACTTCTCTCCGGGAGAGTAATGCTTCTAACTATCTGTCCTTTGATTCGTTCCTGGGATTCCAGTAATAGATTCCGATGGACATGGGAAGGTTTACTGTAACCTGTGGACCTTCATCTTGACGATGAAACACAGAAATTGCGTCGGAATTGAATACAACAGGCACCATGCTGACTTCTCTCCGGGCGAGTAATGCTTCTAACTATCTGTGCTTTGATTCGTTCTTGGGTTTCCAGTAATAGATTCCGATGGACATGGGAAGGTTTACTGTAACCTGTGGACCTTCATCTTGACGATGAAACACAGAAATTGCGTCGTACTTCAATACAACCGGCACCATGCTGACTTCTCTCCGGGAGAGTAATGCTTCTAACTATATGTGCTTTGATTCGTTCCTGGGATTCCAGTAATAGATTCCGATGGACATGGGAAGGTTTACTGTAACCTGTGGACCATCATCTTGACGATGAAGCACAGAAATTGCGTCGGAATTGAGTACGACAGGCACCATGCTGACTTCTCTCCGTGAGAGTAATGCTTCTAATTATCTGTGCTTTGATTCGTTCCTGGGATTCCAGTAATAGATTCCAATGGACATGGGAAGGTTTACTGTAACCTGTGGACCTTCATCTTGACGATGAAACACAGAAATTGCGTCGGAATTGATACAACAGGCACCGTTCTGACTTCTATCCGGGCGAGTAACGCTTTTAACTATCTGTGCTTTGATTCGTTCCTGGGATTCCAGTAATAGATTCCGATGGACATGGGAAGGATTACTGTAACCTGTGGACCTTCATCTTGACGATGAAACACAGAAATTGCGTCGGAATTGAATACAACAGGCACCATGCTGACTTCTCTCCGGGAGAGTAATGCTTCTAACTATCTGTGCGTTGATTCGTTCCTGGGATTCCAGTAATAGATTCCAATGGACATGGGAAGGTTTACTGTAACCTGTGGACCTTCATCTGGACGATGCACACAGAAATTGCGTCATAATTGAATACAACAAGCACCAAGCCGACTTCTCTCCCGGCGAGTAATGCTTCTAACTATCTGTGCTTTGATTCGTTCCTGGGATTACAGTAATGGATTCCGATGGACATCGGAAGGTTTACTGTAACCTGTGGACCTTCATCCTGACGATGAAACACAGAAATTGCGTCGGAATTGAATACAACAGGCACCATGCTGCCTTCTCTCCGGGAGAGAAATGCTTCTAAATAACTGTGCTTTGATTCGTTCCTGGGATTCCAGTAATAGATTCCGATGGACATCGGAAGGTTTACTGTAACCTGTGGACCTTCATCTTGACGATGAAACACAGAAATTGCGTCGGAATTGAGTACGACAAGCACCATACTGACTTCTCTCCGGGAGAGTAATGCTTCTATTTATCCGTGCTTTGATTCGTTCCTGGGATTCCAGTAATAGATTCCGATGGACATGGGAAGGTTTACTGTAACCTGTGGACCTTCATCTTGACGATGAAACACAGAAATTGCGTCGGAATTGAATACAACAGGCACCATGCTGACTTCTCTCCGGGAGAGAAATGCTTCTAAATATCTGTGCTTTGATTCGTTCCTGGGATTCCAGTAATAGATTCCGATGGACATGGGAAGGTTTACTGTAACCTGTGGACCTTCATCTTGACGATGAAACACAGAAATTGCGTCGGAATTGAATACAACAGGCACCATGCTGACTTCTCTCCGGGAGAGAAATGCTTCTAAATATCTGTGCTTTGATTCGTTCCTGGGATTCCAGTAATAGATTCCGATGGACATGGGAAGGTTTACTGTAACCTGTGGACCTTCATCTTGACGATGAAACACAGAAATTGCGTCGGAATTGAATACAACAGGCACCATGCTGACTTCTCTCCGGGAGAGTAATCCTTCTAACTATCTGTGCTTTGATTCGTTCCTGGGATTCCAGTAATAGATTCCGATGGACATGGGAAGGTTTACTGTAACCTGTGGACCTTCATCTTGACGATGAAACACAGAAATTGCGTCGGAATTGAATACAACCGTCACCATGCTGACTTCTCTCCGGGAGAGGAATGCTTCTAACTATCTGTGCTTTGATTCGTTCCTGGGAATCCAGTAATAGATTCCGATGGACATGGGAAGGTTTACTGTAACCTGTGGACCTTCATCTTGACGATGAAACACAGTAATTGCGTCGGAATTGAATACAACAGGCACCATGCTGACTTCTCTCCGGGAGAGTAATGCTTCTAACTATCTGTGCTTTGATTCGTTCCTGGGATTACAGTAATAGATTCCGATGGACATGGGAAGGTTTACTGTAACCTGTGGACCTTCATCTTGACGTTGAAACACAGAAATTGCGTCGGAATTGAATACAACAGGCACCATGCTGACTTCTCTCCGGGAGAGTAATGCTTCTAACTATCTGTGCTTTGATTCGTTCCTGGGATTACAGTAATAGATTCCGATGGACATGGGAAGGTTTACTGTAACCTGTGGACCTTCATCTTGACGATGAAACACAGAAATTGCGTCGGAATTGAATACAACAGGCACCATGCTGACTTCTCTCCGGGCGAGTAATACTTCTAACTATCTGTGCTTTGATTCGTTCTTGGGATTCCAGTAATAGATTCCGATGGACATGGGAAGGTTTACTGTAACCTGTGGACCTTCATCTTGACGATGAAACACAGAAATTGCGTCGGAATTGATACAACAGGCACCGTTCTGACTTCTATCCGGGCGAGTAACGCTTTTAACTATCTGTGCTTTGATTCGTTCCTGGGATTCCAGTAATAGATTCCGATGGACATGGGAAGGATTACTGTAACCTGTGGACCTTCATCTTGACGATGAAACACAGAAATTGCGTCGGAATTGAATACAACAGGCACCATGCTGACTTCTCTCCGGGAGAGTAATGCTTCTAACTATCTGTGCGTTGATTCGTTCCTGGGATTCCAGTAATAGATTCCAATGGACATGGGAAGGTTTACTGTAACCTGTGGACCTTCATCTGGACGATGCACACAGAAATTGCGTCATAATTGAATACAACAAGCACCAAGCCGACTTCTCTCCGGGCGAGTAATGCTTCTAACTATCTGTGCTTTGATTCGTTCCTGGGATTACAGTAATGGATTCCGATGGACATCGGAAGGTTTACTGTAACCTGTGGACCTTCATCCTGACGATGAAACACAGAAATTGCGTCGGAATTGAATACAACAGGCACCATGCTGCCTTCTCTCCGGGAGAGAAATGCTTCTAAATATCTGTGCTTTGATTCGTTCCTGGGATTCCAGTAATAGATTCCGATGGACATGGGAAGGTTTACTGTAACCTGTGGACTTTCATCTTGACGATGAAACACAGAAATTGCGTCGGAATTGAATACAACAGGCACCATGCTGACTTCTCTCCGGGAGAGTAATGCTTCTAACTATCTGTGCTTTGATTCGTTCCTGGGATTCCAGTAATAGATTCCGATGGACATGGGAAGGTTTACTGTAACCTGTGGACCTTCATCTGGACGATGCACACAGAAATTGCGTCATAATTGAATACAACAAGCACCAAGCCGACTTCTCTCCCGGCGAGTAATGCTTCTAACTATCTGTGCTTTGATTCGTTCCTGGGATTACAGTAATGGATTCCGATGGACATCGGAAGGTTTACTGTAACCTGTGGACCTTCATCCTGACGATGAAACACAGAAATTGCGTCGGAATTGAATACAACAGGCACCATGCTGCCTTCTCTCCGGGAGAGAAATGCTTCTAAATAACTGTGCTTTGATTCGTTCCTGGGATTCCAGTAATAGATTCCGATGGACATCGGAAGGTTTACTGTAACCTGTGGACCTTCATCTTGACGATGAAACACAGAAATTGCGTCGGAATTGAGTACGACAAGCACCATACTGACTTCTCTCCGGGAGAGTAATGCTTCTATTTATCCGTGCTTTGATTCGTTCCTGGGATTCCAGTAATAGATTCCGATGGACATGGGAAGGTTTACTGTAACCTGTGGACCTTCATCTTGACGATGAAACACAGAAATTGCGTCGGAATTGAATACAACAGGCACCATGCTGACTTCTCTCCGGGAGAGAAATGCTTCTAAATATCTGTGCTTTGATTCGTTCCTGGGATTCCAGTAATAGATTCCGATGGACATGGGAAGGTTTACTGTAACCTGTGGACCTTCATCTTGACGATGAAACACAGAAATTGCGTCGGAATTGAATACAACAGGCACCATGCTGACTTCTCTCCGGGAGAGTAATGCTTCTAACTATCTGTGCTTTGATTCGTTCCTGGGATTCCAGTAATAGATTCCGATGGACATGGGAAGGTTTACTGTAACCTGTGGACCTTCATCTTGACGATGAAACACAGAAATTGCGTCGGAATTGAATACAACCGGCACCATGCTGACTTCTCTCCGGGAGAGGAATGCTTCTAACTATCTGTGCTTGGATTCGTTCCTGGGAATCCAGTAATAGATTCCGATGGACATGGGAAGGTTTACTGTAACCTGTGGACCTTCATCTTGACGATGAAACACAGTAATTGCGTCGGAATTGAATACAACAGGCACCATGCTGACTTCTCTCCGGGAGAGTAATGCTTCTAACTATCTGTGCTTTGATTCGTTCCTGGGATTACAGTAATAGATTCCGATGGACATGGGAAGGTTTACTGTAACCTGTGGACCTTCATCTTGACGATGAAACACAGAAATTGCGTCGGAATTGAGTACGACAAGCACCATACTGACTTCTCTCCGGGAGAGTAATGCTTCTATTTATCCGTGCTTTGATTCGTTCCTGGGATTCCAGTAATAGATTCCGATGGACATCGGAAGGTTTACTGTAACCTGTGGACCTTCATCTTGACGATGAAACACAGAAATTGCGTCGGAATTGAGTACGACAAGCACCATACTGACTTCTCTCCGGGAGAGTAATGCTTCTATTTATCCGTGCTTTGATTCGTTCCTGGGATTCCAGTAATAGATTCCGATGGACATGGGAAGGTTTACTGTAACCTGTGGACCTTCATCTTGACGATGAAACACAGAAATTGCGTCGGAATTGAATACAACAGGCACCATGCTGACTTCTCTCCGGGAGAGAAATGCTTCTAAATATCTGTGCTTTGATTCGTTCCTGGGATTCCAGTAATAGATTCCGATGGACATGGGAAGGTTTACTGTAACCTGTGGACCTTCATCTTGACGATGAAACACAGAAATTGCGTCGGAATTGAATACAACAGGCACCATGCTGACTTCTCTCCGGGAGAGTAATGCTTCTAACTATCTGTGCTTTGATTCGTTCCTGGGATTCCAGTAATAGATTCCGATGGACATGGGAAGGTTTACTGTAACCTGTGGACCTTCATCTTGACGATGAAACACAGAAATTGCTTCGGAATTGAATACAACCGTCACCATGCTGACTTCTCTCCGGGAGAGGAATGCTTCTAACTATCTGTGCTTTGATTCGTTCCTGGGAATCCAGTAATAGATTCCGATGGACATGGGAAGGTTTACTGTAACCTGTGGACCTTCATCTTGACGATGAAACACAGTAATTGCGTCGGAATTGAATACAACAGGCACCATGCTGACTTCTCTCCGGGAGAGTAATGCTTCTAACTATCTGTGCTTTGATTCGTTCCTGGGATTACAGTAATAGATTCCGATGGACATGGGAAGGTTTACTGTAACCTGTGGACCTTCCTCTTGACGTTGAAACACAGAAATTGCGTCGGAATTGAATACAACAGGCACCATGCTGACTTCTCTCCGGGAGAGTAATGCTTCTAACTATCTGTGCTTTGATTCGTTCCTGGGATTACAGTAATAGATTCCGATGGACATGGGAAGGTTTACTGTAACCTGTGGACCTTCATCTTGACGATGAAACACAGAAATTGCGTCGGAATTGAATACAACAGGCACCATGCTGACTTCTCTCCGGGCGAGTAATACTTCTAACTATCTGTGCTTTGATTCGTTCTTGGGATTCCAGTAATAGATTCCGATGGACATGGGAAGGTTTACTGTAACCTGTGGACCTTCATCTTGACGATGAAACACAGAAATTGCGTCGGAATTGATACAACAGGCACCGTTCTGACTTCTATCCGGGCGAGTAACGCTTTTAACTATCTGTGCTTTGATTCGTTCCTGGGATTCCAGTAATAGATTCCGATGGACATGGGAAGGATTACTGTAACCTGTGGACCTTCATCTTGACGATGAAACACAGAAATTGCGTCGGAATTGAATACAACAGGCACCATGCTGACTTCTCTCCGGGAGAGTAATGCTTCTAACTATCTGTGCGTTGATTCGTTCCTGGGATTCCAGTAATAGATTCCAATGGACATGGGAAGGTTTACTGTAACCTGTGGACCTTCATCTGGACGATGCACACAGAAATTGCGTCATAATTGAATACAACAAGCACCAAGCCGACTTCTCTCCGGGCGAGTAATGCTTCTAACTATCTGTGCTTTGATTCGTTCCTGGGATTACAGTAATGGATTCCGATGGACATCGGAAGGTTTACTGTAACCTGTGGACCTTCATCCTGACGATGAAACACAGAAATTGCGTCGGAATTGAATACAACAGGCACCATGCTGCCTTCTCTCCGGGAGAGAAATGCTTCTAAATATCTGTGCTTTGATTCGTTCCTGGGATTCCAGTAATAGATTCCGATGGACATGGGAAGGTTTACTGTAACCTGTGGACTTTCATCTTGACGATGAAACACAGAAATTGCGTCGGAATTGAATACAACAGGCACCATGCTGACTTCTCTCCGGGAGAGTAATGCTTCTAACTATCTGTGCTTTGATTCGTTCCTGGGATTCCAGTAATAGATTCCGATGGACATGGGAAGGTTTACTGTAACCTGTGGACCTTCATCTTGACGATGAAACACAGAAATTGCGTCGGAATTGAATACAACCGGCACCATGCTGACTTCTCTCCGGGAGAGGGATGCTTCTAACTATCTGTGCTTTGATTCGTTCCTGGGAATCCAGTAATAGATTCCGATGGACATGGGAAGGTTTACTGTAACCTGTGGACCTTCATCTTGACGATGAAACACAGAAATTGCGTCGGAATTGAATACAACAGGCACCATGCTGACTACTCTCTGGGAGAGTAATGCTTCTAACTATCTGTGCTTTGATTCGTTCCTGGGATTCCAGTAATAGATTTCCATGGACATGGGAAGGTTTACTGTAACCTGTGGACCTCCATCTTGACGGTGAAGCACAGAAATTGCGTCGGAATTGAATACAACAGGCACCATGCTGACTTCTCTCCGGGAGAGTAATGCTTCTAACTATCTGTGCTTTGATTCGTTCCTGGGATTCCAGTAATAGATTCCGATGGACATGGGAAGGACATGGACATGGGAAGGTTTAGTGTAACCTGTGGACCTTCATCTTGACGATGAAACACAGAAATTGCTTTGGAATTGAATACAACAGGCACCATGCCGACTTCTCTCCGGGAGAGTAATGCTTCTAACTATCTGTGCTTTGATTCGTTCCTGGGATTCCAGTAATAGATTCCGATGGACATCGGAAGGTTTAGTGTAACCTGTGGACCTTCATCCTGACGATGAAACACAGAAATTGCGTCGGAATTGAATACAACAGGCACCATGCTGCCTTCTCTCCGGGAGAGAAATGCTTCTAAATATCTGTGCTTTGATTCGTTCCTGGGATTCCAGTAATAGATTCCGATGGACATGGGAAGGTTTACTGTAACCTGTGGACCATCATCTTGACGATGAAACACAGAAATTGCGTCGGAATTGAATACAACAGGCACCATGCTGACTTCTCTCCGGGAGAGTAATGCTTCTAACTATCTGTGCTTTGATTCGTTCCTGGGATTCCAGTAATAGATTCCGATGGACATGGGAAGGTTTACTGTAACCTGTGGACCTTCATCTTGACGATGAAACACAGAAATTGCATCGGAATTGAATACAACCGGCACCATGCTGACTTCTCTCCGGGAGAGGAATGCTTCTAACTATCTGTGCTTTGATTCGTTCCTGGGAATCCAGTAATAGATTCCGATGGACATGGGAAGGTTTACTGTAACCTGTGGACCTTCATCTTGACGATGAAACACAGAAATTGCGTCGGAATTGAATACAACAGGCACCATGCTGACTTCTCTCCGGGAGAGTAATGCTTCTAACTATCTGTGCTTTGTTTCGTTCCTGGGATTCCAGTAATAGATTCCGATGGACATGGGAAGGTTTACTGTAACCTGTGGACCTTCATCTTGACGATGAAACACAGAAATTGCGTCGGAATTGAATACAACAGGCACCATGCCGACTTCTCTCCGGAAGAGTAATGCTTCTAACTATCTGTGCTTTGGTTCGTTCCTGGAATTCCAGTAATAGATTCCGATGGACATCGGAAGGTTTACTGTAATCTGTGGACCTTCATCTTGACGATGAAACACAGAAATTGCTTTGGAATTGAATACAACAGGCACCATGCCGACTTCTCTCCGGGAGAGTAATGCTTCTAACTATCTGTGCTTTGATTCGTTCCTGGGATTCCAGTCATAGATTCCGATGGACATGGGAAGGATTACTGTAACCTGTGGACCTTCATCTTGACGATGAAACACAGAAATTGCGTCGGAATTGAATATGACAAGCACCATGCTGACTTCTCTCCGGGAGAGTAATGCTTCTAACTATCTGTGCGTTGATTCGTTCCTGGGATTCCAGTAATAGATTCCAATGGACATGGGATGGTTTACTGTAACCTGTGGACCTTCATCTGGACGATGCACACAGAAATTGCGTCATAATTGAATACAACAAGCACCAAGCCGACTTCTCTCCCGGCGAGTAATGCTTCTAACTATCTGTGCTTTGATTCGTTCCTGGGATTACAGTAATGGATTCCGATGGACATCGGAAGGTTTACTGTAACCTGTGGACCTTCATCCTGACGATGAAACACAGAAATTGCGTCGGAATTGAATACAACAGGCACCATGCTGCCTTCTCTCCGGGAGAGAAATGCTTCTAAATAACTGTGCTTTGATTCGTTCCTGGGATTCCAGTAATAGATTCCGATGGACATCGGAAGGTTTACTGTAACCTGTGGACCTTCATCTTGACGATGAAACACAGAAATTGCGTCGGAATTGAGTACGACAAGCACCATACTGACTTCTCTCCGGGAGAGTAATGCTTCTATTTATCCGTGCTTTGATTCGTTCCTGGGATTCCAGTAATAGATTCCGATGGACATGGGAAGGTTTACTGTAACCTGTGGACCTTCATCTTGACGATGAAACACAGAAATTGCGTCGGAATTGAATACAACAGGCACCATGCTGACTTCTCTCCGGGAGAGAAATGCTTCTAAATATCTGTGCTTTGATTCGTTCCTGGGATTCCAGTAATAGATTCCGATGGACATGGGAAGGTTTACTGTAACCTGTGGACCTTCATCTTGACGATGAAACACAGAAATTGCGTCGGAATTGAATACAACAGGCACCATGCTGACTTCTCTCCGGGAGAGTAATGCTTCTAACTATCTGTGCTTTGATTCGTTCCTGGGATTCCAGTAATAGATTCCGATGGACATGGGAAGGTTTACTGTAACCTGTGGACCTTCATCTTGACGATGAAACACAGAAATTGCGTCGGAATTGAATACAACCGGCACCATGCTGACTTCTCTCCGGGAGAGGAATGCTTCTAACTATCTGTGCTTGGATTCGTTCCTGGGAATCCAGTAACAGATTCCGATGGACATGGGAAGGTTTACTGTAACCTGTGGACCTTCATCTTGACGATGAAACACAGTAATTGCGTCGGAATTGAATACAACAGGCACCATGCTGACTTCTCTCCGGGAGAGTAATGCTTCTAACTATCTGTGCTTTGATTCGTTCCTGGGATTACAGTAATAGATTCCGATGGACATGGGAAGGTTTACTGTAACCTGTGGACCTTCATCTTGACGATGAAACACAGAAATTGCGTCGGAATTGAGTACGACAAGCACCATACTGACTTCTCTCCGGGAGAGTAATGCTTCTATTTATCCGTGCTTTGATTCGTTCCTGGGATTCCAGTAATAGATTCCGATGGACATCGGAAGGTTTACTGTAACCTGTGGACCTTCATCTTGACGATGAAACACAGAAATTGCGTCGGAATTGAGTACGACAAGCACCATACTGACTTCTCTCCGGGAGAGTAATGCTTCTATTTATCCGTGCTTTGATTCGTTCCTGGGATTCCAGTAATAGATTCCGATGGACATGGGAAGGTTTACTGTAACCTGTGGACCTTCATCTTGACGATGAAACACAGAAATTGCGTCGGAATTGAATACAACAGGCACCATGCTGACTTCTCTCCGGGAGAGAAATGCTTCTAAATATCTGTGCTTTGATTCGTTCCTGGGATTCCAGTAATAGATTCCGATGGACATGGGAAGGTTTACTGTAACCTGTGGACCTTCATCTTGACGATGAAACACAGAAATTGCGTCGGAATTGAATACAACAGGCACCATGCTGACTTCTCTCCGGGAGAGTAATGCTTCTAACTATCTGTGCTTTGATTCGTTCCTGGGATTCCAGTAATAGATTCCGATGGACATGGGAAGGTTTACTGTAACCTGTGGACCTTCATCTTGACGATGAAACACAGAAATTGCGTCGGAATTGAATACAACCGTCACCATGCTGACTTCTCTCCGGGAGAGGAATGCTTCTAACTATCTGTGCTTTGATTCGTTCCTGGGAATCCAGTAATAGATTCCGATGGACATGGGAAGGTTTACTGTAACCTGTGGACCTTCATCTTGACGATGAAACACAGTAATTGCGTCGGAATTGAATACAACAGGCACCATGCTGACTTCTCTCCGGGAGAGTAATGCTTCTAACTATCTGTGCTTTGATTCGTTCCTGGGATTACAGTAATAGATTCCGATGGACATGGGAAGGTTTACTGTAACCTGTGGACCTTCATCTTGACGTTGAAACACAGAAATTGCGTCGGAATTGAATACAACAGGCACCATGCTGACTTCTCTCCGGGAGAGTAATGCTTCTAACTATCTGTGCTTTGATTCGTTCCTGGGATTACAGTAATAGATTCCGATGGACATGGGAGGGTTTACTGTAACCTGTGGACCTTCATCTTGACGATGAAACACAGAAATTGCGTCGGAATTGAATACAACAGGCACCATGCTGACTTCTCTCCGGGCGAGTAATACTTCTAACTATCTGTGCTTTGATTCGTTCTTGGGATTCCAGTAATAGATTCCGATGGACATGGGAAGGTTTACTGTAACCTGTGGACCTTCATCTTGACGATGAAACACAGAAATTGCGTCGGAATTGATACAACAGGCACCGTTCTGACTTCTATCCGGGCGAGTAACGCTTTTAACTATCTGTGCTTTGATTCGTTCCTGGGATTCCAGTAATAGATTCCGATGGACATGGGAAGGATTACTGTAACCTGTGGACCTTCATCTTGACGATGAAACACAGAAATTGCGTCGGAATTGAATACAACAGGCACCATGCTGACTTCTCTCCGGGAGAGTAATGCTTCTAACTATCTGTGCGTTGATTCGTTCCTGGGATTCCAGTAATAGATTCCAATGAACATGGGAAGGTTTACTGTAACCTACGGACCTTCATCTGGACGATGCACACAGAAATTGCGTCATAATTGAATACAACAAGCACCAAGCCGACTTCTCTCCGGGCGAGTAATGCTTCTAACTATCTGTGCTTTGATTCGTTCCTGGGATTACAGTAATGGATTCCGATGGACATCGGAAGGTTTACTGTAACCTGTGGACCTTCATCCTGACGATGAAACACAGAAATTGCGTCGGAATTGAATACAACAGGCACCATGCTGCCTTCTCTCCGGGAGAGAAATGCTTCTAAATATCTGTGCTTTGATTCGTTCCTGGGATTCCAGTAATAGATTCCGATGGACATGGGAAGGTTTACTGTAACCTGTGGACTTTCATCTTGACGATGAAACACAGAAATTGCGTCGGAATTGAATACAACAGGCACCATGCTGACTTCTCTCCGGGAGAGTAATGCTTCTAACTATCTGTGCTTTGATTCGTTCCTGGGATTCCAGTAATAGATTCCGATGGACATGGGAAGGTTTACTGTAACCTGTGGACCTTCATCTTGACGATGAAACACAGAAATTGCGTCGGAATTGAATACAACCGGCACCATGCTGACTTCTCTCCGGGAGAGGGATGCTTCTAACTATCTGTGCTTTGATTCGTTCCTGGGATTCCAGTAATAGATTTCCATGGACATGGGAAGGTTTACTGTAACCTGTGGACCTCCATCTTGACGGTGAAGCACAGAAATTGCGTCGGAATTGAATACAACAGGCACCATGCTGACTTCTCTCCGGGAGAGTAATGCTTCTAACTATCTGTGCTTTGATTCGTTCCTGGGATTCCAGTAATAGATTCCGATGGACATGGGAAGGACATGGACATGGGAAGGTTTACTGTAACCTGTGGACCTTCATCTTGACGATGAAACACAGAAATTGCTTTGGAATTGAATACAACAGGCACCATGCCGACTTCTCTCCGGGAGAGTAATGCTTCTAACTATCTGTGCTTTGATTCGTTCCTGGGATTCCAGTAATAGATTCCGATGGACATCGGAAGGTTTACTGTAACCTGTGGACCTTCATCCTGACGATGAAACACAGAAATTGCGTCGGAATTGAATACAACAGGCACCATGCTGCCTTCTCTCCGGGAGAGAAATGCTTCTAAATATCTGTGCTTTGATTCGTTCCTGGGATTCCAGTAATAGATTCCGATGGACATGGGAAGGTTTACTGTAACCTGTGGACCATCATCTTGACGATGAAACACAGAAATTGCGTCGGAATTGAATACAACAGGCACCATGCTGACTTCTCTCCGGAAGAGTAATGCTTCTAACTATCTGTGCTTTGATTCGTTCCTGGGATTCCAGTAATAGATTCCGATGGACATGGGAAGGTTTACTGTAACCTGTGGACCTTCATCTTGACGATGAAACACAGAAATTGCATCGGAATTGAATACAACCGGCACCATGCTGACTTCTCTCCGGGAGAGGAATGCTTCTAACTATCTGTGCTTTGATTCGTTCCTGGGAATCCAGTAATAGATTCCGATGGACATGGGAAGGTTTACTGTAACCTGTGGACCTTCATCTTGACGATGAAACACAGAAATTGCGTCGGAATTGAATACAACAGGCACCATGCTGACTTCTCTCCGGGAGAGTAATGCTTCTAACTATCTGTGCTTTGTTTCGTTCCTGGGATTCCAGTAATAGATTCCGATGGACATGGGAAGGTTTACTGTAACCTGTGGACCTTCATCTTGACGATGAAACACAGAAATTGCGTCGGAATTGAATACAACAGGCACCATGCCGTCTTCTCTCCGGAAGAGTAATGCTTCTAACTATCTGTGCTTTGGTTCGTTCCTGGAATTCCAGTAATAGATTCCGATGACCATCGGAAGGTTTACTGTAACCCGTGGACCTTCATCTTGACGATGAAACGCAGAAATTGCGTCGGAATTGAATGCAACAGGCACCATGCTGACTTCCCTCCGGGAGAATAATGCTTCTAACTATCTGTGCTTTGATTCGTTCCTGGGATTCCAGTAACAGATTCTGATGGACATGGGAAGATTTACTGTAACCTGTGGACCTTCATCTTGACGATGAAACACAGAAATTGCGTCGGAATCGAATACAACAGGCACCATGCTGACTTCTCTCCGGGAGAGTAATGCTTCTAACTATCTGTGCTTTGATTCTTTCCTGGGATGCCATTAATAGATTCCGATGGACATGGGAAGGTTTACTGTAACCTGTGGACCTTCAACGTGACGATGAAGCACAGAAATTGCGTCGGAATTGAATACAACAGGCACCATGCCGACTTCTCTCCGGGAGAGTAATGCTTCTAACTATCTGTGCTTTGATTCGTTCCTGGGATTCCAGTAATAGATTCCGATGGACATCGGAAGGTTTACTGTAATCTGTGGACCTTCATCTTGACGATGAAACACAGAAATTGCTTTGGAATTGAATACAACAGGCACCATGCCGACTTCTCTCCGGGAGAGTAATGCTTCTAACTATCTGTGCTTTGATTCGTTCCTGGGATTCCAGTCATAGATTCCGATGGACATGGGAAGGATTACTGTAACCTGTGGACCTTCATCTTGACGATGAAACACAGAAATTGCGTCGGAATTGAATATGACAAGCACCATGCTGACTTCTCTCCGGGAGAGTAATGCTTCTAACTATCTGTGCTTTGATTCGTTCCTGGGATTCCAGTAATAGATTCCGATGGACATGGGAAGATTTACTGTAACCTGTGGTCCCTCATCTTGACGATGAAACACAGAAATTGCGTCGGAATTGAGTACGACAAGCACCATGCTGACTTCTCTCTGGGAGAGTAATGCTTCTAACTATCTGTGCTTTGATTCGTTCCTGGGATTCCAGTAATAGATTCCGATGGACATCGGAAGGTTTACTGTAATCTGTGGACCTTCATCTTGACGATGAAACACAGAAATTGCTTTGGAATTGAATACAACAGGCACCATGCCGACTTCTCTCCGGGAGAGTAATGCTTCTATTTATCCGTGCTTTGATTCGTACCTGGGATTCCAGTAATAGATTCCGATGGACATGGGAAGGTTTACTGTAACCTGTGGACCTTCATCTTGACGATGAAACACAGAAATTGCGTCGGAATTGAATACAACAGGCACCATGCTGACTTCTCTCCGGGAGAGTAATGCTTCTAACTATCTGTGCTTTGATTCGTTCCTGGGATTCCAGTAATAGATTCCGATGGACATGGGAAGGTTTACTGTAACCTGTGGACCTTCATCTTGACGATGAAACACAGAAATTGCGTCGGAATTGAATACAACAGGCACCATGCTGACTTCTCTCCGGGAGAGTAATGCTTCTATTTATCCGTGCTTTGATTCGTTCCTGGGATTCCAGTAATAGATTCCGATGGACATGGGAAGGTTTACTGTAACCTGTGGACCTTCATCTTGACGATGAAACACAGAAATTGCGTCGGAATTGAATACAACAGGCACCATGCTGACTTCTCTCCGGGAGAGTAATGCTTCTAACTATCCGTGCTTTGATTCGTTCCTGGGATTCCAGTAATAGATTCCGATGGACATGGGAAGGTTTACTGTAACCTGTGGACCTTCATCTTGACGATGAAACACAGAAATTGCGTCGGAATTGAATACAACAAGCACCATGCCGACTTCTCTCCGGGCGAGTAATGCTTCTAACTATCTGTGCTTTGATTCGTTCCTGGGATTACAGTAATGGATTCCGATGGACATCGGAAGGTTTACTGTAACCTGTGGACCTTCATCCTGACGATGAAACACAGAAATTGCGTTGGAATTGAATACAACAGGCACCATGCTGCTATCTCTCCGGGAGAGAAATGCTTCTAAATATCTGTGCTTTGATTCGTTCCTGGGATTCCAGTAATAGATTCCGATGGACATGGGAAGGTTTACTGTAACCTGTGGACCTTCATCTTGGCGATGAAACACAGAAATTGCGTCGGAATTGAATACAACAGGCACCATGCTGACTTCTCTCCGTGAGAGTAATGCTTCTAACTATCTGTGCTTTGATTCGTTCCTGGGATTCCAGTAATAGATTCCGATGGACATGGGAAGGTTTACTGTAACCTGTGGACCTTCATCTTGACGATGAAACACAGAAATTGCGTCGGAATTGAATACAACCGGCACCATGCTGACTTCTCTCCGGGAGAGGAATGCTTCTAACTATCTGTGCTTTGATTCGTTCCTGGGAATCCAGTAATAGATTCCGATGGACATGGGAAGGTTTACTGTAACCTGTGGACCTTCATCTTGACGATGAAACACAGAAATTGCGTCGGAATTGAATACAACAGGCAACATGCTGACTTCTCTCCGGGAGAGTAATGCTTCTAACTATCTGTGCCTTGATTCGTTCCTGGGATTCCAGTAATAGATTCCGATGGACATGGGAAGGTTTACTGTAACCTGTGGACCTTCATCTTGACGATGAAACACAGAAATTGCGTCGGAATTGAATACAACAGGCACCATGCCGACTTCTCTCCGGAAGAGTAATGCTTCTAACTATCTGTGCTTTGGTTCGTTCCTGGAATTCCAGTAATAGATTCCGATGACCATCGGAAGGTTTACTGTAACCCGTGGACCTTCATCTTGACGATGAAACGCAGAAATTGCGTCGGAATTGAATGCAACAGGCACCATGCTGACTTCTCTCTGGGAGAATAATGCTTCTAACTATCTGTGCTTTGATTCGTTCCTGGGATTCCAGTAACAGATTCTGATGGACATGGGAAGATTTACTGTAACCTGTGGACCTTCATCTTGACGATGAAACACAGAAATTGCGTCGGAATTGAATACAACAGGCACCATGCTGACTTCTCTCCGGGAGAGTAATGCTTCTAACTATCTGTGCTTTGATTCTTTCCTGGGATTCCAGTAATAGATTCCGATGGACATGGGAAGGTTTACTGTAACCTGTGGACCTTCAACGTGACGATGAAGCACAGAAATTTCGTCATAATTGAATACAACAAGCACCATGCCGACTTCTCTCCGGGCGAGTAATGCTTCTAACTATCTGTGCTTTGATTCGTTCCTGAGATTACAGTAATGGATTCCGATGGACATCGGAAGGTTTACTGTAACCTGTGGACCTTCATCCTGACGATGAAACACAGAAATTGCGTCGGAACTGAATACAACAGGCACCATGCTGCCTTCTCTCCGTTAGAGAAATGCTTCTAAATATCTGTGCTTTGATTCGTTCCTGGGATTCCAGTAATAGAATCCGATGGACATGGGAAGGTTTACTGTAACCTGTGGACCTTCATCTTGACGATGAAACACAGAAATTGCGTCGGAATTGAATACAACAGGCACCATGCTGACTTCTCTCCGGGAGAGTAATGCTTCTAACTATCTGTGCTTTGATTCGTTCCTGGGATTCCAGTAATAGATTCCGATGGACATGGGAAGGTTTACTGTAACCTGTGGACCTTCATCTTGACGATGAAACACAGAAATTGCGTCGGAATTGAATACAACCGGCACCATGCTGACTTCTCTCCGGGAGAGGAATGCTTCTAACTATCTGTGCTTTGATTCGTTCCTGGGAATCCAGTAATAGATTCCGATGGACATGGGAAGGTTTACTGTAACCTGTGGACCTTCATCTTGACGATGAAACACAGAAATTGCGTCGGAATTGAATACAACAGGCACCATGCCGACTCCTCTCCGGAAGAGTAATGCTTCTAACTATCTGTGCTTTGGTTCGTTCCTGGAATTCCAGTAGTAGATTCCGATGACCATCGGAAGGTTTACTGTAGCCCGTGGACCTTCATCTTGACGATGAAACGCAGAAATTTCGTCGGAATTGAATGCAACAGGCACCATGCTGACTTCTCTCCGGGAGAATAATGCTTCTAACTATCTGTGCTTTGATTCGTTCCTGGGATTCCAGTAACAGATTCTGATGGACATGGGAAGATTTACTGTAACCTGTGGACCTTCATCTTGACGATGAAACACAGAAATTGCGTCGGAATTGAATACAACAGGCACCATGCTGACTTTTCTCCGGGAGAGTAATGCTTCTAACTATCTGTGCTTTGATTCTTTCCTGGGATGCCATTAATAGATTCCGATGGACATGGGAAGGTTTACTGTAACCTGTGGACCTTCAACGTGACGATGAAGCACAGAAATTGCGTCGGAATTGAATACAACAGGCACCATGCCGACTTCTCTCCGGGAGAGTAATGCTTCTAACTATCTGTGCTTTGATTCGTTCCTGGGATTCCAGTAATAGATTCCGATGGACATCGGAAGGTTTACTGTAATCTGTGGACCTTCATCTTGACGATGAAACACAGAAATTGCTTTGGAATTGAATACAACAGGCACCATGCCGACTTCTCTCCGGGAGAGTAATGCTTCTAACTATCTGTGCTTTGATTCGTTCCTGGGATTCCAGTAATAGATTCCGATGGACATGGGAAGGTTTACTGTAACCTGTGGACCTTCATCTTGACGATGAAACACAGAAATTGCGTCGGAATTGAATATGACAAGCACCATGCTGACTTCTCTCCGGGAGAGTAATGCTTCTAACTATCTGTGCTTTGATTCGTTCCTGGGATTCCAGTAATAGAGTCCGATGGACATGGGAAGATTTACTGTAACCTGTGGTCCCTCATCTTGACGATGAAACACAGAAATTGCGTCGGAATTGAGTACGACAAGCACCATGCTGACTTCTCTCCGGGAGAGTAATGCTTCTATTTATCCGTGCTTTGATTCGTTCCTGGGATTCCAGTAATAGATTCCGATGGACATGGGAAGGTTTACTGTAACCTGTGGACCTTTATCTTGACGATGAAACACAGAAATTGCGTCGGAATTGAATACAACAGGCAACATGCTGACTTCTCTCCGGGAGAGTAATGCTTCTAACTATCTGTGCTTTGATTCGTTCCTGGGATTCCAGTACTAGATTCCGATGGACATGGGAAGGTTTACTGTAACCTGTGGACCTTCATCTTGACGACGAAACACAGAAATTGCGTTGGAATTTAATACAACAGGCACCATGCCGACTTCTCTCCGGGAGACTAATGCTTCTAACTATCTGTGTTTTGGTTCGTTCCTGGGATGCCAGTAATAGATTCCGAAGGACATCGGAAGGTTTACTGTAACCTGTGGACCTTCATCTTGACGATGAAACACAGAAATTGCGACGGAATTGAATACAACAGGCACCATGCTGAGTTCTCTCCGGGAGAGTAATGCTTCTAACTATCTGTGCTTTGATTCGTTCCTGGGATACCAGTAATAGATTCCGATGGACATGGGAAGGTTTACTGTAACCTGTGGACCTTCATCTTGACGATGAAACACAGAAATTGCGTCGGAATTGAATACAACAGGCACCATGCCGACTTCTCTCCGGAAGAGTAATGCTTCTAACTATCTGTGCTTGGATTCGTTCCTGGGATTCCAGTAACAGATTCCGATGGACATGGGAAGATTTACTGTAACCTGTGGACCTTCATCTTGACGATGAAACACAGAAATTGCGTCGGAATTGAATACGACAGGCACCACGCTGACTTCTCTCGGGGAGAGTAGTGCTTCTAACTATCTGTGCTTTGATTCGTTTTTGGGATTCCAGTAATAGATTCCGATGGACATGGGAAGGTTTACTGTAACCTGTGGACCTTCATCTTGACGATGAAACACAGAAATTGCGTCGGAATAGAATGCAACAGGCACTATGCAGACTTCTCTCCGGGAGAGTAATGCTTCTAACTATCTGTGCTTTGATTCGTACCTGGGATTCCAGTAATAGATTCCGATGGACATGGGAAGGTTTACTGTAACCTGTGGACCTTCATCTTGACGTTGAAACACAGAAATTGCGTCGGAATTGCATACAACAGGCACCATGCTGACATCTCTCCGGGAGAGTACTGCTTCCAACTGTCGGTGCTTTGATTCGTTCTTGGGATTCCAGTAATAGATTCCGATGGACATGGGAAGGTTTACTGTAACCTGTGGACCTTCATCTTGACGATGAAACACAGAAATTGCGTCGGAATTGAATACAACAGGCACCATGCTGACTTCTCTCCGGGCGCGTAATGCTTCTAACTATCTGTGCTTTGATTCGTTCCTGGGATTCCAGTAATAGATTCCGATGGACATGGGAAGGTTTACTGTAACCTGTGGACCTTCATCTTGTCGATGAAACACAGAAATTGCGACGGAATTGAATACAACAGGCACCATGCTGACTTCTCTCCGGGAGAGTAATGCTTCTAACTATCTGTGCTTTGACTCGTTCCTGGGATTCCAGTAATAGATTCCGATGGACATAGGAAGGTTTACTGTAACCTGTGGACCTTCATCTTGACGATGAAACACAGAAATTGCGTCAGAATTGAATACAACAGGCACCATGCTGACTTCTCTCCGGGAGAGTAATGCTTCTATCTATCTGTGCTTGGATTCGTTCCTGGGATTCCAGTAATATTTTCCGATGGACATGGGTAGGTTTACTGTAACCTGTGGACCTTCATCTTGACGATGAAACACAGAAATTGCGTCGGAATTGAATACAACAGGCACCATGGTGACTTCTCTCCGGGAGAGTAATGCTTCTAACTATCTATGCTTTGATTCGTACCTGGGATCCCAGTACTAGATTCCGATGGACATGAGAAGGTTTACTGTAACCTGTGGACCTTCATCTTGACGACGAAACACAGAAATTGCATTGGAATTTAATACAACAGGCACCATGCCGACTTCTCTCCGGGAGACTAATGCTTCTAACTATGTGTGTTTTGGTTCGTTCCTGGGATGCCAGTAATAGATTCCGAAGGACATCGGAAGGTTTACTGTAACCTGTGGACCTTCATCTTGACGATGAAACACAGAAATTGCGACGGAATTGAATACAACAGGCACCATGCTGAGTTCTCTCCGGGAGAGTAATGCTTCTAACAATCTGTGCTTTCATTCGTTCCTGGGATTCCAGTAATATTTTCCGATGGACATGGGTAGGTTTATTGTACCCTGTGGACCTTCATCTTGACGATGAAACACAGAAATTGCGTCGGAATTGAATACAACAGGCACCATGCTGACTTCTCTCCGGGAGAGTAATGCTTCTAACTATCTGTGCTTTGATTCGTTGCTGGGTTCCATTAATAGATTCCGATGGACATGGGAAGGTTTACTGTAACCTGTGGACCTTCATCTTGACGATGAAACACAGAAATTGCGTCGGAATTGAATACAACAGGCACCATGCCGACTTCTGTCCGGGAGAGTAATACTTCTAACTGTCTCTGATTTGATTCGTTCCTGGCATGCCAGTAATAGATTCCGATGGACATGGGAAAGTTTACTGTAACCTGTGGACCTTCATCTTGACGATGAAACACAGAAATTGCGTCGGAATTGAATACAACAGGCACCATGCTGACTTCTCTCCGGGAGAGTAATGCTTCTAACTATCTGTGCTTTGATTCGCTCCTGGGATTCCAGTAATAGATTCCGATGGACATGGGAAGGTTTACTGTAACCTGTGGACCATCACCTTGACGATGAAGCACAGAAATTGCGTCGGAATTGAGTACGACAGGCACCATGCTGACTTCTTTCCGTGAGAGTAATGCTTCTAATTATCTGTGCTTTGATTCGTTCCTGGGATTCCAGTAATAGATTCCAATGGACATGGGAAGGTTTACTGTAACCTGTGGACCTTCATCTTGACGATGAAACACAGAAATTGCGTCGGAATTGATACAACAGGCACCGTTCTGACTTCTCTCCGGGCGAGTAACGCTTTTAACTATCTGTGCTTTGATTCGTTCCTGGGATTCCAGTAATAGATTCCGATGGACATGGGAACGATTACTGTAACCTGTGGACCTTCATCTTGACGATGAAACACAGAAATTGCGTCGGAATTGAATACAACAGGCACCATGCTGACTTCTCTCCGGGAGAGTAATGCTTCTAACTATCTGTGCTTTGATTCGTTCCTGGGATTCCAGTAATAGATTCCGATGGACATGGGAAGGTTTACTGTAACCTGTGGACCTTCATCTGGACGATGCACACAGAAATTGCGTCATAATTGAATACAACAAGCACCATGCCGACTTCTCTCCGGGCGAGTAATGCTTCTAACTATCTGTGTTTGATTCGTTCCTGGGATTACAGTAATGGATTCCGATGGACATCGGAAGGTTTACTGTAACCTGTGGACCTTCATCCTGACGATGAAACACAGAAATTGCGTCGGAATTGAATACAACAGGCACCATGCTGCCTTCTCTCCGGGAGAGAAATGCTTTTAAATATCTGTGCTTTGATTCGTTCCTGGGATTCCAGTAATAGATTCCGATGGACATGGGAAGGTTTACTGTAACCTCTGGACCTTCATCTTGACGATGAAACACAGAAATTGCGTCGGAATTGAATACAACAGGCACCATGCTGACTTCTCTCCGGGAGAGTAATGCTTCTAACTATCTGTGCTTTGGTTCGTTCCTGGAATTCCAGTAATACATTCCGATGACCATCGGAAGGTTTACTGTAACCCGTGGACCTTCATCTTGACGATGAAACGCAGAAATTGCGTCGGAATTGAATGAAACAGGCACCATGCTGACTTCTCTCCGGGAGAGTAATGATTCTAACTATCTGTGCTTTGATTCGTTCCTGGGATTCCAGTAACAGATTCTGATGGACATTGGAAGATTTACTGTAACCTGTGGACCTTCATCTTGATGATGAAACACAGAAATTGCGTCGGAATTGAATACGACAGGCACCATGCTGACTTCTCTCGGGGAGAGTAATGCTTCTAACTATCTGTGCTTTGATTCGTACCTGGGATTCCAGTAATAGATTCCGATGCACATGGGAAGGTTTACTGTAACCTGTGGACCTTCATCTTGACGTTGAAACACAGAAATTGCGTCGGAATTGAATACAACAGGCACCATGCTGACTTCTCTCCGGGAGAGTAATGCTTCTAACTATCTGTGCTTTGATTCGTTCCTGGGATTCCAGTAATAGATTCCGATGGACATGGGAAGGTTTACTGTAACCTGTGGACCTTCATCTTGTCGATGAAACACAGAAATTGCGACGGAATTGAATACAACAGGCACCATGCTGACTTCTCTCCGGGAGAGTAATGCTTCTAACTATCTGTGCTTTGATTCGTTCCTGGGATTCCAGTAATAGATTCCGATGGACATAGGAAGGTTTACTGTAACCTGTGGACCTTCATCTTGACGATGAAACACAGAAATTGCGTCGGAATTGAATACAACAGGCACCATGCTGACTTCTCTCCAGGAGAGTAATGCTTCTAACTATCTGTGCTTTGATTCGTTCCTGGGATTCCAGTAATAGATTCCGGTGGGCATTGGAAGGTTTACTGTAACCTGTGGACCTTCATCTTGACGATGAAACACAGAAATTGCGTCGGAATTGAATACAACAGGCACCATGCTGACTTCTCTCCGGGAGAGTAATGCTTCTAACTATCTGTGCTTGGATTCGTTCCTGGGATTCCAGTAATATTTTCCGATGGACATGGGTAGGTTTACTGTAACCTGTGGACCTTCATCTTGACGATGAAACACAGAAATTGCGTCGGAATTGAATACAACAGGCACCATGCTGACTTCTCTCCGGGAGAGTAATGCTTCTAACTATCTGTGCTTTGATTCGTTCCTGGGATTCCAGTACTAGATTCCGATGGACATGGGAAGGTTTACTGTAACCTGTGTACCTTCATCTTGACGACGAAACACAGAAATTGCGTTGGAATTTAATACAACAGGCACCATGCCGACTTCTCTCCGGGAGACTAATGCTTCTAACTATCTGTGTTTTGGTTCGTTCCTGGGATGCCAGTAATAGATTCCGAAGGACATCGGAAGGTTTACTGTAACCTGTGGACCTTCATCTTGACGATGAAACACAGAAATTGCGACGGAATTGAATACAACAGGCACCATGCTGAGTTCTCTCCGGGAGAGTAATGCTTCTAACTATCTGTGCTTTGATTCGTTCCTGGGATTCCAGTAATAGATTCCGATGGACATGGGAAGGTTTACTGTAACCTGTGGACCTTCATCTTGACGATGAAACACAGAAATTGCGTCGGAATTGAATACAACAGGCATCATGCCGACTTCTCTCCGGAAGAGTAATGCTTCTAACTATCTGTGCTTGGATTCGTTCCTGGGATTCCAGTAACAGATTCCGATGGACATGGGAAGATTTACTGTAACCTGTGGACCTTCATCTTGACGATGAAACACAGAAATTGCGTCGGAATTGAATACGACAGGCACCACGCTGACTTCTCTCGGGGAGAGTAGTGCTTCTAACTATCTGTGCTTTGATTCGTTCCTGGGATTCCAGTAATAGATTCCGATGAACATGGGAAGGTTTACTGTAACCTGTGGACCTTCATCTTGACGATGAAACACAGAAATTGCGTCGGAATTGAATGCAACAGGCACTATGCAGACTTCTCTCCGGGAGAGTAATGCTTCTAACTATCTGTGCTTTGATTCGTACCTGGGATTCCAGTAATAGATTCCGATGGACATGGGAAGGTTTACTGTAACCTGTGGACCTTCATCTTGACGTTGAAACACAGAAATTGCGTCGGAATTGCATACAACAGGCACCATGCTGACATCTCTCCGGGAGAGTACTGCTTCTAACTGTCGGTGCTTTGATTCGTTCCTGGGATTCCAGTAATAGATTCCGATGGACATGGGAAGGTTTACTGTAACCTGTGGACCTTCATCTTGACGATGAAACACAGAAATTGCGTCGGAATTGAATACAACAGGCACCATGCTGACTTCTCTCCGGGCGCGTAATGCTTCTAACTATCTGTGCTTTGATTCGTTCCTGGGATTCCAGTAACAGATTCCGATGGACATGGGAAGGTTTACTGTAACCTGTGGACCTTCATCTTGTCGATGAAACACAGAAATTGCGACGGAATTGAATACAACAGGCACCATGCTGACTTCTCTCCGGGAGAGTAATGCTTCTAACTATCTGTGCTTTGATTCGTTCCTGGGATTCCAGTAATAGATTCCGATGGACATAGGAAGGTTTACTGTAACCTGTTGACCTTCATCTTGACGATGAAACACAGAAATTGCGTCAGAATTGAATACAACAGGCACCATGCTGACTTCTCTCCGGGAGAGTAATGCTTCTATCTATCTGTGCTTGGATTCGTTCCTGGGATTCCAGTAATATTTTCCGATGGACATGGGTAGGTTTACTGTAACCTGTGGACCTTCATCTTGACGATGAAACACAGAAATTGCGTCGGAATTGAATACAACAGGCACCATGCTGACTTCTCTCCGGGAGAGTAATGCTTCTAACTATCTATGCTTTGATTCGTTCCTGGGATTCCAGTACTAGATTCCGATGGACATGGGAAGGTTTACTGTAACCTGTGGACCTTCATCTTGACGACGAAACACAGAAATTGCATTGGAATTTAATACAACAGGCACCATGCCGACTTCTCTCCGGGAGACTAATGCTTCTAACTATCTGTGTTTTGGTTCGTTCCTGGGATGCCAGTAATAGATTCCGAAGGACATCGGAAGGTTTACTGTAACCTGTGGACCTTCATCTTGACGATGAAACACAGAAATTGCGACGGAATTGAATACAACAGGCACCATGCTGAGTTCTCTCCGGGAGAGTAATGCTTCTAACTATCTGTGCTTTGATTCGTTCCTGGGATTCCAGTAATATTTTCCGATGGACATGGGTAGGTTTATTGTAACCTGTGGACCTTCATCTTGACGATGAAACACAGAAATTGCGTCGGAATTGAATACAACAGGCACCATGCTGACTTCTCTCCGGGAGAGTAATGCTTCTAACTATCTGTGCTTTGATTCGTTCCTGGGTTCCATTAATAGATTCCGATGGACATGGGAAGGTTTACTGTAACCTGTGGACCTTCATCTTGACGATGAAACACAGAAATTGCGTCGGAATTGAATACAACAGGCACCATGCCGACTTCTGTTCGGGAGAGTAATACTTCTAACTGTCTCTGATTAGATTCGTTCCTGGCATGCCAGTAATAGATTCCGATGGACATGGGAAAGTTTACTGTAACCTGTGGACCTTCATCTTGACGATGAAACACAGAAATTGGGTCGGAATTGAATACAACAGGCACCATGCTGACTTCTCTCCGGGCGCGTAATGCTTCTAACTGTCTGTGCTTTGATTCGTTCCTGCGATTCCAGTAATAGTTTCCGATGGACATGGGAAGGTTTACTGTAACCTGTGGACCTTCATCTTGACGATGAAACACAGAAATTGCGACGGAATTGAATACAACAGGCACCATGCTGAGTTCTCTCCGGGAGAGTAATGCTTCTAACTGTCTGTGCTTTGATTCGTTCCTGGGATTCCAGTAATAGATTGCGATGGACATAGGGAGGTTTACTGTAACCTGTGGACCTTCATCTTAGCGATGAGACACAGAAATCGCGTCGGAATTGAATACAACAGGCACCATGCTGACTTCTCTCCGGGAGAGTAATGCTTCTAACTATCTGTGCTTTGATTCGTTCCTGGGAATCCAGTAATAGATTCCGATGGACATGGGAAGGTTTACTGTAACCTGTGGACCTTCATCTTGACGATGAAACACAGAAATTGCGTCGGAATTGAATACAACAGGCACCATGCCGACTTCTCTCCGGGAGAGTAATGCTTCTAACTATCTGTGCGTTGATTCGTTCCTGGGATTCCAGTAATAGATTCCGATGGACATGGGAAGGTTTACTGTAACCTGTGGACCTTCATCTTGACGATGAAACACAGAAATTGCGTCGGAATTGAATACAACAGGCACCATGCCGACTTCTCTCCGGAAGAGTAATGCTTCTAACTATGTGTGCTTTGGTTCGTTCCTGGAATTCCAGTAATAGATTCCGATGACCATCGGAAGGTTTGCTGTAACCCGTGGACCTTCTTCTTGACGATGAAACGCAGAAATTGCGTAGGAATTGAATGCAACATTCACCATGCTGACTTCTCTCCGGGAGAGTAATGCTTCTAACTATCTGTGCTTTGATTCGTTCCTGGGATTCCAGTAACAGATTCCGATGGACATGGGAAGGTTTACTGTAACCTGTGGACCTTCATCTTGACGATGAAACACAGAAATTGCGTCTGAATTGAATACAACAGGCACCATGCTGACTTCTCTCCGGGAGAGTAATGCTTCTAACTATCTGTGCATTGATTCGTTCCTGGGATTCCAGTAATATATTCCGATGGACATTGGAAGTTTTACTGTAACCTGTGGACCTTCGTCTTGACGATGAAACACAGAAATTGCGTCGGAATTGAATACAACAGGCACCATGCTGACTTCTCTCCGGGAGAGTAATGCTTCTAACTATCTGTGCTTGGATTCGTTCCTGGGATTCCAGTAATAGATTCCGATGGACATGGGTAGGTTTACTGTAACCTGTGGACCTTCATCTTGACGATGAAACACAGAAATTGCGTCGGAATTGAATACAACAGGCACCATGCTGACTTCTCTCCGGGAGAGTAATGCTTCTAACTATCTGTGCTTTGATTCGTTCCTGGGATTCCAGTAATAGATTCCGATGGACATGGGAAGGTTTACTGTAACCTGTGGACCTTCATCTTGACGACGAAACACAGAAATTGCGTTGGAATTTAATACAACAGGCACCATGCCGACTTCTCTCCGGGAGAGTAATGCTTCTAACTATCTGTGTTTTGGCTCGTACCTGGGATGCCAGTAATAGACTCCGAAGGACATCGGAAGGTTTACTGTAACCTGTGGACCTTCAACTTGACGATGAAACACAGAAATTGCGTCGGAATTGAATACAATTGGCACCATGCTGACTTCTCTCCGGGAGAGTAATGCTTCTAACTATCTGTGCTTTGATTCGTTCCTGGGATTCCAGTAATAGATTCCGATGGACATGGGAAGGTTTACTGTAACCTGTGGACCTTCATCTTGACGATGAAACACAGAAATTGCGTCGGAGTTGAAAACAACAGGCACCATGCTGACTTCTCTCCGGGAGAGTAATGCTTCAAACTATCTGTGCTTTGATTCGTTCCTGGGTTCCATTAATAGATTCCGATGGACATGGGATGGTTTACTGAAACCTGTGGACCTTCATCTTGACGATGAAGCACAGAAATTGCGTCGGAATTGAATACAACAGGCACCATGCTGACTTCTCTCCGGGAGAGTAATTCTTCTAACTATCTGTGCTTTGATTCGTTCCTGCGATTTCAGTAATAGATTCCGATGGACATGGGAAGGTTTACCGTAACCTGTGGACCTTCATCTTGACGATGAAACACAGAAATTACGTCGGAATTGAATACAACAGGCACCATGCTGTCTTCTCTCCGGGAGAGTAAAGGTTCTAACTATCTGTGCTTTGATTCTTTCCTGGGGTGCCAGTAATAGATTCCGATGGACATGGGAAGGTTTACTGTAACCTGTGGACCTTCATCTCGACGATGAGACACAGAAATTGCGTCGGAATTGAATACAACGGGAACCATGCCGACTTCTGTCCGGGAGAGTAATACTTCTAACTGTCTCTGATTTGATTCGTTCCTGGGATGCCAGTAATAGATTCCGATGGACATGGGAAGGTTTACTGTAACCTGTGGACCTTCATCTTGACGATGAAACACAGAAATTGCGTCGGAATTGAATACAACAGGCACCATGCTGACTTCTCTCCGGGCGCGTAATGCTTCTAACTATCTGTGCTTTGATTCGTTCCTGGGATTCCAGTAATAGATTCCGATGGACATGGGAAGGTTTACTGTAACCTGTGGACCTTCATCTTGACGATGAAACACAGAAATTGCGTCGGAATTGAATACAACAGGCACCATGCTGAGTTCTCTCCGGGAGAGTAATGCTTCTAACTATCTGTGCTTTGATTCGTTCCTGGGATTCCAGTAATAGATTGCGATGGACATAGGAAGGTTTACTGTAACCTGTGGACGTTCATCTTGACGATGAAACACAGAAATTGCGTAGTAATTGAATACAACAGGCACCATGCTGACTTCTCTCCGGGAGAGTAATGCTTCTAACTATCTGTGCTTTGATTCGTTCCTGGGAATCCAGTAATAGATTCCGATGGACATGGGAAGGTTTACTGTAACCTGTGGACCTTCATCTTGACGATGAAACACAGAAATTGCGTCGGAATTGAATACAACAGGCACCATGCCGACTTCTCTCCGGGAGAGTAATGCTTCTAACTATCTGTGCTTTGATTCGTTCCTGGGATTCCAGTAATAGATTCCGATGGACATGGGAAGGTTTACTGTAACCTGTGGACCTTCATCTTCACGATGAAACACAGAAATTGCGTCGGAATTGAATACAACAGGCACCATGCCGACTTCTCTCCGGAAGAGTAATTCTTCTAACTATCTGTGCTTTGGTTCGTTCCTGGAATTCCAGTAATAGATTCCGATGACCATCGGAAGGTTTACTGTAACCCGTGGACCTTCATCTTGACGATGAAACGCAGAAATTGCGTCGGAATTGAATGCAACAGGCACCATGCTGACTTCTCTCCGGGAGAGTAATGCTTCTAACTATCTGTACTTTGATTCGTTCCTGGGATTCCAGTAATAGATTCCGATGGACATGGGAAGGTTTACTGTAACCTGTGGACCTTCATCTTGACGATGAAATTAGAAATTGCGTTGGAATTTAATACAACAGGCACCATGCCGACTTCTGTCCGGGAGAGTAATGCTTCTAACAATCTGTGTTTTGGTTCGTTCCTGGGATTCCAGTAATAGATTCCGATGGACATGGGAAGCTTTACCGTAACCTGTGGACCTTCATCTTGACGATGAAACACAGAAATTACGTCGGAATTGAATACAACAGGCACCATGCTGACTTCTCTCCGGGCGCGTAATGCTTCTAACTATCTGTGCTTTGATTCTTTCCTGGGGTGCCAGTAATAGATTCCGATGGACATGGGAAGGTTTACTGTAACCTGTGGACCTTCATCTTGACGATGAGACACAGAAATTGCGTCGGAATTGAATACAACAGGCAGCATGCCGACTTCAGTCCGGGAGAGTAATTCTTCTAACTGTCTCTGAATTGATTCGTTCCTGGCATGCCAGTAATAGATTCCGATGGACATGGGAAGGTTTACTGTAACCTGTGGACCTTCATCTTGACGATGAAACACAGAAATTGCGTCGGAATTGAATACAACAGGCACCATGCTGACTTCTCTGAGGGCGCGTAATGCTTCTAACTATCTGTGCTTTGATTCGTTCCTGGGATTCCAGTAATAGATTCCGATGGACATGGGAAGGTTTACTGTAACCTGTGGACCTTCATCTTGACGATGAAACACAGAAAGTGCGACGGAATTGAATACAACAGGCACCATGCTGAGTTCTCTCCGGGAGAGTAATGCTTCTAACTATCTGTGCTTTGATTCGTTCCTGGGATTCCAGTAATAGATTGCGATGGAAATAGGAAGGTTTACTGTAACCTGTGGACCTTCATCTTGACGATGAAACACAGAAATTGCGTCGGAATTGAATACAACAGGCACCATGCTGACTTCTCTCCGGGAGAGTAATGCTTCTAACTATCTGTGCTTTGATTCGTTCCTGGGATTCCAGTAATAGATTCCGATGGACATGGGAAGGTTTACTGTAACCTGTGGACCTTCATCTTGACGATGAAACACAGAAATTGCGTCGGAATTGAATACAACAGGCACCATGCTGACTTCTCTCCGGGAGAGTAATGCTTCTAACTATCTGTGCTTGGATTCGTTCCTGGGATTCCAGTAATAGATTCCGATGGACATGGGTAGGTTTACTGTAACCTGTGGACCTTCATCTTGACGATGAAACACAGAAATTGCGTCGGAATTGAATACAACAGGCACCATGCTGACTTCTCTCCGGGAGAGTAATGCTTCTAACTATCTGTGCTTTGATTCGGTCCAGGGATTCCGGTAATAGATTCCGATGGACATGGGAAGGTATACTGTAACCTGTGGACCTTCAACTTGACGATGAAATTAGAAATTGCGTTGGAAATTAATACAACAGGCACCATGCCGACTTCTGTCCGGGAGAGTAATGCTTCTAACTATCTGTGTTTTGGTTCGTTCCTGGGATGCCAGTAATAGATTCCGAAGGACATCGGAAGGTTTACTGTAACCTGTGGACCTTCAACGTGACGATGAAACACAGAAATTGCGTCGGAATTGAATACAATAGGCACCATGCTGACTTCTCTCCGGGAGAGTAATGCTTCTAACTATCTGTGCTTTGATTCGTTCCTGGGATTCCAGTAATAGATTCCGATGGACATGGGAAGGTTTACTGTAACCTGTGGACCTTCATCTTGACGGTCAAACACAGAAATTGCGTCGGAGTTGAAAAAAACAGGCACCATGCTGACTTCTCTCCGGGAGAGTAATGCTTCTAACTATCTGTGCTTTGATTCGTTCCTGGGTTCCATTAATAGATTCCGATGGACATGGGAAGGTTTACTGTGACCTGTGGACCTTCATCTTGACGATGAAACACAGAAATTGCGTCGGAATTGAATACAACAGGCACCATGCTGATTTCTCTCCGGGAGAGTAATGATTCTAACTATCTGTGCTTTGATTCGTTCCTGGGATTCCAGTAATAGATTCCGATAGACATGGGAAGGTTTACTGTACCCTGTGGACCTTCATCATGACGATGAAACACAGAAATTGCGTCGGAATTGAATACAACAGGTACAATGCTGACTTCTCTCCGGGAGAGTAATGGTTCTAACTATCTGTGCTTTGATTCTTTCCTGGGATGCCAGTAATAGATTTCGATGGACATGGGAAGGTTTACTGTAACCTGTGGACCTTCCTCTTGACGATGAAACACAGAAATTGCTTTGGGATTGAATACAAAAGGCACCATGCCGACTTCTGTCCGGGAGAGTAATGCTTCTAACTGTCTCTGCTTTGATTGTTTCCTGGGAAGCCAGTAATAGATTCCGATGGACATGGGAAGGTTTACTGTAACCTGTGGATCTTCAACGTGACGATGAAGCACAGAAATTGCGTCGGAATTGAATACAACAGGTACCATGCTGACTTCTCTCCGGGAGAGTAATCCTTCTAAATATCTGTGCTTTGATTCGTTCCTGGGATTCTATTAATAGATTCCGATGGACATGGGAAGGTTTACTGTAACCTGCTGACGTTCAACTTAACGATGAAACACAGAAATTGCGTCGGAATTGAATACAACAGGCACCATGCCGACTTCTGTCCGGGAGAGTAATGCTTCTAACTATCTGTGCTTTGACTCGTTCCTGAGATTCCAGTAATAGATTCCGATGGACATGGGAAGGTTTACTGTAACCCGTGGTCCTTCATCTTGACGAGGAAACACAGAAATTGCGTCGGAATTGAATACAACAGGCACCATGCCGACTTCTCTCCGGGAGAGTAATGCTTCTAACTATCTGTGCTTTGATTCGCTCCTGGGATTCCAGTAATAGATTACGGTGGACATGGGAAGGTTTACTGTAACTTGTGGACCCTCATCTTGACGATGAAACACAGAAATTGCGTCGGAATTGAATACAACAGGCACCATGCTGACTTCTCTCCGGGAGAGTAACGCTTCTAACTATCTGTGCTTTCATTCGTTCCTGGGATTCCAGTAATAGATTCCGATGGTCATGGGAACGTTTACTGTAACCTGTGGACCTTCATCTTGACGATGAAAAACAGAAATTGCGTCGGAATTGAATACAACAGGCACCATGCTGACTTCTCTCCGGGAGAGTAATGCTTCTAAGTATGTGTGCTTCAATTCGTTCCTGGGATCCAGTAATAGATTCCGATGGACATGGGAAGGTTTACTGCAACCTGTGGACCTTCATCTTGACGATGAAACACAGAAATTGCGTCGGAATTGAATACAACAGGCACCATGATGACTTCTCTCCGGGAGAGTAATAATTCTAACTATCTGTGCTTTGATTTGTTCCTGGGATTCCAGTAATAGATTCCGATGGACATGGGAAGGTTTACTGTAACCTGTGGACCTTCATCTTGACGATGATACACAGAAATTGCGTCGGAATTGAATACAACAGGCACCATGCTGACTTCTCTCCGGGAGAGTAATGCTTCTAACTATCTGTGCTTTGATTCTTTCCTGGGATGCCAGTAATAGATTCCGATGGACATGGGAAGGTTTACTGTAACCTGTGGACCTTCATCTTGACGATGAAACACAGAAATTGCGTCGGAATTGAATACAACAGGCACCATGCCGACTTCTGTCCGGGAGAGTAATGCTTCTAACTGTCTCTGTTTTGAATCTTTCCTGGGATGCCAGTAATGGATTCCGATGGACATGGGAAGGTTTACTGTAACCTGTGGACCTTCAACGTGACGATGAAGCACAGAAATTGCGTCGGAATTGAATACAACAGGCACCATGCCGAAATCTCTCCGGGAGAGTAATGCTTCTAACTATCTGTGATTTGATTCGTTCCTGGGATTCCAGTAATAGATTCCGATGGACATGGGAAGGTTTACTGTAACCTGTGGACCTTCAACGTGACGATGAAGCACAGAAATTGCGTCGGAATTGAATACAACAGGCACCATGCCGACTTCTCTCCGGGAGAGTAATGCTTCTAACTATCTGTGCTTGGATTCGTTCCTGGGATTCGAGTAATAGATTCCGATGGACATGGGAAGGTTTACTGTAACCTGTGGACCTTCATCTTGACGATGAAACACCGAAATTGCGTCGGAATCGAATACAACAGGCACCATGCTGACTTCTCTCCGGGAGAGTAATGCTTCTAACTATCTCTGCTTTGATTCGTTCCTGGGATTCCAGTAATAGATTCCGATGGACATGGGAAGGTTTACTGTAACCTGTGGCCCTTCATCCTGACAGAGAAATACAGAAATTGCGTCGGAATTGAATACAACAGGCACCATGCTGACTTCTCTCCGGGAGAGTAATGCTTCTAACTATCTGTGCATTGATATTTTCCTGGGATGCCAGTAATAGATTCCGATGGACATGGGAAGGTTTACTGTAACCTGTGGACCTTCATCTTGACGATGAAACACAGAAATTGCGTCGGAATTGAATACAACAGGCACCATGCCGACTTCTGTCCGGGAGAGTAATACTTCTAACTGTCTCTGTTTTGATTCTTTCCTGGGACGCCAGTAATAGATTCCGATGGACATGGGGAGGTTTACTGTAACCTGTGGACCTTCAACGTGACGATGAAGCACAGAAATTGCGTCGGAATTGAATACAACAAGCACCATGCCGACTTCTCTCCGGGAGAGTAATGCTTCTAACTATCTGTGCTTTGATTCGTTCCTGGGATTCCAGTAATAGATTCCGATGGACATGGGAAGGTTTACTGTAACCTGTGGACCATCAACGTGACGATGAAGCACAGAAATTGCGTCGGAATTGAATACAACAGGCAAAATTACGACTTCTCTCCGGGAGAGTAATGCTTCTAACTATCTGTGCTTTGATTCGTTCCTGGGATTCCAGTAATAGATTCCGATGGACATGGGAAGGTTTACTGTAACCTGTGGACCTTCATCTTGACGATGAAGCACAGAAATTGCGTCGGAATTGAATACAACAGGCACCATGCTGACTTCTCTCCGGGAGAGTAATGCTTATAACTATCTGAGCTTTGATTCGTTCCTGGGATTCCAGTAATAGATTCCGATGGACATGGGAAGGTTTACTGTAACCTGTGGACCATCAACGTGACGATGAAGCACAGAAATTGCGTCGGAATTGAATACAACAGGCAAAATGCCGACTTCTCTCCGGGAGAGTAATGCTTCTAACTATCTGTGCTTTGATTCGTTCCTGGGATTCCAGTAATAGATTCCGATGGACATGGGAAGGTTTACTGTAACCTGTGGACCTTCATCTTGACGATGAAGCACAGAAATTGCGTCGGAATTGAATACAACAGGCACCATGCTGACTTCTCTCCGGGAGAGTAATGCTTCTAATTATCTGGGCTTTGATTCGTTCCTGGGATTCCAGTAATTGATTCCGATGGACATGGGAAGGTTTACTGTAACCTGTGGACCTTCAACGTGACGATGAAGCACAGAAATTGCGTCGGAATTGAATACAACAGGCACCATGCCGACTTCTCTCCGGGAGAGTAATTCTTCTAACTGTCTGTGCTTTGAGTCGTTCCTGGGATTCCAGTAATAGATTCCGATGGACATGGGAAAGTTTACTGTAACCTGTGGACCTTCATCTTGACGATGAAACACAGAAATTGCGTCGGAATTGAATACAACAGGCACCATGCTGACTTCTCTCCGGGAGAGTAATGCTTCTAACTATCTGTGCTTTGATTCGTTCCTGGGATTCCAGTAGTGGATTCCGATTGACATGGGAAGGTTTACTGTAACCTGTGGACCTTCAACGTGACGATGAAGCACAGAAATTGCGACGGAATTGAATACAACAGGCACCATGCCGACTTCTCTCCGGGAGAGTAATGCTTCTAACTATCTGTGCTTTGATTCGTTCCTGGGATTCCAGTAATAGATTCCGATGGACATGGGAAGGTTTACTGTAACCTGTGGACCTTCATCTTGACAATGAAACACAGAAATTACGTCGGAATTGAATACAACATGCACCATGCCGACTTCTCTCCGGGAGAGTAATGCTTCTAACTGTCTGTGCTTTGATTCGATCCTGGGATTCCAGTAATAGATTCCGATGGACATGGGAAGGTTTACTGTAACCTGTGGACCTTCATCTCGACGATGAAACACAGAAATTGCGTCGGAATTGAATACAGCAGGCACCATGCATACTTCTCTCCGGGAGAGTAATTCTTCTAACTATCTGTGCTTTGATTCGTTCCTGGGATTCCAGTAATAGATTCCGATGGACATGGGAAAGATTACTGTAACCTGTGGACCTTCAACGTGACGATGAAGCACAGAAATTGCGTCGGAATTGAATACAACAGGCACCATGCCGACTTCTCTCCGGGAGAGTAATGCTTCTAACTATCTGTGCTTTGATTGGTTCCTGGGATTCCAGTAATAGATTCCGATGGACATGGGAAGGTTTACTGTAACCTGTGGACCTTCATCTTGACGATGAAACACAGAAATTGCGTCGGAATTGAATACAACATGCACCATGCAGACTTCTCTCCGGGAGAGTAATTCTTCTAACTATCTGTGCTTTGATTCGTTCCTGGGATTCCAGCAATAGATTCCGATGGACATGGGAAGGTTTACTGTAACCTGTGGACTTTCAACGTGACGATGAAGCACAGAAATTGCGTCGGAATTGAATACAACAGGCACCATGCTGACTTCTCTCCGGGAGAGTAATTCTTCTAATTATCTGTGCTTTGGCTCGTTCCTGGGATTCCAGTAATAGATTCCGATGGACATGGGAAGGTTTACTGTAACCTGTGGACCTTCAACGTTACGATGAAGCACAGAAATTGCGTCGGAATTAAATACAACAGGCACCATGCTGACTTCTCTCCGGGAGAGTAATTCTTCTAATTATTTGTGCTTTGATTCGTTCCTGGGATTCCAGTAATAGATTCCGATGGACATGGGAAGGTTTACTGTAACCTGTGGACCTTCAACGTGACGATGAAGCACAGAAATTGCGTCGGAATCGAATACAACAGGCACCATGCTGACTTCTCTCCGGGAGAGTAAGTCTTCTAACTATCTGTGATTTGATTCGTTCCTGGGATTCCAGTAATAGATTCCGATGGACATGGGAATTTTTACTGTAACCTGTGGACCTTCATCTTGACGATGAAACACAGAAATTGCTTCGGAATTGAATACAACAGGCAGTATGCCGACTTCTCTCCGGGAGAGTAATTCTTCTAACTATATGTGTTTTGATTCTTTCCTGGGATTCCAGTAATAGATTCCGATGGACATGGGAAGGTTTACTGTAACCTGTGGACCTTCTCCTAGACGATGAAACACAGAAATTGCGTCGGAATTGAATACAACAGGCAGCATGCCGACTTCTCTCCGGGAGAGTAATTCTTCTATGTGTGCTTTGATTCGATTCTGGGATTCCAGTAATAGATTCCGTTGGACATGGGAAGGTTTACTGTAACCTGTGGACCTTCATCTTGACGATGAAGCACAGAAATTGCGTCGGAATTGAATACAACAGGCACCATGCTGACTTCTCTCCGGGAGAGTAATGCTTCTAACTATCTGTGCTTTGATTCTTTCCTGGGATGCCAGTAATGGATTCCGATGGACATGGGAAGGTTTACTGTAACCTGTGGACCTTCATCTTGACGATGAAACACAGGAATTGCGTGGAATTGAATACAACAGGCACCATGCCGACTTCTCTCCGGGAGAGTAATACTTGTAACTATCTGTGTTCTGATTCGTTCCTGGGATTCCAGTAATAGATTCCGATGGACATGGGAAGGTTTACTGTAACCTGTGGACCTTCATCTTGACGATGAAACACAGAAATTGCGTCGGAATTGAATACAACAGGCACCATGCCGACTTCTCTCCGGGAGAGTAATTCTTCTAACTATCTGTGCTTTGATTCGATCCTGGGAATTCAGTAATATATTCCGATGGACATGGGAAGGTTTACTGTAACCTGTGGATCTGCAACGTGACGATGAAGCACAGAAATTGCGTCGGAATTGAATACAACATGCACCATGCCGACTTCTCTCCGGGAGAGTAATTCTTCTAACTATCTGTGCTTTGATTCGTTCCTGGGATTCCAGTAATAGATTCCGATGGTCATGGGAAGGTTTACTGTAACCTGTGGACCTTCAACGTGACGATGAAGCACAGAAATTGCGTCGGAATTGAATACAACATGCACCATGCTGACTTCTCTCCGGGAGAGTAATTCTTCTAACTATCTGTGCTTTGATTCGTACCTGGGATTCCAGTAATAGATTTCGATTGACATGGGAAGGTTTACTGTAACCTGTGGACCTTCAACGTGACGATGAAGCACAGAAATTGCGTCGGAATTGGATACAACATGCACCATGCTGACTTCTCTCCGGGAGAGTAATTCTTCTAATTATCTGTGCTTTGGCTCGTTCCTGGGATGCCAGTAATAGATTCCGATGGACATGGGAAGGTTTACTGTAACCTGTGGACCTTCATCTTGACGATGAAACACAGAAATTGCGTCGGAATTGAATACAACAGGCACCATGCCGACTTCTGTCCGGGAGAGTAATGCTTCTAACTGTCTCTGTTTTGAATCTTTCCTGGGATGCCAGTAATAGATTCCGATGGACATGGGAAGGTTTATTGTAACCTGTGGACCTTCAACGTGACGATGAAGCACAGAAATTGCGTCGGAATTGAATACAACAGGCACCATTGCGAAATCTCTCCGGGAGAGTAATGCTTCTATCTATCTGTGCTTTGATTTGTTCCTGGGATTCCAGTAATAGATTCCGATGGACATGGGAAGGCTTACTGTAACCTGTGGACCTCCATCTTGACGATGAATCACAGAAATTGCGCCGGAATTGAATACAACAGGCACCATGCCGACTTCTCTCCGGGAGAGTAATGCTTCTAACTATCTGTGCTTGGATTCGTTCCTGGGATTCCAGTAATAGATTCCGATGGACATGGGAAGGTTTACTGTAACCTGTGGACCTTCATCTTGACGATGAAACACCGAAATTGCGTCGGAATCGAATACAACAGGCACCATGCTGACTTCTCTCCGGGAGAGTAATGCTTCTAACTATCTGTGCTTTGATTCGTTCCTGGGATTCCAGTAATAGATTCCGATGGACATGGGAAGGTTTACTGTAACCTGTATACCTTCGACGTGACGATGAAGCACAGAAATTGCGTCGGAATAGAATACAACAGGCACCATGCCGACTTCTCTCCGGGAGAGTAATGCTTCTAACTATCTGTGCTTTGATTCGTTCCTGGGATTCCAGTAATAGATTCCGATGGACATGGGAAGATTTACTGTAACCTGTGGACCTTCATCTTGACGATGAAACACAGAAATTGCGTCGGAATTGAATACAACAGGCACCATGCTGACTTCTGTACGGGAGAGTAATGCTTCTAACTATCTGTGCTTTGATTCGTTCCTGGGATTCCAGTAATAGATTACGATGGACATGGGAAGGTTTACTGTAACCTGTGGCCCTTCATCCTGACAGTGAAATACAGAAATTGCGTCGGAATTGAATACAACAGGCACCATGCTGACTTCTCTCCGGGAGAGTAATGCTTCTAATTATCTGTGCTTTGATTCGTTCCTGGGATTCCAGTAATAGATTCCGATGGACATGGGAAGGTTTACTGTAACCTGTGGACCTTCATCATGACGATGAAACACAGAAATTGCGTCGGAATTGAATACAACAGGCACCATGCCGACTTCTGTCCGGGAGAGTAATACTTCTAACTGTCTCTGTTTTGATTCTTTCCTGGGACGCCAGTAATAGATTCCGATGGACATGGGGAGGTTTACTGTAACCTGTGGACCTTCAACGTGACGATGAAGCACAGAAATTGCGTCGGAATTGAATACAACAAGCACCATGCCAACTTCTCTCCGGGAGAGTAATGCTTCTAACTATGTGTGCTTTGATTCGTTCCTGGGATTCCAGTAATAGATTCCGATGGACATGGGAAGGTTTACTGTAACCTGTGGACTTTCATCTTGACGATGAAGCACAGAAATTGCGTCGGAATTGAATACAACAAGCACCATGCTGACTTCTCTCCGGGAGAGTAATGCTTATAACTATCTGAGCTTTGATTCGTTCCTGGGATTCCAGTAATAGATTCCGATGGACATGGGAAGGTTTACTGTAACCTGTGGACCATCAACGTGACGATGAAGCACAGAAATTGCGTCGGAATTGAATACAACAGGCAAAATGCCGACTTCTCTCCGGGAGAGTAATGCTTCTAACTATCTGTGCTTTGATTCGTTCCTGGGATTCCAGTAATAGATTCCGATGGACATGGGAAGGTTTACTGTAACCTGTGGACCTTCATCTTGACGATGAAGCACAGAAATTGCGTCGGAATTGAATACAACAGGCACCATGCTGACTTCTCTCCGGGAGAGTAATGCTTCTAATTATCTGGGCTTTGATTCGTTCCTGGGATTCCAGTAATTGATTCCGATGGACATGGGAAGGTTTACTGTAACCTGTGGACATTCAGCGTGACGATGAAGCACAGAAATTGCGTCGGAATTGAATACAACAGGCACCATGCCGACTTCTCTCCGGGAGAGTAATTCTTCTAATTGTCTGTGCTTTGATTCGTTCCTGGGATTCCAGTAATAGATTCCGATGGACATGGGAAAGTTTACTGTAACCTGTGGACCTTCATCTTGACGATGAAACACAGAAATTGCGTCGGAATTGAATACAACAGGCACCATGCTGACTTCTCTCCGGGAGAGTAATGCTTCTAACTATCTGTGCTTTGATACGTTCCTGGGATTCCAGTAGTGGATTCCGATTGACATGGGAAGGTTTACTGTAACCTGTGGACCTTCAACGTGACGATGAAGCACAGAAAATGCGACGGAATTGAATACAACAGGCACCATGCCGACTTCTTTCCGGGAGAGTAATGCTTCTAACTATCTGTGCTTTGATTCGTTCCTGGGATTCCAGTAATAGATTCCGATGGACATGGAAAGGTTTACTGTAACCTGTGGACCTTCATCTTGACAATGAAACACAGAAATTGCGTCGGAATTGAATACAACATGCACCATGCCGACTTCTCTCCGGGAGAGTAATGCTTCTTACTATCTGTGCTTTGATTCGTTCCTGGGATTCCAGTAATAGATTCCGATGGACATGGGAAGGTTTACTGTAACCTGTGGACCTTCATCTCGACGATGAAACACAGAAATTGCGTCGGAATTGAATACAGCAGGCACCATGCTTACTTCTCTCCGGGAGAGTAATTCTTCTAACTATCTGTGCTTTGATTCGTTCCTGGGATTCCAGTAATAGATTCCGATGGACATGGGAAAGATTACTGTAACCTGTGGACCTTCAACGTGACGATGAAGCACAGAAATTGCGTCGGAATTGAATACAACAGGCACCATGCCGACTTCTCTCCGGGAGAGTAATGCTTCTAACTATCTGTGCTTTGATTGGTTCCTGGGATTCCAGTAATAGATTCCGATGGACATGGGAAGGTTTACTGTAACCTGTGGACCTTCATCTTGACGATGAAACACAGAAATTGCGTCGGAATTGAATACAACATGCACCATGCAGACTTCTCTCCGGGAGAGTAATTCTTCTAACTATCTGTGCTTTGATTCGTTCCTGGGATTCCAGCAATAGATTCCGATGGACATGGGAAGGTTTACTGTAACCTGTGGACCTTCAACGTGACGATGAAGCACAGAAATTGCGTCGGAATTGAATACAACAGGCACCATGCTGACTTCTCTCCGGGAGAGTAATTCTTCTAATTATCTGTGCTTTGGCTCGTTCCTGGGATTCCAGTAATAGATTCCGATGGACATGGGAAGGTTTACTGTAACCTGTGGACCTTCAACGTTACGATGAAGCACAGAAGTTGCGTCGGAATTGAATACAACAGGCACAATGCTGACTTCTCTCCGGGAGAGTAATTCTTCTAATTATTTGTGCTTTGATTCGTTCCTGGGATTCCAGTAATAGATTGCGATGGACATGGGAAGGTTTACTGTAACCTGTGGACCTTCAACGTGACGATGAAGCACAGAAATTGCGTCGGAATCGAATACAACAGGCACCATGCTGACTTCTCTCCGGGAGAGTAAGTCTTCTAACTATCTGTGATTTGATTCGTTCCTGGGATTCCAGTAATAGATTCCGGTGGACATGGGAATTTTTACTGTAACCTGTGGACCTTCATCTTGACGATGAAACACAGAAATTGCGTCGGAATTGAATACAACAGGCAGTATGCCGACTTCTCTCCGGGAGAGTAATTCTTCTAACTATATGTGTTTTGATGCTTTCCTGGGATTCCAGTAATAGATTCCGATGGACATGGGAAGGTTTACTGTAACCTGTGGACCTTCTCCTAGACGATGAAACACAGAAATTGCGTCGGAATTGAATACAACAGGCAGCATGCCGACTTCTCTCCGGGAGAGTAATTCTTCTATGTGTGCTTTGATTCGATCCTGGGATTCCAGTAATAGATTCCGTTGGACATGGGAAGGTTTACTGTAACCTGTGGACCTTCATCTTGACGATGAAGCACAGAAATTGCGTCGGAATTGAATACAACAGGCACCATGCTGACTTCTCTCCGGGAGAGTAATGCTTCTAACTATCTGTGCTTTGATTCTTTCCTGGGATGCCAGTAATAGATTCCGATGGACATGGGAAGGTTTACTGTAACCTGTGGACCTTCATCTTGACGATGAAACACAGAAATTGCGTGGAATTGAATACAACAGGCACCATGCCGACTTCTCTCCGGGAGAGTAATACTTCTAACTATCTGTGTTCTGATTCGTTCCTGGGATTCCAGTAATAGATTCCGATGGACATGGGAAGGTTTACTGTAACCTGTGGACCTTCATCTTGACGATGAAACACAGAAATTGCGTCGGAATTGAATACAACAGGCACCATGCCGACTTCTCTCCGGGAGAGTAATTCTTCTAACTATCTGTGCTTTGATTCGATCCTGGGATTTCAGTAATATATTCCGATGGACATGGGAAGGTTTACTGTAACCTGTGGATCTGCAACGTGACGATGAAGCACAGAAATTGCGTCGGAATTGAATACAACATGCACCATGCCGACTTCTCTCCGGGAGAGTAATTCTTCTAACTATCTGTGCTTTGATTCGTTCCTGGGATTCCAGTAATAGATTCCGATGGACATGGGAAGGTTTACTGTAACCTGTGGACCTTCAACGTGACGATGAAGCACAGAAATTGCGTCGGAATTGAATACAACATGCACCATGCTGACTTCTCTCCGGGTGAGTAATTCTTCTAACTATCTGTGCTTTGATTCGTACCTGGGATTCCAGTAATAGATTCCGATTGACATGGGAAGGTTTACTGTAACCTGTGGACCTTCAACGTGACGATGAAGCACAGAAATTGCGTCGGAATTGGATACAACATGCACCATGCTGACTTCTCTCCGGGAGAGTAATTCTTCTAATTATCTGTGCTTTGGCTCGTTCCTGGGATTCCAGTAATAGATTCCGATGGATATGGGAAGGTTTACTGTAACCTGTGGTCCTTCATCTTGACGATGAAACACAGAAATTGCGTCGGAATTGAATACAACATGCACCAAGCCGACTTCTCTCCGGGAGAGTAATTCTTCTAACTATCTGTGCTTTGATTCGTTCCTGGGATTCCAGTAATAGATTCCGATGGACATGGGAAGGTTTACTGTAACCTGTGGACGTTCAACGTGACGATGAAGCACAGAAATTGCGTCGGAATGGAATACAACATGCACCATGCCGACTTCTCTCCGGGAGAGTAATGCGTCTAATTATCTGTGCTTTGGCTCGTTCCTGTGATTCCAGTAATAGATTCCGATGGATATGGGAAGGTTTACTGTAACCTGTGGACCTTCATCTTGACGATGAAACACAGAAATTGCGTCGGAATTGAATACAACATGCACCAAGCCGACTTCTCTCCGGGAGAGTAATTCTTCTAACTATCTGTGCTTTGATTCGTTCCTGGGATTCCAGTAATAGATTCCGATGGACATGGGAAGGTTTACTGTAACCTGTGGACCTTCAACGTGACGATGAAGCACAGAAATTGCGTCGGAATGGAATACAACATGCACCATGCCGACTTCTCTCCGGGAGAGTAATGCGTCTAATTATCTGTGCTTTGACTCGTTCCTGGGATTCCAGTAATAGATTCCGATGGACATGGGAAGGTTTACTGTAACCTGTGGACCTTCATCTTGACGATGAAACACAGAAATTGCGTCGGAATTGAATACAACAGCCACCATGCCGACTTCTCTCCGGGAGAGTAATTCTTCTAACTATCTGTGCTTTGATTCGTTCCTGGGATTCCAGCAATAGATTCCGATGGACATGGGAAGGTTTACTGTAACCTGTGGACTTTCAACGTGACGATGAAGCACAGAAATTGCGTCGCAATTGAATACAACAGGCACCATGCTGACTTCTCTCCGGGAGAGTAATTCTTCTAATTATCTGTGCTTTGGCTCGTTCCTGGGATTCCAGTAATAGATTCCGATGGACATGGGAAGGTTTACTGTAACCTGTGGACCTTCAACGTTACGATGAAGCACAGAAATTGCGTCGGAATTGAATACAACAGGCACCATGCTGACTTCTCTCCGGGAGAGTAATTCTTCTAATTATTTGTGCTTTGATTCGTTCCTGGGATTCCAGTAATAGATTCCGATGGACATGGGAAGGTTTACTGTAACCTGTGGACCTTCAACGTGACGATGAAGCACAGAAATTGCGTCGGAATCGAATACAACAGGCACCATGCTGACTTCTCTCCGGGAGAGTAAGTCTTCTAACTATCTGTGATTTGATTCGTTCCTGGGATTCCAGTAATAGATTCCGATGGACATGGGAATTTTTACTGTAACCTGTGGACCTTCAACGTGACGATGAAGCACAGAAATTGCGTCGGAATTGAATACAACAGGCACCATGCTGACTTCTCTCCGGGAGAGTAATCTTTCTAACTATCTGTGCTTTGACTCGTTCCTGGGATTCCAGTAATAGATTCCGATGGACATGGGAAGGTTTACTGTAACCTGCGGACCTTCTCCTTGACGATGAAACACAGAAATTGCGTCGGAATTGAATACAACAGGCAGCATGCCGACTTCTCTCCGGGAGAGTAATTCTTCTAACTATCTGTGCTTTGATTCGATCCTGGGATTCCAGTAATAGCTTCCGATGGACATGGGAAGGTTTACTGTAACCTGTGGACCTGCAACGTGACGATGAAGCACAGAAATTGCGTCGGAATTGAATTCAACATGCACCATGCCGACTTCTCTCCGGGAGAGTAATTCTTCTAACTATCTGTGCTTTGATTCGTTCCTGGGATTCCAGTAATAGATTCCGATGGACATGGGAAGGTTTACTGTAACCTGTGACCTTCATCTCGACGATGAAACACAGAAATTGCGTCGGAATTGAATACAGCAGGCACCATGCTTACTTCTCTCCGGGAGAGTAATTCTTCTAACTATCTGTGCTTTGATTCGTTCCTGGGATTCCAGTAATAGATTCCGATGGACATGGGAAAGATTACTGTAACCTGTGGACCTTCAACGTGACGATGAAGCACAGAAATTGCGTCGGAACTGAATACAACAGGCACCATGCCGACTTCTCTCCGGGAGAGTAATGCTTCTAACTATCTGTGATCTGATTAGTTCCTGGGATTCCAGTAATAGATTCCGATGGACATGGGAAGGTTTACTGTAACCTGTGGACCTTCATCTTGTCGATGAAACACAGAAATTGCGTCGGAATGGAACACTACAGGCACCATGCTGACTTCTCTCCGGGAGAGTAATTCTTCTAACTATCTGTGCTTTGATTCGTTCCTGGGATTCCAGCAATAGATTCCGATGGACATGGGAAGGTTTACTGTAACCTGTGGACTTTCAACGTGACGATGAAGCACAGAAATTGCGTCGGAATTGAATACAACAGGCACCATGCTGACTTCTCTCCGGGAGAGTAATTCTTCTAATTATCTGTGCTTTGGCTCGTTCCTGGGATTCCAGTAATAGATTCCGATGGACATGGGAAGGTTTACTATAACCTGTGGACCTTCATCTTGACGATGAAACACAGAAATTGCGTCGGAATTGAATACAACAGGCACCATGCCGACTTCTCTGCGGGAGAGTAATTCTTCTAACTCTCTGTGCTTTGTTTCGTTCCTGGGAATCCAGTAATAGATTCCGATGGACATGGGAGGGTTACTGTAACCTGTGGACCTTCAACGTGACGATGAAACACAGAAATTGCGTCGGAATTGAATACAACAGGCACCATGCTGACTTATCTCCGGGAGAGTAATTCTTCTATCTGTGCTTTGATTCGTTCCTGGGATTCCAGTAACAGATTCCGATGGACATGGGAAGGTTTACTGCAACCTGTGGACCTTCAACGTGACGATGAAGCACAGAAATTGCGTCCGAATTGAATACAACATGCACCATGCCGACTTCTCTTCGGGAGAGTAATGCTTCTAACTATCTGTGCTTTGATTCGTTCCTGGGATTCCAGTAATATATTCCGATGGACTTGGTAAGGTTTACTGAAACCTGTGGACCTTCAACGTGACGATGAAGCACAGAAATTGCGTGGGAATTGAATACAACATGCACCATGCCGACTTCTCTCCGGGAGAGTAATGCTTCTAACTATCTGTGCTTTGATTCGTTCCTGGGATTCCAGTAATAGATTCCGATCCACATGGGAAGGTTTACTGTAACCTGTGGACCTTCAACGTGACGATGAAGCACAGAAATTGCGTCGGAATTGAATACAACAGGCACCATGCCGACCTCTCTCCGGGAGAGTAATGCTTCTAACTATCTGTGCTTTGATTCGTTCCTGGGATTCCAGTAATAGATTCCGATGGACATGGGAAGGTTTACTGTAACCTGTGGACCTTCAACGTGACGATGAAGCACAGAAATTGCGTCGGAATTGAATAGAAAAGGCACCATGCCGACTTCTCTCCGGGAGAGTAATGCGTCTAACTATCTGTGCTTTGATTCGTTCCTGGGATTCCAGTAATAGATTCCGATGGACATGGGAAGGTTTACTGTAACCTGTGGACCTTCAACGTGACGATGAAGCACAGAAATTGCGTCGGAATTGAATACAACAGGCACCATGCTGACTTCTCTCCGGGAGAGTAATTCTTCTAATTATCTGTGCTTTGATTCGTTCCGTAGATTCCAGTAATAGATTCCGATGGACATGGGAAGGTTTACTGTAACCTGTGGACCTTCAACGTGACGATGAAGCACAGAAATTGCGTCGGAATTGAATACAACATGCACCATGCTGACTTCTCTCCGGGAGAGTAATTCTTCTAACTATCTGTGCTTTGATTCCAGTAATAGATTCCGATGGACATGGGAAGGTTTACTGTAACCTGTGGACCTTCAACGTGACGATGAAGCACAGAAAGTGCGTCGGGATTGAATACAACATGCACCATGCTGACTTCTCTCCGGGAGAGTAATTCTTCTAACTATCTGTGCTTTGATTCGTTCCTGGGATTCCAGTAATAGATTCCGATGGACATGGGAAGGTTTACTGTAACCTGTGGACCTTCATCTTGACGATGAAACACAGTAATTGCGTCGGAATTGAATACAACAGGCACCATGCCGACTTCTCTCCGGGGGAGTAATTCTTCTAATTATCCGTGCTTTGATTCGGTCCTGGGATTCCAGTAAAAGATTCCGATGGACATGGGAAAGTTTACTGTAACCTGTGGACCTTCATCTTGACGATGAAACACAGAAATTGCGTCGGAATTGAATACAACAGGCACCATGCTGACTTCTCTCCGGCAGAGTAATTCTTCTATCTGTGCTTTGATTCGTTCCTGGGATTCCAGTAATAGATTCCGATGGACATGGGAAGGTTTACTGGAACCTGTGGACCTTCAACGTGACGATGAAGCACAGAAATTGCGTCCGAATTGAATACAACATGCACCATGCCGACTTCTCTCCGGGAGAGTAATGCTTCTAACTATCTGTGCTTTGATTCGTTCCTGGGATTCCAGTAATAGATTCCGATGGACTTGGGAAGGTTTACTGTAACCTGTGGACCTTCAACGTAACGATGAAGCAGAGAAATTGCGTCGGAATTGAATACAACGGGCACCATGCTGACGTCTCTCCGGGTGAGTAATTCTTCTAACTATCTGAGCTTTGATTCGTTCCTGGGATTCCAGTAATAGATTCCGGTGGACATGGGAAGGTTTACTGTAACCTGTGGACCTTCAACGTGACGATGAAGCACAGAAATTGCGTGGGAATTGATTACAACAGGCACCATGCTGACTTCTCTCCGGTAGAGCAATTCTTCTAACTATCTGTGTTTTGATTCGTTCCTGGGATTCCAGTAATAGATTCCGGTGGACATGGGAAGGTTTACTGTAACCTGTGGACCTTCAACGGGACGATGAAGCACAGAAATTGCGTGGGAATTGAATACAACATGCACCATGCCGACTTCTCCCTGGGAGAGTAATGCTTCTAACTATCTGTGCTTTGATTCATTCCTGGGATTCCAGTAATAGATTCCGATCCACATGGGAAGGTTTACTGTAACCTGTGGACCTTCAACATGACGATGAAGCACAGAAATTGCGTCGGAATTGAATACAACAGGCACCATGCCGACTTCTCTCTGGGAGAGTAATGCTTCTAACTATCTGTGCTTTGATTCGTTCCTGGGATTCCAGTAATAGATTCCGATGGACATGGGAAGGTTTACTGTAACCTGTGGACCTTCAACGTTACGATGAAGCACAGAAATTGCGTCGGAATTGAATACAACAGGCACCATGCTGACTTCTCTCCGGGAGAGTAATTCTTCTAATTATTTGTGCTTTGATTCGTTCCTGGGATTCCAGTAATAGATTCCGATGGACATGGGAAGGTTTACTGTAACCTGTGGACCTTCAACGTGACGATGAAGCACAGAAATTGCGTCGGAATCGAATACAACGGCACCATGCTGACTTCTCTCCGGGAGAGTAAGTCTTCTAACTATCTGTGATTTGATTCGTTCCTGGGATTCCAGTAATAGATTCCGATGGACATGGGAATTTTTACTGTAACCTGTGGACCTTCAACGTGACGATGAAGCACAGAAATTGCGTCGGAATTGAATACAACAGGCACCATGCCGACTTCTCTCCGGGAGAGTAATTCTTCTAATTATCTGTGCTTTGATTCGTTCCTGGGATTCCAGTAATAGATTCCGATGGACATGGGAAGGTTTACTGTAACCTGTGGACCTGCAACGTGACGATGAAGCACAGAAATTGCGTCGGAATTGAATTCAACATGCACCATGCCGACTTCTCTCCGGGAGAGTAATTCTTCTAACTATCTGTGCTTTGATTCGTTCCTGGGATTCCAGTAATAGATTCCGATGGACATGGGAAGGTTTACTGTAACCTGTGGACCTTCATCTCGACGATGAAACACAGAAATTGCGTCGGAATTGAATACAGCAGGCACCATGCTTACTTCTCTCCGGGAGAGTAATTCTTCTAACTATCTGTGCTTTGATTCGTTCCTGGGATTCCAGTAATAGATTCCGATGGACATGGGAAAGATTACTGTAACCTGTGGACCTTCAACGTGACGATGAAACACAGAAATTGCGTCGGAATTGAATACAACAGGCACCATGCCGACTTCTCTCCGGGAGAGTAATGCTTCTAACTATCTGTGATCTGATTAGTTCCTGGGATTCCAGTAATAGATTCCGATGGACATGGGAAGGTTTACTGTAACCTGTGGACCTTCATCTTGTCGATGAAACACAGAAATTGCGTCGGAATGGAACACTACAGGCACCATGCTGACTTCTCTCCGGGAGAGTAATTCTTCTAACTATCTGTGCTTTGATTCGTTCCTGGGATTCCAGCAATAGATTCCGATGGACATGGGAAGGTTTACTGTAACCTGTGGACTTTCAACGTGACGATGAAGCACAGAAATTGCGTCGGAATTGAATACAACAGGCACCATGCTGACTTCTCTCCGGGAGAGTAATTCTTCTAATTATCTGTGCTTTGGCTCGTTCCTGGGATTCCAGTAATAGATTCCGATGGACATGGGAAGGTTTACTATAACCTGTGGACCTTCATCTTGACGATGAAACACAGAAATTGCGTCGGAATTGAATACAACAGGCACCATGCCGACTTCTCTGCGGGAGAGTAATTCTTCTAACTCTCTGTGCTTTGTTTCGTTCCTGGGAATCCAGTAATAGATTCCGATGGACATGGGAGGGTTACTGTAACCTGTGGACCTTCAACGTGACGATGAAACACAGAAATTGCGTCGGAATTGAATACAACATGCACCATGCTGACTTCTCTCCGGGAGAGTAATTCTTCTAACTATCTGTGCTTTGATTCCAGTAATAGATTCCGATGGACATGGGAAGGTTTACTGTAACCTGTGGACCTTCAACGTGACGATGAAGCACAGAAAGTGCGTCGGGATTGAATACAACATGCACCATGCTGACTTCTCTCCGGGAGAGTAATTCTTCTAACTATCTGTGCTTTGATTCGTTCCTGGGATTCCAGTAATAGATTCCGATGGACATGGGAAGGTTTACTGTAACCTGTGGACATTCATCTTGACGATGAAACACAGTAATTGCGTCGGAATTGAATACAACAGGCACCATGCCGACTTCTCTCCGGGAGAGTAATTCTTCTAATTATCCGTGCTTTGATTCGTTCCTGGGATTCCAGCAATAGATTCCGATGGACATGGGAAGGTTTACTGTAACCTGTGGACTTTCAACGTGACGATGAAGCACAGAAATTGCGTCGGAATTGAATACAACAGGCACCATGCTGACTTCTCTCCGGGAGAGTAATTCTTCTAATTATCTGTGCTTTGGCTCGTTCCTGGTATTCCAGTAATAGATTCCGATGGACATGGGAAGGTTTACTATAACCTGTGGACCTTCATCTTGACGATGAAACACAGAAATTGCGTCGGAATTGAATACAACAGGCACCATGCTGACTTATCTCCGGGAGAGTAATTCTTCTATCTGTGCTTTGATTCGTTCCTGGGATTCCAGTAACAGATTCCGATGGACATGGGAAGGTTTACTGCAACCTGTGGACAATCAACGTGACGATGAAGCACAGAAATTGCGTCCGAATTGAATACAACATGCACCATGCCGACTTCTCTTCGGGAGAGTAATGCTTCTAACTATCTGTGCTTTGATTCGTTCCTGGGATTCCAGTAATATATTCCGATGGACTTGGGAAGGTTTACTGAAACCTGTGGACCTTCAACGTGACGATGAAGCACAGAAATTGCGTGGTAATTGAATACAACATGCACCATGCCGACTTCTCTCCGGGAGAGTAATGCTTCTAACTATCTGTGCTTTGATTCGTTCCTGGGATTCCAGTAATAGATTCCGATCCACATGGGAAGGTTTACTGTAACCTGTGGACCTTCAACGTGACGATGAAGCACAGAAATTGCGTCGGAATTGAATACAACAGGCACCATGCCGACCTCTCTCCGGGAGAGTAATGCTTCTAACTATCTGTGCTTTGATTCGTTCCTGGGATTCCAGTAATAGATTCCGATGGACATGGGAAGGTTTACTGTAACCTGTGGACCTTCAACGTGACGATGAAGCACAGAAATTGCGTCGGAATTGAATAGAAAAGGCACCATGCCGACTTCTCTCCGGGAGAGTAATGCGTCTAACTATCTGTGCTTTGATTCGTTCCTGGGATTCCAGTAATAGATTCCGATGGACATGGGAAGGTTTACTGTAACCTGTGGACCTTCAACGTGACGATGAAGCACAGAAATTGCGTCGGAATTGAATACAACAGGCACCATGCTGACTTCTCTCCGGGAGAGTAATTCTTCTAATTATCTGTGCTTTGATTCGTTCCGTAGATTCCAGTAATAGATTCCGATGGACATGGGAAGGTTTACTGTAACCTGTGGACCTTCAACGTGACGATGAAGCACAGAAATTGCGTCGGAATTGAATGCAACATGCACCATGCTGACTTCTCTCCGGGAGAGTAATTCTTCTAACTATCTGTGCTTTGATTCCAGTAATAGATTCCGATGGACATGGGAAGGTTTACTGTAACCTGTGGACCTTCAACGTGACGATGAAGCACAGAAAGTGCGTCGGGATTGAATACAACATGCACCATGCTGACTTCTCTCCGGGAGAGTAATTCTTCTAACTATCTGTGCTTTGATTCGTTCCTGGGATTCCAGTAATAGATTCCGATGGACATGGGAAGGTTTACTGTAACCTGTGGACCTTCATCTTGACGATGAAACACAGTAATTGCGTCGGAATTGAATACAACAGGCACCATGCCGACTTCTCTCCGGGAGAGTAATTCTTCTAATTATCCGTGCTTTGATTCGGTTCTGGGATTCCAGTAAAAGATTCCGATGGACATGGGAAAGTTTACTGTAACCTGTGGACCTTCATCTTGACGATGAAACACAGAAATTGCGTCGGAATTGAATACAACAGGCACCATGCTGACTTCTCTCCGGCAGAGTAATTCTTCTATCTGTGCTTTGATTCGTTCCTGGGATTCCAGTAATAGATTCCGATGGACATGGGAAGGTTTACTGGAACCTGTGGACCTTCAACGTGACGATGAAGCACAGAAATTGCGTCCGAATTGAATACAACATGCACCATGCCGACTTCTCTCCGGGAGAGTAATGCTTCTAACTATCTGTGCTTTGATTCGTTCCTGGGATTCCAGTAATAGATTCCGATGGACTTGGGAAGGTTTACTGTAACCTGTGGACCTTCAACGTAACGATGAAGCAGAGAAATTGCGTCGGAATTGAATACAACGGGCACCATGCTGACGTCTCTCCGGGTGAGTAATTCTTCTAACTATCTGTGCTTTGATTCGTTCCTGGGATTCCAGTAATAGATTCCGGTGGACATGGGAAGGTTTACTGTAACCTGTGGACCTTCAACGTGACGATGAAGCACAGAAATTGCGTGGGGATTGATTACAACAGGAACCATGCTGACTTCTCTCCGGGAGAGCAATTCTTCTAACTATCTGTGTTTTGATTCGTTCCTGGGATTCCAGTAATAGATTCCGGTGGACATGGGAAGGTTTACTGTAACCTGTGGACCTTCAACGTGACGATGAAGCACAGAAATTGCGTGGGAATTGAATACAACATGCACCATGCCGACTTCTCTCCGGGAGAGTAATGCTTCTAACTATCTGTGCTTTGATTCATTCCTGGGATTCCAGTAATAGATTCCGATCCACATGGGAAGGTTTACTGTAACCTGTGGACCTTCAACATGACGATGAAGCACAGAAATTGCGTCGGAATTGAATACAACAGGCACCATGCCGACTTCTCTCTGGGAGAGTAATGCTTCTAACTATCTGTGCTTTGATTCGTTCCTGGGATTCCAGTAATAGATTCCGATGGACATGGGAAGGTTTACTGTAACCTGTGGACCTTCAACGTTACGATGAAGCACAGAAATTGCGTCGGAATTGAATACAACAGGCACCATGCTGACTTCTCTCCGGGAGAGTAATTCTTCTAATTATTTGTGCTTTGATTCGTTCCTGGGATTCCAGTAATAGATTCCGATGGACATGGGAAGGTTTACTGTAACCTGTGGACCTTCAACGTGACGATGAAGCACAGAAATTGCGTCGGAATCGAATACAACGGCACCATGCTGACTTCTCTCCGGGAGAGTAAGTCTTCTAACTATCTGTGATTTGATTCGTTCCTGGGATTCCAGTAATAGATTCCGATGGACATGGGAATTTTTACTGTAACCTGTGGACCTTCAACGTGACGATGAAGCACAGAAATTGCGTCGGAATTGAATACAACAGGCACCATGCTGACTTCTCTCCGGGAGAGTAATTCTTCTAATTATCTGTGCTTTGATTCGTTCCTGGGATTCCATGAATAGATTCCGATGGACATGGGAAGGTTTACTGTAACCTGTGGACCTGCAACGTGACGATGAAGCACAGAAATTGCGTCGGAATTGAATTCAACATGCACCATGCCGACTTCTCTCCGGGAGAGTAATTCTTCTAACTATCTGTGCTTTGATTCGTTCCTGGGATTCCAGTAATAGATTCCGATGGACATGGGAAGGTTTACTGTAACCTGTGGACCTTCATCTCGACGATGAAACACAGAAATTGCGTCGGAATTGAATACAGCAGGCACCATGCTTGCTTCTCTCCGGGAGAGTAATTCTTCTAACTATCTGTGCTTTGATTCGTTCCTGGGATTCCAGTAATAGATTCCGATGGACATGGGAAAGATTACTGTAACCTGTGGACCTTCAACGTGACGATGAAGCACAGAAATTGCGTCGGAATTGAATACAACAGGCACCATGCCGACTTCTCTCCGGGAGAGTAATGCTTCTAACTATCTGTGATCTGATTAGTTCCTGGGATTCCAGTAATAGATTCCGATGGACATGGGAAGGTTTACTGTAACCTGTGGACCTTCATCTTGTCGATGAAACACAGAAATTGCGTCGGAATGGAACACTACAGGCACCATGCTGACTTCTCTCCGGGAGAGTAATTCTTCTAACTATCTGTGCTTTGATTCGTTCCTGGGATTCCAGCAATAGATTCCGATGGACATGGGAAGGTTTACTGTAACCTGTGGACTTTCAACGTGACGATGAAGCACAGAAATGCGTCGCAATTGAATACAACAGGCACCATGCTGACTTCTCTCCGGGAGAGTAATTCTTCTAATTATCTGTGCTTTGGCTCGTTCCTGGGATTCCAGTAATAGATTCCGATGGACATGGGAAGGTTTACTTTAACCTGTGGACCTTCAACGTTACGATGAAGCACAGAAATTGCGTCGGAATTGAATACAACAGGCACCATGCTGACTTCTCTCCGGGAGAGTAATTCTTCTAATTATTTGTGCTTTGATTCGTTCCTGGGATTCCAGTAATAGATTCCGATGGACATGGGAAGGTTTACTGTAACCTGTGGACCTTGAACGTGACGATGCAGCACAGAAGTTGCGTCTGAATTGAATACAACATGCACCATGCTGACTTCTCTCCGGGAGAGTAATTCTTCTAACTACCTGTGCTTTGATTCCAGTAATAGATTCCGATGGACATGGGAAGGTTTACTGTAACCTGTGGACCTTCAACGTGACGATGAAGCACAGAAATTGCGTCGGGATTGAATACAACATGCACCATGCTGACTTCTCTCCGGGAGAGTAATTCTTCTAACTATCTGTGCTTTGATTCGTTCCTGGGATTCCAGTAATAGATTCCGATGGACATGGGAAGGATTTCTGTAACCTGTGGACCTTCATCTTGACGATGAAACACAGAAATTGCGTCGGAATTGAATACAACAGGCACCATGCCGACTTCTCTCCGGGAGAGTAATTCTTCTAATTATCTGTGCTTTGATTCGTTCCTGGGATTCCAGTAATAGATTCCGATGGACATGGGAAGGTTTACTGTAACCTGTGGACTTTCATGTTGACGATGAAACACAGAAATTGCGTCGGAATTGAATACAACAGGCACCATGCCGACTTCTCTCCGGGAGAGTAATTCTTCTAACTAACTGTGCTTTGATTCGTTCCTGGGATTCCAGTAATAGATTCCGATGGACATGGGAGGGTTACTGTAACCTGTGGAATTTCAACGTGACGATGAAACACAGAAATTGCGTCGGAATTGAATACAACAGGCACCATGCTGACTTCTCTCCGGGAGAGTAATTCCTCTATCTGTGCTTTGATTCGTTCCTGGGATTCCAATAATAGATTCCGATGGACATGGGAAGGTTTACTGCAACCTGTGGAGCTTCAACGTGACGATGAAGCACAGAAATTGCGTCCGAATTGAATACAACATTCACCATGCCGACTTCTCTCCGGGAGAGTAATGCTTCTAACTATCTGTGCTTTGATTCGTTCCTGGGATTCCAGTAATAGATTCTGATGGATTTGGGAAGGTTTACTGTAACCTGTGGACCTTCAACGTAACGATGAAGCACAGAAATCGCGTCGGAATTGAATACAACAGGCACCATGCTGACTTCTCTCGGGGAGAGTAATTCTTCTAACTATCTGTGCTTTGATTCGTTCCGTGGATTCCAGTAATAGATTACGATGGACATGGGAAATTTTACTGTAACCTGTGGACCTTCAACGTGACGATGAAGCACAGAAATTGCGTCGGAATTGAATACAACATGCACCATGCTGACTTCTCTCCGGGAGAGTAATTCTTCTAACTATCTGTGCATTGATTCCAGTAATAGATTCCAATGGACATGGGAAGGTTTACTGTAACCTGTGGACCTTCAACGTGACGATGAAGCACAGAAAGTGCTTCGGGATTGAATACAACATGCACCATGCTGACTTCTCTCCGGGAGAGTAATTCTTCTAATTATCTGTGATTTGATTCGTTCCTGGGATTCCAGTAATAGATTCCGATGGACATGGGAAGGTTTACTGTAACCTGTGGACCTTCATCTTGACGATGAAACACAGAAATTGCGTCGCAATTGAATACAACAGGCACCATGCCGACTTCTCTCCGGGAGAGTAATTCTTCTAATTATCCGTGCTTTGATTCGGTCCTGGGATTCCAGTAATAGATTCAGATGGACATGGGAAGGTTTACTGTAACCTGTGGACCTTCATCTTGACGATGAAACACAGAAATTGCGTCGGAATTGAATACAACAGGCACCATGCCGACTTCTCTCCGGGAGAGTAATTCTTCTAACTCTCTGTGCTTTGATTCGTTCCTGGGAATCCAGTAATAGATTCCGATGGACATGGGAGGGTTACTGTAACCTGTGGACCTTCAACGTGACGATGAAACACAGAAATTGCGTCGGAATTGAATACAACAGGCACCATGCTGACTTCTCTCCGGGAGAGTAATTCTTCAATCTGTGCTTTGATTCGTTCCTGGGATTCCAGCAACAGATTCCGATGGACATGGGAAGGTTTACTGCAACTTGTGGACCTTCAACGTGACGATGAAGCACTGAAATTGCGTCCGAATTGAATACAACATGCACCATGCCGACTTCTCTCCGGGAGAGTAATGCTTCTAACTATCTGTGCTTTGATTCGTTCCTGGGATTCCAGTAATAGATTCCGATGGACTTGGGAAGGTTTACTGTAACCTGTGGACCTTCAACGTGACGATGAAGCACAGAAAGTGCGTCGGGATTGAATACAAAATGCACCATGCTGTTTTCTCTCCGGGAGAGTAATTCTTCTAACTATCTGTGCTTTGATTCGTTCCTGGGATTCCAGTAACAGATTCCGATGGACATGGGAAGGTTTACTGTAACCTGTGGACCTTCATCTTGACGATGAAACACAGTAATTGCGTCGGAATTGAATACAACAGGCACCATGCCGACTTCTCTCCGGGAGAGTAATTCTTCTAATTATCCGTGCTTTGATTCGGTCCTGGGATTCCAGTAATAGATTCCGATGGACATGGGAAAGTTTACTGTAACCTGTGGACCTTCATCTTGACGATGAAACACAGAAATTGCGTCGGAATTGAATACAACAGGCACCATGCCGACTTCTCTCCGGGAGAGTAATTCTTCTAACTATCTGTGCTTTGATTCGTTCCTGGGATTCCAGTAATAGATTCCGTTGGACATGGGTGGGTTACTATAACCTGTGGACCTTCAACGTGACGATGAAACACAGAAATTGCGTCGGAATTGAATACAACAGGCACCATGCTGACTTCTCTCCGGCAGAGTAATTCTTCTATCTGTGCTTTGATTCGTTCCTGGGATTCCAGTAATAGATTCCGATGGACATGGGAAGGTTTACTGCAACCTGTGGACCTTCAACGTGACGATGAAGCACAGAAATTGCGTCCGAATTGAATACAACATGCACCATGCCGACTTCTCTCCGGGAGACTAATGCTTCTAACTATCTGTGCTTTGATTCGTTCCTGTGATTCCAGTAATAGATTCCGATGGACTTGGGAAGGTTTACTGTAACCTGTGGACCTTCAACGTAACGATGAAGCACAGAAATTGCGTCGGAATTGAATACAACGGGCACCATGCTGACGTCTCTCTGGGTGAGTAATTCTTCTAACTATCTGTGCTTTGATTCGTTCCTGGGATTCCAGTAATAGATTCCGGTGGACATGGGAAGGTTTACTGTAACCTGTGGACCTTCAACGTGACGATGAAGCACAGAAATTGCGTGGGAATTGATTACAACAGGCACCATGCTGACTTCTCTCCGGGAGAGCAATTCTTCTAACTATCTGTGTTTTGATTCGTTCCTGGGATTCCAGTAATAGATTCCGGTGGACATGGGAAGGTTTACTGTAACCTGTGGACCTTCAACGTGGCGATGAAGCACAGAAATTGCGTGGGAATTGAATACAACATGCACCATGCCGACTTCTCTCCGGGCGAGTAATGCTTCTAACTATCTGTGCTTTGATTCGTTCCTGGGATTCCAGTAATAGATTCCGATCCACATGGGAAGGTTTACTGTAACCTGTGGACCTTCAACATGACGATGAAGCACAGAAATTGCGTCGGAATTGAATACAACGGGCACCATGCTGACGTCTCTCTGGGTGAGTAATTCTTCTAACTATCTGTGCTTTGATTCGTTCCTGGGATTCCAGTAATAGATTCCGGTGGACATGGGAAGGTTTACTGTAACCTGTGGACCTTCAACGTGACGATGAAGCACAGAAATTGCGTCGGAATTGAATACAACAGGCACCATGCCGACTTCTCTGAGGGAGAGTAATGCTTCTAACTATCTGTGCTTTGATTCGTTCCTGGGATTCCAGTACTAGATTCCGATGGACATGGGAAGGTTTACTGTAACCTGTGGACCTTCAACGTGACGATGAAGCACAGAAATGGCGTCGGAATTGAATACAACATGCACCATGCCGACTTCTCTCCGGGAGAGTAATGCGTCTAACTATCTGTGATTTGATTCGTTCCTGGGATTCCAGTAATAGATTCCGATGGACATGGGAAGGTTTACTGTAACCTGTGGACCTTCATCTTGTCGATGAAACACAGAAATTGCGTCGGAATTGAATACAACAGGCACCATGCCGACTTCTCTCCGGGAGAGTAATTCTTCTAACTATCTGTGCTTTGATTCGTTCCTGGGATTCCAGTAATAGATTCCGACGGACATGAGAAGGTTTACTGTAACCTGTGGACCTTCATCTTGACGATTAAACACAGAATTTGCGTCGGAATTGAATACAACAGGCACCATGCTGACTTCTCTCCGGGAGAGTAATGCTTCTAACTATCTGTGCTTTGATTCGTTCCTGGGATTCCAGTAATAGATTCCAATGGACATGGGAAGGTTTACTGTAACCTGTGGACCTTCATCTTGACGATGAAACACAGAAATTGCGTCGAAATTGAATACAACAGGCACCATGCCGTCTTCTCTCCGGGAGAGTAATGCTTCTAACTATCTGTGCTTTGATTCGTTCCTGGGATTCCAGTAATAGATTCCGATGGACATGGGAAGGTTTACTGTAACCTGTGGACCTTCAACGTGACGATGAAGCACAGAAATTGCGTCGGAATTGAAAACAACAGGCACCATGCTGACTTCTCTCCGGGAGAGTAATTCTTTTAACTATCTGTGCTTTGATTCGTTCCTGGGATTCCAGTAACAGATTCCGATGGACATGGGAAGGTTTACTGTAACCTGTGGATCTTCAACGTGACGATGAAGCACAGAAATTGCGTCGGAATTGAATACAACATGCACCATGCCGACTTCTCTCCGGGAGAGTAATGCGTCTAACTATCTGTGATTTGATTCGTTCCTGGGATTCCAGTAGTAGATTCCGATGGACATGGCAAGGTTTACTGTAACCTGTGGACCTTCATCTTGACGATGAAACACAGAAATTGCGTCGGAATTGAATACAACAGGCACCATGCCGACTTCTCTCCGGGAGAGTAATTCTTCTAACTATCTATGCTTTGATTCGTTCCTGGGAATCCAGTAATACATTCCGATGGACATGAGAAGGTTTACTGTAACCTGTGGACCTTCATCTTGACGATGAAACACAGAAATTGCGTCGGAATTGAATACAACAGGCACCATGCTGACTTCTCTCCGGGAGAGTAATGCTTCTAACTATCTGTGCTTTGATTCGTTCCTGGGATTCCAGTAATAGATTCCGATGGACATGGGAAGGATTACTGTAACCTGTGGACCTTCAACGTGACGATGAAGCACAGAAATTGCGTCGGAATTGAATACAACAGGCACCATGCCGACTTCTCTCCGGGAGAGTAATGCGTCTAATTATCTGTGCTTTGATTTGTTCCTGGTATTCCAGTAATAGATTCCGATGGACATGGGAAGGTTTACTGTAACCTGTGGACCTTCATCTTGACGATGAAGCACAGAAATTGCGTCGGAATTGAATACAACATGCACCATGCCGACTTCTCTCCGGGAGAGTAATGCGTCTAATTATCTGTGCTTTGATTCGTTCCTGGGATTCCAGTAATAGATTCCGATGGACATGGGAAGGTTTACTGTAACCTGTGGACCTTCATCTTGACGATGAAACACAGAAATTGCGTCGAAATTGAATACAACAGGCACCATGCCGACTTCTCTCCGGGAGAGTAATGCTTCTAACTATCTGTGCTTTGATTCGTTCCTGGGATTCCAGTAATAGATTCCGATGGACATGGGAAGGTTTACTGTAACCTGTGGACCTTCAACGTGACGATGAAGCACAGAAATTGCGTCGGAATTGAAAACAACAGGCACCATGCTGACTTCTCTCCGGGAGAGTAATTCTTTTAACTATCTGTGCTTTGATTCGTTCCTGGGATTCCAGTAACAGATTCCGATGGACATGGGAAGGTTTACTGTAACCTGTGGATCTTCAACGTGACGATGAAGCACAGAAATTGCGTCGGAATTGAATACAACATGCACCATGCCGACTTCTCTCCGGGAGAGTAATGCGTCTAACTATCTGTGATTTGATTCGTTCCTGGGATTCCAGTAGTAGATTCCGATGGACATGGGAAGGTTTACTGTAACCTGTGGACCTTCATCTTGACGATGAAACACAGAAATTGCGTCGGAATTGAATACAACAGGCACCATGCCGACTTCTCTCCGGGAGAGTAATTCTTCTAACTATCTATGTTTGATTCGTTCCTGGGAATCCAGTAATACATTCCGATGGACATGAGAAGGTTTACTGTAACCTGTGGACCTTCATCTTGACGATGAAACACAGAAATTGCGTCGGAATTGAATACAACAGGCACCATGCTGACTTCTCTCCGGGAGAGTAATGCTTCTAACTATCTGTGCTTTGATTCGTTCCTGGGATTCCAGTAATAGATTCCGATGGACATGGGAAGGATTACTGTAACCTGTGGACCTTCAACGTGACGATGAAGCACAGAAATTGCGTCGGAATTGAATACAACAGGCACCATGCCGACTTCTCTCCGGGAGAGTAATGCGTCTAATTATCTGTGCTTTGATTTGTTCCTGGGATTCCAGTAATAGATTCCGATGGACATGGGAAGGTTTACTGTAACCTGTGGACCTTCATCTTGACGATGAAGCACAGAAATTGCGTCGGAATTGAATACAACAGGCACCATGCCGACTTCTCTCCGGGAGAGTAATTCTTCTAACTATCTGCGTTATGATTCATTCCTGGGATTCCAGTAATAGATTCCGATGGACATGGGAAGGTTTACTGTAACCTGTGGACCTTCATCTTGACGATGAAAAAAATGAAATTGCGTCGGAATTGAATACAACAGGCACCATGCCAACTTCTCTCCGGGAGAGTAATTCTTCTAACTATCTGTGCTTTGATTCGTTCCTGGGATTCCAGTAATAGATTCCGATGGACATGGGAAGGTTTACTGTAACCTGTGGACCTTCAACGTGACGATGAAGCACAGAAATTGCGTCGGAATTGAATACAACAGGCACCATGCTGACTTCTCTCCGGGAGAGTAATTCTTTTAACTATCTGTGCTTTGATTCCTTCCTGGGATTCCAGTAACAGATTCCGATGGACATGGGAAGGTTTACTGTAACCTGTGGACCTTCAACGTGACGATGAAGCACAGAAATTGCGTCGTAATTGAGTACAACATGCACCATGCCGACTTCTCTCCGGGAGAGTAATGCTTCTAACTATCTGTGCTTTGATTCGTTCCTGGGATTCCAGTAATAGATTCCGATGGACATGGGAAAGTTTACTGTAACCTGTGGACCTTCATCTTGACGATGAAACACAGAAATTGCGTCGGAATTGAATACAACAGGCACCATGCCGACTTCTCTCCGGGAGAGTAATTCTTCTAACTATCTGTGCTTTGATTCGTTCCTGGGATTCCAGTAATAGATTCCGATGGACATGGGAAGGTTTACTGTAACCTGTGGACCTTCATCTTGACGATGACACACAGAAATTGCGTCGTAATTGAATACAACAGGCACCATGCTCACTTCTCTCCGGGAGAGTAATGCTTCTAACTATCTGTGCTTTGATTCGTTCCTGGGATTCCAGTAATAGATTCCGATGGACATGGGAAGGTTTACTGTAACCTGTGGACCTTCAACGTGACGATGAAGCACAGAAATTGCGTCGGAATTGAATACAACAGGCACCATGCCGACTTCTCTCCGGGAGAGTAACTAGTCTAACTATCTGTGCTTTGATTCGTTCCGGGGATTCCAGTAATAGATTCCGATGGACATGGGAAGGTTTACTGTAACCTGTGGACCTTCAACGTGACGATGAAGCACAGAAATTGCGTCGGAATTGAATACAAAAGGCACCATGCCGACTTCTCTCCGGGAGAGTAATGCGTCTAACTATCTGTGCTTTGATTCGTTCCTGGGATTCCAGTAATAGATTCCGATGGACATGGGATAGATTACTGTAACCTGTGGAGCTTCAACGTGACGATGAAGCACAGAAATTGCGTCGGAATTGAATACAACAGGCACCATGCCGACTTCTCTCCGGGAGAGTAATGCGTCTAACAATCTGTGCTTTGATTCGTTCCTGGGATTCCAGTAATAGATTCCGATGGACATGGGAAGGTTTACTGTAACCTGTGGACCTTCATCTTGACGATAAGCACAGAAATTGCGCCGGAATTGAATACAACAGGCACCATGCCGACTTCTCTCCGGGAGAGTAATTCTTCTAACTATCTGTGCTTTGATTCGTTCCTAGGTTTCCAGTAATAGATTCCGATGGACATGGGAAGGTTTACTGTATCCTGTGGACCTTCATCTTGACGATGAAACACAGAAATTGCGTCGGAATTGAATACAACAGGCACCATGCTGACTTCGCTCCGGGAGAGTAATGCTTCTAACTATCTGTGCTTTGATTCGTTCCTGGGATTCCAGTAATAGATTCCGATGGACATGGGAAGGTTTACTGTAACCTGTTTACCTTCAACGTGACGATGAAGCACAGAAATTGCGTCGGAATTGAATACAAAAGGCACCATGCCGACTTCTCTCCGGGAGAGTAATGCGTCTAACTATCTGTGCTTTGATTCGTTCCTGGGATTCCAGTAATAGATTCCGATGGACATGGGAAGGATTATTGTAACCTGTGGAGCTTCAACGTGACGATGAAGCACAGATATTGCGTCGGAATTGAATACAACAGGCACCATGCCGACTTCTCTCCGGGAGAGTAATGCGTCTAACTATCTGTGCTTTGATTCGTTCCTGGGATTCCAGTAATAGATTCCGATGGACATGGGAAGGTTTACTGTAACCTGTGGACCTTCATCTTGACGATGAAGCACAGAAATTGCGTTGGAATTGAATACAACAGGCACCATGCCGACTTCTCTCCGGGAGAGTAATTCTTCTAACTATCAGTGCTTTGATTCGTTCCTGGGATCCAGTAATAGATTCCGATGGACACGGGAAGGTTTACTGTATCCTGTGGACCTTCATCTTGACGATGAAACACAGAAATTGCGTCGGAATTGAATACAACAGGCACCATGCTGACTTCTCTCCGGGAGAGTAATGCTTCTAACTATCTGTGCTTTGATTCGTTCCTGGGATTCCAGTAATAGATTCCGATGGACATGGGAAGGTTTACTGTAACCTGTGGACCTTCAACGTGACGATGATGCACACATATTGCGTCGGAATTGAATACAACAGGCACCATTCCCACTTCTCACCGGGAGAGTAATGCTTCTGACTATCTGTGCTTTGATTCGTTCCTGGGATTCCAGTAATAGATTCCGATGGACATGGGAAGGTTTACTGTAACCTGTGGACCTTCAACGTGACGATGAAGCACAGAAATTGCGTCGGAATTGAATACAACATGCACCATGCCGACTTCTCTCCGGGAGAGTAATGCGTCTAACTATCTGTGATTTGATTCGTTCCTGGGATTCCAGTAGTAGATTCCGATGGACATGGGAAGGTTTACTGTAACCTGTGGACCTTCATCTTGACGATGAAACACAGAAATTGCGTCGGAATTGAATACAACAGGCACCATGCCGACTTCTCTCCGGGAGAGTAATTCTTCTAACTATCTATGTTTGATTCGTTCCTGGGAATCCAGTAATACATTCCGATGGACATGAGAAGGTTTACTGTATCCTGTGGACCTTCATCTTGACGATGAAACACAGAAATTGCGTCGGAATTGAATACAACAGGCACCATGCTGACTTCTCTCCGGGAGAGTAATGCTTCTAACTATCTGTGCTTTGATTCGTTCCTGGGATTCCAGTAATAGATTCCGATGGACATGGGAAGGATTACTGTAACCTGTGGACCTTCAACGTGACGATGAAGCACAGAAATTGCGTCGGAATTGAATACAACAGGCACCATGCCGACTTCTCTCCGGGAGAGTAATGCGTCTAATTATCTGTGCTTTGATTTGTTCCTGGGATTCCAGTAATAGATTCCGATGGACATGGGAAGGTTTACTGTAACCTGTGGACCTTCATCTTGACGATGAAGCACAGAAATTGCGTCGGAATTGAATACAACAGGCACCATGCCGACTTCTCTCCGGGAGAGTAATTCTTCTAACTATCTGTGCTTTGATTCGTTCCTGGGATTCCAGTAATAGATTCCGATGGACATGGGAAGGTTTACTGTAACCTGTGGACCTTCAACGTGACGATGAAGCACAGAAATTGCGTCGGAATTGAATACAACAGGCACCATGCTGACTTCTCTCCGGGAGAGTAATTCTTTTAACTATCTGTGCTTTGATTCCTTCCTGGGATTCCAGTAACAGATTCCGATGGACATGGGAAGGTTTACTGTAACCTGTGGACCTTCAACGTGACGATGAAGCACAGAAATTGCGTCGTAATTGAGTACAACATGCACCATGCCGACTTCTCTCCGGGAGAGTAATGCTTCTAACTATCTGTGCTTTGATTCGTTCCTGGGATTCCAGTAATAGATTCCGATGGACATGGGAAAGTTTACTGTAACCTGTGGACCTTCATCTTGACGATGAAACACAGAAATTGCGTCGGAATTGAATACAACAGGCACCATGCCGACTTCTCTCCGGGAGAGTAATTCTTCTAACTATCTGTGCTTTGATTCGTTCCTGGGATTCCAGTAATAGATTCCGATGGACATGGGAAGGTTTACTGTAACCTGTGGACCTTCATCTTGACGATGACACACAGAAATTGCGTCGTAATTGAATACAACAGGCACCATGCTCACTTCTCTCCGGGAGAGTAATGCTTCTAACTATCTGTGATTTGATTCGTTCCTGGGATTCCAGTAATAGATTCCGATGGACATGGGAAGGTTTACTGTAACCTGTGGACCTTCAACGTGACGATGAAGCACAGAAATTGCGTCGGAATTGAATACAACAGGCACCATGCCGACTTCTCTCCGGGAGAGTAATGCGTCTAACTATCTGTGCTTTGATTCGTTCCTGGGATTCCAGTAATAGATTCCGATGGACATGGGATAGATTACTGTAACCTGTGGAGCTTCAACGTGACGATGAAGCACAGAAATTGCGTCGGAATTGAATACAACAGGCACCATGCCGACTTCTCTCCGGGAGAGTAATGCGTCTAACAATCTGTGCTTTGATTCGTTCCTGGGATTCCAGTAATAGATTCCGATGGACATGGGAAGGTTTACTGTAACCTGTGGACCTTCATCTTGACGATAAAGCACAGAAATTGCGTCGGAATTGAATACAACAGGCACCATGCCGACTTCTCTCCGGGAGAGTAATTCTTCTAACTATCTGTGCTTTGATTCGTTCCTAGGTTTCCAGTAATAGATTCCGATGGACATGGGAAGGTTTACTGTATCCTGTGGACCTTCATCTTGACGATGAAACACAGAAATTGCGTCGGAATTGAATACAACAGGCACCATGCTGACTTCGCTCCGGGAGAGTAATGCTTCTAACTATCTGTGCTTTGATTCGTTCCTGGGATTCCAGTAATAGATTCCGATGGACATGGGAAGGTTTACTGTAACCTGTTTACCTTCAACGTGACGATGAAGCACAGAAATTGCGTCGGAATTGAATACAAAAGGCACCATGCCGACTTCTCTCCGGGAGAGTAATGCGTCTAACTATCTGTGCTTTGATTCGTTCCTGGGATTCCAGTAATAGATTCCGATGGACATGGGAAGGATTATTGTAACCTGTGGAGCTTCAACGTGACGATGAAGCACAGATATTGCGTCGGAATTGAATACAACAGGCACCATGCCGACTTCTCTCCGGGAGAGTAATGCGTCTAACTATCTGTGCTTTGATTCGTTCCTGGGATTCCAGTAATAGATTCCGATGGACATGGGAAGGTTTACTGTAACCTGTGGACCTTCATCTTGACGATGAAGCACAGAAATTGCGTTGGAATTGAATACAACAGGCACCATGCCGACTTCTCTCCGGGAGAGTAATTCTTCTAACTATCAGTGCTTTGATTCGTTCCTGGGATTCCAGTAATAGATTCCGATGGACATGGGAAGGTTTACTGTATCCTGTGGACCTTCATCTTGACGATGAAACACAGAAATTGCGTCGGAATTGAATACAACAGGCACCATGCTGACTTCTCTCCGGGAGAGTGATGCTTCTAACTATCTGTGCTTTGATTCGTTCCTGGGATTCCAGTAATAGATTCCGATGGACATGGGAAGGTTTACTGTAACCTGTGGACCTTCAACGTGACGATGATGCACACATATTGCGTCGGAATTGAATACAACAGGCACCATTCCCACTTCTCACCGGGAGAGTAATGCTTCTAACTATCTGTGCTTTGATTCGTTCCTGGGATTCCAGTAATAGATTCCGATGGACATGGGAAGATTTACTGTAACCTGTGGACCTTCATCTTAACGATGAAACACAGAAATTGCGTCGGAATTGAATACAACAGGCACCATGCCGACTTCTGTCCGGGTGAGTAATGCTCCTAACTATCTGTGCTTTGATTCGTTCCTGGGATTCCAGTAATAGATTCCGATGGACATAGGAACGTTTACTGTCACCTGTGGACCTTCATCTTGACGATGAAACACAGAAATTGCGTCGGAATTGAATACAACAGGCACCATGCTCACTTCTCTCCGGGAGAGTACAACTTCTAACTATCTGTGCCCTGATTCGTTCCTGGGATTCCAGTAATAGATTCCGATGGACATGGGAAAGTATACTGCAACCTGTGGACCTTCAACGTGACGATGAAGCATAGAAATTGCGTCGGAATTGAATACAACAGGCACCATGCCGACTCCTCTCCGGGAGAGTAATTCTTTTAACTATCTGTGCTTTGATTCGTTCCTGGGATTCCAGTAATAGATTCCGATGGACATGGGAAAGTTTACTGTAACCTGTGGACCTTCATCTTGACGATGAAACACAGAAATTGCGTCGGAATTGAACACAACAGGCACCATGCTGACTTCTCGCCGGGAGAGTAATACTTCTTACTGTCTCTGCTTTGATTCTTTCCTGGGATGATAGTAATAGATTCCGATGGACTTGGGAAGGTTTACTGTAACCTGTGGACCTTCATCGTGGCGATGAAGCACAGAAATTGCGTCGGAATTGAATACAACAGGCACCATGCCGACTTCTCTCCGGGAGAGTAATTCTTCTAATTATCTGTGCTTTGATTCGTTCCTGGGATTCCAGTAATAGATTCCGATGGACATGGGAAGGTTTACTGTAACCTGTGGACCTTCATCTTGACGATGAAACACAGAAAATGCGTCGGAATTGAATACAACAGGCACCATTCTGACTTCTCTCCGGGAGAGTAATGCTTCTAACTATCTGTGCTTTGATTCGTTCCTGGGATTCCAGTAATAGATTCCGATGGACATGGGAAGGTTTACTGTAACCTGTGGACCTTCATCTTGACGATGAAACACAGAAATTGCGTCCGAATTGAATCCGACAGGCACCATGCCGACTTCTCTCCGGGAGAGTAATGCTTCTAATTATCTGTGCTTTGATTCGTTCCTGGGATTCCAGTAATAGATTCCGACGGACATGGGAAGGTTTACTGTAACCTGTGGACCTTCATCTTGACGATGAAACACAGAAACTGCGTCGGAATTGAATACAACAGGCACCATGCCGACTTCTCTCCGGGAGTGTAATGCTTCAAATTATCTGTGCTTTGATTCGTTCCTGGGATTCCAGTAATAGATTTCGATGGACATGGGAAGGTTTACTGTAGCCTGTGGACCTTCATCTTGACGATGAAACACAGAAATTGCGTCGGAATTGAATACAACAGGCACCATGCTAACTTCTCTCCGGGAGAGTAATGCTTCTAACTATTTGAGCTTTGATTCGTTTCTGGGAATCCAGTAATAGATTCCGATGGACATGGGAAAGTTTACTGTAACCTGTGGACCTTCAACGTGACGATGAAGCACAGCAATTGCGTCGGAATTGAATACAACAGGCACCATGCCAACTTCTCTCTGGGAGAGTAATTCTTCTAATTATCTGTGCTTTGATTCGTTCCTTCGATTCCAGTAATAGATTCCGATGGACATGGGAAAGTTTACTGTAACCTGTGGACCTTCATCTTGACGATGAAACACAGAAATTGCGTCGGAATTGAATACAACAGGCACCATGCCGACTTCTCTCCGGGTGAGTAATGCTTCTAATTATCTGTGCTTTGATTCGTTCCTGGGATTCCAGTAATAGATTCCGATGGACATGGGAAGGTTTACTGTAACCTGTGGACCTTCGTCTTGACGATGAAACACAGAAATTGCGTCGGAATTGAATACAACAGGCACCATGCTGACTTCTCTCCGGGAGAGTAATGCTTCTAACTATCTGCGCTTTGATTCGTTCCTGGGATTCCAGTAATAGATTCCGATGGACATGGGAAAGTTTACTGTAACCTGTGGACCTTCAACGTGACGATGAAGCACAGAAATTGCGTCGGAATTGAATACAACAGGCACCATGCCGACTTCTCTTCGGGAGAGTAATGCTTCTAACTATCTGTGCTTTGATTAGTTCCTGGGATTCCAGTAATAGATTCCGATGGACATGGGATGGTTTACTGTAACCTGTGGACCTTCATCTTGACGATGAAACACAGAAATTGCGTCGGAATTGAACACAACAGGCACTATGCTGACTTCTCTCCGGGAGAGTAATACTTCTAACTGTCTCTGCTTTGACTCTTTCCTGGGATGCCAGTAATAGATTCCGATGGACATGGGAAGGTTTACTGTAACCTGTGGACCTTCAACGTGACGATGAAGCACAGAAATTGCGTCGGAATTGAATACAACAGGCACCATGCCGACTTCTCTCCGGGAAAGTAATTCTTCCAATTATCTGTGCTTTGATTCGTTCCTGGGATTCCAGTAATAGATTCCAATGGACATGGGGAGGTTTACTGTAACCTGTGGACCTTCAACGTGACGATGAAACACAGAAATTGCGTCGGAATTGAATACAACAGGCACCATGCCGACTTCTCTCCGGGAGAGTAATGCTTCTAACTGTCTCTGATTTGATTCTTTCCTGGGATGCCAGTAATAGTTTCCGATGGACATGGGAAGGTTTACTGTAACCTGTGGACCTTCCTCTTGACGATGAAACACAGAAATTGGGTCGGAATTGAATACAACAGGCACCATGCTGACTTTTCTCCGGGAGAGTAATGCTTCTAACTATCTGTGCTTCGATTCTTTCCTGGGATGCCAGTAATAGATTCCGATGGACATGGGAAGGTTTACTGTAACCTGTGGACCTTCATATTGACGAAGAAGCACAGAAATTGTGTCGGAATTGAATACAACAGGCAGCATGCCGACTTCTCTCCGGGAGAGTAATGCGTCTCACTATCTGTGCTTTGATTCGTTCCTGGGATTCCAGTAATATATTCCGATGGACATGGGAATTTTTACTGTAACCTGTGGACCTTCAACGTGACGATGAGGCACAGAAATTGCGTCGGAATTGAATATAACAATCACCATGCCGACTTCTCTCCGGGAGAGTAATTCTTCTAATTATCTGTGCTTTGATTCGTTCCTGGGATTCCAGTAATAGATTCCGATGGACATGGGAGAGTTTACTGTAACCTGTGGACCTTCATCTTGACGATGAAACACAGAAATTGCGTCGGAATTGAATACAACAGGCACCATGCTGACTTCTCTCCGGGAGAGTAATGCTTCTAACTATCTGTGCTTTGATTCGTTCCTGGGATTCCAGTAATAGATTCCGATTAACATGGGAAGGTTTACTGTACCTGTGGACCTTCATCTTGACGATGAAACACAGAAATTGCGTCGGAATTGAATACAACAGGCACCATGCTGACTTCTCTCCGGGAGAGTAATGCTTCTAACTATCTGTGCTCTGATTCGTTCCAGGGATTCCAGTAATAGATTCCGATGGACATGGGAAAGTTTACTGTAACCTGTGGACCTTCAACGTGACGATGAAGCACAGAAATTGCGTCGGAATTGAATACAACAGGCACCATGCTGACTTCTCTCCGGGAGAGTAATTCTTTTAACTATCTGTGATTTGATTCGTTCCTGGGATTCCAGTAATAGATTCCGATGGACATGGGAAGGTTTACTGTAACCTGTGGTCCTTCATCTTGACGATGAAACACAGAGATTGCGTCGGAATTGAACACAACAGGCACCATGCTGACTTCTCTCCGGGAGAGTAATACTTCTTACTGTCTCTGCTTTGATTCTTTCCTGGGATGCCAGTAATAGATTCCGATGGACTTGGGAAGGTTTACTGTAACCTGTGGATCTTCAACGTGGCGATGATGCACAGAAATTGCGTCGGAATAGAATACAACAGGCACCATGCCGACTTCTCTCCGGGAGAGTAATTCTTCTAATTATCTGTGCTTTGATTCGTTCCTGGGATTCCAGTAATAGATTGCGATGGACATGGGAAGGTTTACTGTACCCTGTGGACCTTCATCTTGACGATGAAACACAGAAAATGCGTCGGAATTGAATACAACAGGCACCATGCTGACTTCTCTCCGGGAGAGTAATGCTTCTAACTATCTGTGCTTTGATTCGTTCCTGGGATTCCAGTAATAGATTCCGATGGACATGGGAAGGTTTACTGTAACCTGTGGTCCTTCATCTTGACGATGAAACACAGAAACTGCGTCGGAATTGAATACAACAGGCACCATGCCGACTTCTCTCCGGGAGTGTAATGCTTCAAATTATCTGTGCTTTGATTCGTTCCTGGGATTCCAGTAATAGATTTCGATGGACATGGGAAGGTTTACTGTAACCTGAGGACCTTCATCTTGACGATGAAACACAGAAATTGCGTCGGAATTGAATACAACAGGCACCATGCTAACTTCTCTCCGGGAGAGTAATGCTTCTAACTATCTATGCTTTGATTCGTTTCTGGGATTCCTGTAATAGATTCCGATGGACATGGGAAAGTTTACTGTAACCTGTGGACCTTCAACGTGACGATGAAGCACAGCAATTGCGTCGGAATTGAATACAACAGGCACCATGCCGACTTCTCTCTGGGAGAGTAATTCTTCTAATTATCTGTGCTTTGATTCGTTCCTGGGATTCCAGTAATAGATTCCGATGGACATGGGAAAGTTTACTGTAACCTGTGGACCTTCAACGTGACGATGAAGCACAGCAATTGCGTCGGAATTGAATACAACAGGCACCATGCCGACTTCTCTCTGGGAGAGTAATTCTTCTAATTATCTGTGCTTTGATTCGTTCCTGGGATTCCAGTAATAGATTCCGATGGACATGGGAAAGTTTACTGTAACCTGTGGACCTTCATCTTGACGATGAAACACAGAAATTGCGTCGGAATTGAATACAACAGGCACCATGCCGACTTCTCTCCGGGCGAGTAATGCTTCTAATTATCTGTGATTTGATTCGTTCCTGGGATTCCAGTAATAGATTCCGATGGACATGTGAAGGTTTACTGTAACCTGTGGACCTTCAACGTGACGATGAAGCACAGAAATTGCGTCGGAATTGAATACAACAGGCACCATGCCGACTTCTCTCCGGGATAGTAATGCTTCTAACTATCTGTGCTTTGATTAGTTCCTGGGATTCCAGTAATAGATTCCGATGGACATGGGATGGTTTACTGTAACCTGTGGACCTTCATCTTGACGATGAAACACAGAAATTGCGTCGGAATTAAACACAACAGGCACCATGCTGACTTCTCTCCGGGAGAGTAATACTTCTAACTGTCTCTGCTTTGATTCTTTCCTGGGATGCCAGTAATAGATTCCGATGGACATGGGAAGGTTTACTGTAACCTGTGGACCTTCAACGTGACGATGAAGCACAGAAATTGCGTCGGAATTGAATACAACAGGCACCATGCCGACTTCTCTCCGGGAAAGTAATTCTTCCAATTATCTGTGCTTTGATTCGTTCCTGGGATTCCAGTAATAGATTCCGATTAACATGGGAAGGTTTACTGTACCTGTGGACCTTCATCTTGACGATGAAACACAGAAATTGCGTCGGAATTGAATACAACAGGCACCATGCCGACTTCTCTCCGGGAGAGTAATGCTTCTAACTATCTGTGCTTTGATTCGTTCCTGGGATTCCAGTAATAGATTCCGATGGACATGGGAAAGTTTACGGTAACCTGTGGACCTTCAACGTGACGATGAAGCACCGAAATTGCGTCGGAATTGAATACAACAGGCATCATGCCGACTTCTCTCTGGGAGAGTAATGCTTCTAACTATCTGTGCTTTGATTCGTTCCTGGGATTCCAGTAATAGATTCCGATGTACATGGGAAAGTTTACTGTAACCTGTGGACTTTCAACGTGACGATGAAGCACCGAAATTGCGTCGGAATTGAATACAACAGGCATCTTGCCGACTTCTCTCCGGGAGAGTAATGCTTCTAATTATCTGTGCTTTGATTCGTTCCTGGGATTCCAGTAATAGATTCCGATGGACATGGGAAAGTTTACTGTAACCTGTGGACCTTCATCTTGACGATGAAACACAGAAATTGCGTCGGAATTGAATACAACAGGCACCATGCCGACTTCTCTCCGGGAGAGTAATGCTTCTAACTATCTGTGCTTTGATTCGTTCCTGGGATTCCAGTAATAGATTCCGATGGACATGGGAAGGTTTACTGTAACCTGTGGACCTTCATCTTGACGATGAAACACAGAAATTGCGTCGGAATTGAATACAACAGGCACCATGCTGACTTCTCTCCGGGAGAGTAATGCTTCTAACTATCTGTGCTTTGATTCGTTCCTGGGATTCCAGTAATAGATTCCGATGGAAATGGGAAAGTTTACTGTAACCTGTGGACCTTCATCTTGACGATGAAGCACAGACATTGCGTCGGAATTGAATACAACAGGCACCATCCCGACTTCTCTCCGGGAGAGTAATGCGTCTAACTATCTGTGCATTGATTCGTTCCTGGGATTCCAGTAATAGATTCCGATGGACATGGGAAGGTTTACTGTAACCTGTGGACCTTCAACGTGACGATGAAGCACAGAAATTGCGTCGGAATTGAATACAACAATCACCATGCCGACTTCTCTCCGGGAGAGTAATTCTTCTAATTATCTGTGCTTTGATTCGTTCCTGGGATTCCAGTAATAGATTCCGATGGACATGGGAGAGTTTACTGTAACCTGTGGACCTTCATCTTGACGATGAAACACAGAAATTGCGTCAGAATTGAATACAACAGGCACCATGCTGACTTCTCTCCGGGAGAGTAATACTTCTAACTATCTGTGCTTTCATTCGTTCCTGGGATTCCAGTAATAGATTCCGATGGACATGGGAAGGTTTACTGTAACCTGTGGACCTTCATCTTGACGATGAAACACAGAAATTGCGTCGGAATTGAATACAACAGGCATGATGCCGACTTCTCTCCGGGAGAGTAATGCTTCTAACTATCTGTGCTTTGATTCGTTCCTGAGATTCCAGTTTTAGATTCCGATGGACATGGGAAAGTTTACTGTAACCTGTGGACCTTCATCTTGACGATGAAACACAGAAATTGCGTCGGAATTGATTACAACAGGCACCATGCCGACTTCTCTCCGGGAGAGTAATGCCTCTAATTATCTGTGCTTTGATTCGTTCCTGGGATTCCAGTAATAGATTCCGGTGGACATGGGAAGGTTTACTGTAACCTGTGGACCTTCATCTTGACGATGAAACACAGAAATTGCGTCGGAATTGAATACAACAGGCACCATGCTGACTTCTCTCCGGGAGAATAATGCTTCTAACTATCTGTGCTTTGATTCATTCCTGGGATTCCAGTAATAGATTCCGATGGACATGGGAAGGTTTACTGTAACCTGTGGACCTTCAACGTGACGATGAAGCACAGAAATTGCGTCGGAATTGAATACAACAGGCACCATGCCGACTTCTCTCCGGGAGAGTAATTCTTCTAATTATCTGTGCTTTGATTCGTTACTGGGACTCCAGTAACAGATTCCGATGGGCATGGGAAAGTTTACGGTCACCTGTGGACCTTCATCTTGACGATGAAACACAGAAATTGCGTCGGAATTGATTACAACAGGCACCATGCCGTCTTCTCTCCTGGAGAGTAATGCTTCTAATTATCTGTGCTTTGATTCGTTCCTGGGATTCCAGTAATAGATTCCGATGGACATGGGAAGGTTTACTGTAACCTGTGGTCCTTCATCTTGACGATGAAACACAGAAATTGCGTCGGAATTGAATACAACAGGCACCATGCTGACTTCTCTCCGGGAGAGTAATGCTTCTAACTATCTGTGCTTTGATTCGTTCCTGGGATTCCAGTAATAGATTCCGATGGAAATGGGAAAGTCTACTGTAACCTGTGGACCTTCATCTTGACGATGAAGCACAGACATTGCGTCGGAATTGAATACAACAGGCACCATGCCGACATCTCTCCGGGAGAGTAATGCGTCTAACTATCTGCGCATTGATTCGTTCCTGGGATTCCAGTAATAGATTCGGATGGACATGGGAAGGTTTACTGTAACCTGTGGATCTTCAACGTGACGATGAAGCACAGAAATTGCGTCGGAATTGAATACAACAATCACCATGCCGACTTCTCTCCGGGAGAGTAATTCTTCTAATTATCTGTGCTTTGATTCGTTCCTGGGATTCCAGTAATAGATTCCGATGGACATGGGAGAGTTTACTGTAACCTGTGGACCTTCATCTTGACGATGAAACACAGAAATTGCGTCGGAATTGAATACAACAGGCACCATGCCGACTTCTCTCCGGGAGAGTAATGCTTCTAACTGCCTCTGTTTGATTCTTTCCTGGGATGAACGTAATAGATTCTGATGGACATGGGAAGGTTTACTGCAACCTGTGGACCTTCATCTTGACGATGAAACACAGAAATTGCGTCAGAATTGAATACAACAGGCACCATGCTGACATCTCTCCGGGAGAGTAATGCTTCTAACTATCTGTGCTTTGATTCTTTCCTGGGATGCCAGTAATAGATTCCGATGGACATGGGAAGGTTTACTGTCACCTGTGGAGCTACATCTTGACGATGAAGCACAGAAATTGCGTCGGAATTGAATACAACATTCACCATGCTGACTTCTCTCCGGGAGAGTAATCCTTCTAACTATCTGTGCTTTGATTCGTTCCTGGGATTCCAGTAATAGATTCCGATGGACATGGGAAGGTTTACTGTAACCTGTGGACCTTCATCTTGACGATGAAACATAGAAATTGCGTCGGAATTGAATACAACAGGCAACATGCTGACTTCTCTCCGGGAGAGTAATGCTTCTAACTATCTGTGCTTTGATTCGTTCCTGGGATTCCAGTAATAGGTTCCGATGGACATGGGAAGGTTTACTGTAACCTGTGGACCTTCAACGTGACGATGAAACATCGAAATTGCGTCGGAATTGAATAGAACAGGCACCATGCCGACTTCTCTCCGGGAGAGTAATGCTTCTAAATGTCTCTGCTTTGATTCCCTCCAGGGATGCCAGTAATAGATTCCAATGGACATGGGAAGGTTTACTGTAACCTGTGGACCTTCTTCTTGACGATGAAGCACAGAAATTGCGTCGGAATTGAATGCAACAGGCACCATGCTGACTTCTCTCCGGGAGAGTAATGCTTCTAACTATCTGTGCTTTGATTCGTTCCTGGGATTCCAGTAATAGATTCCGATGGACATGGGAAAGGTTATTGTAACCTGTGGACCTTCATCTTGACGATGAAGCACAGCAATTGCGTCGGAATTGAACACAACAGGCACCATGCCGACTTCTCTCCGGGAGAGTAATTCTTCTAATTATCTGTGCTTTGATTCGTTCCTGGGATTCCAGTAATAGATTCCGATGGACATGGGAAAGTTTACGGTAACCTGTGGACCTTCATCTTGACGATGAAACACAGAAATTGCGTCGGAATTGAACACAACAGGCACCATGCTGACTTCTCTCCGGGAGAGTAATACTTCTAACTGTCTCTGCTTTGATTCTTTCCTGGGATGCCAGTAATAGATTCCGACGGACATGGGAAGGTTTACTGTACCCTGTGGACCTTCAACGTGACGATGAAGCACAGAAATTGCGTCGGAACTGAATACAACAGGCACCATGCCGACTTCTCTCCGGGAGAGTAATGCTTCTAACTGTCTCTGTTTGATTCTTTCCTGGGATGAAAGTAATAGATTCCGATGGACATGGGAAGGTTTACTGTAACCTGTGGATCTTCATCTTGACGATGAAACACAGATATTGCGTCGGAATTGAATACAACAGGCACCATGCTGACATCTCTCTGGGAGAGTAATGCTTCTAACTATCTGTGCTTTGATTCTTTCCTGGGATGCCAGTAATAGATTCCGATGGACATGGGAAGGTTTACTGTAACCTGTGGACCTACATCTTGACGATGAAGCACAGAAATTGCGTCGGAATTGAATACAACAGGCACCATGCTGACTTCTCTCCGGGAGAGTAATGCTTCTAACTATCTGTGCTTTGATTCGTTCCTGGGATTCCAGTAATAGATTCCGATGGACATGGGAAGGTTTACTGTAACCTGTGGACCTTCATCTTGACGATGAAACATAGAAATTGCGTCGGAATTGAATACAACAGGCAACATGCTGACTTCTCTCCGGGAGAGTAATGCTTCTAACTATCTGTGCTTTGATTCGTTCCTGGGATTCCAGTAATAGATTCCGATGGACATGGGAAGGTTTACTGTAACCTGTGGACCTTCAACGTGACGATGAAACACCGAAATTGCGTCGGAATTGAATACAACACGCACCATGCCGACTTCTCTCCGGGAGTGTAATGCTTCTAACTATCTGTGCTTTGATTCGTTCCTGGGATTCCAGTAATAGATTCCGATGGACATGGGAAAGTTTCCCCCCCCATGAACCATGGACCTTGCCGTTGGTGGGGAGGCTTGCGTGCCTCAGCGATACAGATAGCCGTACCGTAGGTGCAACCACAACGGAGGGGTATCTGTTGAGAGGCCAGACAAACGTGTGGTTCCTGAAGAGGGGCAGCAGCCTTTTCAGTAGTTGCAAGGGCAACAGTCTGGATGATTGACTGATCTGGCCTTGTAACAATAACCAAAACGGCCTTGCTGTGCTGGTACTGCGAACGGCTGAAAGCAAGGGGAAACTACAGCCGTAATTTTTCCCGAGGGCATGCAGCTTTACTGTATGATTACATGATGATGGCGTCCTCTTGGGTAAAATATTCCGGAGGTAAAATAGTCCCCCATTCGGATCTCCGGGCGGGGACTACTCAAGAGGATGTCGTTATCAGGAGAAAGAAAACTGGCGTTCTACGGATCGGAGCGTGGAATGTCAGATCCCTTAATCGGGCAGGTAGGTTAGAAAGTTTAAAAAGGGAAATGGATAGGTTGAAGTTAGATATAGTGGGAATTAGTGAAGTTCGATGGCAGGAGCAACAAGACTTCTGGTCAGGTGACTACAGGGTTATAAACACAAAATCAAATAGGGGTAATGCAGGAGTAGGTTTAATAATGAATAGGAAAATAGGAATGCGGGTAAGCTACTACAAACAGCATAGTGAACGCATTATTGTGGCCAAGATAGATACGAAGCCCACGCCTACTACAGTAGTACAAGTTTATATGCCAACTAGCTCTGCAGATGACGAAGAAATTGAAGAAATGTATGATGAAATAAAAGAAATTATTCAGATTGTGAAGGGAGACGAAAATTTAATAGTCATGGGTGACTGGAATTCGAGTGTAGGAAAAGGGAGAGAAGGAAACATAGTAGGTGAATATGGATTGGGGGACAGAAATGAAAGAGGAAGCCGCCTGGTCGAATTTTGCACAGAGCACAACATAATCATAACTAACACTTGGTTTAAGAATCATGAAAGAAGGTTGTATACATGGAAGAACCCTGGCGATACTAAAAGGTATCAGATAGATTATATAATGGTAAGACAGAGATTTAGGAACCAGGTTTTAATTTGTAAGACATTTCCAGGGGCAGATGTGGACTCTGACCACAATCGATTGGTTATGACCTGTAGATTAAAACTGAAGAAACTGCAAAAAGGTGGGAATTTAAGGAGATGGGACCTGGATAAACTAAAAGAACCAGAGGTTGTACAGAGATTCAGGGAGAGCATAAGGGAGCAATTGACAGGAATGGGGGAAATAAATACAGTAGAAGAAGAATGAGTAGCTTTGAGGGATGAAGTAGTGAAGGCAGCAGAGGATCAAGTAGGTAAAAAGACGAGAGCTAGTAGAAATCCTTGGGTAACAGAAGAAATATTGAATTTAATTGAAGAAAGGAGAAAATATAAAAATGCAGTAAGTGAAACAATCAAAAAGGAATACAAACGTCTCAAAAATGAGATCGACAGGAAGTGCAAAATGGCTAAGCAGGGATGGCTAGAGGACAAATGTAAGGATGTAGAGGCCTATCTCACTAGGGGTAAGATAGATACCGCCTACAGGAAAATTAAAGAGACCTTTGGAGATAAGAGAACGACTTGTATGAATATCAAGACCTCAGATGGAAACCCAGTTCTAAGCAAAGAAGGGAAAGCAGAAAGGTGGAAGGAGTACATAGAGGGTCTATACAAGGGCGATGTACTTGAGGACAATATTATGGAAATGGAAGAGGATGTAGATGAAGATGAAATGGGAGATATGATACTGCGTGAAGAGTTTGACAGAGCACTGAAAGACCTGAGTCGAAACAAGGCCCCCGGAGTAGACAATATTCCATTGGAACTACTGACGGCCGTGGGAGAGCCAGTCCTGACAAAACTCTACCATCTGGTGAGCAAGATGTATGAAACAGGCGAAATACCCTCAGACTTCAAGAAGAATATAATAATTCCAATCCCAAAGAAAGCAGGTGTTGACAGATGTGAAAATTACCGAACTATCAGCTTAATAAGTCACAGCTGCAAAATACTAACACGAATTCTTTACAGACGAATGGAGAAACTAGTAGAAGCCAACCTCGGGGAAGATCAGTTTGGATTCCGTAGAAACACTGGAACACGTGAGGCAATACTGACCTTACGACTTATCTTAGAAGAAAGATTAAGGAAAGGCAAACCAATGTTTCTAGCATTTGTAGACTTAGAGAAAGCTTTTGACAATGTTGACTGGAATACTCTCTTTCAAATTCTAAAGGTGTCAGGGGTAAAATACAGGGAGCGAAAGGCTATTTACAATTTGTACAGAAACCAGATGGCAGTTATAAGAGTCGAGGGACATGAAAGGGAAGCAGTGGTTGGGAAGGGAGTAAGACAGGGTTGTAGCCTCTCCCTGACGTTGTTCAATCTGTATATTGAGCAAGCAGTAAAGGAAACAAAAGAAAAATTCGGAGTAGGTATTAAAATTCATGGAGAAGAAATAAAAACTTTGAGGTTCGCCGATGACATTGTAATTCTGTCAGAGACAGCAAAGGACTTGGAAGAGCAGTTGAATGGAATGGACAGTGTCTTGAAAGGAGGATATAAGATGAACATCAACAAAAGCAAAACAAGGATTATGGAATGTAGTCTAATTAAGTCGGGTGATGCTGAGGGAATTACATTAGGAAATGAGGCACTTAAAGTAGTAAAGGAGTTTTGCTATTTGGGGAGCAAAATAACTGATGATGGTCGAAGTAGAGAGGATATAAAATGTAGGCTGGCAATGGCAAGGAAAGCGTTTCTGAAGAAGAGAAATTTGTTAACATCCAGTATAGATTTAAGTGTCAGGAAGTCATTTCTGAAAGTATTCGTATGGAGTGTAGCCATGTATGGAAGTGAAACATGGACGATAAATAGTTTGGACAAGAAGAGAATAGAAGCTTTCGAAATGTGGTGCTACAGAAGAATGCTGAAGATTAGATGGGTAGATCACATAACTAATGAGGAAGTATTGAATAGGATTGGGGATAAGAGAAGTTTGTGGCACAACTTGACCAGAAGAAGGGATCGGTTGGTAGGACATGTTCTGAGGCATCAAGGGATCACCAATTTAGTATTGGAGGGCAGCGTGGAGGGTAAAAATCGTAGAGGGAGACCAAGAGATGAATACACTAAGCAGATTCAGAAGGATGTAGGTTGCAGTAAGTACTGGGAGATGAAAAAGCTTGCACAGGATAGAGTAGCATGGAGAGCTGCATCAAACCAGTCTCAGGACTGAAGACCACAACAACAACAACAACAATGGGAAAGTTTACTGTAACCTGTGGACCTTCATCTTGACGATGAAGCACAGAAATTGCGTCGGAATTGAATACAACAGGCACCATGCCGACTTCTCTCCGGGAGAGTAATGCTTCTAACTATCTGTGCTTTGATTCGTTCCTGGGATTCCAGTTTTAGATTCCGATGGACATGGGAAAGTTTACTGTAACCTGTGGACCTTCAACGTGACGATGAAGCACAGAAATTGCGTGGGAATTGAATACAAGAGGCACCATGCCGACTTCTCTCCGGGAGAGTAAGTCTTCTAACTATCTGTGCTTTGATTCGTTCCTGGGATTCCAGTAATAGATTCCGATGGACATGGGAAGGTTTACTGTAACCTGTGGACCTTCATCTTGACGACGAAACACAGAAATTGCGTCGGAATTGAATACAACAGGCACCTTGCCGACTACTCTCCGGGAGAGTAATGCTTCTAGTTATCTGTGCTTTGATTCGTTCCTGGGATTCCAGTAATAGATACCGATGGACATGGGAAGGTTTACTGTAACCTGTGGACCTTCATCTTGACGATGAAACACAGAAATTGCATCGGAATTGAATACAACAGGCACCATGCTGACTTCTCTCCGGGAGAGTAATGCTTCTAACTATCTGTGCTTTGATTCGTTCCTGGGATTCCAGTAATAGATTCCGATGGACATGTGGAAAGTTTACTGTAACCTGTGGACCTTCGACGTGACGATGAACCACAGAAATTGCGTCGGAATTGAATACAACAGGCACCATGCCGACTTCTCTCCGGGAGAGTAATGCTTCTAATTATCTGTGCTTTGATTCGTTCCTGGGATTCCAGTAATAGATTCCGATGGACATGGGAAAGTTTACTGTAACCTGTGGACCTTCATCTTGACGATGAAACACAGAAATTGCGTCGGAATTGAATACAACAGGCTCAATGCCGACTTCTCTCCGGGAGAGAAATGCTTCTAAGTATCTGTGCTTTGATTCGTTCGTGGGATTCCAGTAATAGATTCCGATGGACATGGGAAGGTTTACTGTAACCTGTGGACCTTCATCTTGACGATGAAACACAGAAATTGCGTCGGAATTGAATACAACAGGCACCATGCTGACTTCTGTCCGGGAGAGTACTGCTTCTAACTATCTGTGCTTTGATTCGTTCCTGGGATTCCAGTAATAAATTCCGATGGACATGGGAAAGGTTATTGTAACCTGTGGACCTTCAACGTGACGATGAAGCACAGCAATGGCGTCGGAATTGAATACAACAGGCACCATGCCGACTTCTCTCCGGGAGAGTAATTCTCCTAATTATCTGTGCTTTGATTCGTTCCTGGGATTCCAGTAATAGATTCCGATGGACATGCGAAAGTTTACGGTAACCTGTGGACCTTCATCTTAACGATGAAACACAGAAATTGCGTCGGAATTGAACACAACAGGCACCATGCTGACTTCTCTCCGGGAGAGTAATACTTCTAACTGTCTCTGCTTTGATTCTTTCCTGGGATGCCAGTAATAGATTCCGATGGACATGGGAAGGTTTACTGTACCCTGTGGACCTTCAACGTGACGATGAAGCACAGAAATTGCGTCGGAATTGAATACAACAGGCACCATGCCGACTTCTCTCCGGGAGAGTAATTCTTCTAATTATCTGTGTTTTGATTCGTTCCTGGGATTCCAGTAATAGATTCCAATGGACATGGGGAGGTTTACTGTAACCTGTGGACCTTCAACATGACGATGAAACACAGGAATTGCGTCGGAATTGAATACAACAGGCACCATGCCGACTTCTCTCCGGGAGAGTAATGCTTCTAACTGTCTCTGTTTGATTCTTTCCTGGGATGAACGTAATAGATTCCGATGGACATAGGAAGGTTTACTGTAACCTGTGGACCTTCAACGTGACGATGAACCACAAAAATTGCGTCGGAATTGAATACAACAGGCACCATGCCGACTTCTCTCCGGGAGAGTAATTCTCCTAATTATCTGTGCTTTGATTCGTTCTTGGGATTCCAGTAATAGATTCCGATGGACATGGGAAAGTTTACTGTAACCTGTGGACCTTCATCTTGACGATGAAACACAGAAATTGCGTCGGAATTGAATACAACAGGCACAATGCCGACTTCTCTCCGGGAGAGTAATGCTTCTAATTATCTGTGCTTTGATTCGTTCCTGGGATTCCAGTAATAGATTCCGATGGACATGGGAAGGTTTACTGTAACCTGTGGACCTTCATCTTGACGATGAAACACAGAAATTGCGTCGGAATTGAATACAACAGGCACCATGCTGACTTCTCTCCGGGAGAGTACTGCTTCTAACAATCTGTGCTTTGATTCGTTCCTGGGATTCCAGTAATAGATTCCGATGGACATGGGAAAGGTTATTGTAACCTGTGGACCTTCAACCTGACGATGAAGCACAGCAATTGCGTCGGAATTGAATACAACAGGCAACATGCCGACTTCTCTCCGGGAGAGTAATTCTCCTAATTATCTGTGCTTTGATTCGTTCCTGGGATTCCAGTAATAGATTCCGATGGACATGCGAAAGTTTACTGTAACCTTTGGATTTTCAACGCGACGATGTAGCACAGAAATTGCGTGGGAATTGAATACAAGAGGCACCATGCCGACTTCTCTCCGGGAGAGTAAGTCTTCTAACTATCTGTGCTTTGATTCTTTCCTGGGATTCCAGTAATAGATTCCGATGGACATGGGAAGGTTTACTGTAACCTGTGGACCTTCATCTTGACGACGAAACACAGAAATTGCGTCGGAATTGAATACAACAGGCACCATGCCGACTACTCTCCGGGAGAGTAATGCTTCTAGTTATCTGTGCTTTGATTCGTTCCTGGGATTCCAGTAATAGATACCGATGGACATGGGAAGGTTTACTGTAACCTGTGGACCTTCATCTTGACGATGAAACACAGAAATTGCGTCGGAATTGAATACAACAAGCACCATGCTGACTTCTCTCCGGGAGAGTAATGCTTCTAACTATCTGTGCTTTGATTCGATCCTGGGATTCCAGTAATAGATTCCGATGGACATGTGGAAAGTTTACTGTAACCTGTGGACCTTCAACGTGACGATGAACCACAGAAATTGCGTCGGAATTGAATACAACAGGCACCATGCCGACTTCTCTCCGGGAGAGTAATGCTTCTAATTATCTGTGCTTTGATTCGTTCCTGGGATTCCAGTAATAGATTCCGATGGACATGGGAAAGTTTACTGTAACCTGTGGACCTTCATCTTGACGGTGAAACACAGAAATTGCGTCGGAATTGAATACAACAGGCACAATGCCGACTTCTCTCCGGGAGAGTAATGCTTCTAATTATATGTGCTTTGATTCGTTCCTGGGATTCCAGTAATAGATTCCGATGGACATGGGAAGGTTTCTGTAACCTGTGGACCTTCATCTTGACGATGAAACACAGAAATTGCGTCGGAATTGAATACAACAGGCACCATGCTGACTTCTGTCCGGGAGAGTACTGCTTCTAACTATCTGTGCTTTGATTCGTTCCTGGGATTCCAGTAATAGATTCCGATGGACATGGGAAAGGTTATTGTAACCTGTGGACCTTCAACGTGACGATGAAGCACAGAAATTGCGTCGGAATTGAACACAACAGGCACCATGCTGACTTCTCTCCGGGAGAGTAATACTTCTAACTGTCTCTGCTTTGATTCTTTCCTGGGATGCCAGTAATAGATTCCGATGGACATGGGAAGGTTTACTGTACCCTGTGGACCTTCAACGTGACGATGAAGCACAGAAATTGCGTCGGAATTGAATACAACAGGCACCATGCCGACTTCTCTCCGGGAGAGTAATTCTTCTAATTATCTGTGTTTTGATTCGTTCCTGGGATTCCAGTAATAGATTCCAATGGACATGGGGAGGTTTACTGTAACCTGTGGACCTTCAACGTGACGATGAAACACAGAAATTGCGTCGGAATTGAATACAACAGGCACCATGCCGTCTTCTCTCCGGGAGAGTAATGCTTCTAACTGTCTCTGTTTGATTCTTTCCTGGGATGAACGTAATAGATTCCGATAGACATGGGAAGGTTTACTGTAACCTGTGGACCTTCATCTTGACGATGAAACACAGAAATTGCGTCGGAATTGAATACAACAGGCACCATGCTGACATCTCTCCGGGAGAGTAATGCTTCTAACTATCTGTGCTTTGATTCTTTCCTGGGATTCCAGTAATAGATTCCGATGGACATGGGAAGGTTTACTGTAACCTGTGGAGCTACATCTTGACGATGAAGCACAGAAATTGCGTCGGAATTGAATACAACAGGCACCATGCTGACTTCTCTCCGGGAGAGTAATGCTTCTAACTATCTGTGCTTTGATTCGTTCCTGGGATTCCAGTAATAGATTCCGATGGACATGGGAAGGTTTACTGTAACCTGTGGGCCTTCATCTTGACGATGAAACATAGAAATTGCGTCGGAATTGAATACAACAGGCACCATGCCCACTTCCCTCCGGGAGAGTAATGCTTCTAACTGTCTCTGGTTTGATTCTTTCCTGGGATGCCAGTAATAGATTCCGATGGACATGGGCAGGTTTACTGTAACGTGTGGACCTTCATCTTGACGATGAAGCACAGAAATTGCGTCGGAATTGAATACAACAGGCACCATGCTGACTTCTCTCCGGGAGAGTAATGCTTCTAACTATCTGTGCTTTGATTCGTTCCTGGGATCCCAGTAATAGATTCCAATGGACATGGGGAGGTTTACTGTAACCTGTGGACCTTCAACGTGACGATGAAACACAGAAATTGCGTCGGAATTGAAAACAACAGGCACCATGCCGATTTCTCTCCGGGAGAGTAATGCTTCTAACTGTCTCTGTTTGATTCTTTCCTGGGATGAAAGTAATAGATTCCGATGGACATGAGAAGGTTTACTGTAACCTGTGGACCTTCATCTTGACGATGAAACACAGAAATTGCGTCGGAATTGAATACAACAGGCACCATGCTGACATCCCTCCGGGAGAGTAATGCTTCTAAGTATCTGTGCTTTGATTCTTTCCTGGGATGCCAGTAATAGATTCCGATGGACATGGGAAGGTTTACTGTAACCTGTGGACCTACATCTTCACGATGAAGCAGAGATATTACGTCGGAGTTGAATACAACAGGCACCATGCTGATTTCTCTCCGGGAGAGTAATGCTTCTAACTATCTGTGCTTTGATTCGTTCCTGGGATTCCAGTAATAGATTCCGATGGAAATGGGAAGGTTTACTGTAACCTGTGGACCTTCATCTTGACGATGAAACAAAGAAATTGCGTCGGAATTGAATACAACAGGCACCATGCTGACTTCTCTCCGGGAGTGTAATGCTTCTAACTATCTGTGCTTTGATTCGTTCCTGGGATTCCAGTAATAGATTCCGATGGACATGGGCAGGTTTACTGTAACCTGTGGACCTTCAACGTGACGATGAAACACAGAAATTGCATCGGAATTGAATACAACAGGCACCATGCCGACTTCTCTCCGGGAGAGTAATGCTTCTAACTGTCTCTGCTTTGATTCTTTCCTGGGATGCCAGTAATAGATTCCGATGGACATGGGAAGGTCTACTGTAACCTGTGGACCTTCATCTTGACGATGAAGCACAAAAATTGCGTCGGAATTGAATACAGCAGGCACCATGCTGACGTCTCTCCGGGAGAGTAATGCTTCTAACTAACTGTGCTTTGAATCTTTCCTGGGATGCCAGTAATAGATTCCGATGGACATGGGAAGGTTTACAATAACCTGCGGACCTTCATCTTGACGATGAAGCACAGAAATTGCGTCGGAATTGAATACAACAGGCACCATGCTAACTTCTCTCCGGGAGAGTAATGCTTCTAACTATCTGTGCTTTGATTCGTTCCTGGGATTCCAGTAATAGATTCCGATGGACATGGGAAGGTTTATTGTAACCTGTGGACCTTCATCTTGACGATGAAACACAGAAATTGCGTCGGAATTGAATACAACAGGCAACATGCTGACTTCTCTCCGGGAGAGTAATGCTTCTAACTATCTGTGCTTTGATTCGTTCCTGGGATTCCAGTAATAGATTCCGATGGACATGGCTAGGTTTACTGTAACCTGTGGACCTTCAACGTGACGATGAAACACAGAATTTGCGTCGGAAATGAATACAACAGGCACCATGCCGACTTCTCTCCGGGAGAGTAATGCTTCTAACTGTCTCTGCTTTGATTCTTTCCTGGGATTCCAGTAATAGATTCCGATGGACATGGTAAGGTTTACTATAACCTGTGGAAATTCATCTTGACGATGAAGCACAGACATTGCGTCGGAATTGAATACAACAGGCACCATGCTGACTTCTCTCCGGGAGAGTAATGCTTCTAACTATCTGTGCTTTAATTCGTTCCTGGGACTCCAGTAATAGATTCCGATGGACATGGGAAGTTTTACTGTAACCTGTGGACCTTCAACGTCACGATGAAACACAGAAATTGCGTCGGAATTGAATACAACAGGCAACATGCTGACTTCTCTCCGGGAGAGTAATGCTTCTAACTGTCTCTGCTTTGATTCTTTCCTGGGATGCCAGTAATAGATTCCGATGGACATGGGAAGGTTTACTGTAACCTGTGGACCTTCATCTTGACGATGAAACACTGAAATTGCGTCGGAATTGAATACAACAGGCACCATGCTGACTTCTCTCCGGGAGAGTAATGCTTCTAACTATCTGTGATTTGATTCGTTCCTGGGAAGCCAGTAATGGATTCCGGTGGACATGGGAAGGTTTACTGTAACCTGTGGACCTTCATCTTGACGATGAAGCACAGAAATTGCGTCGGAATTGAATACAACAGGTACCATGCTGACCTCTCTCCGGGAGAGTAATGCTTCTAACTATCTGCGCTTTGATTCGTTCCTGGGATGCCAGTAATATATTCCGATGGCCATGGGAAGGTTTACTGTCACCTGTGGACCTTCATCTTGACGACGAATCACAGAAATTGCGTCGGAATTGAATACAATAGGCACCATGCTGACTTCTCTCCGGGAGAGTAATGCTTCTAACTATCTGTGCTTCGATTCTTTCCTGGGATTCCAGTAATAGATTCCAATGGACATGGGAAGGTTAACTGTAACCTGTGGACCTTCATCTTGACGATGAAACACAGAAATTGCTTTGGAATTGAATAGGACAGGCACCATGCTGACTTCTCTCCGGGAGAGTAATGCTTCTAACTATCTGTGCTTTGATTCGTTCCTGGGATGCCAGTAATATATTCCGATGGACATGGGAAGGTTTACTGTAACCTGTGGACCTTCATCTTGACGATGAAACACAGAAATTGCGTCGGAATTGAATACAACAGGCACCATGCTGACTTCTCTCCGGGAGAGTAATGCTTCTAACTGTCTCTGCTTTTATTCTTTCCTGGGATGCCAATAATAGATTCCGATGGACATGGAAGGTTTACTGTAACCTGTGGACCTTCATCTTGACGATGAAACACAGAAATTGCGTCGGAATTGAATACAACAGGCACCATGCTGACTTCTCTCCGGGAGAGTAATGCTTCTAACTATCTGTGCTTTGATTCTTTCCTGGGATGCCAGTAATATATTCCGATGGACATGGAAAGGATTACTGTAACCTGTGGACCTTCATCTTGACGATGTAACACTGAAATTGCGTCGGAATTGAATACAATAGGCACCATGCTGACTTCTCTCCGGGAGTGTAGTGCTTCTAACTATCTGTGCTTTGATTCGTTCCGGAGATGCCAGTTATATATTCCAATGGACATGGGAAGGTTTACTGTAACCTGTGGACCATCATCTTGACGATGAAACACAGAAATTGCGTCGGAATTGAATACAACAGGTACCATGCTGACTTCTCTCCGGGAGAGTAATGCTTCTAACTATCTGCGCTTTGATTCGTTCCTGGGATGCCAGTAATATATTCCGATGGCCATGGGAAGGTTTACTGTCACCTGTGGACCATCATCTTGACGATGAAGCACAGAAATTGCGTCGGAATTGAATACAACAGGCACCATGCCGACTTCTCTCCGGGAGAGTAATTCTTCTAATTATCTGTGTTTTGATTCGTTCCTGGGACCCCAGTAATAGATTCCAATGGACATGGGGAGGTTTACTGTAACCTGTGGACCTTCAACGTGACGATGAAACACAGAAATTGCGTCGGAATTGAAAACAACAGGCACCATGCCGACTTCTCTCCGGGAGAGTAATGCTTCTAACTGTCTCTGTTTGATTCTTTCCTGGGATGAAAGTAATAGATTTCGATGGACATGGGAAGGTTTACTGTAACCTGTGGACCTTCATCTTGACGATGAAACACAGAAATTGCGTCGGAATTGAATACAACAGGCACCATGCTGTCATCTCTCCGGGAGAGTAATGCTTCTAAGTATCTGTGCTTTGATTCTTTCCTGGGATGCCAGTAATAGATTCCGATGGACATGGGAAGGTTTACTGTAACCTGTGGACCTACATCTTCACGATGAAGCACAGATATTACGTCGGAGTTGAATACAACAGGCACCATGCTGATTTCTCTCCGGGAGAGTAATGCTTCTAACTATCTGTGCTTTGATTCGTTCCTGGGATTCCAGTAATAGATTCCGATGGACATGGGAAGGTTTACTGTAACCTGTGGACCTACATCTTGACGATGAAACATAGAAATTGCGTCGGAATTGAATACAATAGGCACCAAGCTGACTTCTCTCCGGGAGTGTAATGCTTATAACTATCTGTGCTTTGATTCGTTCCTGGGATTCCAGTAATAGATTCCGATGGACATGGGCAGGTTTACTGTAACCTGTGGACCTTCAACGTGACGATGAAACACAGAAATTGCGTCGGAATTGAATACAACAGGCACCATGCCGACTTCTCTCCGGGAGAGTAATGCTTCTAACTGTCTCTGCTTTGATTTTTTCCTGGGATGCCAGTAATAGATTCCGATGGACATGGGAAGGTCTACTGTAACCTGTGGACCTTCATCTTGACGATGAAGCACAGAAATTGCGTCGGAATTGAATACAGCAGGCACCATGCTGACGTCTCTACGGGGGAGTAATGCTTCTAACTAACTGTGCTTTGAATCTTTCCTGGGATGCCAGTAATATATTCCGATGGACATGGAAAGGTTTACTGTAACCTGTGGACCTTCATCTTCACGATGAAACACTGAAATTGCGTCGGAATTGAATACAATAGGCACCATGCTGACTTCTCTCAGGGAGTGTAATGCTTCTAACTATCTGTGCTTTGATTCTTTCCTGGGATGCCAGTAATATATTCCGATGGACATGGAAAGGTTTACTGTAACCTGTGGACCTTCATCTTGACGATGAAACACTGAAATTGCGTCGGAATTGAATACAATAGGCACCATGCTGACTTCTCTCCGGGAGTGTAATGCTTCTAACTATCTGTGCTTTGATTCGTTCCTGAGATGCCAGTAATATATTCCAATGGACATGGGAAGGTTTACTGTAACCTGTGGACCATCATCTTGACGATGAAACACAGAAATTGCGTCGGAATTGAATACAACAGGTACTATGCTGACTTCTCTCCGGGAGAGTAATGCTTCTAACTATCTGCGCTTTGATTCGTTCCTGGGATGCCAGTAATATATTCCGATGGCCATGGGAAGGTTGACTGTCACCTGTGGACCTTCATCTTGACGATGAATCACAGAAATTGCGTCGGAATTGAACACAACAGGCACCATGCTGACTTCTCTCCGGGAGAGTAATACTTCTAACTGTATCTGCTTTGATTCTTTCCTGGTATGCCAGTAATAGATTCCGATGGACATGGGAAGGTTTACTGTACCCTGTGGACCTTCAACGTGACGATGAAGCACAGAAATTGCGTCGGAATTGAATACAACAGGCACCATGCCGACTTCTCTCCGGGAGAGTAATTCTTCTAATTATCTGTGTTTTGATTCGTTCCTGGGATCCCAGTAATAGATTCCAATGGACATGGGGAGGTTTACTGTAACCTGTGGACCTTCATCTTGACGATGAAACACAGAAATTGCGTCGGAATTGAATACAACAGGCACCATGCTGACATCCCTCCGGGAGAGTAATGCTTCTAAGTATCTGTGCTTTGATTCTTTCCTGGGATTCCAGTAATAGATTCCGATGGACATGGGAAGGTTTACTGTAACCTGTGGACCTACATCTTCACGATGAAGCACAGATATTACGTCGGAGTTGAATACAACAGGCACCATGCTGATTTCTCTCCGGGAGAGTAATGCTTCTAACTATCTGTGCTTTGATTCGTTCCTGGGATTCCAGTAATAGATTCCGATGGACATGGGAAGGTTTACTGTAACCTGTGGACCATCATCTTGACGATGAAACAAAGAAATTGCGTCGGAATTGAATACAACAGGCACCATGCTGACTTCTCTCCGGGAGTGTAATGCTTCTAACTATCTGTGCTTTGATTCGTTCCTGGGATTCCAGTAATAGATTCCGATGGACATGGGCAGGTTTACTGTAACCTGTGGACCTTCAACGTGACGATGAAACACAGAAATTGCGTCGGAATTGAATACAACAGGCACCATGCCGACTTCTCTCCGGGAGAGTAATGCTTCTAACTGTCTCTGCTTTGATTCTTTCCTGGGATGCCAGTAATAGATTCCGATGGACATGGGAAGGTCTACTGTAACCTGTGGACCTTCATCTTGACGATGAAGCACAGAAATTGCGTCGGAATTGAATACAGCAGGCACCATGCTGACGTCTCTCCGGGAGAGTAATGCTTCTAACTAACTGTGCTTTGAATCTTTCCTGGGATGCCAGTAATAGATTCCGATGGACATGGGAAGGTTTACAGTAACCTGTGGACCTTCATCTTGACGATGAAGCACAGAAATTGCGTCGGAATTGAATACAACAGGCACCATGCTGACTTCTCTCCGGGAGAGTAATGCTTCTAACTATCTGTGCTTTGATTCGTTCCTGGGATTCCAGTAATAGATTCCGATGCAAATGGGAAGGTTTACTGTAACCTGTGGACCTTCATCTTGACGATGAAACACTGAAATTGCGTCGGAATTGAATACAACAGGCAACATGCTGACTTCTCTCCGGGAGAGTAATGCTTCTAACTATCTGTGCTTTGATTCGTTCCTGGGATTCCAGTAATAGATTCCGATGGACATGGCTAGGTTTACTGTAACCTGTGGACCATCAACGTGACGATGAAACACAGAATTTGCGACGGAATTGAATACAACAGGCACCATGCCGACTTCTCTCCGGGAGAGTAATGCTTCTAACTGTCTCTGCTTTGTTTCTTTCCTGGGATGCCAGTAATAGATTCCGATGGACATGGGAAGGTTTACTGTAACCTGTGGACCTTCATCTTGACGATGAAGCACAGATATTGCGTCGGAATTGAATACAACAGGCACCATGCTGACTTCTCTCCGGGAGAGTAATGCTTCTAACTATCTGTGCTTTGATTTGTTCCTGGGATTCCAGTAATAGATTCCGATGGACATGGGCAGGTTTACTGTAACCTGTGGACCTTCAACGTGACTATGAAACACAGAAATTGCATCGGAATTGAATACAACAGGCACCATGCCGACTTCTCTCCGGGAGAGTAATGCTTCCAACTGTCTCTGCTTTGATTCTTTCCTGGGATGCCAGTAATAGATTACGATGGACATGGGAAGGTCTACTGTAACCTGTGGACCTTCATCTTGACGATGAAGCACAGAAATTGCGTCGGAATTGAATACAACAGGCACCATGCTGACTTCTCTCCGGGAGAGTAATACTTCTAACTGACTGTGCTTTGAATCTTTCCTGGGATGCCAGTAATAGATTCCGATGGACATGGGAAGGTTTACAATAACCTGCGGACCTTCATCTTGACGATGAAGCACAGAAATTGCGTCGGAATTGAATACAACAGGCACCATGCTAACTTCTCTCCGGGAGAGTAATGCTTCTAACTATCTGTGCTTTGATTCGTTCCTGGGATTCCAGTAATAGATTCCGATGGACATGGGAAGGTTTATTGTAACCTGTGGACCTTCATCTTGACGATGAAACACAGAAATTGCGTCGGAATTGAATACAACAGGCAACATGCTGACTTCTCTCCGGGAGAGTAATGCTTCTAACTATCTGTGCTTTGATTCGTTCCTGGGATTCCAGTAATAGATTCCGATAGACATGGCTAGGTTTACTGTAACCTGTGGACCTTCAACGTGACGATGAAACACAGAATTTGCGTCGGAAATGAATACAACAGGCACCATGCCGACTTCTCTCTGGGAGAGTAATGCTTCTAACTGTCTCTGCTTTGATTCTTTCCTGGGATTCCTGTAATAGATTCCAATGGACATGGTAAGGTTTACTATAACCTGTGGAAATTCATCTTGACGATGAAGCACAGACATTGCGTCGGAATTGAGTACAACAGGCTCCATGCTGACTTCTCTAAGGGAGAGTAGTGCTTCTAACTATCTGTGCTTTAATTCGTTCCTGGGATTCCAGTAATAGATTCCGATGGACATGGGAAGTTTTACTGTAACCTGTGGACCTTCAACGTCACGATGAAACACAGAAATTGCGTCGGAATTGAATACAACAGGCAACATGCTGACTTCTCTCCGGGAGAGTAATGCTTCTAACTGTCTCTGCTTTGATTCTTTCCTGGGATGCCAGTAATAGATTCCGATGGACATGGGAAGGTTTACTGTAACCTGTGGACCTTCATCTTGACGATGAAACACTGATATTGCGTCGGAATTGAATACAACAGGCACCATGCTGACTTCTCTCCGGGAGAGTAATGCTTCTAACTATCTGTGATTTGATTCGTTCCTGGGAAGCCAGTAATGAATTCCGGTGGACATGGGAAGGTTTACTGTAACCTGTGGACCTTCATCTTGACGATGAAGCACAGAAATTGCGTCGGAATTGAATACAACAGGTACCATGCTGACTTCTCTCCGGGAGAGTAATGCTTCTAACTATCTGCGCTTTGATTCGTTCCTGGGATGCCAGTAATATATTCCGATGGCCATGGGAAGGTTTACTGTCACCTGTGGACCTTCATCTTGACGACGAAACACAGAAATTGCGTCGGAATTGAATACAACAGGCACCATGCTGACTTCTCTCCGGGAGAGTAGTGCTTCTAACTATCTGTGCTTCGATTCTTTCCTGGGATTCCAGTAATAGATTCCAATGGACATGGGAAGGTTAACTGTAACCTGTGGAGCTTCATCTTGACGATGAAACACAGAAATTGCTTCGGAATTGAATAGGACAGGCACCATGCTGACTTCTCTCCGGGAGAGTAATGCTTCTAACTATCTGTGCTTTGATTCGTTCCTGGGATGCCAGTAATATATTCCGATGGACATGGGAAGGTTTACTGTAACCTGTGGACCTTCATCTTGACGATGAAACACAGAAATTGCGTCGGAATCGAATACAACAGGCACCATGCTGACTTCTCTCCGGGAGAGTAATGCTTCTAACTGTCTCTGCTTTTATTCTTTCCTGGGATGCCAATAATAGATTCCGATGGACATGGAAGGTTTACTGTAACCTGTGGACCTTCATCTTGACGATGAAACACAGAAATTGCGTCGGAATTGAATACAACAGGCACCATGCTGACTTCTCTCCGGGAGAGTAATGCTTCTAACTATCTGTGCTTTGATTCTTTCCTGGGATGCCAGTAATATATTCCGATGGACATGGAAAGGATTACTGTAACCTGTGGACCTTCATCTTGACGATGTAACACTGAAATTGCGTCGGAATTGAATACAATAGGCACCATGCTGACTTCTCTCCGGGAGTGTAGTGCTTCTAACTATCTGTGCTTTGATTCGTTCCTGAGATGCCAGTAATATATTCCAATGGACATGGGAAGGTTTACTGTAACCTGTGGACCATCATCTTGACGATGAAACACAGATATTGCGTCGGAATTGAATACAACAGGCACCATGCCGACTTCTCTCCGGGAGAGTAATTCTTCTAATTATCTGTGTTTTGATTCGTTCCTGGGATCCCAGTAATAGATTCCAATGGACATGGGGAGGTTTACTGTAACCTGTGGACCTTCAACGTGACGATGAAACACAGAAATTGCGTCGGAATTGAAAACAACAGGCACCATGCCGACTTCTCTCCGGGAGAGTAATGCTTCTAACTGTCTCTGTTTGATTCTTTCCTGGGATGAAAGTAATAGATTTCGATGGACATGGGAAGGTTTACTGTAACCTGTGAACTTCATCTTGACGATGAAACACAGAAATTGCGTCGGAATTGAATACAACAGGCACCATGCTGTCATCTCTCCGGGAGAGTAATGCTTCTAAGTATCTGTGCTTTGATTCTTTCCTGGGATGCCAGTAATAGATTCCGATGGACATGGGAAGGTTTACTGTAACCTGTGGACCTACATCTTCACGATGAAGCACAGATATTACGTCGGAGTTGAATACAACAGGCACCATGCTGATTTCTCTCCGGGAGAGTAATGCTTCTAACTATCTGTGCTTTGATTCGTTCCTGGGATTCCAGTAATAGATTCCGATGGACATGGGAAGGTTTACTGTAACCTGTGGACCTACATCTTGACGATGAAACATAGAAATTGCGTCGGAATTGAATACAACAGGCACCATGCTGACTTCTCTCCGGGAGTGTAATGCTTCTAACTATCTGTGCTTTGATTCGTTCCTGGGATTCCAGTAATAGATTCCGATGGACATGGGCAGGTTTACTGTAACCTGTGGACCTTCAACGTGACGATGAAACACAGAAATTGCGTCGGAATTGAATACAACAGGCACCATGCCGACTTCTCTCCGGGAGAGTAATGCTTCTAACTGTCTCTGCTTTGATTTTTTCCTGGGATGCCAGTAATAGATTCCGATGGACATGGGAAGGTCTACTGTAACCTGTGGACCTTCATCTTGACGATGAAGCACAGAAATTGCGTCGGAATTGAATACAGCAGGCACCATGCTGACGTCTCTCCGGGAGAGTAATGCTTCTAACTAACTGTGCTTTGAATCTTTCCTGGGATGTCAGTAATACATTCCGATGGACATGGAAAGGTTTACTGTAACCTGTGGACCTTCATCTTGACGATGAATCACTGAAATTGCGTCGGAATTGAATACAATAGGCACCATGCTGACTTCTCTCCGGGAGTGTAATGCTTCTAACTATCTGTGCTTTGATTCTTTCCTGGGATGCCAGTAATATATTCCGATGGACATGGAAAGGTTTACTGTAACCTGTGGACCTTCATCTTGACGATGAAACACTGAAATTGCGTCGGAATTGAATACAATAGGCAGCATGCTGACTTCTCTCCGGGAGTGTAATGCTTCTAACTATCTGTGCTTTGATTCGTTCCTGAGATGCCAGTAATATATTCCAATGGACATGGGAAGGTTTACTGTCACCTGTGGACCTTCATCGTGACGATGAATCACAGAAATTGCGTCGGAATTGAACACAACAGGCACCATGCTGACTTCTCTCCGGGAGAGTAATACTTCTAACTGTATCTGCTTTGATTCTTTCCTGGGATGCCAGTAATAGATTCCGATGGACATGGGAAGGTTTACTGTACCCTGTGGACCTTCAACGTGACGATGAAGCACAGAAATTGCGTCGGAATTGAATACAACAGGCACCATGCCGACTTCTCTCCGGGAGAGTAATGCTTCTAACTGTCTCTGCTTTGTTTCTTTCCTGGGATGCCAGTAATAGATTCCGATGGACATTGGAAGGTTTACTGTAACCTGTGGACCTTCATCTTGACGATGAAGCACAGATATTGCGTCGGAATTGAATACAACAGGCACCATGCTGACTTCTCTCCGGGAGAGTAATGCTTCTAACTATCTGTGCTTTGATTCGTTCCTGGGATTCCAGTAATAGATTCCGATGGACATGGGCAGGTTTACTGTAACCTGTGGACCTTCAACGTGACGATGAAACACAGAAATTGCGTCGGAATTGAATACAACAGGCACCATGCCGACTTCTCTCCGGGAGAGTAATGCTTCTAACTGTCTCTGCTTTGATTCTTTCCTGGGATGCCAGTAATAGATTACGATGGACATGGGAAGGTCTACTGTAACCTGTGGACCTTCATCTTGACGATGAAGCACAGAAATTGCGTCGGAATTGAATACAACAGGCACCATGCTGACTTCTCTCCGGGAGAGTAATGCTTCTAACTAACTGTACTTTGAATCTTTCCTGGGATGCCAGTAATAGATTCCGATGGACATGGGAAGGTTTACAGTAACCTGCGGACCTTCATCTTGACGATGAAGCACAGAAATTGCGTCGGAATTGAATACAACAGGCACCATGCTGACTTCTCTCCGGGAGAGTAATGCTTCTAACTATCTGTGCTTTGATTCGTTCCTGGGATTCCAGTAATAGATTCCGATGGACATGGGAAGGTTTATTGTAACCTGTGGACCTTCATCTTGACGATGAAACACAGAAATTGCTTCGGAATTGAATACGACAGGCACCATGCTGACTTCTCTCCGGGAGAGTAATGCTTCAAACTATCTGTGCTTTGATTCGTTCCTGGGATGCCAGTAATATATTCCGATGGACATGGGAAGGTTTACTGTAACCTGTGGACCTTCATCTTGACGATGAAACACAGAAATTGCGTCGGAATTGAACACAACAGGCACCATGCTGACTTCTCTCCGGGAGAGTAATGCTTCTAACTGTCTCTGCTTTTATTCTTTCCTGGGATGCCAATAATAGATTCCGATGGACATGGAAGGTTTACTGTAACCTGTGGACCTTCATCTTGACGATGAAACACAGAGATTGCGTCGGAATTGAATACAACAGGCACCGTGCTGACTTCTCTCCGGGAGAGTAATGTTTCTAACTATCTGTGCTTTGATTCTTTCCTGGGATGCCAGTAAAATATTCCGATGGACATGGAAAGGTTTTTCTGTAACCTGTGGACCTTCATCTTGACGATGAAACACTGAAATTGCGTCGGAATTGAATACAATAGGCACCATGCTGACTTCTCTCCGGGAGTGTAATGCTTCTAACTATCTGTGCTTTGATTCGTTCCTGAGATGCCAGTAATATATTCCAATGGACATGGGAAGGTTTACTGTAACCTGTGGACCATCATGTTGACGATGAAACACAGAAATTGCGTCGGAATTGAATACAACAGGCACCATGCTGACTTCTCTCCGGGAGAGTAATGCTTCTAACTATCTGTGCTTTGATTCTTTCCTGGGATGCCAGTAATATATTCCGATGGACATGGGAAGGTTTACTGTAACCTGTTGACCTTCATCTTGACGAAGAAACACAGAAATTGCGCCGGAATTGAATAGAACAGGCACCATGCCGACTTCTCTCCGGGAGAGTAATGCTTCTAACTATCTGTGCTTTGATTCGTTCCTGGGATTCCAGTAATAGATTCCGATGGACATGGGAAGGTTTGCTGTAACCTGTGGACCTTCATCTTGACGATGAAACACTGAAATTGCGTCGGAATTGAATACAACAGGCACCATGCTGACTTCTCTCCGGGAGAGTAATGCTTCTAACTATCTGTGATTTGATTCGTTCCTGGGAAGCCAGTAATGGATTCCGATGGACATGGGAAGGTTTACTGTAACCTGTGGACCTTCATCTTGACGATGAAGCACAGAAATTGCGTCGGAATTGAATACAACAGGTACCATGCTGACTTCTCTCCGGGAGAGTAATGCTTCTAACTATCTGCGCTTTGATTCGTTCCTGGGATGCCAGTAATATATTCCGATGGCCATGGGAAGGTTTACTGTCACCTGTGGACCTTCATCTTGACGACGAAACACAGAAATTGCGTCGGAATTGAATACAACAGGCACCATGCTGACTTCTCTCCGGGAGAGTAATGCTTCTAACTATCTGTGCTTCGATTCTTTCCTGGGATTCCAGTAATAGATTCCGATGGACATGGGAAGGTTTACTGTAACCTGTGGACCTTCATCTTGACGATGAAACACAGAAATTGCGTCGGAATTGAATACGACAGGCACCATGCTGACTTCTATCCGGGAGAGTAATGCTTCTAACTATCTGTGCTTTGATTCGTTCCTGGGATGCCAGTAATATATTCCGATGGACATGGGAAGGTTTACTGTAACCTGTGGACCTTCATCTTGACGATGAAACACAGAAATAGCGTCGGAATTGAATACAACAGGCAACATGCTGACTTCTCTCCGGGAGAGTAATGCTTCTGACTGTCTCTGCTTTGATTCTTTCCTGGGATGCCAATAATAGATTCCGATGGACATGGAAGGTTTACTGTAACCTGTGGACCTTCATCTTGACGATGAAACACAGAAATTGCGTCGGAATTGAATACAACAGGCACCATGCTGACTTCTCTCCGGGAGAGTATTGCTACTAACTATCTGTGCTTTGATTCGTTCCTGGGATGCCAGTAATATATTCCGATGGACATGGAAAGGTTTACTGTAACCTGTGGACCGTCATCTTGACGATGAAACACTGAAATTGCGTCGGAATTGAATACAATAGGCACCATGCTGACTTCTCTCCGGGAGTGTAATGCTTCTAACTATCTGTGCTTTGATTCGTTCCTGAGATGCCAGTAATTTATTCCGATGGACATGGGAAGGTTTACTGTAACCTGTGGACCTTCATCTTGACGATGAAACACAGAAATTGCGTCGGAATTGAATACAACAGGCACCATGCTGACTTTTCTCCGGGAGAGTAATGCTTCTAACTATCTGTGCTTTGATTCTTTCCTGGGATGCCAGTAATATATTCCGATGGACATGGGAAGGTTTACTGTAACCTGTTGACCTTCATCTTGACGATGAAACACAGAAATTGCGTCGGAATTGAATACAACAGGCACCATGCCGACTTCTCTCCGGGAGAGTAATGCTTCTAACTATCTGTGCTTTGATTCGTTCCTGGGATTCCAGTAATAGATTCCGATGGACATGGGAAGGTTTACTGTAACCTGAGGACCTTCATCTTGACGATGAAACACAGAAATTGCGTCGGAATTGAATACAACAAGCACCATGCTTACTTCTCTCCGGGAGAGTAATGCTTCTAACTATCTGTGCTTTGATTCGTTCCTGGGATTCCAGTAATAGATTCCGATGGACATGGGAAGGTTTACTGTAACCTGTGAACCTTCAACGTGACGATGAAGCACAGAAATTGCGTCGGAATTCAATACAACAGGCACTGTGCTGACTTCTCTCCGGGAGAGTAATGCTTCCAACTATCTGTGCTTTGATTCGTTCCTGGGATTCCAGTAATAGATTCCGATGGACATGGGAGGGTTTACTGTAACCTGAGGACCATCATCGTGACGATGAAACACAGAAATTGCGTCGGAATTGAATACAAAAGGCACCATGCCCACTTCTCTCCGGGAGAGTAATGCTTCTAACTATCTGTGCTTTGATTCTTTCCTGGGATGCCAGTAATATATTCCGATGGACATGGGAAGGTTTACTGTAACCTGTGGACCTTCATCTTGACGATGAAACACAGAAATTGCGTCCGAATAGAATACAATAGGCACCATGCTGACTTCTCTCCGGGAGAGTTATGCTTCTAACTATCTGTGCTTTGATTCGTTCCTGGGATTCCAGTAATAGATTCCGATGGACATGGGAAGGTTTACTGTAACCTGTAGACCCTCATCTTGACGATGAAACACAGAAATTGCGTCGGAATTGAATACAACATGCACCATGCTGACTTCTCTCCGGGAGAGTAATGCTTCTAACTATCTGTGCTTTGATTTGTTCCTGGGATGCCAGTAATATATTCCAAAAGACATGGGAAGGTTTACTGTAACCTGTGGACCTTCATCTTGACGATGAAACACAGAAAATGCGTCGGAATTGAATACAACAGGCACCATGCTGACTTCTCTCCGGGAGAGCAGTGCTTCTAACTATCTGTGCTTTGATTCGTTCCTGGGATGCCAGTAATAGATTCCGATGGACATGGCTAGGTTTACTGTAACCTGTGGACCTTCAACGTGACGATGAAACACAGAATTTGCGTCGGAATTGAATACAACAGGCACCATGCCGACTTCTCTCCGGGAGAGTAATGCTTCTAACTGTCTCTGCTTTGTTTCTTTCCTGGGATGCCAGTAATAGATTCCGATGGACATTGGAAGGTTTACTGTAACCTGTGGACCTTCATCTTGACGATGAAGCACAGATATTGCGTCGGAATTGAATACAACAGGCACCATGCTGACTTCTCTCCGGGAGAGTAATGCTTCTAACTATCTGTGCTTTGATTCGTTCCTGGGATTCCAGTAATAGATTCCGATGGACATGGCTAGGTTTACTGTAACCTGTGGACCTTCAACGTGACGATGAAACACAGAAATTGCGTCGGAATTGAATACAACAGGCACCATGCCGACTTCTCTCCGGGAGAGTAATGCTTCTAACTGTCTCTGCTTTGATTTTTTCCTGGGATGCCAGTAATAGATTCCGATGGACATGGGAAGGTCTACTGTAACCTGTGGACCTTCATCTTGACGATGAAGCACAGAAATTGCGTCGGAATTGAATACAGCAGGCACCATGCTGACGTCTCTCCGGGAGAGTAATGCTTCTAACTAACTGTGCTTTGAATCTTTCCTGGGATGCCAGTAATAAATTCCGATGGACATGGGAAGGTTTACAGTAACCTGTGGACCTTCATCTTGACGATGAAGCACAGATATTGCGTCGGAATTGAATACAACAGGCACCATGCTGACTTCTCTCCGGGAGAGTAATGCTTCTAACTATCTGTGCTTTGATTCGTTCCTGGGATTCCAGTAATAGATTCCGATGGACATGGGCAGGTTTACTGTAACCTGTGGACCTTCAACGTGACGATGAAACACAGAAATTGCGTCGGAATTGAATACAACAGGCACCATGCCGACTTCTCTCCGGGAGAGTAATGCTTCTAACTGTCTCTGCTTTGATTCTTTCCTGGGATGCCAGTAATAGATTACGATGGACATGGGAAGGTCTACTGTAACCTGTGGACCTTCATCTTAACGATGAAGCACAGAAATTGCGTCGGAATTGAATACAACAGGCACCATGCTGACTTCTCTCCGGGAGAGTAATGCTTCTAACTAACTGTACTTTGAATCTTTCCTGGGATGCCAGTAATAGATTCCGATGGACATGGGAAGGTTTACAGTAACCTGCGGACCTTCATCTTGACGATGAAGCACAGAAATTGCGTCGGAATTGAATACAACAGGCACCATGCTGACTTCTCTCCGGGAGAGTAATGCTTCTAACTATCTGTGCTTTGATTCAATCCTGGGATTCCAGTAATAGATTCCGATGGACATGGGAAGGTTTATTGTAACCTGTGGACCTTCATCTTGACGATGAAACACAGAAATTGCGTCGGAATTGAATACAACAGGCAACATGCTGACTTCCCTCCGGGAGAGTAATGCTTCTAACTATCTGTGCTTTGATTCGTTCCTGGGATTCCAGTAATAGATTCCGACGGACATGGCTAGGTTTACTGTAACCTGTGGACCCTCAACGTGACGATGAAACACAGAATTTGCGTCGGAAATGAATACAACAGGCACCATGCCGACTTCTCTCCGGGAGAGTAATGCTTCTAACTGGCTCTGCTTTGATTCTTTCCTGGGATTCCAGTAATAGATTCCGATGGACATGGTAAGGTTTACTATAACCTGTGGAAATTCATCTTGACGATGAAGCACAGACATTGCGTCGGAATTTAATACAACAGGCAAGATGCTGACTTCTCTCCGGGAGAGTAATGCTTCTAACTATCTGTGCTTTAATTCGTTCCTGGGATTCCAGTAATAGATTTCGATGGACATGGGAAGGTTTACTGTAACCTGTGGACCTTCAACGTCACGATGAAACACAGAAATTGCTTCGGAATTGAATACAACAGGCAACATGCTGACTTCTCTCCGGGAGAGTAATGCTTCTAATTGTCTCTGCTTTGATTCTTCCGTGGGATGCCAGTAATAGATTCCGATGGACATGGGAAGGTTTACTGTAACCTGTGGACCTTCATCTTGACGATGAAACACTGAAATTGCGTCGGAATTGAATACAACAGGCTCCATATTGACTTCTCTCCGGGAGAGTAATGCTTCTTACTATCTGTGATTTGATTCGTTCCTGGGAAGCCAGTAATGGATTCCGATGGACATGGGAAGGTTTACTGTAACCTGTGGACCTTCATCTTGACGCTGAAGCACAGAAATTGCGTCGGAATTGAATACAACAGGTATTATGCTGACTTCTCTCCGGGAGAGTAATGCTTCTAACTATCTGCGCTTTGATTCGTTCCTGGGATGCCAGTAATATATTCCGATGGCCATGGGAAGGTTTACTGTCACCTGTGGACCTTCATCTTGACGACGAAACACAGAAATTGCGTCGGAATTGAATACAACAGGCACCATGCTGACTTATCTCCGGGAGAGTAATGCTTCTAACTATCTGTGCTTCGATTCTTTCCTGGGATTCCAGTAATAGATTCCGATGGACATGGGAAGGTTAACTGTAACCTGTGGACCTTCATCTTGACGATGAAACACAGAAATTGCTTCGGAATTGAATACGACAGGCACCATGCTGACTTCTCTCCGGGAGTGTAATGCTTCAAACTATCTGTGCTTTGATTCGTTCCTGGGATGCCAGTAATATATTCCGATGGACATGGGAAGGTTTACTGTAACCTGTGGACCTTCATCTTGACGATGAAACACAGAAATTGCGTCGGAATTGAATACAACAGGCACCATGCTGACTTCTCTCCGGGAGAGTAATGCTTCTAACTGTCTCTGCTTTTATTCTTTCCTGGGATGCCAATAATAGATTCCGATGGACATGGAAGGTTTACTGTAACCTGTGGACCTTCATCTTGACGATGAAACACAGAGATTGCGTCGGAATTGAATACAACAGGCACCGTGCTGACTTCTCTCCGGGAGAGTAATGTTTCTAACTATCTGTGCTTTGATTCTTTCCTGGGATGCCAGTAAAATATTCCGATGGACATGGAAAGGTTTACTGTAACCTGTGGACCTTCATCTTGACGATGAAACACTGAAATTGCGTCGGAATTGAATACAATAGGCACCATGCTGACTTCTCTCCGGGAGTGTAATGCTTCTAACTATCTGTGCTTTGATTCGTTCCTGAGATGCCAGTAATATATTCCAATGGACATGGGAAGGTTTACTGTAACCTGTGGACCATCATCTTGACGATGAAACACAGAAATTGCGTCGGAATTGAATACAACAGGCACCATGCTGACTTCTCTCCGGGAGAGTAATGCTTCTAACTATCTGTGCTTTGATTCTTTCCTGGGGTGCCAGTAATATATTCCGATGGACATGGGAAGGTTTACTGTAACCTGTTGACCTTCATCTTGACGAAGAAACACAGAAATTGCGTCGGAATTGAATACAACAGGCACCATGCCGACTTCTCTCCGGGAGAGTAATGCTTCTAACTATCTGTGCTTTGATTCGTTCCTGGGATTCCAGTAATAGATTCCGATGGACATGGGAAGGTTTGCTGTAACATGTGGACCTTCATCTTGACGATGAAACACAGAAATTGCGTCGGAATTGAATACAACAAGCACAATGCTTACTTCTCTCCGGGAGAGTAATGCTTCTAACTATCTGTGCTTTGATTCGTTCCTGGGAAGCCAGTAATGGATTCCGATGGACATGGGAAGGTTAACTGTAACCTGTGGACCTTCATCTTGACGATGAAACACTGAAATTGCGTCGGAATTGAATACAACAGGCACCATGCTGACTTCTCTCCGGGAGAGTAATGCTTCTAACTATCTGTGATTTGATTCGTTCCTGGGAAGCCAGTAATGGATTCCGATGGACATGGGAAGGTTTACTGTAACCTGTGGACCTTCATCTTGACGATGAAGCACAGAAATTGCGTCGGAATTGAATACAACAGGTACCATGCTGACTTCTCTCCGGGAGAGTAATGCTTCTAACTATCTGCGCTTTGATTCGTTCCTGGGATGCCAGTAATATATTCCGATGGCCATGGGAAGGTTTACTGTCACCTGTGGACCTTCATCTTGACGACGAAACACAGAAATTGCGTCGGAATTGAATACAACAGGCACCATGCTGACTTCTCTCCGGGAGAGTAATGCTTCTAACTATCTGTGCTTCGATTCTTTCCTGGGATTCCAGTAATAGATTCCGATGGACATGGGAAGGTTTACTGTAACCTGTGGACCTTCATCTTGACGATGAAACACAGAAATTGCGTCGGAATTGAATACGACAGGCACCATGCTGACTTCTATCCGGGAGAGTAATGCTTCTAACTATCTGTGCTTTGATTCGTTCCTGGGATGCCAGTAATATATTCCGATGGACATGGGAAGGTTTACTGTAACCTGTGGACCTTCATCTTGACGATGAAACACAGAAATAGCGTCGGAATTGAATACAACAGGCACCATGCTGACTTCTCTCCGGGAGAGTAATGCTTCTGACTGTCTCTGCTTTGATTCTTTCCTGGGATGCCAATAATAGATTCCGATGGACATGGAAGGTTTACTGTAACCTGTGGACCTTCATCTTGACGATGAAACACAGAAATTGCGTCGGAATTGAATACAACAGGCACCATGCTGACTTCTCTCCGGGAGAGTATTGCTACTAACTATCTGTGCTTTGATTCTTTCCTGGGATGCCAGTAATATATTCCGATGGACATGGAAAGGTTTACTGTAACCTGTGGACCTTCATCTTGACGATGAAACACTGAAATTGCGTCGGAATTGAATACAATAGGCACCATGCTGACTTCTCTCCGGGAGTGTAATGCTTATAACTATCTGTGCTTTGATTCGTTCCTGAGATGCCAGTAATTTATTCCGATGGACATGGGAAGGTTTACTGTAACCTGTGGACCTTCATCTTGACGATGAAACACAGAAATTGCGTCGGAATTGAATACAACAGGCACCATGCTGACTTTTCTCCGGGAGAGTAATGCTTCTAACTATCTGTGCTTTGATTCTTTCCTGGGATGCCAGTAATATATTCCGATGGACATGGGAAGGTTTACTGTAACCTGTTGACCTTCATCTTGACGATGAAACACAGAAATTGCGTCGGAATTGAATACAACAGGCACCATGCCGACTTCTCTCCGGGAGAGTAATGCTTCTAACTATCTGTGCTTTGATTCGTTCCTGGGATTCCAGTAATAGATTCCGATGGACATGGGAAGGTTTACTGTAACCTGAGGACCTTCATCTTGACGATGAAACACAGAAATTGCGTCGGAATTGAATACAACAAGCACCATGCTTACTTCTCTCCGGGAGAGTAATGCTTCTAACTATCTGTGCTTTGATTCGTTCCTGGGATTCCAGTAATAGTTTCCGATGGACATAGGAAGTTTTACTGTAACCTGTGGACCTTCAACGTGACGATGAAGCACAGAAATTGCGTCGGAATTCAATATAACAGGCACTGTGCTGACTTCTCTCCGGGAGAGTAATGCTTCCAACTATCTGTGCTTTGATTCGTTCCTGGGATTCCAGTAATAGATTCCGATGGACATGGGAAGGTTTACTGTAACCTGAGGACCATCAACGTGACGATGAAACACAGAAATTGCGTCGGAATTGAATACTAAAGGCACCATGCCCACTTCTCTCCGGGAGAGTAATGCTTCTAACTATCTGTGCTTTGATTCTTTCCTGGGATGCCTGTAATATATTCCGATGGACATGGGAAGGTTTACTGTAACCTGTGGACCTTCATCTTGACGATGAAACACAGAAATTGCGTCCGAATAGAATACAATAGGCACCATGCTGACTTCTCTCCGGGAGAGTTATGCTTCTAACTATCTGTGCTTTGATTCGTTCCTGGGATTCCAGTAATAGATTCCGATGGACATGGGAAGGTTTACTGTAACCTGTAGACCCTCATCTTGACGATGAAACACAGAAATTGCGTCGGAATTGAATACAACATGCACCATGCTGACTTCTCTCCGGGAGAGTAATGCTTCTAACTATCTGTGCTTTGATTTGTTCCTGGGATGCCAGTAATATATTCCAAAAGACATGGGAAGGTTTACTGTAACCTGTGGACCTTCATCTTGACGATGAAACACAGAAAATGCGTCGGAATTGAATACAACAGGCACCATGCTGACTTCTCTCCGGGAGAGCAGTGCTTCTAACTATCTGTGCTTTGATTCGTTCCTGGGATGCCAGTAATAGATTCCGATGGGCATGGGAAGGTTTACTGTAACCTGTGGACCTTCATCTTGACGATGAAACACAGAAATTGCGTCGGAATTGAATACAACAGGCACCATGCTTACTTCTGTCCGGGAGAGTAATGCTTCTAACTATCTGTGCTTTGATTCGTTCCTGGGATTCCAGAAATACATTCCGATGGACATGGGAAGGTTTACTGTAACCTGTGGACCTTCATCTTGACGATGAAACACAGAAATTACGTCGGAATGGAATACAACAGGCACCATGCTGACTTCCCTCCGGGAGAGTAATGCTTCTAACTATCTGTGCTTTGATTCGTTAGTGGGATGCCAGTAATATATTTTGATGGACATGGGAAGGTTTACTGTAACCTGTGGACCTTCATCTTGACGATGAAACACAGAAATTGCGTCGGAATTAAATACAACAGTCACCATGCTGACTTCTCTCCGGGAGAGTAATGCTTCTAACTATCTGTGCTTTGATTCTTTCCTGGGATGCCAGTAATATATTCCGATGGACATGGGAAGGTTTACTGTAACCTGTGGACCTTCATCTTGACGATGAAACACAGAAATTGCGTCGGAATTGAATACAACAGGAACCATGCTGACTTCTCTCCGGGAGAGTAATGCTTCTAACTATCTGTGCTTTGATTCTTTCCTGGGATGCCAGTAATATATTCCGATGGACATGGGAAGGTTTACTGTAACCTGTGGACCCTCATCTTGACGATGAAACACAGAAATTGCGTCGGAATTGAATACAACAGGCACCATGCTGACGTCTCTCCGAGAGAGCAATGCTTCTAACTGTCTCTGCTTTGATTCTTTCCTGGGATGCCAGTAATAGATTCCGATGGCCATGGGAAGGTTTACTGTAATCTGTGGACCTTCATCTTGACGATAAAGCACAGAAATTGTGTCGGGATTGAATACAACAGGCACCATGCTGACTTCTCTCCGGGAGAGTAATGCTTCTAACTATCTGTGCTTTGATTCGTTCCTGGGACTCCAGTAATAGATTCCGATGGACATGGGAAGGTTTACTCTAACCTGTGGACCTTCATCTTGACGATGAAACACAAAAATTGCGTCGGAATTGAATACAACAGGCACCATGCTGACTTCTCTCCGGGAGAGTAATGCTTCTAACTATCTGTGCTTTGATTCTTTCCTGGGATGCCAGTAATATATTCCGATGGACATGGGAAGGTTTACTGTAACCTGTGGACCTTCATCTTCACGATGAAACACAAAAATTGCGTCGGAATTGAATACTACAGGCACCATGCTGACTTCTCTCCGGGAGAGTAATGCTTCTAACTATCTGTGCTTTGATTCGTTAGTGGGATGCCAGTAATATATTCCGATGGACATGGGAAGGTTTACTGTAACCTGTGGACCTTCATCTTGACGATGAAACACAAAAATTGCGTCGGAATTGAATACAACAGGCACCATGCTGACTTCTCTCCGGGAGAGTAATGCTTCTAACTATCTGTGCTTTGATTCGTTAGTGGGATGCCAGTAATATATTCCGATGGACATGGGAAGGTTTACTGTAACCTGTGGACCTTCATCTTGACGATGAAACACAGAAATTGCGTCGGAATTGAATACAACAGTCACCATGCTGGCTTTTCACCGGGAGAGTAATGCTTCTAACTATCTGTGCTTTGATTCTTTCCTGGGATGCCAGTAATATATTCCGATATACATGGGAAGGTTTACTGTAACCTGTGGACCTTCATCTTGACGATGAAACACAGAAATTGCGTCGGAATTGAATACAACAAGAACCATGCTGACTTCTCTCCAAGAGAGTAATGCTTCTAACTATATGTGCTTTGATTCTTTCCTGGGATGCCAGTAATATATTCCGATGGACATGGGAAGGTTTACTGTAACCTGTGGACCTTCATCTTGACGATGAACACAGAAATTGCGTCGGAATTGAATACAACAGGCACCATGCTAACTTCTCTCCCGGAGAGTAATGCTTCTAACTATCTGTGCTTTGATTCGTTCCTGGGATTCCAGTAATAGATTCCGATAGACATGGGAAGGTTTACTGTAACCTGTGGACCTTCAACGTGACGACGAAGCACAGAAATTGCGTCGGAATTGAATACAACAGGCACCATGCCGACTTCTCTCCGGGAGAGTTATACTTCTAACTATCTGTGCTTTGATTCGTTCCTGGGATTCCAGTAATAGATTCCGATGGACATGGGAAGGTTTACTGTAACCTGTGGACCTTCAACGTGACGATGAAGCACAGAAATTGCGTCGGAATTGAATACAACAGGCACTATGCCGACTTCTCTCCGGGAGAGAAATGTTTCTAACTGTATCTGCTTTGATTCTTTCCTGGGATGCCAGTAATAGATTCCGATGGACATGGGAAGGTTTACTGTAACCTGTGGACCTTCATCTTGACGATGAAACACAGAAATTGCGTCGGAATTGAATACAACAGGCACCATGCTGACTTCTCTCCGGGAGAGTAATGCTTCTAACTATCTGTGCTTTGATTCTTTCCTGGGATGCCAGTAATAGATTCCGTTGCACATGGGACGGTTTACTGTAACCTGTGGACCTTCATCTTGACGATGAAGCACAGAAATTGTGTCGGAATTGAATAAAACAGGCACCATGCTGACTTCTCTCCTTGAGAGTAATGCTTCTCACTATCTGTGGTTTGATTCGTTCCTGGGATTCCAGTAATAGTTTCCGATGGACATGGGAAGGTTTACTGTAACCTGTGGACCTTCATCTTGACGATGAAACACAGAAATTGCGTCGGAATTTAATACAACAGGCAACATGCTGACTTCTCTCCAGGAGAGTAATGCTTCTAACTATCTGTGCTTTGATTCGTTATTGGCATGCCAGTAATAGATTCCGATGGACATGGGAAGGTTTACTGTAACCTGTGGACCTTCATCTTGACGACGAAACACAGAAATTTCGTCGGAATTGAATACAACAGTCACCATGCTGACTTCTCTCCGGGAGAGTAATGCTTCTAACTATCTGTGCTTTGATTCTTTCCTGGGATGCCAGTAATAGATTCCGTTGCACATGGGAAGGTTTACTGTAACCTGTGGACCTTCATCTTGACGATGAAGAACAGAAATTGTGTCGGAATTGAATAAAACAGGCACCATGCTGACTTCTCTCCTTGAGAGTAATGCTTCTCACTATCTGTGCTTTGATTCGTTCCTGGGATTCCAGTAATAGTTTCCGATGGACATGGGAAGGTTTACTGTAACCTGTGGACCTTCATCTTGACGATGAAACACAGAAATTGCGTCGGAATTTAATACAACAGGCAACATGCTGACTTCTCTCCAGGAGAGTAATGCTTCTAACTGTCTCTGCTTTGATTCTTTCCTGGGATGCCAGTAATAGATTCCGATGAACATGGGAAGGTTTACTGAAACCTGTGGACCTTCATCTTGACGATGAAACACAGAAATTGCGTCGGAATTGAATACAACAGGCACCATGCTGACTTTGTTCCGGGAGAGTAATGCTTCTAACTATCTGTGCTTTGATTCTTTCCTGGGATGCCAGTAATATATTCCGATGGACATGGGCAGGTTTACTGTAACCTGTGGACCTTCATCTTGACGATGAAACACAGAAATTCCGTCGGAATTGAATACAACAGGCACCATGCTGACTTCTCTCCGGGAGAGTAATGCTTCTAACTATCTGTGCTTTGATTCTTTCCTGGGATGCCAGTAATAGATTCCGTTGCACATGGGAAGGTTTACTGTAACCTGTGGACCTTCATCTTGACGATGAAGCACAGAAATTGTGTCGGAATTGAATAAAACAGGCACCATGCTGACTTCTCTCCTTGAGAGTAATGCTTCTCACTATCTGTGCTTTGATTCGTTCCTGGGATTCCAGTAATAGTTTCCGATGGACATGGGAAGGTTTACTGTAACCTGTGGACCTTCATCTTGACGATGAAACACAGAAATTGCGTCGGAATTTAATACAACAGGCACCATGCTGACTTTGTTCCGGGAGAGTAATGCTTCTAACTATCTGTGCTTTGATTCTTTCCTGGGATGCCAGTAATATATTCCGATGGACATGGGCAGGTTTACTGTAACCTGTGGACCTTCATCTTGACGATGAAACACAGAATTTGCGTCGGAATTGAATACAACAGGCACCATGCTGACTTCTCTCCGGGAGAGTAATGCTTCTAACTATCTGTGCTTTGATTCGTTATTGGCATGCCAGTAATAGATTCCGATGGACATGGGAAGGTTTACTGTAACCTGTGGACCTTCAACGTGACGATGAAGCACAGAAATTGCGTCGGAATTGAATACAACAGGCACCATGCCGACTTCTCTCCGGGAGAGAAATGTTTCTAACTGTATCTGCTTTGATTCGTTCCTGGGATGCCAGTAATTGATTCCGATGGACATGGGAAGGTTTACTGTATCCTGTGGACCTTCGTCTTGACCTTGAAGCACAGAAATAGCGTCGGAATTGAATACAACAGGCACCATGCATACTTCTCTCCGGGAGAGTAATGCTTCTAACTATCTGTGCTTTGATTCTTTCCTGGGATGCCAGTAATATATTCCGTTGGACTTGGGAAGGTTTATTGTAACCTGTGGACCTTCATCTTGACGATGAAACACGGAAATTGCGTCGGAATTGAATACAACAGGCACCATGCTGACTTCTCTCCGGGAGACTAATGCTTCTAACTATCTGTGCCTTGATTCGTTCCTGGGATTCCAGTAATAGATTCCGATGGACATGGGAAGGTTTACTGTAACCTGTGGACCTTCAACGTGACGATGAAGCACAGAAATTGCGCCGGAATTGAATACAACAGGCACCATGCGGACTTCTCTCCGGGAGAGTAATGCTTCTAACTGTCTGTGCTTTAATTATTTCCTGGGATGCCAGTAATAGATTCCGATGGACATGGGAAGGTTTACTGTAACCTGTGGACCTTCATCTTGACGACCAAACACAGAAATTGCGTCGGAATTGAATACAACAGTCACCATGCTGACTTCTCTCCGGGAGAGTAATGCATCTAACTATCTGTGCTTTGATTCTTTCCTGGGATGCCAGTAATAGATTCCGTTGGACATGGGAAGGTTTACTGTAACCTGTGGACCTTCATCTTGACGATGAAGCACATAAATTGTGTCGGTATTGAATACAACATGCACCATGCTGACTTCTCTCCTTGAGAATAATGCTTCTCACTATCTGTGCTTTGTTTCGTTCCTGGGATTCCAGTAAGAGATTCCGATGGACATGGGAAGGTTTACTGTAACCTGTGGACCTTCATCTTGACGATGAAACACAGAAATTGCGTCGGAATTTAATACAACAGGCAACATGCTGACTTCTCTCCAGGAGAGTAATGCTTCTAACTGTCTCTGCTTTGATTTTTTCCTAGGATGCCAGTAATAGATTCCGATGAACATGGGAAGGTTTACTGTAACCTGTGGACCTTCATCTTGACGATGAAACACAGAAATTGCGTCGGAATTGAATACAACAGGCACCATGCTGACTTTTTTCCGGGAGAGTAATGCTTCTAACTATCTGTGCATTGATTCTTTCCTGGGATGCCAGTAATATATTCCGATGGACATGGGAAGGTTTACTGTAACCTGTGGACCTTCATCCTGACGATGAAACACAGAAATTGCGTCGGAATTGAATACAACAGGTACCATGCCGACTTCTCTCCGGGAGAGTAATGCTTCTAACTATCTGTGCTTTGATACGTTATTGGGATGCCGGTAATAGATTCCGATGGACATGGGAAGGTTTACTGTAACCTGTGGACCTTCATCTTGACGATGAAACACAGAAATTGCGTCGGAATTGAATACAACAGGCACCATGCTGACTTCTCTCCGGGAGAGTAATGCTTCTAACTATCTGTGCTTTGATTCGTTAGTGGGATGCCAGTAATATATTCCGATGGACATGGGAAGGTTTACTGTAACCTGTGGACCTTCATCTTGACGATGAAACACAGAAATTGCGTCGGAATTGAATACAACAGTCACCATGCTGGCTTTTCACCGGGAGAGTAATGCTTCTAACTATCTGTGCTTTGATTCTTTCCTGGGATGCCAGTAATATATTCCGATATACATGGGAAGGTTTACTGTAACCTGTGGACCTTCATCTTGACGATGAAACACAGAAATTGCGTCGGAATTGAATACAACAAGAACCATGCTGACTTCTCTCCAAGAGAGTAATGCTTCTAGCTATATGTGCTTTGATTCTTTCCTGGGATGCCAGTAATATATTCCGATGGACATGGGAAGGTTTACTGTAACCTGTGGACCTTCATCTTGACGATGAACACGAAATTGCGTCGGAATTGAATACAACAGGCACCATGCTAACTTCTCTCCCGGAGAGTAATGCTTCTAACTATCTGTGCTTTGATTCGTTCCTGGGATTCCAGTAATAGATTCCGATAGACATGGGAAGGTTTACTGTAACCTGTGGACCTTCAACGTGACGACGAAGCACAGAAATTGCGTCGGAATTGAATACAACAGGCACCATGCCGACTTCTCTCCGGGAGAGTTATACTTCTAACTATCTGTGCTTTGATTCGTTCCTGGGATTCCAGTAATAGATTCCGATGGACATGGGAAGGTTTACTGTAACCTGTGGACCTTCAACGTGACGATGAAGCACAGAAATTGCGTCGGAATTGAATACAACAGGCACTATGCCGACTTCTCTCCGGGAGAGAAATGTTTCTAACTGTATCTGCTTTGATTCTTTCCTGGGATGCCAGTAATAGATTCCGATGGACATGGGAAGGTTTACTGTAACCTGTGGACCTTCATCTTGACGATGAAACACAGAAATTGCGTCGGAATTGAATACAACAGGCACCATGCTGACTTCTCTCCGGGAGAGTAATGCTTCTAACTATCTGTGCTTTGATTCTTTCCTGGGATGCCAGTAATAGATTCCGTTGCACATGGGACGGTTTACTGTAACCTGTGGACCTTCATCTTGACGATGAAGCACAGAAATTGTGTCGGAATTGAATAAAACAGGCACCATGCTGACTTCTCTCCTTGAGAGTAATGCTTCTCACTATCTGTGGTTTGATTCGTTCCTGGGATTCCAGTAATAGTTTCCGATGGACATGGGAAGGTTTACTGTAACCTGTGGACCTTCATCTTGACGATGAAACACAGAAATTGCGTCGGAATTTAATACAACAGGCAACATGCTGACTTCTCTCCAGGAGAGTAATGCTTCTAACTGTCTCTGCTTTGATTTTTTCCTAGGATGCCAGTAATAGATTCCGATGAACATGGGAAGGTTTACTGTAACCTGTTGACCTTCATCTTGACGATGAAACACAGAAATTGCGTCGGAATTGAATACAACAGGCACCATGCTGACTTTTTTCCGGGAGAGTAATGCTTCTAACTATCTGTGCATTGATTCTTTCCTGGGATGCCAGTAATATATTCCGATGGACATGGGAAGGTTTACTGTAACCTGTGGACCTTCATCCTGACGATGAAACACAGAAATTGCGTCGGAATTGAATACAACAGGTACCATGCCGACTTCTCTCCGGGAGAGTAATGCTTCTAACTATCTGTGCTTTGATACGTTATTGGGATGCCAGTAATAGATTCCGATGGACATGGGAAGGTTTACTGTAACCTGTGGACCTTCATCTTGACGATGAAACACAGAAATTGCGTCGGAATTGAATACAACAGGCACCATGCTGACTTCTCTCCGGGAGAGTAATGCTTCTAACTATCTGTGCTTTGATTCGTTAGTGGGATGCCAGTAATATATTCCGATGGACATGGGAAGGTTTACTGTAACCTGTGGACCTTCATCTTGACGATGAAACACAGAAATTGCGTCGGAATTGAATACAACAGTCACCATGCTGGCTTTTCACCGGGAGAGTAATGCTTCTAACTATCTGTGCTTTGATTCTTTCCTGGGATGCCAGTAATATATTCCGATATACATGGGAAGGTTTACTGTAACCTGTGGACCTTCATCTTGACGATGAAACACAGAAATTGCGTCGGAATTGAATACAACAAGAACCATGCTGACTTCTCTCCAAGAGAGTAATGCTTCTAGCTATATGTGCTTTGATTCTTTCCTGGGATGCCAGTAATATATTCCGATGGACATGGGAAGGTTTACTGTAACCTGTGGACCTTCATCTTGACGATGAACACGAAATTGCGTCGGAATTGAATACAACAGGCACCATGCTAACTTCTCTCCCGGAGAGTAATGCTTCTAACTATCTGTGCTTTGATTCGTTCCTGGGATTCCAGTAATAGATTCCGATAGACATGGGAAGGTTTACTGTAACCTGTGGACCTTCAACGTGACGACGAAGCACAGAAATTGCGTCGGAATTGAATACAACAGGCACCATGCCGACTTCTCTCCGGGAGAGTTATACTTCTAACTATCTGTGCTTTGATTCGTTCCTGGGATTCCAGTAATAGATTCCGATGGACATGGGAAGGTTTACTGTAACCTGTGGACCTTCAACGTGACGATGAAGCACAGAAATTGCGTCGGAATTGAATACAACAGGCACTATGCCGACTTCTCTCCGGGAGAGAAATGTTTCTAACTGTATCTGCTTTGATTCTTTCCTGGGATGCCAGTAATAGATTCCGATGGACATGGGAAGGTTTACTGTAACCTGTGGACCTTCATCTTGACGATGAAACACAGAAATTGCGTCGGAATTGAATACAACAGGCACCATGCTGACTTCTCTCCGGGAGAGTAATGCTTCTAACTATCTGTGCTTTGATTCTTTCCTGGGATGCCAGTAATAGATTCCGTTGCACATGGGACGGTTTACTGTAACCTGTGGACCTTCATCTTGACGATGAAGCACAGAAATTGTGTCGGAATTGAATAAAACAGGCACCATGCTGACTTCTCTCCTTGAGAGTAATGCTTCTCACTATCTGTGGTTTGATTCGTTCCTGGGATTCCAGTAATAGTTTCCGATGGACATGGGAAGGTTTACTGTAACCTGTGGACCTTCATCTTGACGATGAAACACAGAAATTGCGTCGGAATTTAATACAACAGGCAACATGCTGACTTCTCTCCAGGAGTGTAATGCTTCTAACTATCTGTGCTTTGATTCGTTATTGGCATGCCAGTAATAGATTCCGATGGACATGGGAAGGTTTACTGTAACCTGTGGACCTTCATCTTGACGACGAAACACAGAAATTTCGTCGGAATTGAATACAACAGTCACCATGCTGACTTCTCTCCGGGAGAGTAATGCTTCTAACTATCTGTGCTTTGATTCTTTCCTGGGATGCCAGTAATAGATTCCGTTGCACATGGGAAGGTTTACTGTAACCAGTGGACCTTCATCTTGACGATGAAGAACAGAAATTGTGTCGGAATTGAATAAAACAGGCACCATGCTGACTTCTCTCCTTGAGAGTAATGCTTCTCACTATCTGTGCTTTGATTCGTTCCTGGGATTCCAGTAATAGTTTCCGATGGACATGGGAAGGTTTACTGTAACCTGTGGACCTTCATCTTGACGATGAAACACAGAAATTGCGTCGGAATTTAATACAACAGGCAACATGCTGACTTCTCTCCAGGAGAGTAATGCTTCTAACTGTCTCTGCTTTGATTCTTTCCTGGGATGCCAGTAATAGATTCCGTTGAACATGGGAAGGTTTACTGAAACCTGTGGACCTTCATCTTGACGATGAAACACAGAAATTGCGTCGGAATTGAATACAACAGGCACCATGCTGACTTTGTTCCGGGAGAGTAATGCTTCTAACTATCTGTGCTTTGATTCTTTCCTGGGATGCCAGTAATATATTCCGATGGACATGGGCAGGTTTACTGTAACCTGTGGACCTTCCTCTTGACGATGAAACACAGAAATTCCGTCGGAATTGAATACAACAGGCACCATGCTGACTTCTCTCCGGGAGAGTAATGCTTCTAACTATCTGTGCTTTGATTCTTTCCTGGGATGCCAGTAATAGATTCCGTTGCACATGGGAAGGTTTACTGTAACCTGTGGACCTTCATCTTGACGATGAAGCACAGAAATTGTGTCGGAATTGAATAAAACAGGCACCATGCTGACTTCTCTCCTTGAGAGTAATGCTTCTCACTATCTGTGCTTTGATTCGTTCCTGGGATTCCAGTAATAGTTTCCGATGGACATGGGAAGGTTTACTGTAACCTGTGGACCTTCATCTTGACGATGAAACACAGAAATTGCGTCGGAATTTAATACAACAGGCAACATGCTGACTTCTCTCCAGGAGAGTAATGCTTCTAACTGTCTCTGCTTTGATTCTTTCCTGGGATGCCAGTAATAGATTCCGATGAACATGGGATGGTTTACTGAAACCTGTGGACCTTCATCTTGACGATGAAACACAGAAATTGCGTCGGAATTGAATACAACAGGCACCATGCTGACTTTGTTCCGGGAGAGTAATGCTTCTAACTATCTGTGCTTTGATTCTTTCCTGGGATGCCAGTAATATATTCCGATGGACATGGGCAGGTTTACTGTTACCTGTGGACCTTCATCTTGACGATGAAACACAGAATTTGCGTCGGAATTGAATACAACAGGCACCATGCTGACTTCTCTCCGGGAGAGTAATGCTTCTAACTATCTGTGCTTTGATTCGTTATTGGCATGCCAGTAATAGATTCCGATGGACATGGGAAGGTTTACTGTAACCTGTGGACCTTCAACGTGACGATGAAGCACAGAAATTGCGTCGGAATTGAATACAACAGGCACCATGCCGACTTCTCTCCGGGAGAGAAATGTTCCTAACTGTATCTGCTTTGATTCGTTCCTGGGATGCCAGTAATTGATTCCGATGGACATGGGAAGGTTTACTGTAACCTGTGGACCTTCATCTTGACGACGAAACACAGAAATTGCGTCGGAATTGAATACAACAGTCACCATGCTGACTTCTCTCCGGGAGAGTAATGCATCTAACTATCTGTGCTTTGATTCTTTCCTGGGATGCCAGTAATAGATTCCGTTGGACATGGGAAGGTTTACTGTAACCTGTGGACCTTCATCTTGACGATGAAGCACAGAAATTGTGTCGGTATTGAATACAACAGGCACCATGCTGACTTCTCTTCTTGAGAATAATGCTTCTCACTATCTGTGCTTTGTTTCGTTCCTGGGATTCCAGTAAGAGATTCCGATGGACATGGGAAGGTTTACTGTAACCTGTGGACCTTCATCTTGACGATGAAACACAGAAATTGCGTCGGAATTTAATACAACAGGCAACATGCTGACTTCTCTCCAGGAGAGTAATGCTTCTAACTGTCTCTGCTTTGATTTTTTCCTAGGATGCCAGTAATAGATTCCGATGAACATGGGAAGGTTTACTGTAACCTGTGGACCTTCATCTTGACGATGAAACACACAAATTGCGTCGGAATTGAATACAACAGGCACCATGCTGACTTTTTTCCGGGAGAGTAATGCTTCTAACTATCTGTGCTTTGATTCTTTCCTGGGATGCCAGTAATATATTCCGATGGACATGGGAAGGTTTACTGTAACCTGTGGACCTTCATCCTGACGATGAAACACAGAAATTGCGTCGGAATTGAATACAACAGGTACCATGCCGACTTCTCTCCGGGAGAGTAATGCTTCTAACTATCTGTGCTTTGATACGTTATTGGGATGCCAGTAATAGATTTCGATGGACATGGGAAGGTTTACTGTAACCTGTGGACCTTCATCTTGACGATGAAACACAGAAATTGCGTCGGAATTGAATACAACAGGCACCATGCTGACTTCTCTCCGGGAGAGTAATGCTTCTAACTATCTGTGCCTTGATTCGTTCCTGGGATTCCAGTAATAGATTCCGATGGACATGGGAAGGTTTACTGTAACCTGTGGACCTTCAACGTGACGATGAAGCACAGAAATTGCGCCGGAATTGATAACAACAGGCACCATGCGGACTTCTCTCCGGGAGAGTAATGCTTCTAACTGTCTCTGCTTTAATTATTTCCTGGGATGCCAGTAATAGATTCCGATGGACATGGGAAGGTTTACTGTAACCTGTGGACCTTCATCTTGACGACGAAACACAGAAATTGCGTCGGAATTGAATACAACAGTCACCATGCTGACTTCTCTCCGGGAGAGTAATGCATCTAACTATCTGTGCTTTGATTCTTTCCTGGGATGCCAGTAATAGATTCCGTTGGACATGGGAAGGTTTACTGTAACCTGTGGACCTTCATCTTGACGATGAAGCACAGAAATTGTGTCGGTATTGAATACAACAGGCACCATGCTGACTTCTCTCCTTGAGAATAATGCTTCTCACTATCTGTGCTTTGTTTCGTTCCTGGGATTCCAGTAAGAGATTCCGATGGACATGGGAAGGTTTACTGTAACCTGTGGACCTTCATCTTGACGATGAAACACAGAAATTGCGTCGGAATTTAATACAACAGGCAACATGCTGACTTCTCTCCAGGAGAGTAATGCTTCTAACTGTCTCTGCTTTGATTTTTTCCTAGGATGCCAGTAATAGATTCCGATGAACATGGGAAGGTTTACTGTAACCTGTGGACCTTCATCTTGACGATGAAACACAGAAATTGCGTCGGAATTGAATACAACAGGCACCATGCTGACTTTTTTCCGGGAGAGTAATGCTTCTAACTATCTGTGCTTTGATTCTTTCCTGGGATGCCAGTAATATATTCCGATGGACATGGGAAGGTTTACTGTAACCTGTGGACCTTCATCCTGACGATGAAACACAGAAATTGCGTCGGAATTGAATACAACAGGTACCATGCCGACTTCTCTCCGGGAGAGTAATGCTTCTAACTATCTGTGCTTTGATACGTTATTGGGATGCCAGTAATAGATTCCGATGGACATGGGAAGGTTTACTGTAACCTGTGGACCTTCATCTTGACGATGAAACACAGAAATTGCGTCGGAATTGAATACAACAGGCACCATGCTGACTTCTCTCCGGGAGAGTAATGCTTCTAACTATCTGTGCTTTGATTCGTTCCTGGGATGCCAGTAATATATTCCGATGGACATGGGCAGGTTTACTGTAACCTGTGGACCTTCATCTTGACGATGAAACACAGAAATTGCGTCGGAATTGATTACAACAGGCACCATGCTGACTTCTCTCCGGGAGAGTAATGCTTCTAACTATCTGTGCTTTGATACGTTATTGGGATGCCAGTAATAGATTCCGATGGACATGGGAAGGTTTACTGTAACCTGTGGACCTTCATCTTGACGATGAAACACAGAAATTGCGTCGGAATTGAATACAACAGGCACCATGCTGATTTCTCTCCGGGAGAGTAATGCTTCTAACTATCTGTGCTTTGATTCGTTCCTGGGATGCCAGTAATAGATTCCGATGGACATGGGAAGGTTTACTGTAACCTGTGGACCTTCATCTTGACGATAAAACACAGAAATTGCGTCGGAAATGAATACAACAGGCACCATGCTGACTTATCACCGGGAGAGTAATGCTTCTAACTATCTGTGCTTTGATTCGTTCCTGGGATTCCAGTAATAGATTTCGATGGACATGGGAAGGTTTACTGTAACCTGTGGACGTTCATCTTGACGATGAAACCTAGAAATTGCGTCGGAATTGAATACAACAGGCACCATGCTGACTTCTCTCCGGGAGAGTAATGCTTCTAACTATCTGTGCTTTGATTCGTTCCTGGGATGCCAGTAATATATTCCGATGGACATGGGAAGGTTTACTGTAACCTGTGGACCTTCATCTTGACGATGAAACACAGAAATTGCGTCGGAATTGAATACAACAGTCACCATGCTGACTTCTCTCCGGGAGAGTAATACTTCAAACTATCTGTGCTTTGATTCTTTCCTGGGATGCCAGTAATATATTCCGATGGACATGGGAAGGTTTACTGTAACCTGTGGACCTTCGTCTTGACGATGAAACACAGAAATTGCGTCGGAATTGAATACAACAGGCACCATGCTGACTTCTCTCCGGGAGAGTAATGCTTCTAACTATCTGTGCTTTGATTCGTTCCTGGGATGCCAGTAATATATTCCGATGGACATGGGAAGGTTTACTGTAACCTGTGGACCTTCATCTTGACGATGAAACACAGAAATTGCGTCGGAATTAAATACAACAGGCACCATGCTGACTTTTCTCCGGTAGAGTAATGCTTCTAACTATCTGTGCTTTGATTCGTTCCTGGGATGCCAGTAATATATTCCGATGGACATGGGAAGGTTTACTGTAACCTGTGGACCTTCATCTTGACGATGAAACACAGAAATTGCGTCGGAATTGAATACAACAGGCACCATGCAGACTTCTCTCCGGGAGAGTAATGATTCTATCTATCTGTGCTTTGATTCGTTCCTGGGATTCCAGTAATTGATTCCGATGGACATGGGAAGGTTTACTGTAACCTGTGGACCTTCATCTTGACGATGAAACACAGAAATTGCGTCGGAATTGAATACAACAGGCACCATGCTGACTCCACTCCGGGAGAGTAATGCTTCTAACTATCTGTGCTTTGATTTGTTCCTGGGATGCCATTAATATATTCCGATGGACATGGGAAGGTTTACTGTAACGTGTGGACCTTCATCTTGACGTTGAAACACAGAAATTGCGTCGGAATTGAATACAACAGTCACCATGCTGACTTCTCTCCGGGAGAGTAATGCTTCAAACTATCTGTGCTTTGATTCTTTCCTGGGATGCCAGTAATATATTCCGATGGACATGGGAAGGTTTACTGTAACCTGTGGACCTTCGTCTTGACGATGTAACACAGAAATTGCGTCGGAATTGAATACAACAGGCACCATGCTGACTTCTCTCCGGGAGAGTAATGCTTCTAACTATCTGTGCTTTGATTCGTTCCTGGGATGCCAGTAATATATTCCGATGGACATGGGAAGGTTTACTGTAACCTGTGGACCTTCATCTTGACGATGAAACACAGAAATTGCGTCGGAATTGAATACAACAGGCACCATGCTGACTTTTCTCCGGGAGAGTAATGCTTCTAACTATCTGTGCTTTGATTCGTTCCTGGGATGCCAGTTATATATTCCGATGGACATGGGAAGGTTTACTGTAACCTGTGGACCTTCATCTTGACGATGAAACACAGAAATTGCGTCGGAATTGAATACAACAGGCACCATGCTGACTTCTCTCCGGGAGAGTAATGCTTCTATCTATCTGTGCTTTGTTTCGTTCCTGGGATTCCAGTAATTGATTCCGATGGACATGGGAAGGTTTACTGTAACCTGTGGACCTTCATCTTGACGATGAAACACAGAAATTGCGTCGGAATTGAATACAACAGGCACCATGCTGACTTTTCTCCTTGAGAGTAATGCTTCTCACTATCTGTGCTTTGATTCGTTCCTGGGATTCCAGTAATAGATTCCGATGGACATGGGAAGGTTTACTGTAAGCTGTGGACCTTCATCTTGACGATGAAATACAGAAATTGCGTCGGAATTGAATACAACAGTCACCATGCTGGCTTCTCTCCGGGAGAGTAATGCTTCTAACTATCTGTGCTTTGATTCTTTCCTGGGATGCCAGTAATATATTCCGATGGACATGGGAAGGTTTACTGTAACCTGTGGACCTTCATCTTGACGATGAAACACAGAAATTGCGTCAGAATTGAATACAACAGGCACCATGCTGACTTCACTCCGGGAGAGTAATGCTTCTAACAATCTGTGCTTTGATTCGTTCCTGGGATGCCAGTAATATATTCCGATGGACATGGGAAGGTTTACTGTAACCTGTGGACCTTCATCTTGACGATGAAACACAGAAATTGCGTCGGAATTGAATACAACAGGCACCATGCCGACTTTTCTCCGGGAGAGTAATGCTTCCAACTATCTGTGCTTTGATTCGTTCCTGGGATTCCAGTAATAGACTCCGATGGACACGGGAAGGTTTACTGTAACCTGTGGACCTTCATCTTGACGATGAAACACAGCAATTACGTCGGAATTGAATACAACAGGCACCATGCTGACTTCTCTCCGGGAGAGTAATGCTTCTAACTATCTGTGCTTTGATTCGTTCCCGGGATGCCAGTAATATATTATGATGGACATGGGAAGGTTTACTGTAACCTGTGGACCTTCATCTTGACGATGAAGCACAGAAATTGCGTCGGATATGAATACAACAGGCACCGTGCCGACTTCTCTCCGGGAGAGTAATGCTTCTAACTATCTGAACTTTGATTCGTTCCTGGGATTCCAGTAATAGATTCCGATGGACATGGGAATTTTTACTGTAACCTGTGGACCTTCATCTTGAAGATGAAACACAGAAATTGCGTCGGAATTTAATACAACAGGCACCATGCCGACTTCTGTCCGGGAGAGTAATACTTCTAACTGTCTCTGCTTTGATTCTTTCCTGGGGTGCCAGTAATAGATTCCGATGGACATGGGAAGGTTTGCTGTAACCTGTGGACCTTCATCTTGACGATGAAGCACAGAAATTGCGTCGGAATTGAATACAACAGGCACCATGCTGACTTCTCTCCGGGAGAGTAATGCTTCTCACTATCTGTGCTTTGATTCGTTCCTGGGATTCCAGTAATAGATTCCGATGGACATGGGAAGGTTCACTGAACCTGTGGACCTTCATCTTGACGATGAAACACAGAAATTGCGTCGGAATTTAATACAACAGGCAACATGCTGACTTCTCTCCAGGAGAGTAATGCTTCTAACTGTCTCTGCTTTGCTTCGGAAATGAATACAACAGGCACCATGCTGACTTCTCTCCTTGAGAGTAATGCTTCTCACTATCTGTGCTTTGATTCGTTCCTGGGATTCCAGTAATAGTTTCCGATGGACATGGGAAGGTTTACTGTAACCTGTGGACCTTCATCTTGACGATGAAACACACAAATTGCGTCGGAATTTAATACAACAGGCAACATGCTGACTTCTCTCCAGGAGAGTAATGCTTCTAACTGTCTCTGCTTTGATTCTTTCCTGGGATGCCAGTAATAGATTCCGATGAACATGGGAAGGTTTACTAAAACCTGTGGACCTTCATCTTGACGATGAAACACAGAATTTGCGTCGGAATTGAATACAACAGGCACCATGCTGACTTTGTTCCGGGAGAGTAATGCTTCTAACTATCTGTGCTTTGATTCTTTCCTGGGATGCCAGTAATATATTCCGATGGACATGGGCAGGTTTACTGTAACCTGTGGACCTTCATCTTGACGATGAAACACAGAAATTGCGTCGGAATTGAATACAACAGGCGCCATGCTGACTTCTCTCCGGGAGAGTAATGCTTCTAACTATCTGTGCTTTGATTCGTTATTGGCATGCCAGTAATAGATTCCGATTGACATGGGAAGGTTTACTGTAACCTGTGGACCTTCAACGTGACGATGAAGCACAGAAATTGCGTCGGAATTGAATACAACAGGCACCATGCCGACTTCTCTCCGGGAGAGAAATGTTTCTAACTGTATCTGCTTTGATTCGTTCCTGGGATGCCAGTAATAGATTCCGATGGACATGGGAAGGTTTACTGTATCCTGTGGACCTTCGTCTTGACCTTGAAGCACAGAAATAGCGTCGGAATTGAATACAACAGGCACCATGCATACTTCTCTCCGGGAGAGTAATGCTTCTAACTATCTGTGCTTTGATTCTTTCCTGGGAAGCCAGTAATATATTCCGTTGGACTTGGGAAGGTTTACTGTAACCTGTGGACCTTCATCTTGACGATGAAACACGAAAATTGCGTCGGAATTGAATACAACAGGCACCATGCTGACTTCTCTCCGGGAGAGTAATGCTTCTAACTATCTGTGCTATGATTCGTTCCTGGGATTCCAGTAATAGATTCCGATGGACATGGGAAGGTTTACTGTAACCTGTGGACCTTCAACGTGACGATGAAGCACAGAAATTGCGCCGGAATTGAATTCAACAGGCACCATGCGGACTTCTCTCCGGGAGAGTAATGCTTCTAACTGTCTCTGCTTTAATTATTTCCTGGGATGCCAGTAATAGATTCCGATGGACATGGGAAGGTTTACTGTAACCTGTGGACCTTCATCTTGACGACGAAACACAGAAATTGCGTCGGAATTGAATACAACAGTCACCATGCTGACTTCTCTCCGGGAGAGTAATGCATCTAACTATCTGTGCTTTGATTCTTTCCTGGAATGCCAGTAATAGATTCCGTTGGACATGGGAAGGTTTACTGTAACCTGTGGACCTTCATCTTGACGATGAAGCACAGAAATTGTGTCGGAATTGAATACAACAGGCACCATCCTGACTTCTCTCCTTGAGAATAATGCTTCTCACTATCTGTGCTTTGATTCGTTCCTGGGATTCCAGTAAGAGATTCCGATGGACATGGGAAGGTTTACTGTAACCTGTGGACCTTCATCTTGACGATGAAACACAGAAATTGCGTCGGAATTTAATACAACAGGCAACATGCTGACTTCTCTCCAGGAGAGTAATGCTTCTAACTGTCTCTGCTTTGATTCTTTCCTAGGATGCCAGTAATAGATTCCGATGAACATGGGAAGGTTTACTGTAACCTGTGGACCTTCATCTTGACGATGAAACACAGAAATTGCGTCGGAATTGAATACAACAGGCACCATGCTGACTTTTTTCCGGGAGAGTAATGCTTCTAACTATCTGTGCTTTGATTCTTTCCTGGGATGCCAGTAATATATTCCGATGGACATGGGAAGGTTTACTGTAACCTGTGGACCTTCATCCTGACGATGAAACACAGAAATTGCGTCGGAATTGAATACAACAGGTACCATGCCGACTTCTCTCCGGGAGAGTAATGCTTCTAACTATCTGTGCTTTGATACGTTATTGGGATGCCAGTAATAGATTCCGATGGACATGGGAAGGTTTACTGTAACCTGTGGACCTTCATCTTGACGATGAAACACAGAAATTGCGTCGGAATTGAATACAACAGGAACCATGCTGACTTCTCTCCGGGAGAGGAATGCTTCTAACTATCTGTGCTTTGATTCGTTCCTGGGATGCCAGTAATATATTCCGATGGACATGGGCAGGTTTACTGTAACCTGTGGACCTTCATCTTGACGATGAAACACAGAAATTGCGTCGGAATTGATTACAACAGGCACCATGGTGACTTCTCTCCGGGAGAGTAATGCTTCTAACTATCTGTGCTTTGATACGTTATTGGGATGCCAGTAATAGATTCCGATGGACATGGGAAGGTTTACTGTAACCTGTGGACCTTCATCTTGACGATGAAACACAGAAATTGCGTCGGAATTGAATACAACAGGCACCATGCTGATTTCTCTCCGGGAGAGTAATGCTTCAAACTATCTGTGCTTTGATTCTTTCCTGGGATGCCAGTAATATATTCCGATGGACATGGGAAGGTTTACTGTAACCTGTGGACCTTCGTCTTGACGATGAAACACAGAAATTGCGTCGGAATTGAATACAACAGGCACCATGCTGACTTCTCTCCGGGAGAGTAATGCTTCTAACTATCTGTGCTTTGATTCGTACCTGGGATGCCAGTAATATATTCCGATGGACATGGGAAGGTTTACTGTAACCTGTGGACCTTCATCTTGACGATGAAACACAGAAATTGCGTCGGAATTGAATACAACAGGCACCATGCTGACTTTTCTCCGGGAGAGTAATGCTTCTAACTATCTGTGCTTTGATTCGTTCCTGGGATGCCAGTAATATATTCCGATGGACATGGGAAGGTTTACTGTAACCTGTGGACCTTCATCTTGACGATGAAACACAGAAATTTCGTCGGAATTGAATACAACAGGCACCATGCTGACCTCTCTCCGGTAGAGTAATGATTCTATCTATCTGTGCTTTGATTCGTTCCTGGGATTCCAGTAATTGATTCCGATGGACATGGGAAGGTTTACTGTAACCTGTGGACCTTCATCTTGACGATGAAACACAGAAATTGCGACGGAATTGAATACAACAGGCACCATGCTGACTTCTCTCCTTGAGAGTAATGCTTCTCACTATCTGTGCTTTGATTCGTTCCTCGGATTCCAGTAATCGATTCCGATGGACATGGGAAGGTTTACTGTAACCTGTGGACCTTCATCTTGACGATGAAACACAGAAATTGCGTCGGAATTGAATACAACAGTCACCATGCTGGCTTCTCTCCGGGAGAGTAATGCTTCTAACTATCTGTGCTTTGATTCTTTCCTGGGATGCCAGTAATATATTCCGATGGACATGGGAAGGTTTACTGTAACCTGTGGACCTTCATCTTGACGATGAAACACAGAAATTGCGTCGGAATTGAATACAACAGGCACCATGCTGACTCCACTCCGGGAGAGTAATGCTTCTAACTATCTGTGCTTTGATTCGTTCCTGGGATGCCATTAATATATTCCGATGGACATGGGAAGGTTTACTGTAACGTGTGGACCTTCATCTTGACGATGAAACACAGAAATTGCGTCGGAATTGAATACAACAGTCACCATGCTGACTTCTCTCCGGGAGAGTAATGCTTCAAACTATCTTTGCTTTGATTCTTTCCTGGGATGCCAGTAATATATTCTGATGGTCATGGGAAGGTTTACTGTAACCTGTGGACCTTCGTCTTGACGATGAAACACAGAAATTGCGTCGGAATTGAATACAACAGGCACCATGCTGACTTCTCTCCGGGAGAGTAATGCTTCTAACTATCTGTGCTTTGATTCGTTCCTGGGATGCCAGTAATATATTCCGATGGACATGGGAAGGTTTACTGTAACCTGTGGACCTTCATCTTGACGATGAAACACAGAAATTGCGTCGGAATTGAATTCAACAGGCACCATGCTGACTTTTCTCCGGGAGAGTAATGCTTCTAACTATCTGTGCTTTGATTCGTTCCTGGGATGCCAGTTATATATTCCGATGGACATGGGAAGGTTTACTGTAACCTGTGGACCTTCATCTTGACGATGAAACACAGAAATTGCGTCGGAATTGAATACAACAGGCACCATGCTGACTTCTCTCCGGGAGAGTAATGCTTCTATCTATCTGTGCTTTGATTCGTTCCTGGGATTCCAGTAATTGATTCCGATGGACATGGGAAGGTTTACTGTAACCTGTGGACCTTCATCTTGACGATGAAGCACAGAAATTGCGTCGGATATGAATACAACAGGCACCGTGCCGACTTCTCTCCGGGAGAGTAATAATTCTAACTATCTGAACTTTGATTCGTTCCTGGGATTCCAGTAATAGATTCCGATGGACATGGGAATTTTTACTGCAACCTGTGGACCTTCATCTTGAAGATGAAACACAGAAATTGCGTCGGAATTTAATACAACAGGCACCATGCCGACTTCTGTCCGGGAGAGTAATACTTCTAACTGTCTCTGCTTTGATTCTTTCCTGGGGTGCCAGTAATAGATTCCGATGGACATGGGAAGGTTTGCTGTAACCTGTGGACCTTCATCTTGACGATGAAGCACAGAAATTGCGTCGGAATTGAATACAAGAGGCACCATGCTGACTTCTCTCCGGGAGAGTAATGCTTCTCACTATCTGTGCTTTGATTCGTTCCTGGGATTCCAGTAATAGATTCCGATGGACATGGGAAGGTTCACTGAACCTGTGGACCTTCATCTTGACGATGAAACACAGAAATTGCGTCGGAATTTAATACAACAGGCAACATGCCGACTTCTCTCCGGGAGAGTAATGCTTCTAACTGTCTCTGCTTTGCGTCGGAAATGAATACAACAGGCACCATGCTGACTTATCACCGGGAGAGTAATGCTTCTAACTATCTGCGCTTTGATTCGTTCCTGGGATTCCAGTAATAGATTCCGATGGACATGGGAAGGTTTACTGTAACCTGTGGAACTTCATCTTGACGATGAAACACAGAAATTGCGTCGGAATTGAATACAACAGGCACCATGCTGACTTCTCTCCGGGAGAGTAATGCTTCTAACTATCTGTGCTTTGATTCGTTCCTGGGATTCCAGTTATATATTCCGATGGACATGGGAAGGTTTACTGTAACCTGTGGACCTTCATCTTGACGATGAAACACAGAAATTGCGTCGGAATTGAATACAACAGTCACCATGCTGACTTCTCTCCGGGAGAGTAATGCTTCAAACTATCTGTGCTTTGATTCCTTCCTGGGATGCCAGTAATATATTCCGATGGACATGGGAAGGTTTACTGTAACCTGTGGACCTTCGTCTTGACGATGAAACACAGAAATTGCGTCGGAATTGAATACAACAGGCACCATGCTGACTTCTCTCCTTGAGAGTAATGCTTCTAACTATCTGTGCTTTGATTCGTTCCTGGGATTCCAGTAATAGATTCCGATGGACATGGGAAGGTTTACTGTAACCTGTGGACCTTCAACGTGACGATGAAACACAGAAATTGCGTCGGAATTGAATACATCAGGCACCATGCCGACTTCTGTCCGGGAGAGTAATGCTTCTCACTATCTGTGCTTTGATTCGTTCCTGGGATTCCAGTAATAGATTCCGATGGACATGGGAAGGTTTACTGTAACCTGTGGACCTTCATCTTGACGATGAAACACAGAAATTGCGTCGGAATTTAATACAACAGGCAACATGCTGACTTCTCTCCAGGAGAGTAATGCTTCTAACTGTCTCTGCCTTGATTCTTTCCTGGGATGCCAGTAGTAGATTCCGATGGACATGGGAAGGTTTACTGTAACCTGTGGACCTTCATCTTGACGATGAAACACAGAAATTGCGTCGGAATTGAATAATCCAGGCACCATGCTGACTTTTTTCCGGTATAGTAATGCTTCTAACTATCTGTGCTTTGATTCTTTCCTGGAATGCCAGTAATATATTCCGATGGACATGGGAAGGTTTACTGTAACCTGCGGACCTTCATCTTGACGATGAAACACAGAAATTGCGTCGGAATTGAATACAACAGGCACCATGCTGACTTCTCTCCTGGAGAGTAATGCTTCTAACTATCTGTGCTTTGATTCGTTCCTGGGACGCCAGTAATATTTTCCGATGGACATGGGCAGGTTTACTGTAACCTGTGGACCTTCATCTTGACGATGAAACACAGAAATTGCGTCGGAATTGAATACAACAGGCACCATGCTGACTTCTCTCCTTGAGAGTAATGCTTCTCACTATCTGTGCTTTGATTCGTTCCTCGGATTCCAGTAATAGATTCCGATGGACATGGGAAGGTTTACTGTAACCTGTGGACCTTCATCTTGACGAAGAAACACAGAAATTGCGTCGGAATTGAATACAACAGGCACCATGCTGACTTTTCTCCGGGAGAGTAATGCTTCTAACTATCTGTGCTTTGATTCGTTCCTGGGATGCCAGTTATATATTCCGATGGACATGGGAAGGTTTACTGTAACCTGTGGACCTTCATCTTGACGATGAAACACAGAAATTGCGTCGGAATTGAATACAACAGGCACCATGCTGACTTCTCTCCGGGAGAGTAATGCTTCTATCTATCTGTGCTTTGATTCGTTCCTGGGATTCCAGTAATTGATTCCGATGGACATGGGAAGGTTTACTGTAACCTGTGGACCTTCATCTTGACGATGAAACACAGAAATTGCGTCGGAATTGAATACAACAGGCACCATGCTGACTTTTCTCCTTGAGAGTAATGCTTCTCACTATCTGTGCTTTGATTCGTTCCTCGGATTCCAGTAATAGATTCCGATGGACATGGGAAGGTTTACTGTAACCTGTGGACCTTCATCTTGACGATGAAATACAGAAATTGCGTCGGATTTGAATACAACAGTCACCATGCTGGCTTCTCTCCGGGAGAGTAATGCTTCTAACTATCTGTGCTTTGATTCTTTCCTGGGATGCCAGTAATATATTCCGATGGACATGGGAAGGTTTACTGTAACCTGTGGACCTTCATCTTGACGATGAAACACAGAAATTGCGTCAGAATTGAATACAACAGGCACCATGCTGACTTCACTCCGGGAGAGTAATGCTTCTAACAATCTGTGCTTTGATTCGTTCCTGGGATTCCAGTAATAGATTCCCTTGGGCATTGGAAGGTTCACTGTAACCTGTGGACCTTCATCTTGACGATGAAACACAGAAATTGCGTCGGAATTGAATACAACAGGCACCATGCTGACTTCTGTCCGGGAGAGTAATGCTTCTAACTATCTGTGCTTTGATTCGTTCCTGGGATTCCAGTAATAGATTCCGATGGACATCGGAAATTTTACGGTAACCTGTGGACCTTCATCTTGAAGATGAAACACAGAAATTGCGTCGGAATTTAATACAACAGGCACCATGCCGACTTCTGTCCGGGAGAGTAATACTTCTAACTGTCTCTGCTTTGATTCTTTCCTGGGGTGCCAGTAATAGATTCCGATGGACATGGGAAGGTTTGCTGTAACCTGTGGACCTTCATCTTGACGATGAAGCACAGAAATTGCGTCGGAATTGAATACAACAGGCACCATGCTGACTTCTCTCCGGGAGAGTAAAGCTTCTCACTATCTGTGCTTTGATTCGTTCCTGGGATTCCAGTAATAGATTCCGATGGACATGGGAAGGTTCACTGAACCTGTGGACCTTCATCTTGACGATGAAACACAGAAATTGCGTCGGAATTTAATACAACAGGCAACATGCTGACTTCTCTCCAGGAGAGTAATGCTTCTAACTGTCTCTGCTTTGCGTCGGATATGAATACAACAGGCACCATACTGACTTATCACCGGGAGAGTAATGCTTCTAACTATCTGTGCTTTGATTCGTTCCTGGGATTCCAGTAATAGATTCCGATGGACATGGGAAGGTTTACTGTAACCTGTGGAACTTCATCTTGACGATGAAACACAGAAATTGCGTCGGAATTGAATACAACAGGCACCATGCTGACTTCTCTCCGGGAGAGTAATGCTTCTAACTATCTGTGCTTTGATTCGTTAGTGGGATGCCAGTAATATATTCCGATGGACGGGGAAGGTTTACTGTAACCTGTGGACCTTCATCTTGACGATGAAACACAGAAATTGCGTCGGAATTGAATACAACAGTCACCATGCTGACTTCTCTCCGGGAGAGTAATGCTTCAAACTATCTGTGCTTTGATTCTTTCCTGGGATGCCAGTAATATATTCCGATGGACATGGGAAGGTTTACTGTAACCTGTGGACCTTCGTCTTGACGATGAAACACAGAAATTGCGTCGGAATTGAATACAACAGGCACCATGCTGACTTCTCTCCTTGAGAGTAATGCTTCTAACTATCTGTGCTTTGATTCGTTCCTGGGATTCCAGTAATAGATTCCGATGGACATGGGAAGGTTTACTGTAACCTGTGGACCTTCATCTTGACGATGAAACACAGAAATTGCGTCGGAATTGAATAATCCAGGCACCATGCTGACTTTTTTCCGGGAGAGTAATGCTTCTAACTATCTGTGCTTTGATTCTTTCCTGGAATGCCAGTAATATATTCCGATGGACATGGGAAGGTTTACTGTAACCTGTGGACCTTCAACGTGACGATGAAACACAGAAATTGCGTCGGAATTGAATACAACAGGCACCATGCCGACTTCTATCCGGGAGAGTAATGCTTCTCACTATCTGTGCTTTGATTCGTTCCTGGGATTCCAGTAATAGATTCCGATGGACATGGGAAGGTTTACTGTAACCTGTGGACCTTCATCTTGACGATGAAACACAGAAATTGCGTCGGAATTTAATACAACAGGCAACATGCTGACTTCTCTCCAGGAGAGTAATGCATCTAACTGTCTCTGCCTTGATTCTTTCCTGGGATGCCAGTAATAGATTCCGATGGACATGGGAAGGTTTACTGTAACCTGTGGACCTTCATCTTGACGATGAAACACAGAAATTGCGTCGGAATTGAATAATCCAGGCACCATGCTGACTTTTTTCCGGGAGAGTAATGCTTCTAACTATCTGTGCTTTGATTCTTTCCTGGAATGCCAGTAATATATTCCGATGGACATGGGAAGGTTTACTGTAACCTGTGGACCTTCATCCTGACGATGAAACACAGAAATTGCGTCGGAATTGAATACAACAGGCACCATGCTGACTTCTCTCCGGGAGAGTAATGCTTCTAACTATCTGTGCTTTGATTCGTTCCTGGGATTCCAGTAATAGATTCCGATGGACATGGGAAGGTTTACTGTAACCTGTGGACATTCAACGTGACGATGAAGCACAGAAATTGCGTCGGAATTGAATACAACGGGCACCATGCCGACTTCTCTCCGGGAGAGTAATGCTTCTAACTATCTGTGCTTTGATTCGTTCCTGGGATTCCAGTAATAGATTCCGATGGACATGCGAAGGTTTACTGTAACCTTTGGACCTTCATCTTGACGATGAAGCACAGAAATTGCGTCGGATATGAATACAACAGGCACCATGCCGACTTCTCTCCGGGAGAGTAATGCTTCTATCTATCTGTGCTTTGATTCGTTCCTGGGATTCCAGTAATAGATTCCGATGGACATGGGAAGGTTTACTGTAACCTGTGGACCTTCATCTTGACGATGAAACGCAGAAATTGCGTCGGAATTGAATACAACAGGCACCATGCTGACTTCTCTCCGGGAGAGTAATGCTTCTAACTATCTGTGCTTTGATTCGTTATTGGGATGCCAGTAATAGATTCCGATGGACATGGGAAGGTTTACTGTAACCTGTGGACCTTCATCTTGACGATGAAACACAGAAATTGCGTCGGAATTGAATACAACAGTCACCATGCTGACTTCTCTCCGGGAGAGTAATGTTTCTATCTACCTGTGCTTTGATTCGTTCCTGGGATGCCAGTAATAGATTCCGATGAACATGGGAAGGTTTACTGTAACCTGTGGACCTTCATCTTGACGATGAAACTCAGAAATTGCGTCGGAATTGAATACAACAGGCACCATGCTGACTTCTCTCCGGGAGAGTAATGCTTCTAACTATCTGTGCTTTGATTCGTTCCTGGGATGCCAGTAATATATTCCGATGGACATGGGAAGGTTTACTGTAAACTGTGGACCTTCATCTTGACGATGAAACACAGAAATTGCGTCGGAATTGAATACAACAGGCACCATGCTGACTTCTCTCCGGGAGAGTAATGCTTCTAACTATCTGTGCTTTGATTCGTTCCTGGGATTCCAGTAATTGATTCCGATGGACATGGGAAGGTTTACTGTAACCTGTGGACCTTCATCTTGACGATGAAACACAGAAATTGCGTCGGAATTGAATACAACAGGCACCATGCTGACTTCTCTCCGGGAGAGTAATGCTTCTAACTATCTGTGCTTTGATTCGTTCCTGGGATGCCAGTAATAGATTCCGATGGACATGGGAAGGTTTACTGTAACCTGTGGACCTTCATCGTGACGATGAAGCACAGAAATTGCGTCCGAATTGAATACAACAGGCACCATGCCGACTTCTGTCCGGGAGAGTAATGCTTCTAACTATCTGTGCATTGTTTCTTTCCTGGGATGCCAGTAATATATTCCGATGGACATGGGAAGGTTTACTGTAACCTGTGGACCTTCATCTTGACGATGAAACACAGAAATTGCGTCGGAATTGAATACAACAGGCACCATGCCGACTTCTCTCCGGGAGAGTAATGCTTCCAACTATCTGTGCTTTGATTCGTTCCTGGGATTCCAGTAATAGACTCCGATGGACATGGGAAGGTTTACTGTAACCTGTGGACCTTCATCTTGACGATGAAACACAGAAATTGCGTCGGAATTGAATACAACAGGCACCATGCTGACTTCTCTCCGGGAGAGTAATGCTTCTAACTATCTGTGCTTTGATTCGTTCCTGGGATGCCAGTAATAGATTCCGATGGACATGGGAAGGTTTACTGTAACCTGTGGTCCTTCAACATGACGATGAAGCACAGAAATTGCGTCGGAATTGAATACAACAGGCACCATGCCGACTTCTCTAAGGGAGAGTAATGCTTCCAACTATCTGTGCTTTGATTCTTTCCTGGGATGCCAGTAATAGATTCCGATGGACATGGGAAGGTTTACTGTAACCTGTGGACCTTTATCTTGACGATGAAACACAGAAATTGCGTCGGAATTGAATACAACAGGCACCATGCTGACTTCTCTCCGGGAGAGTAATGCTTCTAACTATCTGCGCTTTGATTCGTTCCTGGGATTCCAGTAATAGATTCCGATGGACATGGGAAGGTTTACTGTAACCTGTGGACATTCAACGTGACGATGAAGCACAGAAATTGCGTCGGAATTGAATACAACAGGCACCATGCCGACTTCTCTCCGGGAGAGTAATGCTTGTAACTATCTGCGCTTTGATTCGTTCCTGGGATTCCAGTAATTGATTCCGATGGACATGGGAAGGTTTACTGTAACCTGTGGACCTTCATCGTGACGATGAAACACAGAAATTGCGTCGGAATTGAATACAACAGGCACCATGCTGACTTCTCTCCGGGAGAGTAATGCTTCTAACTATCTGTGCTTTGATTCGTTCCTGGGATGCCAGTGATAGATTCCGATGGACATGGGAAGGTTTACTGTAACCTGTGGACATTCAACGTGACGATGAAGCACAGAAATTGCGTCGGAATTGAATACAACAGGCACCATGCCGACTTCTCTCCGGGAGAGTAATGCTTGTAACTATCTGCGCTTTGATTCGTTCCTGGGATTCCAGTAATAGATTCCGATGGACATGGGAAGGTTTACTGTAACCTTTGGACCTTCATCTTGACGATGAAGCACAGAAATTGCGTCGGATATGAATACAACAGGCACCATGCCGACTTCTCTCCGGGATAGTAATGCTTCTAACTATCTGTGCTTTGATTCGTTCCTGGGATTCCAATAATAGATTCCGATGGACATGGGAAGGTTTACTGTAACCTGTGGACCTTCATCTTGACGATGAAACACAGAAATTGCGTCGGAATTTAATACCACAGGCACCATGCCGACTTCTGTCCGGGAGAGTAATACTTCTAACTGTCTGTGCTTTGATTCGTTCCTGGGATTCCAGTAATAGACTCCGATGGACATGGGAAGGTTTACTGTAACCTGTGGACCTTCATCTTGACGATGAAACACAGAAATTGCGTCGGAATTGAATACAACAGGCACCATGCTGACTTCTCTCCGGGAGAGTAATGCTTCTAACTATCTGTGCTTTGATTCGTTCCTGGGATGCCAGTAATAGATTCCGATGGACATGGGAAGGTTTACTGTAACCTGTGGACCTTCATCTTGACGATGAAACACAGAAATTGCGTCGGAATTGAATACAACAGGCACCATGCCGACTTCTCTCCGGGAGAGTAATGCTTCCAACTATCTGTGCTTTGATTCGTTCCTGGGATTCCAGTAATAGACTCCGATGGACATGGGAAGGTTTACTGTAACCTGTGGACCTTCATCTTGACGATGAAACACAGAAATTGCGTCGGAATTGAATACAACAGGCACCATGCTGACTTCTCTCCCGGAGAGTAATGCTTCTAACTATCTGTGCTTTGATTCGTTCCTGGGATGCCAGTAATAGATTCCGATGGACATGGGTAGGTTTACTGTAACCTGTGGTCCTTCAACATGACGATGAAGCACAGAAATTGCGTCGGAATTGGAAACAACAGGCACCATGCCGACTTCTCTCCGGGAGAGTAATGCTTCTAACTATCTGTGCTTTGATTCTTTCCTGGGATGCCAGTAATAGATTCCGATGGACATGGGAAGGTTTACTGTAACCTGTGGACCTTTATCTTGACGATGAAACACAGAAATTGCGTCGGAATTGAATACAACAGGCACCATGCTGACTTCTCTCCGGGAGAGTAATGCTTCTAACTATCTGCGCTTTGATTCGTTCCTGGGATTCCAGTAATAGATTCCGATGGACATGGGAAGGTTTACTGTAACCTGTGGACATTCAACGTGACGATGAAGCACAGAAATTGCGTCGGAATTGAATACAACAGGCACCATGCCGACTTCTCTCCGGGAGAGTAATGCTTGTAACTATCTGCGCTTTGATTCGTTCCTGGGATTCCAGTAATTGATTCCGATGGACATGGGAAGGTTTACTGTAACCTGTGGACCTTCATCTTCACGATGAAACACAGAAATTGCGTCGGAATTGAATACAACAGGCACCATGCTGACTTCTCTCCGGGAGAGTAATGCTTCTAACTATCTGTGCTTTGATTCGTTCCTGGGATGCCAGTAATAGATTCCGATGGACATGGGAAGGTTTACTGTAACCTGTGGACCTTCAACGTGACGATGAAACACAGAAATTGCGTCCGAATTGAATACAACAGGCACCATGCCGACTTCTGTCCGGGAGAGTAATGCTTCTAACTGTATCTGCTTTGATTCTTTCCTGGGATGCCAATAATCGATTCCGATGGACATGGGAAGGTTTACTGTAACCTGTGGACCTTCAACGTGACGATGAAGCACAGAAATTGGGTCGGAATTGAATACAACAGGCACCATGCTGACTTCTCTCCGGGAGAGTAATGCTTCTAACTATCTGTGCATTGTTTCTTTCCTGGGATGCCAGTAATATATTCCGATGGACATGGGAAGGTTTACTGTAACCTGTGGACCTTCATCTTGACGATGAAACACAGAAATTGCGTCGGAATTGAATACAACAGGCACCATGCCGACTTCTCTCCGGGAGAGTAATGCTTCCAACTATCTGTGCTTTGATTCGTTCCTGGGATTCCAGTAATAGACTCCGATGGACATGGGAAGGTTTACTGTAACCTGTGGACCTTCATCTTGACGATGAAACACAGAAATTGCGTCGGAATTGAATACAACAGGCACCATGCTGACTTCTCTCCGGGAGAGTAATGCTTCTAACTATCTGTGCTTTGATTCGTTCCTGGGATGCCAGTAATAGATTCCGATGGACATGGGAAGGTTTACTGTAACCTGTGGTCCTTCAACATGACGATGAAGCACAGAAATTGCGTCGGAATTGAATACAACAGGCACCATGCCGACTTCTCTCCGGGAGAGTAATGCTTCTAACTATCTGTGCTTTGATTCTTTCCTGGGATGGCAGTAATAGATTCCGATGGACATGGGAAGGTTTACTGTAACCTGTGGACCTTTATCTTGACGATGAAACACAGAAATTGCGTCGGAATTGAATACAACAGGCACCATGCTGACTTCTCTCCGGGAGAGTAATGCTTCTAACTATCTGCGCTTTGATTCGTTCCTGCGACTCCAGTAATAGATTCCGATGGACATGGGAAGGTTTACTGTAACCTGTGGACATTCAATGTGACGATGAAGCACAGAAATTGCGTCGGAATTGAATACAACAGGCACCATGCCGACTTCTCTCCGGGAGAGTAATGCTTGTAACTATCTGCGCTTTGATTCGTTCCTGGGATTCCAGTAATAGATTCCGATGGACATGGGAAGGTTTACTGTAACCTTTGGACCTTCATCTTGACGATGAAGCACAGAAATTGCGTCGGATATGAATACAACAGGCACCATGCCGACTTCTCTCCGGGATAGTAATGCTTCTAACTATCTGTGCTTTGATTCGTTCCTGGGATTCCAGTAATAGATTCCGATGGACATGGGAAGGTTTACTGTAACCTGTGGACCTTCATCTTGACGATGAAACACTGAAATGGCGTCGGAATTTAATACCACAGGCACCATGCCGACTTCTGTCCGGGAGAGTAAAGCTTCTAACTGTCTCTGCTTCGATTCTTTCCTCTGGTGCCAGTAATAGATTCCGATGGACATGGGAAGGTTTGCTGTAACCTGTGGACCTTCATCTTGACGATGAAGAACAGAAATTGCGTCGGAATTGAATACAACAGGCACCATGCTGACTTCTATCCGCGAGAGTATGCTTCTAACTATCTGTGCTTTGATTCGTTCCTGGGATTCCGGTAATAGATTCCGATGAACATGGGAAGGTTTACTGTAACCTGTGGACCTTCAATGTGACGATGAAGCACTGAAATTGCGTCGGAATTGAATGCAACAAGCACCATGCCGACTTCTCTCCGGGAGAGTAATGCTTCTAACTATCTGTGCTTTGATTCGTTCCTGGGATTCCAGTAATAGATTCCGATGGACATGGGAAGGTTTACTGTAACCTTTGGACCTTCATCTTGACGATGAAGCACAGAAATTGCGTCGGATGTGAATACAACAGGCACCATGCCGACTTCTCTCCGGGAGAGTAATGCTTCTAACTATCTGTGCATTGATTCGTTCCTGGGATCCCAGTAATAAATTCCGATGGACATGGGAAGGTTTACTGTAACTTGTGGACCTTCATCTTGACGATGAAACACAGAAATTGCGTCGGAATTGAATACAACAGGCACCATGCCGACTTCTGTCCGGGAGAGTAATACTTCTAACTGTCTCTGCTTTGATTCTTTCCTGGGATGCCAATAATAGATTCCGACGGACATGGGAAGGTTTACTGTAACCTGTGGACCTTCAACGTGACGATGAAGCACAGAAATTGCGTCGGAATTGAATACAACAAGCACCATGCCGACATCTCTCCGGGAGAGTAATGCTTCCAGCTATCTGTGCTTTGATTCGTTCCTGGGATTCCAGTAATAGATTTCTATGGACATGGGAAGGTTTACTGTAACCTGTGGACCTTCATCTTGACGATGAAACACAGAAATTGCGTCGGAATTGAATACAACAGGCACCATGCTGACTTCTGTCCGGGAGAGTAATACTTCTAACTGTCTCTGCTTTCATTCTTTCCTGGGATGCCAGTAATAGATTCCGATGGACATGGGTAGGTTTACTGTAACCTGTGGACCTTCATCTTGACGATGAAACACAGAAATTGCGTCGGAATTGAATACAACAGTCACCATGCTGACTTCTCTCCGGGAGAGTAATGCTTCTAACTATCTGTGCTTTGATTCGTTCCTGGGATTCCAGTAATAGATTTCGATGGACATGGGAAGGTTTACTGTAACCTGTGGACCTTCAACGTGACGATGAAGCACAGAAATTGCGTCAAAATTGAATACAACAGGCACCATGCCGACTTCTCTCCGGGAGAGTAATGCTTCTAACTATCTGTGCTTTGATTCGTTCCTGGGATTCCAGTAATAGATTCCGATGGGCATGGGAAGGTTTACTGTAACCTTTGGACCTTCATCTTGACGATGAAGCACAGAAATTGCGTCGAATATGAATACAACAGGCACCATGCCGACTTCTCTCCGGGAGAGTAATGCTTCTAACTATCTGTGCTTTGATTCGTTCCTGGGATTCCAGTAATAGATTCCGATGGACATGGGAAGGTTTACTGTAACCTGTGGACCTTCATCTTGACGATGAAACACAGAAATTGCGTCGGAATTGAATACAACAGGAACCATGCCGACTTCTGTCCGGGAGAGTAATTCTTCTAACTGTCTCTTCTTTGATTCTTTCCTGGGATGCCAGTAACAGATTCCGATGGACATGGGAAGGTGTACTGTAACCTGTGGACCTTCATCTTGACGATGAAACACAGAAATTGCGTCGGAATTGAATACAGCAGGCAACATGCTGACTTCTCTCCGGGATAGTAATGCTTCTAACTATCTGTGCTTTGATTCGTTCCTGGGATTTCAGTAATAGATTCCGATGGACATGGGAAGGTTTACTGTAACCTGTGGACCTTCAACGTGACGATGAAACACAGAAATTGCGTCGGAATTGAATACAACAGGCACCATGCCGACTTCTGTCCGGGAGAGTAATGCTTCTAACTGTCTCTGCTTTGATTCTTTCCTGGGATGCCAATAATAGATTCCGATGGACATGGGAAGGTTGACTGTAACCTGTGGACCTTCAACGTGACGATGAAGCACAGAAATTGCGTCGGAATTGAATACTACAGGCACCATGCCGACATCTCTCCCGGAGAGTAATGCTTCTATCTATCTGTGCTTTGATTCGTTCCTGGGATTCCAGTAATAGATTTCGATGGACATGGGAAGGTTTACTGTAACCTGTGGACCTTCATCTTGGCGATGAAACACAGAAATTGCGTCGGAATTGAATACAACAGGCACCATGCTGACTTCTGTCCGGGAGAGTAATACTTCTAACTGTCTCTGCTTTGATTCTTTCCTGGGATGCCAGTAATAGATTCCGATGGACATGAGAAGGTTTACTGTAACCTGTGGACCTTCGTCTTGACGATGAAGCACAGAAATTGCGTCGGAATTGAATACAGCAGGCACCATGCTGACTTCTCTCCGGGATAGTAATGCTTTTAACTATCTGTGCTATGATTCGTTCCTGGGATTCCAGTAATAGATTCGGATGGACATGGGAAGGTTTACTGTAACCTGTGGACCTTCAACGTGACGATGAAACACAGAAATTGCGTCGGAATTGAATACAACAGGCACCATGCCGACTTCTGTCCAGGAGAGTAATGCTTCTAACTGTCTCTGCTTTGATTCTTTCCTGGGATGCCAGTAATAGATTCCGATGGACATGGGAAGGTTTACTGTAACCTGTGGACCCTCAACGTGACGATGAAGCACAGAAATTGCGTCGGAATTGAATACTACAGGCACCATGCCGACATCTCTCCGGGAGAGTAATGCTTCCAACTATCTGTGCTTTGATTCGTTCCTTGGATTCCAGTAATAGATTTCGATGGACATGCGAAGGTTTACTGTAACCTGTGGACCTTCATCATGACTATGAAACACAGAAATTGCGTCGGAATTGAATACAACAGGCACCATGCCGACTTCTGTCCGGGAGAGTAATACTTCTAACTGTCTCTGCTTTGATTCTTTCCTGGGATGCCAGTAATAGATTCCGATGGACATGAGAAGGTTTACTGTAACCTGTGGACCTTCATCTTGACGATGAAGCACAGAAATTGCGTCGGAATAGAATACAACAGGCACCATGCTGACTTCTCTCCGGGAGAGTAATGCTTTTAACTATCTGTGCTATGAGTCGTTCCTGGGATTCCAGTAATAGATTCCGATGGACATGGGAAGGTTTACTGTAACCTGTGAACCTTCAACGTGACGATGAAACACAGAAATTGCGTCAGAGTCGAATACAACAGGCACCATGCCGACTTCTGTCCGGGAGAGTAATACTTCTAACTGTCTCTGCTTTGATTCTTTCCTGGGATGCCAGTAATAGATTCCGATGGACATGGGAAGGTTTACTGTAACCTGTGGACCTTCAACGTGACGATGAAGCACAGAAATGGCGTCGGAATTGAATACAACAGGCACCATGCTGACTTCTCTCCGGGAGAGTAATGCTTCTAACTATCTGTGCTTTGATTCTTTCCTGGGATGCCAGTAATAGATTCCTGTGGACCTTCAACGTGACGATGAAGCACAGAAATTGCGTCGGTATTGAATACAACAGGCACCATGCCGACTTCCCTCCAGGAGAGTAATGCTTCTAACTATCTGTGCTTTGATTCGTTCCTGGGATTCCAGTAATAGATTCCGATGGACATGGGAAGGTTTACTGGAACCTGTGGACCTTCAACGTGTCGATGAAGCACAGACATTGCGTCGGAATAGAATACAACAGGCACCATGGTGACTTCTCTCCGGGAGAGTAATGCTTCTAACTGTCCCTGCTTTGATGCTTTCCTGGGATGCCAGTAATAGATTGCGATGGACATGGGAAGGTTTACTGTAACCTGTGGACCTTCATCTTGACGATGAAGCACAGAAATTGCGCCGGAATTGAATACAACAGGCACCATGCTGACTTCTCTCCGGGAGAGTAATGCTTCCAACTATGTGTGCTTTGATTCGTTCCTGGGATTCCAGTAAGAGATTCCGATGGACATGGGAAGGTTTACTGTAACCTGTGGACATTCAACGTGACGATGAAGCACAGACATTGCGTCGGAATTGAATACAACAGGCACCATGCCGACTTCTCTCCGGGAGAGTAATGTTTCTAACTATCTGTGCTTTGATTCGTTCCTGGGATTCCAGTAATAGATTCCGATGGACATGGGAAGGTTTACTGTAACCTGTGGACCTTCATCTTCACGATGAAGCACAGAAATTGCGTCGGAATTGAATACAACAGGCACCATGCTGACTTCTCTCCGGGAGAGTAATGCTTCTAACTATCTGTGCTTTGATTCGTTCCTGGGATTCCAGTAATAGATTCCGATGGACATGGGAAGGTTTACTGCAACCTGTGGACCTTCAACGTGACGATGAAGCACAGAAATTGCGTCGGTATTGAATACGACAGGCACCATGCCGACTTCTCTCCGGGAGAGTAATGCTTCTAACTATCTGTGCTTTGATTCGTTCCTGGGATTCCAGTAATAAATTCCGATGGACGTGGGAGGATTTACTGTAACCTGTGGACCTTCAACGTGACGATGAAGCACAGAAATTGCGACGGAATTGAATACAACAGGCACCATGCTATCTTCTCTCCGGGAGAGTAATGCTTCTAACTATCTGTGCTTTGATTCGTTCCTGGGATTCCAGTAATAGATTCCGATGGACATGGGAAGGTTTACTGTAACCTGTGGACCATCATCTTGACGATGAAACACAGAAATTGCGTCGGAATTGAATACAACAGGCACCATGCCGACTTCTCTCCGGGAGAGTAGTGCTTCTAACTATCTGTGCATTGATTCTATCCTGGGATTCCAGTAATAGATTCCGATGGACATGGGTAGGTTTACTGTAACCTGTGGACCTTCAACTTGACGATGAAACACAGAAATTGCGTCAGAATCGAATACAACAGGCACCATGCCGACTTCTGTCCGGGAGAGTAATACTTCAAACTGTGTCTGCTTTGATTCTTTCCTGGGATGCCAGTAATAGATTCCCATGGACATGGGAAGGTTTACTGTAACCTGTGGACATTCAACGTGACGATGAAGCACAGACATTGCGTCGGAATTGAATACAACAGGCACCATGCCGACTTCTCTCCGGGAGAGTAATGTTTCTAACTATCTGTGCTTTGATTCGTTCCTGGGATTCCAGTAATAGATTCCGATGGACATGGGAAGGTTTACTGTAACCTGTGGACCTTCATCTTCACGATGAAGCACAGAAATTGCGTCGGAATTGAATACAACAGGCACCATGCTGACTTCTCTCCGGGAGAGTAATGCTTCTAACTATCTGTGCTTTGATTCGTTCCTGGGATTCCAGTAATAGATTCCGATGGACATGGGAAGGTTTACTGCAACCTGTGGACCTTCAACGTGACGATGAAGCACAGAAATTGCGTCGGTATTGAATACGACAGGCACCATGCCGACTTCTCTCCGGGAGAGTAATGCTTCTAACTATCTGTGCTTTGATTCGTTCCTGGGATTCCAGTAATAAATTCCGATGGACGTGGGAGGATTTACTGTAACCTGTGGACCTTCAACGTGACGATGAAGCACAGAAATTGCGACGGAATTGAATACAACAGGCACCATGCTATCTTCTCTCCGGGAGAGTAATGCTTCTAACTATCTGTGCTTTGATTCGTTCCTGGGATTCCAGTAATAGATTCCGATGGACATGGGAAGGTTTACTGTAACCTGTGGACCATCATCTTGACGATGAAACACAGAAATTGCGTCGGAATTGAATACAACAGGCACCATGCCGACTTCTCTCCGGGAGAGTAATGCTTCTAACTATCTGTGCTTTGATTCTTTCCTGGGATGCCAGTAATAGATTCCTGTGGACCTTCAACGTGACGATGAAGCACAGAAATTGCGTCGATATTGAATACAACAGGCACAATGCCGACCTCCCTCCGGGAGAGTAATGCTTCTAACTATCTGTGCTTTGATTCGTTCCTGGGATTCCAGTAATAGATTCCGATGGACATGGGAAGGTTTACTGTAGCCTGTGGACCTTCAACGTGACGATGAAGCACAGAAATTGCGTCGGAATTGAATACAACAGGCACCATGCCGACTTCTCTCCGGGAGAGTAATGCTTCTAACTGTCCCTGCTTTGATTCTTTCCTGGGATGCCAGTAATAGATTGCGATGGACATGGGAAGGTTTACTGTAACCTGTGGACCTTCATCTTGACGATGAAGCACAGAAATTGCGCCGGTATTGAATACAACAGGCACCGTGCTGACTTCTCTCCGGGAGAGTAATGCTTCTAACTATGTGTGCTTTGATTCGTTCCTGGGATTCCAGTAATAGATTCCGATGGACATGGGAAGGTTTACTGTAACCTGTGGACCTTCAACGTGACGATGAAGCACAGACATTGCGTCGGAATCGAATACAACAGGCACCATGCCGACTTCTCTCCGGGAGAGTAATGCTTCCAACTATCTGTGCTTTGATTCGTTCCTGGGATTCCAGTAATAGATTCCGATGGACATGGGAAGGTTTACTGTAACCTGTGGACCTTCAACGTGACGATGAAGCACAGAAATTGCGTCGGAATTGAATACAACAGGCACCATGCCGACTTCTCTCCGGGAGAGTAATGTATCTAACTGTCTCTGCTTTGATTCTTTCCTAGGATGCCAGTAATAGATTCCGATGGACATGGGAAGGTTTACTGTAACCTGTGGACCTTCATCTTAACGATGAAGCACAGAAATTGCGTCGGAATTGAATATAACAGGCACCATGCTGACTTCTTTCCGGGAGAGTAATGCTTCTAACTATCTGTGCTTTGATTCGTTCCTGGGATTCCAGTAATAGATTCCGATGGACATGGGACGGTTTACTGTAACCTGTGGACCCTCAACGTGACGATGAAGCACAGAAATTGCGTCGGTATTGAATACAACAGGCACCATGCCGACTTCTCTCCTTGAGAGTAATGCTTCTAACTATCTGTGCTATGATTCGTTCCTGGGATTCCAGTAATAGATTCCGATGGACATGGGAAGGTTCACTGTAACCTGTGGACCTCCATCTTGACGATGAAACACAGAAATTGCGTCGGTATTTAATACCACAGGCACCATGCCGACTTCTGTCCGGGAGAGTAATACTTCTAACTGTCTCTGCTTTGATTCTTTCCTGGGGTGCCAGTAATAGATTCCGATGGACATGGGAAGGTTTGCTGTAACCTGTGGAACTTCATCTTGACGATGAAGCACAGAAATTGCGTCGGAATTGAATACAACATGCACCATGCTGACTTCTCTCCGGGAGAGTAATGCTTGTAACTATCTGTGCTTTGATTCGTTCCTGGGATTCCAGTAATAGATTCCGATGGACATGGGAATGTTTACTGTATCCTGTGGACCTTCAACGTGATGATGAAACACAGAAATTGCGTCGGAATTGAATACAACAGGCACCATGCCGACTTCTGTCCGGGAGAGTAATACTTCTAACTGTCTCTGCTTTGATTCTTTCCTGGGATACCAGTAACAGATTCCGATGGACATGGGAAGGTTTACTGTAACCTGTGGACCTTTATTTTGACGATGAAACACAGAAATTGCGTCGGAATTGAATACTACAGGCACCTTGCTGACTTCTCTCCGGGAGAGTAATGCTTCTAACTATCTGTGCTTTGATTCGTTCCTGGGATTCCAGTAATAGATTCCGATGGACATGGGAAGGTTTACTGTAACCTGTGGACCTTCATCTTGACGATGAAACACAGAAATTGCGTCGGAATTTAATACAACAGGCACCATGCCGACTTCTGTCCGGGAGAGTAATACTTCTAACTGTCTCTGCTTTGATTCTTTCCTGGGGTGCCAGTAATAGATTCCGATGGACATGGGAAGGTTTGCTGTAACCTGTGGACCTTCATCTTGACGATGAAGCACAGAAATTGCGTCGGAATTGAATACAACAGGCACCATGCTGACTTCTCTCCGGGAGAGTAATGCTTGTAACTATCTGTGCTTTGATTCGTTCCTGGGACACCAGTAATAGATTCCGATAGACATGGGAAGGTTTACTGTAACCTGTGGACCTTCAACGTGACGATGAAACACAGAAATTGCATCGGAATTGAATACAACAGGCACCATGCCTACTTCTGTCCGGGAGAGTAATACTTCTAACTGTCTCTGCTTTGATTCTTTCCTGGGATGCCAGTAATAGATTCCGATGGACATGAGAAGGTTTACTGTAACCTGTGGACCTTCATCTTGACGATGAAGCACAGAAATTGCGTCGGAATTGAATACAGCAGGCAACATGCTGACTTCTCTCCGGGATAGTAATGCTTCTAACTATCTGTGCTTTGATTCGTTCCTGGGATTCCAGTAATAGATTCCGATGGACATGGGAAGGTTTACTGTAACCTGTGGACCTTCAACGTGGCGATGAAACACAGAAATTGCGTCGGAATTGAATACAACAGGCACCATGCCGACTTCTGTCCGGGAGAGTAATGCTTCTAACTGTCTCTGCTTTGATTCTTTCCTGGGATGCCAATAATAGATTCCGATGGACATGGGAAGGTTTACTGTAACCTGTGGACCTTCAACGTGACGATGAAGCACAGAAATTGCGTCGGAATTGAATACAACAGGCACCATGCCGACATCTCCCCGGGAGAGTAATGCTTCTAACTATCTGTGCTTTGATTCGTTCCTGGGATTCCAGTAATAGATTTCGATGGACATGGGAATGTTTACTGTAACCTGTGGACCTTCATCTTGACGATGGAACACAGAAATTGCGTCGGAATTGCATACAACAGGCACCATGCTGACTTCTGTCCAGGAGAGTAATACTTCTAACTGTCTCTGCTTTGATTCTTTCCTGGGATGCCAGTAATAGATTCCGATGGACATGAGAAGGTTTACTGTAACCTGTGGACCTTCATCTTGACGATGAAGCACAGAAATTGCGTCGGAATTGAATACAGCAGGCACCATGCTGACTTCTCTCCGGGAGAGTAATGCTTTTAACTATCTGTGCTATGATTCGTTCCTGGGATTCCAGTAATAGATTTCGATGGACATGGGAAGGTTTACTGTAACCTGTGGACCTTCATCTTGACGATGAAACACAGAAATTGCGTCGGAATTGAATACAACAGGCACCATGCCGACTTCTGTCCGGGAGAGTAATACTTCTAACTGTCTCTGCTTTGATTCTTTCCTGGGATGCCAGTAATAGATTCCGATGGACATGAGAAGGTTTACTGTAACCTGTGGACCTTCATCTTGACGATGAAGCACAGAAATTGCGTCGGAATTGAATGGAGCAGGCACCATGCTGACTTCGCTCCGGGAGAGTAATGCTTTTAACTATCTGTGCTATGATTCGTTCCTGGGATTCCAGTATAGATTCCGATGGACATGGGAAGGTTTACTGTAACCTGTGGACCTTCAACGTGACGATGAAGCACAGAAATTGCGTCGGAATTGAATACAACAGGCACCATGCTGACTTCTCTCCGGGAGAGTAATGCTTCTAACTATCTGTGCTTTGATTCGTTCCTGGGATTCCAGTAATAGATTCCGATGGACATGGGAAGGATTACTGTAACCTGTGGACCTTCAACGTGACGATGAAGCACAGAAATTGCGTCGGAATTGAATACAACAGGCACCATGCCGACTTCTCTCCGGGAGAGTAATGCTTCTAACTATCTGTGCTTTGATTCGTTCCTGGGATTCCAGTAATAGATTCCGATGGACATGGGAAGGTCTACTGTAACCTGTGGACCTTCAACGTGACGATGAAGGACAGAAATTGCGTCGGAATTTAATACAACAGGCACCATGCCGACTTGTCTCCGGGAGAGTAATGCTTCTAACTATCTGTGCTTTGATTCGTTCCTGGGATTCCAGTAATAGATTCCGATGGACATGGGAAGGTTTACTGTAACCTTTGGACCTTCATCTTGACGATGAAGCACAGAAATTGCGTCGGATATGAATACAACAGGCACCATGCCGACTTCTCTCCGGGAGAGTAATGCTTCTAACTATCTGTGCTTTGATTCGTTCCTGGGATTCCAGTAATAGATTCCGATGGACATGGGAAGGTTTACTGTAACCTGTGGACCTTCATCTTGACGATGAAACACAGAAATTGCGTCGGAATGGAATACAACAGGCACCATGGCGACTTCTGTCCGGGAGAGTAATACTTCTAACTCTCTCTGCTTTGATTCTTTCCTGGGGTGCCAGTTATACATTCCGATGGACATGGGAAGGTTTGCTGTAACCTGTGGACCTTCAACGTGACGATGAAGCACAGAAATTGCGTCAGAATGGAATACAACAGGCACCATGCCGACATCTCTCCGGGAGAGTAATGCTTCTAACTATCTGTGCTTTGATTCGTTCCTGGGACTCCAGTAATAGGTTTCGATGGACATGGGGAGGTTTACTGTAACCTGTGGACCTTCATCTTGACGATGGAACACAGAAATTGCGTCGGAATTGAATACAACAGGCACCATGCTGACTTCTGTCCGGGAGAGTAATACTTCTAACTGTCTCTGCTTTGATTCCTTCCTGGGATGCCAGTAATAGATTCCGATGGACATGAGAAGGTTTACTGTAACCTGTGGACCTTCATCTTGACGTTGAAGCACAGAAATTGTGTCGGAATTGAATACAGCAGGCACCATGCTGACTTCTCTCCGGGAGAGTAATGCTTTTAACTATGTGTGCTATGATTCGTTCCTGGGATTCCAGTAATAGATTTCGATGGACATGGGAAGGTTTACTGTAACCTTTGGACCTTCATCTTGACGATGAAGCACAGAAATTGCGTCGAATATGAATACAACAGGCACCATGCCGACTTCTCTCCGGGAGGGTAATGCTTCTAACTATCTGTGCTTTGATTCGTTCCTGGGACTCCAGTAATAGATTTCGATGGACATGGGGAGGTTTACTGTAACCTGTGGACCTTCATCTTGACGATGGAACACAGAAAGTGCGTCGGAATTGAATACAACAGGCACCATGCTGACTTCTGTCCGGGAGAGTAATACTTCTAACTGTCTCTGCTTTGATTCCTTCCTGGGATGCCAGTAATAGATTCCGATGGACATGAGAAGGTTTACTGTAACCTGTGGACCTTCATCTTGACGTTGAAGCACAGAAATTGCGTCGGAATTGAATACAGCAGGCACCATGCTGACTTCTCTCCGGGATAGTAATGCTTTTAACTATCTGTGCTAAGATTCGTTCCTGGGATTCCAGTATAGATTCCGATGGACATGGGAAGGTTTACTGTAACCTGTGGACCTTCAACGTGACGATGAAGCACAGAAATTGCGTCGGAATTGAATACAACAGGCACCATGCCGACTTCTCTCCGGGAGAGTAATGCTTCTAACTATCTGTGCTTTGATTCGTTCCTGGGATTCCAGTAATAGATTCCGATGGACATGGGAAGGTTTACTGTAACCTTTGGACCTTCATCTTGACGATGAAGCACAGAAATTGCGTCGAATATGAATACAACAGGCACCATGCCGACTTCTCTCCGGGAGGGTAATGCTTCTAACTATCTGTGCTTTGATTCGTTCCTGGGATTCCAGTAATAGATTCCGATGGACGTGGGAAGGTTTACTGTAACCTGTGGACCTTCATCTTGACGATGAAACACAGAAATTGCGTCGGAATTGAATACAACAGGCACCATGGCGACTTCTGTCCGGGAGAGTAATACTTCTAACTGTCTCTGCTTTGATTCTTTCCTGGGGTGCCAGTAATAGATTCCGATGGACATGGGAAGGTTTGCTGTAACCTGTGGACCTTCATCTTGACGATGAAGCACAGAAATTGCGTCGGAATTGAATACAACAGGCACCATGCTGACTTCTCTCCGGGAGAGTAATGCTTGTAACTATCTGTGCTTTGATTCGTTCCTGGGATTCCAGTAATAGATTCCGATGGACATGGGAAGGTTTAAGGTATCCTGTGGACCTTCAACGTGACGATGAAACACAGAAATTGCGGCGGAATTGAATACAACAGGCACCATGCCGACTTCTGTCCGGGAGAGTAATACTTCTAACTGTCTCTGCTTTTGATTCTTTCCTGGGATGCCAGTAACAGATTCCGATGGACATGGGAAGGTGTACTGTAATTTGTGGACCTTCATCTTGACGATGAAGCACAGAAATTGCGTCGGATTTGAATACAGCAGGCAACATGCTGACTTCTCTCCGGGATAGTAATGCTTCTAACTATCTGTGCTTTGATTCGTTCCTGGGATTCCAGTAATAGATTCCGATGGACATGGGAAGGTTTACTGTAACCTGTGGACCTTCAACGTGACGATGAATCACAGAAATTGCGTCGGAATTGAATACAACAGGCACCATGCCGACTTCTGTCCGGGAGAGTAATGCTTCTAACTGTCTCTGCTTTGATTCTTTCCTGGGATGCCAATAATAGATTCCGATGGACATGGGAAGGTTTACTGTAACCTGTGGACCTTCAACGTGACGATGAAGCACAGAAATTGCGTCGGAATTGAATACAACAGGCACCATGCCGACATCTCTCCGGGAGAGTAATGCTTCTAACTATCTGTGCTTTGATTCGTTCCTGGGATTCCAGTAATAGATTTCGATGGACATGGGAAGGTTTACTGTAACCTGTGGACCTTCATCTTGACGATGGAACACAGAAATTGCGTCGGAATTGAATACAACAGGCACCATGCTGACTTCTGTCCGGGAGAGTAATACTTCTAACTGTCTCTGCTTTGATTCTTTCCTGGGATGCCAGTAATAGATTCCGATGGACATGAGAAGGTTTACTGTAACCTGTGGACCTTCATCGTGACGATGAAGCACAGAAATTGCGTCGGAATTGAATTCAGCAGGCACCATGCTGACTTCTCTCCGGGAGAGTAATGCTTTTAACTATCTGTGCTATGATTCGCTCCTGGGATTCCAGTATAGATTCCGATGGACATGGGAAGCTTTACTGTAACCTGTGGACCTTCAACGTGACGATGAAGCACAGAAATTGCGTCGGAATTGAATACAACAGGCACCATGCTGACTTCTCTCCGGGAGAGTAATGCTTCCAACTATCTGTGCTTTGATTCGTTCCTGGGATTCCAGTAATAGATTCCGATGGACATGGGACGGTTTACTGTAACCTGTGGACCTTCAACGTGACGATGAAGCACAGAAATAGCGTCGGAATTGAATACAACAGGCACCATGCCGACTTCTCTCCGGGAGAGTAATGCTTCTAACTATCTGTGCTTTGATTCGTTCCTGGGATTCCAGTAATAGATTCCGATGGACATGGGAAGGTTTACTGTAACCTGTGGACCTTCATCTTGACGATGAAACACAGAAATTGCGTCGGAATTGAATACAACAGGCACCATGGCGACTTCTGTCCGGGAGAGTAATACTTCTAACTGTCTCTGCTTTGATTCTTTCCTGGGGTGCCAGTAATAGATTCCGATGGACATGGGAAGGTTTGCTGTAACCTGTGGACATTCATCTTGACGATGAAGCACAGAAATTGCGTCGGAATTGAATACAACAGGCACCATGCTGACTTCTCTCCGGGAGAGTAATGCTTGTAACTATCTGTGCTTTGATTCGTTCCTGGGATTCCAGTAATAGATTCCGATGGACATGGGAATGTTTACTGTATCCTGTGGACCTTCAACGTGACGATGAAACACAGAAATTGAGTCGGATTTGAATACAACAGGCACCATGCCGACTTCTGTCCGGGAGAGTAATACTTCTAACTGTCTCTGCTTTGATTCTTTCCTGGGATGCCAGTAACAGATTCCAATGGACATGGGAAGGTGTACTGTAATTTGTGGACCTTCATCTTGACGATGAAGCACAGAAATTGCGTCGGAATTGAATACAGCAGGCAACATGCTGACTTCTCTCCGGGATAGTAATGCTTCTAACTATCTGTGCTTTGATTCGTTCCTGGGATTCCAGTAATAGATTCCGATGGACATGGGAAGGTTTACTGTAACCTGTGGACCTACAACGTGTCGATGAAACACAGAAATTGCGTCGGAATTGAATACAACAGGCACCATGCCGACTTCTGTCCGGGAGAGTAATGCTTCTAACTGTCTCTGCTTTGATTCTTTCCTGGGATGCCAATAATAGATTCCGATGGACATGGGAAGGTTTACTGTAACCTGTGGACCTTCAACGTGACGATGAAGCACAGAAATTGCGTCGGAATTGAATACAACAGGCACCATGCCGACATCTCTCCGGGAGAGTAATGCTTCTACCTAATTGTGCTTTGATTCGTTCCTGGGATTCCAGTAATAGTTTCCGATGGACATGAGAAGGTTTACTGTAACCTGTGGACCTTCATCTTGACGATGAAGCACAGAAATTGCGTCGGAATTGAATACAGCAGGCACCATGCTGACTTCTCTCCGGGAGAGTAATGCTTTTAACTATCTGTGCTATGATTCGTTCCTGGGATTCCAGTAATAGATTTCGATGGACATGGGAAGGTTTACTGTAACCTGTGGACCTTCATCTTGACGATGGAACACAGAAATTGCGTCGGAATTGAATACAACAGGCACCATGCTGACTTCTGTCCGGGAGAGTAATACTTCTAACTGTCTCTGCTTTGATTCTTTCCTGGGATGCCAGTAATAGATTCCGATGGACATGAGAAGGTTTACTGTAACCTGTGGACCTTCATCGTGACGATGAAGCACAGAAATTGCGTCGGAATTGAATTCAGCAGGCACCATGCTGACTTCTCTCCGGGAGAGTAATGCTTTTAACTATCTGTGCTATGATTCGCTCCTGGGATTCCAGTATAGATTCCGATGGACATGGGAAGCTTTACTGTAACCTGTGGACCTTCAACGTGACGATGAAGCACAGAAATTGCGTCGGAATTGAATACAACAGGCACCATGCTGACTTCTCTCCGGGAGAGTAATGCTTCTAACTATCTGTGCTTTGATTCGTTCCTGGGATTCCAGTAATAGATTCCGATGGACATGGGACGGTTTACTGTAACCTGTGGACCTTCAACGTGACGATGAAGCACAGAAATAGCGTCGGAATTGAATACAACAGGCACCATGCCGACTTCTCTCCGGGAGAGTAATGCTTCTAACTATCTGTGCTTTGATTCGTTCCTGGGATTCCAGTAATAGATTCCGATGGACATGGGAAGGTTTACTGTAACCTGTGGACCTTCATCTTGACGATGAAACACAGAAATTGCGTCGGAATTGAATACAACAGGCACCATGGCGACTTCTGTCCGGGAGAGTAATACTTCTAACTGTCTCTGCTTTGATTCTTTCCTGGGGTGCCAGTAATAGATTCCGATGGACATGGGAAGGTTTGCTGTAACCTGTGGACCTTCATCTTGACGATGAAGCACAGAAATTGCGTCGGAATTGAATACAACAGGCACCATGCTGACTTCTCTCCGGGAGAGTAATGCTTGTAACTATCTGTGCTTTGATTCGTTCCTGGGATTCCAGTAATAGATTCCGATGGACATGGGAATGTTTACTGTATCCTGTGGACCTTCAACGTGACGATGAAACACAGAAATTGAGTCGGATTTGAATACAACAGGCACCATGCCGACTTCTGTCCGGGAGAGTAATACTTCTAACTGTCTCTGCTTTGATTCTTTCCTGGGATGCCAGTAACAGATTCCAATGGACATGGGAAGGTGTACTGTAATTTGTGGACCTTCATCTTGACGATGAAGCACAGAAATTGCGTCGGAATTGAATACAGCAGGCAACATGCTGACTTCTCTCCGGGATAGTAATGCTTCTAACTATCTGTGCTTTGATTCGTTCCTGGGATTCCAGTAATAGATTCCGATGGACATGGGAAGGTTTACTGTAACCTGTGGACCTTCAACGTGTCGATGAAACACAGAAATTGCGTCGGAATTGAATACAACAGGCACCATGCCGACTTCTGTCCGGGAGAGTAATGCTTCTAACTGTCTCTGCTTTGATTCTTTCCTGGGATGCCAATAATAGATTCCGATGGACATGGGAAGGTTTACTGTAACCTGTGGACCTTCAACGTGACGATGAAGCACAGAAATTGCGTCGGAATTGAATACAACAGGCACCATGCCGACATCTCTCCGGGAGAGTAATGCTTCTAACTAATTGTGCTTTGATTCGTTCCTGGGATTCCAGTAATAGTTTCCGATGGACATGAGAAGGTTTACTGTAACCTGTGGACCTTCATCTTGACGATGAAGCACAGAAATTGCGTCGGAATTGAATACAGCAGGCACCATGCTGACTTCTCTCCGGGAGAGTAATGCTTTTAACTATCTGTGCTATGATTCGTTCCTGGGATTCCAGTAATAGATTTCGATGGACATGGAAAGGTTTACTGTAACCTGTGGACCTTCATCTTGACGATGAAACACAGAAATTGCGTCGGAAATGAATACAACAGGCACCATGCTGACTTCTGTCCGGGAGAGTAATACTTCTAACTGTCTCTGCTTTGATTCTTTCCTGGGATGCCAGTAATAGATTCCGATGGACATGAGATGGTTTACTGTAACCTGTGGACCTTCATCTTGACGATGAGGCACAGAAATTGCGTCGGAATTGAATACAGCAGGCACCATGCTGACTTCTCTCCGGGAGAGTAATGCTTTTAACTATCTGTGCTTTGATTCGTTCCTGGGATTCCAGTATAGATTCCGATGGACATGGGAAGGTTTACTGTAACCTGTGTATAAAGGCACATTTGCATGCCGAGCGTGAGTTTCCTCGGAAACGCGAGATATTAATTAAATAAATAATCAGTGACAAATAAATAAAGCCTATGGCACACAACTGCAGCGCTGTGTCGCTGATAAAACAAAAGTACATTTTCGTTAGTCGTATGTTTGATTAAAAAAAAAAAAGAAGAGCTCTCGTTGAAGTGGTGCGAGAAGCACGTATTTTAGTTTATTGTCTGGCACACCGCCATATTTCATGATATAGAAAATTGCAACCATACTAGGCACTCGATTCTGTAAAGAATTTATATTTATAAAAGTAAGTAGGATTATGAACTGTAGGCTTATTCATTGAATATATCTGATTTAACTAACTGTGTAATTTTTTGTTTAGTAGACAATCACCTCTGTACGACGTTTTGGCATGGCTGGCAAATTATTGTAATATTGAGATTTAGATTATGAGTCCGCACCTACCGCAGCAGTCTTTGGAAAAGATTTAATTACGAAGTCCGATTATTTCAGTTTTATTTCACGGTCAACTACGAGTAACATTGCCTTTACGAAAAAGCCATTGTCAAGCGTCTGATACCGAATAATCAAAACCTGACGACTCATAGGAGAGCCAATCAGACAGATAAAAATAATTAATATTTTATTTTATTTTATTTATTTTATATTGGCGACTGCGTGTCGGACTTGTTATTTTGTCATTTGTTACATTGTTCTCTTTGTTTCATGTAAAAAATCAACCTTCTGGACCTGGACTTGACTATATGAGAAATAAAAAAAATCAGAAGATATTTGCCAATTATAAAATTTTGCGGGAAGACGCAAAGAAGCTTCCAGCAAAATAAGGTAAGACGCAGCATCTTTGCATTAGCAGGCTTGACCAGACGTATAATTCAGTGTATTAGCTTTTCAGTAAAATTCTGTAGTGTTTCTTTTCCGCATAACAGTTTCAGTGATAAATTCCATTCTCAGTATTTTTCCTTAAACAATAACGTATGCAACAATACCAATACACGAGTGTACAATATGGCCGACTTCTGTACGATATCATGTAACATGGCCAGCAGCCATTACCAATAATCTCAAATTCAGTTTATATTTTTAAATTAACAGACAGCCATTGTTGCTACGACCGATTCATGCTCAACTGCATTTTATTTTAAAACCAGTGTCAAACATTAATTTCTTGAAATATATAGCACGTGTGGCATGGTAATAACTAGAAAACAATACGCAAAAATGGAACAGCAAAGACGTACTATTCAGACGCAATCCGACTCGGACGAGAGACAAATGTTAGAAAATGACTTTACGACAGCAACCGGTAGTGACGATACATCAAATATTGACGCAAGTGTCAACGGAAATTTTGACAATAGGCCGTCCACCACAAAAATTTCAAAGTCTCAGTCAGAGCCCATGTTAATACATGACGTCACGTCTAATGACGCGGCGGGGGCAGAGACCTTGCAAACAGTAAACATTGCCAACATGTTACAAATGCTAATGAAACAAAACGCAGAAAATATGGCAACCTTAAGGATGCAGAACGCGGAAAACATGGCAACCTTAAAGACACAAAATGAACAGTTAAAGACACAAAATGACGAAATTAAATCTGATCTCATAGCAATCAAGGCATGTAATGACACTTTGTGTAAACGTGTGGAACTTATAGACGCCACACTGACCGAACAGATGACTGAACTCAGTACGAAATTTTCCAAGCTTAATACGAGACAAGAAAAGACTACAAATGACGTAGCACTTTTACAGAAACAATTAAAAAACCTTAATGTCACGTGTGAAGCTCTTACTGAACAAATTCAAACATATCCTTCAGTACACGACAACCTTGAAAAACGAATTACTGACGTGCAGAATAAATTTGACGATGTTGAACAACACCTGACTGACATCTTACAATCTGATGCCACAGCTCATTTTCAAAATATTAATAAAGAATTTCATGATTGGGTAGAGAACAAAGACAAACATTTTGATAGATGCATACGTGAAAATTTACCAACAATTGTGCACGACTCCGTAGCGGAATACATCACTAATAACAAACAGCTGATTAGTGACGCAGTACAATCCGTCACTGCACCCATGAGACAATTCACCGATCAACCACAGTCTGAATGTAACGAAAATATCAGTCAAAATGTACAGTTCAGAAACCAATATACATTCGAGTATGACGCACACATACCGCACACCACAAACACACAAGAACAAAACACACCACGACTACAACACATACCACGACGTGCAACCACAAACACAAGCTATTATCATGGTAAACCACAGCAACATTATCGTAATTACTCGCCAGCTGAGCATTGCAGTTATTACAGTGGAACAAATCCATATCATAATGCAAAGGAAGACGAAAGCTTAATAAAACACAGGCAATTTCAGGCTTTTATCCCAGAGAAACGAACCATTCATCCGGTGATTTTTCTTAAATCTTTTAGTAACGCATTTCCACGCACTTGGAGTGACCGGAAAAAGATTTCATATATTGTCGGTTACATCCAAGGCGATGCAGCTGTCTGGGCATACAGTCAAGCTGACGTATGTACCACGTACAGAGAGTTTGAGCGTGCCTTTCTGAACAAATTCTGGTCGCAATCCGTCCAGGAGCGACTCAGGAGACAAATTTTAGAACCTGAAACTTTTAACAGTAAAAATGGTAACTTACGCAGATATTTTGAAAAATACTTGAACATGGGACATTTTTTAGACGAACCAGTCGCAACACGTGATATACTCCGAGCGTTGAAGGCCAAATTGCCTTTCAACATTAAGGAAAAACTTCTACATATCCCGGATGACGATTCAGATTATTTTTTAACAGCTTTAGATTCGGTTGACATGTTACTTGAAGATCAGCGCTTCGCGCGGCAAAACAGCAGCCACAATGTTTACACTAGTGGTATGCAAAACATGCAGGCTTGCCAACACAATTCTGGCGCGCCCACAGTTGGATACGCGGTACAACAAAAACAGCAAACTCACATGCCGTCTCAGTACGGAAATCAAAATCAACACGCGTATTCCAATACGAACAATAGTTACAACAGTAATAACATTTCATGCGGCAATCCATACAAAAGGCACCGCGGTAATAACTGCAACGGTAACAACGGATACAAAGGTAATAACAAAAACACAAACAGAAATAGAAATAATAATAACTACGAGCCAAGACAGCATCAAGGTTGGACTCGTAACGATCAGTACTTTCATTCAAACTCTGCTTTACCACAGCAGCCACCAGGTCAAAATTGGAGCATACCTTACGACCGACAGGTAAGTTATAATGCGCAACAGCAACAACAACCGCAAAAGTTTGGAGATCATAATAGGCAATATCCGAATGTGAATATAATAGAAATGACACCTGATGCACAACCTCAATCTGTGTCAGTACCTAGTACAAATGATAATCCAACAAACTAGAAACAGTCACTACTTTGCCCCAGGTCGTGGCTGAAGAATCCTTGGGGGGCGGCTTCAATGTTAATCAGTTATTTGACACCACACTTGAACAACAGAATAATGATATGCCGAGTAATTCTAAACAAAAACTACCTGTTTTATTTATAAGATACAACCACAATAACAATATATCAGATAAACTTTTACAAGACAGTACACAATGTCGTTTAAACACAAATGAAATTGTTTTAGCATCCACTACTGGTGTAGTAGGTGGGATTCCAACTACTATTATCCTACATACAGGTGCAGCTGTGAGCGTTTTATCTTTTAATTTTTATAAAAAGATGTGTGAATTGGAACCTGTGCCTGAGTTTCCTGCCCAAAACTGTAAAATAACTACTGCACTAGGTAATAAGTCATGTAGGGTTACGAAGCAAGTTTTTGTAAACGTTAAAATAGGTAATGGAACCGTACAATGGCCATTCCTGGTTGTACAAAACCTTGTGACAAATTGCATATTAGGAATAGATATTATGAGCGAGAAGGACTGCATTATAGACTTCTCCAAAGGTAAATGTATTTTAAATGATAAAGGCAGTGTAATTATTATTGATTTGGACAGGAGAACTCTAAAGCATGACAAACACTGTACAGGGTACAAGGTACAGTTAGTACTTGACAAAGACATTCAAGACATGCAAACACACTCATCTGACAGAGAGCTAATGGACTTGAAAACATTGCTTGATCATAAGATAAGTGAAGCTACAGCTCTCAGTGTACATGAACGTATAAAACTACAGGAAGTGTTATCCAAATATTTACAAGTTTTTACCAAACGATTAGGTGTTATCAACACGTATGTGTACAAGATTGAAGTTAAGCCTCACAAGATCTTCTACCATAAGACATATAACGTACCGTTATCTCAACGACCTGCTGTGTGGCAAGAATTAAAACAAATGTTAGACTGGAAGGTCATTGAACCATCCACCTCACCTTATTGTAGTCCTCTACTTGTTGTCAAAAAATCAAATGGAGGCATTAGGTTAGTGTTAGACGCACGAGCTATTAATGAAATAATTTTACCGGTTCACACAAAACCTGAAAATTTAGAAGAGCAATTACAGAAATTTCTAGATGCAAAATATTTTTCCACAATAGATCTCGCTAATTCGTTTTGGCAGGTGGGTATCACTCCTGATTCTCGGAAATATACTGCATTTATGTTCGGGGGGCGAACCTATCAGTTTTGTGTTCTACCCTTCGGACTGAATGTCAGCTCTGGGGTATTCATTACAGCCCTGGATACCGTGCTTGGCGACGATTTAGTTGAGACAGTCACACACTATGTAGATGATATACTGATAGCTACACAATCCTGGAATGAACACGTTGACACACTTCAAAGAATTTTAGAAAAATTTGCACAAGCTGGAGTCACAGCCAACCTAAGAAAATCAAAATTTGGTTGCAGTGAGATAAAGTATTTAGGACATATCATTAATTCACAGGGCATACGTCCGGATCCCAGTAAATTAGATGCTATCAGAAACTTTCCTAGCCCTCGAACTAAAAAGCAGTTAAAATCATTCCTTGGGCTATGTTCATTTTTCAGACGTTTTTTGCCACAACCACTTTTGAACAGTAAACATCTGCTAAATCTACTCAGAAGGAATCAAGTTTGGATCTGGTCGGAACAGTGCCAGAATGACTTTAATACAATTAAACATGCTTTAGTGAATGCTAACATTTTGAGCCATCCAGATTTCAATTTAGATTTTTGTATGACTTGTGACACTTCACGTACTGGCTTGGGCTGTTGCTTATTTCAAGTTGTAAAGAATAAAGAGGAGGAACAGATAAGAATTATTGGGTTTGCGAGTCGCACTCTAACTGAATGTGAGCGTACATACTCCACTACTGAGTTAGAAACACTTTCCATAGTATGGGCATTCAAGAAATTCAATTATTATTTATTTGGAAAACATACGGTAATTTACACCGATCACCAGGCCCTGACATTTTTGTTAACTTGTAAACTTGTACATCCTAGACTATCACGATGGGCAGTTACACTTCAGAACTACTCTTTTGAAATTAAGTACATAAGAGGTAAGGGCAACACCATTGCAGACACTTTGTCTAGACTTCCACAAGGTATGAATGATACCAACAGTGACTTAGAAAATATAAATGACTACAGGATTCTCTTAATGCAAGACAAGCAGTATCACCAATATTATATTGATATGTGCAGAAACATGGCTGAATTACAAAAATCTGATCCTCACTGGTATAAGATAATAACATTACTGGTAGAAAAACACAACCATCCTTTGACTCAGTATTACAAGTTACACAATGATGTGTTATTTTACCGCCGACATCCAAATGCTACTAACTGGTGTGTATGCATTCCCAAAGAGTCTGAACGTAATCTAATTTGGCACACACACTTAGTTTGGGGTCATTATGGGACGAAAAAGTGTTTGGCAAAGCTCAGCACATACTGTTATTTTAGCAATATGAGAAGAAAAATTTACAGGGAACTAAAAACATGTGTCATATGTCAAAAATCAAAACCTCAGAATTTATCCACAAAAACAGATTTACATTCTATTTTACCTGGTAGACCCCTGGAAATTCTGTGTACTGACATTAGTGGACCGCATCCAGCAAGCTCTGGAGGCGTCAAATATATCTTAGCTTTTTACGATATATTTTCTAAACACGTAAAACTTTATGCTTTAAAATCCGCCACTGCAAATGCTATAATACGAAGATTCTCAAGTGATTACCTGACGCACGTGGGAAAACCTAAAGCAATTCTGTCAGATAATGCAGCATACTACTCTGGGTACAAATGGAGAAATTTCTTGAAGGACAATAACATTAAAAGTATATTTATTTCGAGGTTTAGTCCACAATGTAACGCGACTGAGAGACTTTTCCGAGAATTAAATCGATTCATGAGGACCTATATTTCATCAAAACATACTAATTGGGTGTCCTACCTAAGTCTTTTCGAAGACGTACACAATAACTTAAATATTTACGATACAAATTACACACCTAACGAGATCATGTTCAATTGCAAACAGAACGATCAGTGGATAGAACCATTACCTAAGTTGTCAGACAAGGAAATCACACCTGAACAGAAAATAAAAGAAGTATTGACTACGCTGACACATCACGCACAGATACGAAACAAACATCACAGAAACATAATAAAAAGAAAACAAAAATTCGAGGTAGGAATGCTTGTACTACTTCGTACTCATCATAAATCTGTTGCACTCAAACGACGCAACGCTAAGTGGCGTCTGCTATATGAAGGACCTTATATAATTGTTAACATACCGCACCCTGGTGCGTATCTGTTACAACATCGTAGAACTAACAAAATTATTGGGCTATACGCACACCAAGATCTTAGAGCATTTCATGCTGAATAATGTAAAAGTCATACCCATCAAAATATTGCTAAGCAACTCGAAAAAACTCTGTTGCTACAACACAGATAATAAGTAGTATAGAAATTTTCATTTCAGCGTTCCAGAGTCGCAGTTGAAGACAGAAGAACTTTTCTTTCAACGCCGCGGTTCCACCGAGAAGACTGAATATTAAAGTAAAATTTATGATTACGTAGCAGTGAATGATATATAAATTTTTCACGGAACATTTGTGACTGTAGGTACCACTGACTTGCTATGACACCTGACGAACCGACAGACGTCATCTGTGAAGCGATCTTTTACTTCGAGAAATAGATTAGACGCACATCTCTCAGCAAGAAAAGCATCTACCAGTAGTCAAGGCCACACAGACACACTACACACACGCACAAAACGCGAGGAATCGAACATTTTCTCTCTCTTACTATTTTGAATATTTATTGAGTAGTGAAAACGCCTGGTCTTGCCTACTGATGTAATGAATGTTGTGTCTAACCTATCTTAATTTCAGATGACATCACAAAAAACATCGATAAAATCCCAGCAAAACCGTTAAAGAGGATGTAAATATCTGCAATCCATGTAATCAAATGTGACACAATGTAATAATTTATAGCTATGTAATAATGATGAAAACATGTTTATGTGTAACTGTATTATGTTTATGCTAAGAAAATATGTGACGTGTATATGTATGATTACTTATGTTTTCTTAACTGATGTATAATGTAACTGTTACTGTGTGAAAATTTGAACGATAACGAGTGCCAAAATGTGAAAAACTTTAAAAAAAAAAAAAAAATTGCGTAGTGAACCACTATTCACGGACATTAACGTACATTACTAAGTCTGCAACTACGCAGAAACCTATGTGAAAGAAACTGTTAATGACATTCATGATGCATCGTACCTTTGTTAACGCGATGAACGATTTCTTCGATGAGTAACCACGAACATTTAGGTGAGCTATATTTAAAAAAAAAAAACTGAATATGTGAAGTGCATAATTCGTGCATCGTCTAGCGACATTACTACAGTACCCAACTTCAAGATGTTAACTGGATTAAATGGACACAAAGTGCCTGTCCAGAAAACAACACGACGGGTGGAAGAATTTTGGTTGGAACTTCAGGGAATGAAATGTTCTCGAAATGTGACGGACACGCTTACCTGGACTGTCCAAGGATCGACGCCAGCTATGTGCCGTCCGAGGTTCTGCAACCAAGCTTCCACGGAATATCGAAAACGAACTGCATATGGACTAATTACTCGACGGGTCACGTCTGATCTGTAATAAACAATGCTTTTTGTCACAACGAACTGCATCACAACGACTATAATGGAAATAGGAAATGGACATGCTTATGTATCAATCACGTTGTTATACAACGATGTTACTGTGATCAAAAAAACTTTACCACGACGATACTAACCTGTAAAAAATTATTGTGCAGCAGATGAATATGAACTGTGATAACGACACCATGTGTATAGGTCAACGCACCTGAAAAATACGGACATTTTTCTTTGAAGCATTTCATTGCAATGCTATGTAACTAAGAACATTCAACAATCTAAAGTTGTATTGTATTATAACAAATATTGTAATTTTAAAACTAAGTTACCTGTCATAGAATGTAGTCTTCATATGTAATCTTGGTGGAATATTTTCTTTGTGCAACGACTAAGAAATGCGCGCGCACACGAACAATATGATCTGCAATACTGTGCCGCGTGATCTAAATTTACGAAATAACGGCAGTGCCGTAGTTACACAGACGCTTCTGCGCATGCGCGCACTCTATCTGCCAACATAAGAACTTTTTCGGCGCACGCGCGTCATTCAAATTTTGTATATAATATACAGTATAATGTAAGTCATGTAAATAGTTGTAGATAACTTAGATTTTCTTGTGCCTTTAGGTGAATTGCTCGCCTGCAGGTGTGTCCTTTCGCCTCGCAATTCAGGGGGCAATATAAAGGCACATTTGCATGCCGAGCGTGAGTTTCCTCGGAAACGCGAGATATTAATTAAATAAATAATCAGTGACAAATAAATAAAGCCTATGGCACACAACTGCAGCGCTGTGTCGCTGATAAAACAAAAGTACATTTTCGTTAGTCGTATGTTTGATTAAAAAAAAAAAAGAAGAGCTCTCGTTGAAGTGGTGCGAGAAGCACGTATTTTAGTTTATTGTCTGGCACACCGCCATATTTCATGATATAGAAAATTGCAACCATACTAGGCACTCGATTCTGTAAAGAATTTATATTTATAAAAGTAAGTAGGATTATGAACTGTAGGCTTATTCATTGAATATATCTGATTTAACTAACTGTGTAATTTTTTGTTTAGTAGACAATCACCTCTGTACGACGTTTTGGCATGGCTGGCAAATTATTGTAATATTGAGATTTAGATTATGAGTCCGCACCTACCGCAGCAGTCTTTGGAAAAGATTTAATTACGAAGTCCGATTATTTCAGTTTTATTTCACGGTCAACTACGAGTAACATTGCCTTTACGAAAAAGCCATTGTCAAGCGTCTGATACCGAATAATCAAAACCTGACGACTCATAGGAGAGCCAATCAGACAGATAAAAATAATTAATATTTTATTTTATTTTATTTTATTTTATTTATTTTATATGTGGACCTTCAACGTGACGATGAAGCACAGAAATTGCGTCGGAATTGAATACAACAGGCACCATGCTGACTTCTCTCCGGGAGAGTAATGCTTCTAACTATCTGTGCTTTGATTCGTTCCTGGGATTCCAGTAATAGATTCCGATGGACATGGGAAGGTTTACTGTAACCTGTGGACCTTCAACGTGACGATGAAGCACAGAAATTGCGTCGGAATTGAATACAACAGGCACCATGCCGACTTCTCTCCGGGAGAGTAATGTTTCTATCTATCTGTGCTTTGATTCGTTCCTGGGATTCCAGTAATAGATTCCGATGGACATGGGAAGGTTTACTGTAACCTGTGGACCTTCAACGTGACGATGAAGCTCAGAAATTGCGTCGGAATTTAACACAACAGGCACCATGCCGACTTCTCTCCGGGAGAGTAATGCTTCTAACTATCTGTGCTTTGATTCGTTCCTGGGATTCCAGTAATAGATTCCGATGGACATGGGAAGGTTTACTGTAACCTTTGGACCTTCATCTTGACGATGAAGCACAGAAATTGCGTCGGAATTGAATACAGCAGGCAACATGCTGACTTCTCTCCGGGATAGTAATGCTTCTAACTATCTGTGCTTTGATTCGTTCCTGGGATTCCAGTAATAGATTCCGATGGACATGGGAAGGTTTAATGTAACCTGTGGACCTTCAACGTGACGATGAAACACAGAAATTGCGTCGGAATTGAATACAACAGGCACCATGCCGACTTCTGTCCGGGAGAGTAATGCTTCTAACTGTCTCTGCTTTGTTTCTTTCCTGGGATGCCAATAATAGATTCCGATGGACATGGGAAGGTTTACTGTAACCTGTGGACCTTCAACGTGACGATGAAGCACAGAAATTGCGTCGGAATGGAATACAACAGGCACCATGCCGACATCTCTCCGGGAGAGTAATGCTTCTAACTATCTGTGCTTTGATTCGTTCCTGGGATTCCAGTAATAGATTTCGATGGACATGGGAAGGTTTACTGTAACCTGTGGACCTTCATCTTGACGATGGAACACTGAAATTGCGTCGGAATTGAATACAACAGGCACCATGCTGACTTCTGTCCGGGAGAGTAATACTTCTAACTGTCTCTGCTTTGATTCTGTCCTGGGGTGCCAGTAATAGATTCCGATGGACATGGGAAGGATTGCTGTAACCTGTGGACCTTCATCTTGACGATGAAGCACAGAAATTGCGTCGGAATTGAATACAACAGGCACCATGCTGACTTCTCTCCGGGAGAGTAATGCTTGTAACTATCTGTGCTTTGATTCGTTCCTGGGATTCCAGTAATAGATTCCGATGGACATGGGAATGTTTACTGTATCCTGTGGACCTTCAACGTGACGATGAAACACAGAAATTGCGTCGGAATTGAATACAACAGGCACCATGCCGACTTCTGTCCGGGAGAGTAATACTTCTAACCGTCTCTGCTTTGATTCTTTCCTGGGATGCCAGTAACAGATTCCGATGGACATGGGAAGGTGTACTGTAATTTGTGGACCTTCATCTTGACGATGAAGCACAGAAATTGCGTCGGAATTGAATATAGCAGGCAACATGCTGACTTCTCTCCGGGATAGTAATGCTTCTAACTATCTGTGCTTTGATTCGTTCCTGTGATACCAGTAATAGATTCCGATGGACATGGGAAGGTTTACTGTAACCTGTGGACCTTCAACGTGACGATGAAACACAGAAATTGCGTCGGAATTGAATACAACAGGCACCATGCCGACTTCTGTCCGGGAGAGTAATGCTTCTAACTGTCTCTGCTTTGATTCTTTCCTGGGATGCCAATAATAGATTCCGATGGACATGGGAAGGTTTACTGTAACCTGTGGACCTTCAACGTGACGATGAAGCACAGAAATTGCGTCGGAATTGAATACAACAGGCACCATGCCGACATCTCTCCGGGAGAGTAATGCTTCTAACTATCTGTGCTTTGATTCGTTCCTGGGATTCCAGTAATAGATTTCGATGGACATGGGAAGGTTTACTGTAACCTGTGGACCTTCATCTTGACGATGGAACACAGAAATTGCGTCGGAGTTGAATACAACAGGCACCATGCTGACTTCTGTCCGGGAGAGTAATACTTCTAACTGTCTCTGCTTTGATTCTTTCCTGGGATGCCAGTAATAGATTCCGATGGACATGAGAAGGTTTACTGTAACCTGTGGACCTTCATCTTGATGATGAAGCACAGAAATTGCGTCGGAATTGAATACAGCAGGCACCATGCTGACTTCTCTCCGGGAGAGTAATGCTTTTAACTATCTGTGCTATGATTCGTTCCTGGGATTCCAGTAATAGATTTCGATGGACATGGGAAGGTTTACTGTAACCTGTGGACCTTCATCTTGACGATGAAACACAGAAATTGCGTCGGAATTGAATACAACAGGTACCATGCTGACTTCTGTCCGGGAGAGTAATACTTCTAACTGTCTCTGCTTTGATTCTTTCCTGGGATGCCAGTAATAGATTCCGAAGGACATGAGAAGGTTTACTGTAACCTGTGGACCTTCATCTTGACGATGAAGCACAGAAATTGCGTCGGAATCGAATACAGCAGGCACCATGCTGACTTCTCTCCGGGAGAGTAATGCTTTTAACTATCTGTGCTATGATTCGTTCCTGGGATTCCAGTATAGATTCCGATGGACATGGGAAGGTTTACTGTAACCTGTGGACCTTCAACGTGACGATGAAGCACAGAAATTGCGTCGGAATTGAATACAACAGGCACCATGCCGACATCTCTCCGGGAGAGTAATGCTTCTAACTATCTGTGCTTTGATTCGTTCCTGGGATTCCAGTAATAGATTTCGATGGACATGGGAAGGTTTACTGTAACCTGTGGACCTTCAACGTGACGATGAAACACAGAAATTGCGTCGGAATTGAATACAACAGGCACCATGCCGACTTCTGTCCGGGAGAGTAATGCTTCTAACTGTCTCTGCTTTGATTCTTTCCTGGGATGCCAATAATAGATTCCGATGGACATGGGAAGGTTTACTGTAACCTGTGGACCTTCAACGTGACGATGAAGCACAGAAATTGCGTCGGAATTGAATACAACAGGCACCATGCCGACATCTCTCCGGGAGAGTAATGCTTCTAACTATCTGTGCTTTGATTCGTTCCTGGGATTCCAGTAATAGTTTCCGATGGACATGAGAAGGTTTACTGTAACCTGTGGACCTTCATCTTGACGATGAAGCACAGAAATTGCGTCGGAATTGAATACAGCAGGCACCATGCTGACTTCTCTCCGGGAGAGTAATGCTTTTAACTATCTGTGCTATGATTCGTTCCTGGTATTCCAGTAATAGATTTCGATGGACATGGGAAGGTTTACTGTAACCTGTGGACCTTCATCTTGACGATGAAACACAGAAATTGCGTCGCAAATGAATACAACAGGCACCATGCTGACTTCTGTCCGGGAGAGTAATACTTCTAACTGTCTCTGCTTTGATTCTTTCCTGGGATGCCAGTAATAGATTCCGATGGACATGAGATGGTTTACTGTAACCTGTGGACCTTCATCTTGACGATGAGGCACAGAAATTGCGTCGGAATTGAATACAGCAGGCACCATGCTGACTTCTCTCCGGGAGAGTAATGCTTTTAACTATCTGTGCTATGATTCGTTCCTGGGATTCCAGTATAGATTCCGATGGACATGGGAAGGTTTACTGTAACCTGTGGACCTTCAACGTGACGATGAAGCACAGAAATTGCGTCGGAATTGAATACAACAGGCACCATGCTGACTTCTCTCCGGGAGAGTAATGCTTCTAACTATCTGTGCTTTGATTCGTTCCTGGGATTCCAGTAATAGATACCGATGGACATGGGAAGGTTTACTGTAACCTGTGGACCTTCAACGTGACGATGAAGCACAGAAATTGCGTCGGAATTGAATACAACAGGCACCATGCCGACTTCTCTCCGGGAGAGTAATGTTTCTATCTATCTGTGCTTTGATTCGTTCCTGGGATTCCAGTAATAGATTCCGATGGACATGGGAAGGTTTACTGTAACCTGTGGACCTTCAACGTGACGATGAAGCACAGAAATTGCGTCGGAATTTAATACAACAGGCACCATGCCGACTTCTCTCCGGGAGAGTAATGCTTCTAACTATCTGTGCTTTGATTCGTTCCTGGGATTCCAGTAATAGATTCCGATGGACATGGGAAGGTTTACTGTAACCTTTGGACCTTCATCTTGACGATGAAGCACAGAAATTGCGTCGGAATTGAATATAGCAGGCAACATGCTGACTTCTCTCCGGGATAGTAATGCTTCTAACTATCTGTGCTTTGATTCGTTCCTGGGATTCCAGTAATAGATTCCGATGGACATGGGAAGGTTTACTGTAACCTGTGGACCTTCAACGTGACGATGAAACACAGAAATTGCGTCGGAATTGAATACAACAGGCACCATGCCGACTTCTGTCCGGGAGAGTAATGCTTCTAACTGTCTCTGCTTTGATTCTTTCCTGGGATGCCAATAATAGATTCCGATGGACATGGGAAGGTTTACTGTAACCTGTGGACCTTCAACGTGACGATGAAGCACAGAAATTGCGTCGGAATTGAACACAACAGGCACCATGCCGACATCTCTCCGGGAGAGTAATGCTTCTAACTATCTGTGCTTTGATTCGTTCCTGGGATTCCAGTAATAGATTTCGATGGACATGGGAAGGTTTACTGTAACCTGTGGACCTTCATCTTGACGATGGAACACAGAAATTGCGTTGGAGTTGAATACAACAGGCACCATGCTGACTTCTGTCCGGGAGAGTAATACTTCTAACTGTCTCTGCTTTGATTCTTTCCTGGGATGCCAGTAATAGATTCCGATGGACATGAGAAGGTTTACTGTAACCTGTGGACCTTCATCTTGATGATGAAGCACAGAAATTGCGTCGGAATTGAATACAGCAGGCACCATGCTGACTTCTCTCCGGGAGAGTAATGCTTTTAACTATATGTGCTATGATTCGTTCCTGGGATTCCAGTAATAGATTTCGATGGACATGGGAAGGTTTACTGTAACCTGTGGACCTTCATCTTGACGATGAAACACAGAAATTGCGTCGGAATTGAATACAACAGGCACCATGCTGACTTCTGTCCGGGAGAGTAATACTTCTAACTGTCTCTGCTTTGATTCTTTCCTGGGATGCCAGTAATAGATTCCGAAGGACATGAGAAGGTTTACTGTAACCTGTGGACCTTCATCTTGACGATGAAGCACAGAAATTGCGTCGGAATTGAATACAGCAGGCACCATGCTGACTTCTCTCCGGGAGAGTAATGCTTTTAACTATCTGTGCTATGATTCGTTCCTGGGATTCCAGTATAGATTCCGATGGACATGGGAAGGTTTACTGTAACCTGTGGACCTTCAACGTGACGATGAAGCACAGAAATTGCGTCGGAATTGAATACAACAGGCACCATGCCGACATCTCTCCGGGAGAGTAATGCTTCTAACTATCTGTGCTTTGATTCGTTCCTGGGATTCCAGTAATAGATTTCGATGGACATGGGAAGGTTTACTGTAACCTGTGGACCTTCAACGTGACGATGAAACACAGAAATTGCGTCGGAATTGAATACAACAGGCACCATGCCGACTTCTGTCCGGGAGAGTAATGCTTCTAACTGTCTCTGCTTTGATTCTTTCCTGGGATGCCAATAATAGATTCCGATGGACATGGGAAGGTTTACTGTAACCTGTGGACCTTCAACGTGACGATGAAGCACAGAAATTGCGTCGGAATTGAATACAACAGGCACCATGCCGACATCTCTCCGGGAGAGTAATGCTTCTAACTATCTGTGCTTTGATTCGTTCCTGGGATTCCAGTAATAGTTTCCGATGGACATGAGAAGGTTTACTGTAACCTGTGGACCTTCATCTTGACGATGAAGCACAGAAATTGCGTCGGAATTGAATACAGCAGGCACCATGCTGACTTCTCCCCGGGAGAGTAATGCTTTTAACTATCTGTGCTATGATTCGTTCCTGGGATTCCAGTAATAGATTTCGATGGACATGGGAAGGTTTACTGTAACCTGTGGACCTTCATCTTGACGATGAAACACAGAAATTGCGTCGGAAATGAATACAACAGGCACCATGCTGACTTCTGTCCGGGAGAGTAATACTTCTAACTGTCTCTGCTTTGATTCTTTCCTGGGATGCCAGTAATAGATTCCGATGGACATGAGATGGTTTACTGTAACCTGTGGACCTTCATCTTGACGATGAGGCACAGAAATTGCGTCGGAATTGAATACAGCAGGCACCATGCTGACTTCTCTCCGGGAGAGTAATGCTTTTAACTATCTGTGCTATGATTCGTTCCTGGGATTCCAGTATAGATTCCGATGGACATGGGAAGGTTTACTGTAACCTGTGGACCTTCAACGTGACGATGAAGCACAGAAATTGCGTCGGAATTGAATACAACAGGCACCATGCTGACTTCTCTCCGGGAGAGTAATGCTTCTAACTATCTGTGCTTTGATTCGTTCCTGGGATTCCAGTAATAGATTCCGATGGACATGGGAAGGTTTACTGTAACCTGTGGACCTTCAACGTGACGATGAAGCACAGAAATTGCGTCGGAATTGAATACAACAGGCACCATGCCGACTTCTCTCCGGGAGAGTAATGTTTCTATCTATCTGTGCTTTGATTCGTTCCTGGGATTCCAGTAATAGATTCCGATGGACATGGGAAGGTTTACTGTAACCTGTGGACCTTCAACGTGACGATGAAGCACAGAAATTGCGTCGGAATTTAATACAACAGGCACCATGCCGACTTCTCTCCGGGAGAGTAATGCTTCTAACTATCTGTGCTTTGATTCGTTCCTGGGATTCCAGTAATAGATTCCGATGGACATGGGAAGGTTTACTGTAACCTTTGGACCTTCATCTTGACGATGAAGCACAGAAATTGCGTCGGAATTGAATACAGCAGGCACCATGCTGACTTCTCTCCGGGAGAGTAATGCTTTTAACTATCTGTGCTTTGATTCGTTCCTGGGATTCCAGTAATAGTTTCCGATGGACATGAGAAGGTTTACTGTAACCTGTGGACCTTCATCTTGACGATGAAGCACAGAAATTGCGTCGGAATTGAATACAGCAGGCACCATGCTGACTTCTCTCCGGGAGAGTAATGCTTTTAACTATCTGTGCTATGATTCGCTCCTGGGATTCCAGTAATAGATTCCGATGGACATGAGATGGTTTACTGTAACCTGTGGACCTTCATCTTGACGATGAGGCACAGAAATTGCGTCGGAATTGAATACAGCAGGCACCATGCTGACTTCTCTCCGGGAGAGTAATGCTTTTAACTATCTGTGCTATGATTCGTTCCTGGGATTCCAGTATAGATTCTGATGGACATGGGAAGGTTTACTGTAACCTGTGGACCTTCAATGTGACGATGAAACACAGAAATTGCGTCGGAATTGAATACAACAGGCACCATGCCGACTTCTGTCCGGGAGAGTAATGCTTCTAACTGTCTCTGCTTTGTTTCTTTCCTGGGATGCCAATAATAGATTCCGAAGGACATGGGAAGGTTTACTGTAACCTGTGGACCTTCAACGTGACGATGAAGCACAGAAATTGCGTCGGAATGGAATACAACAGGCACCATGCCGACATCTCTCCGGGAGAGTAATGCTTCTAACTATCTGTGCTTTGATTCGTTCCTGGGATTCCAGTAATAGATTTCGATGGACATGGGAAGGTTTACTGTAACCTGTGGACCTTCATCTTGACGATGGAACACTGAAATTGCGTCGGAATTGAATACAACAGGCACCATGCTGACTTCTGTCCGGGAGAGTAATACTTCTAACTGTCTCTGCTTTGATTCTTTCCTGGGGTGCCAGTAATAGATTCCGATGGACATGGGAAGGATTGCTGTAACCTGTGGACCTTCATCTTGACGATGAAGCACAGAAATTGCGTCGGAATTGAATACAACAGGCACCATGCTGACTTCTCTCCGGGAGAGTAATGCTTGTAACTATCTGTGCTTTGATTCGTTCCTGGGATTCCAGTAATAGATTCCGATGGACATGGGAATGTTTACTGTATCCTGTGGACCTTCAACGTGACGATGAAACACAGAAATTGCGTCGGAATTGAATACAACAGGCACCATGCCGACTTCTGTCCGGGAGAGTAATACTTCTAACCGTCTCTGCTTTGATTCTTTCCTGGGATGCCAGTAACAGATTCCGATGGACATGGGAAGGTGTACTGTAATTTGTGGACCTTCATCTTGACGATGAAGCACAGAAATTGCGTCGGAATTGAATATAGCAGGCAACATGCTGACTTCTCTCCGGGATAGTAATGCTTCTAACTATCTGTGCTTTGATTCGTTCCTGGGATTCCAGTAATAGATTCCGATGGACATGGGAAGGTTTACTGTAACCTGTGGAACTTCAACGTGACGATGAAACACAGAAATTGCGTCGGAATTGAATACAACAGGCACCATGCCGACTTCTGTCCGGGAGAGTAATGCTTCTAACTGTCTCTGCTTTGATTCTTTCCTGGGATGCCAATAATAGATTCCGATGGACATGGGAAGGTTTACTGTAACCTGTGGACCTTCAACGTGACGATGAAGCACAGAAATTTCGTCGGAATTGAATACAACAGGCACCATGCCGACATCTCTCCGGGAGAGTAATGCTTCTAACTATCTGTGCTTTGATTCGTTCCTGGGATTCCAGTAATAGATTTCGATGGACATGGGAAGGTTTACTGTAACCTGTGGACCTTCATCTTGACGATGGAACACAGAAATTGCGTCGGAGTTGAATACAACAGCCACCATGCTTACTTCTGTCCGGGAGAGTAATACTTCTAACTGTCTCTGCTTTGATTCTTTCCTGGGATGCCAGTAATAGATTCCGATAGACATGAGAAGGTTTACTGTAACCTGTGGACTTTCATCTTGATGATGAAGCACAGAAATTGCGTCGGAATTGAATACAGCAGGCACCATGCTGACTTCTCTCCGGGAGAGTAATGCTTTTAACTATCTGTGCTATGATTCGTTCCTGGGATTCCAGTATAGATTCCGATGGACATGGGAAGGTTTACTGTAACCTGTGGACCTTCAACGTGACGATGAAGCACAGAAATTGCGTCGGAATTGAATACAACAGGCACCATGCCGACTTCTCTCCGGGAGAGTAATGCTTCTAACTATCTGTGCTTTGATTCGTTCCTGTGATTCCAGTAATAGATTCCGATGGACATGGGAAGGTTTACTGTAACCTTTGGACCTTCATCTTGACGATGAAGCACAGAAATTGCGTCGGAATTGAATACAGCAGGCAACATGCTGACTTCTCTCCGGGATAGTAATGCTTCTAACTATCTGTGCTTTGATTCGTTCCTGGGATTCCAGTAATAGATTCCGATGGACATGGGAAGGTTTACTGTAACCTGTGGACCTTCAACGTGTCGATGAAACACAGAAATTGTGTCGGAATTGAATACAACAGGCACCATGCCGACTTCTGTCCGGGAGAGTAATGCTTCTAACTGTCTCTGCTTTGATTCTTTCCTGGGATGCCAATAATAGATTCCGATGGACATGGGAAGGTTTACTGTAACCTGTGGACCTTCAACGTGACGATGAAGCACAGAAATTGCGTCGGAATTGAATACAACAGGCACCATGCCGACATCTCTCCGGGAGAGTAATGCTTCTAACTATCTGTGCTTTGATTCGTTCCTGGGATTCCAGTAATAGTTTCCGATGGACATGAGAAGGTTTACTGTAACCTGTGGACCTTCATCTTGACGATGAAGCACAGAAATTGCGTCGGAATTGAATACAGCAGGCACCATGCTGACTTCTCTCCGGGAGAGTAATGCTTTTAACTATCTGTGCTATGATTCGTTCCTGGGATTCCAGTAATAGATTTCGATGGACATGGGAAGGTTTACTGTAACCTGTGGAACTTCATCTTGACGATGAAACACAGAAATTGCGTCGGAAATGAATACAGCAGGCACCATGCTGACTTCTCTCCGGGAGAGTAATGCTTTTAACTGTCTCTGCTTTGATTCTTTCCTGGGATGCCAGTAATAGATTCCGATGGACATGAGATGGTTTACTGTAACCTGTGGACCTTCATCTTGACGATGAGGCACAGAAATTGCGTCGGAATTGAATACAGCAGGCACCATGCTGACTTCTCTCCGGGAGAGTAATGCTTTTAACTATCTGTGCTATGATTCGTTCCTGGGATTCCAGTATAGATTCTGATGGACATGGGAAGGTTTACTGTAACCTGTGGACCTTCAACGTGACGATGAAGCACAGAAATTGCGTCGGAATTGAATACAACAGGCACCATGCTGACTTCTCTCCGGGAGAGTAATGCTTCTAACTATCTGTGCTTTGATTCGTTCCTGGGATTCCAGTAATAGATTCCGATGGACATGGGAAGGTTTACTGTAACCTGTGGACCTTCAACGTGACGATGAAGCACAGAAATTGCGTCGGAATTGAATACAACAGGCACCATGCCGACTTCTCTCCGGGAGAGTAATGTTTCTATCTATCTGTGCTTTGATTCGTTCCTGGGATTCCAGTAATAGATTCCGATGGACATGGGAAGGTTTACTGTAACCTGTGCACCCTTAACGTGACGATGAAGCACAGAAATTGCGTCGGAATTTAATACAACAGGCACCATGCCGACTTCTCTCCGGGAGAGTAATGCTTCTAACTATCTGTGCTTTGATTCGTTCCTGGGATTCCAGTAATAGATTCCGATGGACATGGGAAGGTTTACTGTAACCTTTGGACCTTCATCGTGACGATGAAGCACAGAAATTGCGTCGGAATTGAATACAGCAGGCAACATGCTGACTTCTCTCCGGGATAGTAATGCTTCTAACTATCTGTGCTTTGATTCGTTCCTGGGATTCCAGTAATAGATTCCGATGGACATGGGAAGGTTTACTGTAACCTGTGGACCTTCAACGTGACGATGAAACACAGAAATTGCGTCGGAATTGAATACAACAGGCACCATGCCGACTTCTGTCCGGGAGAGTAATGCTTCTAACTGTCTCTGCTTTGTTTCTTTCCTGGGATGCCAATAATAGATTCCGATGGACATGGGAAGGTTTACTGTAACCTGTGGACCTTCAACGTGACGATGAAGCACAGAAATTGCGTCGGAATGGAATACAACAGGCACCATGCCGACATCTCTCCGGGAGAGTAATGCTTCTAACTATCTGTGCTTTGATTCGTTCCTGGGATTCCAGTAATAGATTTCGATAAACATGGGAAGGTTTACTGTAACCTGTGGACCTTCATCTTGACGATGGAACACTGAAATTGCGTCGGAATTGAATACAACAGGCACCATGCTGACTTCTGTCCGGGAGAGTAATACTTCTAACTGTCTCTGCTTTGATTCTTTCCTGGGGTGCCAGTAATAGATTCCGATGGACATGGGAAGGATTGCTGTAACCTGTGGACCTTCATCTTGACGATGAAGCACAGAAATTGCGTCGGAATTGAATACAACAGGCACCATGCTGACTTCTCTCCGGGAGAGTAATGCTTGTAACTATCTGTGCTTTGATTCGTTCCTGGGATTCCAGTAATAGATTCCGATGGACATGGGAATGTTTACTGTATCCTGTGGACCTTCAACGTGACGATGAAACACAGAAATTGCGTCGGAATTGAATACAACAGGCACCATGCCGACTTCTGTCCGGGAGAGTAATACTTCTAACCGTCTCTGCTTTGATTCTTTCCTGGGATGCCAGTAACAGATTCCGATGGACATGGGAAGGTGTACTGTAATTTGTGGACCTTCATCTTGACGATGAAGCACAGAAATTGCGTCGGAATTGAATATAGCAGGCAACATGCTGACTTCTCTCCGGGATAGTAATGCTTCTAACTATCTGTGCTTTGATTCGTTCCTGGGATTCAAGTAATAGATTCCGATGGACATGGGAAGGTTTACTGTAACCTGTGGACCTTCAACGTGACGATGAAACACAGAAATTGCGTCGGAATTGAATACAACAGGCACCATGCCGACTTCTGTCCGGGAGAGTAATGCTTCTAACTGTCTCTGCTTTGATTCTTTCCTGGGATGCCAATAATAGATTCCGATGGACATGGGAAGGTTTACTGTAACCTGTGGACCTTCAACGTGACGATGAAGCACAGAAATTGCGTCGGAATTGAATACAACAGGCACCATGCCGACTTCTCTCCGGGAGAGTAATGCTTCTAACTATCTGTGCTTTGATTCGTTCCTGGGATTCCAGTAATAGATTTCGATGGACATGGGAAGGTTTACTGTAACCTGTGGACCTTCATCTTGACGATGAAACACAGAAATTGCGTCGGAAATGAATACAACAGGCAACATGCTGACTTCTGTCCGGGAGAGTAATACTTCTAACTGTCTCTGCTTTGATTCTTTCCTGGGATGCCAGTAATAGATTCCGATGGACATGAGATGGTTTACTGTAACCTGTGGACCTTCATCTTGACGATGAGGCACAGAAATTGCGTCGGAATTGAATACAGCAGGCACCATGCTGACTTCTCTCTGGGAGAGTAATGCTTTTAACTATCTGTGCTATGATTCGTTCCTGGGATTCCAGTATAGATTCTGATGGACATGGGAAGGTTTACTGTAACCTGTGGACCTTCAACGTGACGATGAAGCACAGAAATTGCGTCGGAATTGAATACAACAGGCACCATGCTGACTTCTCTCCGGGAGAGTAATGCTTCTAACTATCTGTGCTTTGATTCGTTCCTGGGATTCCAGTAATAGATTCCGATGGACATGGGAAGGTTTACTGTAACCTGTGGACCTTCAACGTGACGATGAAGCACAGAAATTGCGTCGGAATTGAATACAACAGGCACCATGCCGACTTCTCTCCGGGAGAGTAATGTTTCTATCTATCTGTGCTTTGATTCGTTCCTGGGATTCCAGTAATAGATTCCGATGGACATGGGAAGGTTTACTGTAACCTGTGCACCTTCAACGTGACGATGAAGCACAGAAATTGCGTCGGAATTTAATACAACAGGCACCATGCCGACTTCTCTCCGGGAGAGTAATGCTTCTAACTATCTGTGCTTTGATTCGTTCCTGGGATTCCAGTAATAGATTCCGATGGACATGGGAAGGTTTACTGTAACCTTTGGACCTTCATCTTGACGATGAAGCACAGAAATTGCGTCGGAATTGAATACAGCAGGCAACATGCTGACTTCTCTCCGGGATAGTAATGCTTCTAACTATCTGTGCTTTGATTCGTTCCTGGGATTCCAGTAATAGATTCCGATGGACATGGGAAGGTTTACTGTAACCTGTGGACCTTCAACGTGACGATGAAACACAGAAATTGCGTCGGAATTGAATACAACAGGCACCATGCCGACTTCTGTCCGGGAGAGTAATGCTTCTAACTGTCTCTGCTTTGTTTCTTTCCTGGGATGCCAATAATAGATTCCGATGGACATGGGAAGGTTTACTGTAACCTGTGGACCTTCAACGTGACGATGAAGCACAGAAATTGCGTCGGAATGGAATACAACAGGCACCATGCCGACATCTCTCCGGGAGAGTAATGCTTCTAACTATCTGTGCTTTGATTCGTTCCTGGGATTCCAGTAATAGATTTCGATGGACATGGGAAGGTTTACTGTAACCTGTGGTCCTTCATCTTGACGATGGAACACTGAAATTGCGTCGGAATTGAATACAACGGGCACCATGCTGACTTCTGTCCTCGAGAGTAATACTTCTAACTGTCTCTGCTTTGATTCTTTCCTGGGGTGCCAGTAATAGATTCCGATGGACATGGGAAGGATTGCTGTAACCTGTGGAGCTTCATCTTGACGATGAAGCACAGAAATTGCGTCGGAATTGAATACAACAGGCACCATGCTGACTTCTCTCCGGGAGAGTAATGCTTGTAACTATCTGTGCTTTGATTCGTTCCTGGGATTCCAGTAATAGATTCCGATGGACATGGGAATGTTTACTGTATCCTGTGGACCTTCAACGTGACGATGAAACACAGAAATTGCGTCGGAATTGAATACAACAGGCACCATGCCAACTTCTGTCCGGGAGAGTAATACTTCTAACCGTCTCTGCTTTGATTCTTTCCTGGGATGCCAGTAACAGATTCCGATGGACATGGGAAGGTGTACTGTAATTTGTGGACCTTCATCTTGACGATGAAGCACAGAAATTGCGTCGGAATTGAATATAGCAGGCAACATGCTGACTTCTCTCCGGGATAGTAATGCTTCTAACTATCTGTGCTTTGATTCGTTCCTGGGATTCCAGTAATAGATTCCGATGGACATGGGAAGGTTTACTGTAACCTGTGGACCTTCAACGTGACGATGAAACACAGAAATTGCGTCGGAATTGAATACAACAGGCACCATGCCGACTTCTGTCCGGGAGAGTAATGCTTCTAACTGTCTCTGCTTTGATTCTTTCCTGGGATGCCAATAATAGATTCCGATGGACATGGGAAGGTTTACTGTAACCTGTGGACCTTCAACGTGACGATGAAGCACAGAAATTGCGTCGGAATTGAATACAACAGGCACCATGCCGACATCTCTCCGGGAGAGTAATGCTTCTAACTATCTGTGCTTTGATTCGTTCCTGGGATTCCAGTAATAGATTTCGATGGACATGGGAAGGTTTACTGTAACCTGTGGACCTTCATCTTGACGATGGAACACAGAAATTGCGTCGGAGTTGAATACAACAGGCACCATGCTGACTTCTGTCCGGGAGAGTAATACTTCTAACTGTCTCTGCTTTGATTCTTTCCTGGGATGCCAGTAATAGATTCCGATAGACATGAGAAGGTTTACTGTAACCTGTGGACTTTCATCTTGATGATGAAGCACAGAAATTGCGTCGGAATTGAATACAGCAGGCACCATGCTGACTTCTCTCCGGGAGAGTAATGCTTTTAACTATCTGTGCTATGATTCGTTCCTGGGATTCCAGTAATAGATTTCGATGGACATGGGAAGGTTTACTGTAACCTGTGGACCTTCATCTTGACGATGAAACACAGAAATTGCGTCGGAATTGAATACAACAGGCACCATGCTGACTTCTGTCCGGGAGAGTAATACTTCTAACTGTCTCTGCTTTGATTCTTTCCTGGGATGCCAGTAATAGATTCCGAAGGACATGAGAAGGTTTACTGTAACCTGTGGACCTTCATCTTGACGATGAAGCACAGAAATTGCGTCGGAATTGAATACAGCAGGCACCATGCTGACTTCTCTCCGGGAGAGTAATGCTTTTAACTATCTGTGCTATGATTCGTTCCTGGGATTCCAGTATAGATTCCAATGGACATGGGAAGGTTTACTGTAACCTGTGGACCTTCAACGTGACGATGAAGCACAGAAATTGCGTCGGAATTGAATACAACAGGCACCATGCCGACTTCTCTCCGGGAGAGTAATGCTTCTAACTATCTGTGCTTTGATTCGTTCCTGTGATTCCAGTAATAGATTCCGATGGACATGGGAAGGTTTACTGTAACCTTTGGACCTTCATCTTGACGATGAAGCACAGAAATTGCGTCGAATATGAATACAACAGGCACCATGCCGACTTCTCTCCGGGAGAGTAATGCTTCTAACTATCTGTGCTTTGATTCGTTCCTGGGATTCCAGTAATAGATTTCGATGGACATGGGAAGGTTTACTGTAACCTGTGGACCTTCATCTTGACGATGGAACACAGAAATTGCGTCGGAATTGAATACAACAGGCACCATGCTGACTTCACTCCGGGAGAGTAATGCTTCTAACTGTCTCTGCTTTGATTCTTTCCTGGGATGCCAGTAATAGATTCCGATGGACATAAGAAGGTTTACTGTAACCTGTGGACCTTCATCTTGACGATGAAGCACAGAAATTGCGTCGGAATTGAATACAGCAGGCACCATGCTGACTTCTCTCCGGGAGAGTAATGCTTTTAACTATCTGTGCTATGATTCGTTCCTGGGATTCCAGTAATAGATTCGGATGGACATGGGAAGGTTTACTGTAACCTGTGGACCTTCAACGTGACGATGAAACACAGAAATTGCGTCGGAATTGAATACAACAGGCACCATGCCGACATCTCTCCGGGAGAGTAATGCTTCTAACTATCTGTGCTTTGATTCTATCCTGGGATGCCAGTGATAGATTCCTGTGGACCTTCAACGTGACGATGAAGCACAGAAATTGCGTCGGTATTGAATACAACAGGCACCATGCCGACTTCCCTCCGGGAGGGTAATGCTTCTAACTATCTGTGCTATGATTCGTTCCTGGGATTCCAGTTGTAGATTCCGATGGACATGGGAAGGTTTACTGTAACCTGTGGACCTTCAACGTGACGATGAAGCACAGACATTGCGTCGGAATTGAATACAACAGGCACCATGCCGACTTCTCTCCGGGAGAGTAATGTTTCTAACCATCTGTGCTTTGATTCGTTCCTGGGATTCCAGTAATAGATTCCGATGGACATGGGAAGGTTTACTGTAAACTGTGGACCTTCAACGCGACGATGAAGCAGAGAAATTGCGTCGGAATTGAATACAACAGGCACCATTCCGACTTCTCTCCGGGAGAGTAATGTATCTAACTGTCTCTGCTTTGATTCTTTCCTGGGATGCCCGTAATAGATTCCGATGGACATGGGAAGGTTTACTGTAACCTGTGGACCTTCATCTTAACGATCAAGCACAGAAATTGCGTCGGAATTGAATATAACAGGCACCATGCTGACTTCTTTCCGGGAGAGTAATGATTCTAACTATCTGTGCTTTGATTCGTTCCTGGGATTCCAGTAATAGATTCCGATTGACATGGGACGGTTTACTGTAACCTGTGGACCTTCAACGTGACGATGAAGCACAGAAATTGCGTCGGAATTGAATACAACATGCACCATGCCGACATCTCTCCGGGAGAGTAATGCTTCCAACTGTCTGTGCTTTGATTCGTTTCTGGGATTCCAGTAATAGATTCCGATGGACATGGGAAGGTTTACTGTAACCAGTGGACCTTCATCTTGACGATGAAGTACAGAAATTGCGTCGGAATTGAATACAACAGGCACCATGCTGACTTTTCTCCGGGACAGTAATGCTTCTAATTATCTGTGCTTTGATTCGTTCCTGGGATTCCAGTAATAGATTCCGATGGACACGAGAAGGTTTGTTGCAACCTGTGGACCTTCAACGTGACGATGAAGCACAGAAATTGCGTCAGAATTGAATACAACAGGCACCATGCCGACTTCTGTCCGGGAGAGTAATGCTTCTAACTGTCTCTGCTTTGATTCTTTCCTGGGATGCCAATAATAGATTCCGATGGACATGGGAAGGTTTACTGTAACCTGTGGACCTTCAACGTGACGATGAAGCACAGAAATTGCGTCGGAATTGAATACAACAGGCACCATGCCGACATCTCTCCGGGAGAGTAATGCTTCTAACTATCTGTGCTTTGATTCGTTCCTGGGATTCCAGTAATAGATTTCGATGGACATGGGAAGGTTTACTGTAACCTGTGGACCTTCATCTTGACGATGGAACACAGAAATTGCGTCGGAGTTGAATACAACAGGCACCATGCTGACTTCTGTCCGGGAGAGTAATACTTCTAACTGTCTCTGCTTTGATTCTTTCCTGGGATGCCAGTAATAGATTCCGATGGACATGAGAAGGTTTACTGTAACCTGTGGACCTTCATCTTGATGATGAAGCACAGAAATTGCGTCGGAATTGAATACAGCAGGCACCATGCTGACTTCTCTCCGGGAGAGTAATGCTTTTAACTATCTGTGCTATGATTCGTTCCTGGGATTCCAGTAATAGATTTCGATGGACATGGGAAGGTTTACTGTAACCTGTGGACCTTCATCTTGACGATGAAACACAGAAATTGCGTCGGAATTGAATACAACAGGCACCATGCTGACTTCTGTCCGGGAGAGTAATACTTCTAACTGTCTCTGCTTTGATTCTTTCCTGGGATGCCAGTAATAGATTCCGAAGGACATGAGAAGGTTTACTGTAACCTGTGGACCTCCATCTTGACGATGAAGCACAGAAATTGCGTCGGAATTGAATACAGCAGGCACCATGCTGAATTCTCTCCGGGAGAGTAATGCTTTTAACTATCTGTGCTATGATTCGTTCCTGGGATTCCAGTATAGATTCCGATGGACATGGGAAGGTTTACTGAAACCTGTGGACCTTCAACGTGACGATGAAGCACAGAAATTGCGTCGGAATTGAATACAACAGGCACCATGCCGACTTCTCTCCGGGAGAGTAATGCTTCTAACTATCTGTGCTTTGATTCGTTCCTGTGATTCCAGTAATAGATTCCGATGGACATGGGAAGGTTTACTGTAACCTTTGGACCTTCATCTTGACGATGAAGCACAGAAATTGCGTCGAATATGAATACAACAGGCACCATGCCGACTTCTCTCCGGGAGAGTAATGCTTCTAACTATCTGTGCTTTGATTCGTTCCTGGGATTCCAGTAATAGATTTCGATGGACATGGGAAGGTTTGCTGTAACCTGTGGACCTTCATCTTGACGATGGAACACAGAAATTGCGTCGGAATTGAATACAACAGGCACCATGCTGACTTCACTCCGGGAGAGTAATGCTTCTAACTGTCTCTGCTTTGATTCTTTCCTGGGATGCCAGTAATAGATTCCGATGGACATGAGAAGGTTTACTGTAACCTGTGGACCTTCATCTTGACGATGAAGCACAGAAATTGCGTCGGAATTGAATACAGCAGGCACCATGCTGACTTCTCTCCGGGAGAGTAATGCTTTTAACTATCTGTGCTATGATTCGTTCCTGGGATTCCAGTAATAGATTCGGATGGACATGGGAAGGTTTACTGTAACCTGTGGACCTTCAACGTGACGATGAAACACAGAAATTGCGTCGGAATTGAATACAACAGGCACCATGCCGACTTCTGTCCAGGAGAGTAATGCTTCTAACTGTCTCTGCTTTGATTCTTTCCTGGGATGCCAGTAATAGATTCCGATGGACATGGGAAGGTTTACTGTAACCTGTGGACCTTCAACGTGACGATGAATCACAGAAATTGCGTCGGAATTGAATACAACAGGCACCATGCCGACATCTCTCCGGGAGAGTAATGCTTCTAACTATCTGTGCTTTGATTCTATCCTGGGATGCCAGTGATAGATTCCTGTGGACCTTCAACGTGACGATGAAGCACAGAAATTGCGTCGGTATTGAATACAACAGGCACCATGCCGACTTCCCTCCGGGAGGGTAATGCTTCTAACTATCTGTGCTATGATTCGTTCCTGGGATTCCAGTTGTAGATTCCGATGGACATGGGAAGGTTTACTGCAACCTGTGGACCTTCAACGTGACGATGAAGCACAGACATTGCGTCGGAATTGAATACAACAGGCACCATGCCGACTTCTCTCCGGGAGAGTAATGTTTCTAACCATCTGTGCTTTGATTCGTTCCTGGGATTCCAGTAATAGATTCCGATGGACATGGGAAGGTTTACTGTAAACTGTGGACCTTCAACGCGACGATGAAGCAGAGAAATTGCGTCGGAATTGAATACAACAGGCACCATTCCGACTTCTCTCCGGGAGAGTAATGTATCTAACTGTCTCTGCTTTGATTCTTTCCTGGGATGCCAGTAATAGATTCCGATGGACATGGGACGGTTTACTGTAACCTGTGGACCTTCATCTTAACGATCAAGCACAGAAATTGCGTCGGAATTGAATATAACAGGCACCATGCTGACTTCTTTCCGGGAGAGTAATGATTCTAACTATCTGTGCTTTGATTCGTTCCTGGGATTCCAGTAACAGATTCCGATTGACATGGGACGGTTTACTGTAACCTGTGGACCTTCAACGTGACGATGAAGCACAGAAATTGCGTCGGAATTGAATACAACATGCACCATGCCGACATCTCTCCGGGAGAGTAATGCTTCCAACTGTCTGTGCTTTGATTCGTTCCTGGGATTCCAGTAATAGATTCCGATGGACATGGGAAGGTCTACTGTAACCAGTGGACCTTCATCTTGACGATGAAGTACAGAAATTGCGTCGGAATTGAATACAACAGGCACCATGCTGACTTCTCTTCGGGAGAGTATTGCTTCTAACTATCTGTGCTATGATTCGTTCCTGGGATTCCAGTAATAGATTCCGATGGACACGAGAAGGTTTGCTGCAACCTGTGGACCTTCAACGTGACGATGAAGCACAGAAATTGCGTCAGAATTGAATACAACAGGCACCATGCCGACTTCTCTCCGGGAGAGTAATGCTTCTAACTGTCTCTGCTTTGATTCTTTCCTGGGATGCCAGTAATAGATTCCGATGGACATGGGAAGGTTAACTGTAACCTGTGGACCTTCATCTTGACGATGAAGCACAGAAATTGCGTCGGAATTGAATACAACAGGCACCATGCTGACTTCTCTTCGGGAGAGTATTGCTTCTAACTATCTGTGCTTTGATTCGTTCCTGGGATTCCAGTAATAGATTCCGATGGACATGGGAAGGTTTACTGTAACCTGTGGACCTTCAACGTGACGATGAAGCACAGAAATTGCGTCGGTATTGAATACAACAGGCACCATGCCGACTTCCCTCCGGGAGGGTAATGCTTCTAACTATCTGTGCTATGATTCGTTCCTGGGATTCCAGTAATTGATTCCGATGGACGTGGGAAGGTTTACTGTAACCTGTGGACCTTCAACGTGACGATGAAGCGCAGACATTGCGTCGGAATTGAATACAACAGGCACCATGCCGACTTCTCTCCGGGAGAGTAATGCTTCTAACTGTCCCTGCTTTGATTCTTTCCTGGGATGCCAGTAATAGATTGCGATGGACATGGGAAGGTTTACTGTAACCTGTGGACCTTCATCTTGACGATGAAGCACAGAAATTGCGCCGGAATTGAATACAACAGGCACCATGCTGACTTCTCTCCGGGAGAGTAATGCTTCTAACTATGTGTGCTTTGATTCGTTCCTGGGATTCCAGTAGTAGATTCCGATGGACATGGGAAGGTTTACTGTAACCTGTGGACCTTCAACGTGACGATGAAGCACAGACATTGCGTCGGAATTGAATACAACAGGCACCATGCCGACTTCTCTCCGGGAGAGTAATGTTTCTAACTATCTGTGCTTTGATTCGATCATGGGATTCCAGTAATAGATTCCGATGGACATGGGAAGGTTTACTGTAAACTGTGGACCTTCAACGCGACGATGAAGCACAGAAATTGCGTCGGAATTGAATACAACAGGCACCATTCCGACTTCTCTCCGGGAGAGTAATGTATCTAACTGTCTCTGCTTTGATTCTTTCCTGGGATGCCAGTAATAGATTCCGATGGACATGGGAAGGTATACTGTAACCTGTGGACCTTCATCTTAACGATGAAGCACAGAAATTGCGTCGGAATTGAATATAACAGGCACCATGCTGACTTCTTTCCGGGAGAGTAATGATTCTAACTATCTGTGCTTTGATTCGTTCCTGGGATTCCAGTAATAGATTCCGATTGACATGGGACGGTTTACTATAACCTGTGGACCTTCAACGTGACGATGAAGCACAGAAATTGCGTCGGAATTGAATACAACATGCACCATGCCGACATCTCTCCGGGAGAGTAATGCTTCCAACTGTCTGTGCTTTGATTCGTTCCTGGGATTCCAGTAATAGATTCCGATGGACATGGGAAGGTTTACTGTAACCAGTGTACCCTCATCTTGACGATGAAGTACAGAAATTGCGTCGGAATTGAATACAACAGGCACCATGCTGACTTTTCTCCGGGACAGTAATGCTTCTAATTATCTGTGCCTTGATTCGTTCCTGGGATTCCAGTAATAGATTCCGATGGACACGAGAAGGTTTGCTGTAACCTGTGGACCTTCAACGTGACGATGAAGCACAGAAATTGCGTCAGAATTGAATACAACAGGCACCATGCCGACTTCTCTCCGGGAGAGTAATGCTTCTAACTGTCTCTGCTTTGATTCTTTCCTGGGATGCCAGTAATAGATTCCGATGGACATGGGAAGGTTAACTGTAACCTGTGGACCTTCATCATGACGATGAAGCACAGAAATTGCGTCGGAGTTGAATACAACAGGCACCATGCTGACTTCTCTTCGGGAGAGTATTGCTTCTAACTATCTGTGCTTTGATTCGTTCCTGGGATTCCAGTAATAGATTCCGATGGACATGGGAAGGTTTACTGTAACCTGTGGACCTTCAACGTGACGATGAAGCACAGAAATTGCGTCGGTATTGAATACAACAGGCGCCATGCCGACTACTCTCTGGGAAAGTAATGCTTCTAACTATCTGTGCTTTGATTCGTTCCTGGGATTCCAGTAATAAATTCCGATGGACGTGGGAAGGTTTACTGTAACCTATGGACCTTCAACGTGACGATGAAGCACAGAAATTGCGTCGGAATTGAATACAACCGGAACCATGCGCGCTTCTCTCCGGGAGAGTGATGCTTCTAACTGTCTCTGCTTTGATTCTTTCCTGCGATGCCAGTAATAGATTCCAATGGACATGGGAAGGTTTACTGTAACCTGTGGACCTTCAGCGTGACGATGAAACACAGAAATTGCGTCGGAATTGAATACAACAGGCACCATGCCGACTTCTCTCCGGGAGAGCAATGCTTCTAACTATCTGTGCATTGATTCTTTCCTGGGATTCCAGTAATAGATTCCGATGGACAAGGGAAGGTTTACTTTAACCTGTGGACCTTCATCTTGGCGATGAAACACAGAAATTGCGTCGGAATTGAATACAACAGGCAACATGCTGACTTCTGTCCGGGAGAGTAATACTTCTAACTGTCTCTGCTTTGATTCTTTCCTGGGATGCCAGTATTAGATTCCGATGGACATGAGAAGGTTTACTGTAACCTGTGGACCTTCATCTTGACGATGAAGCACAGAAATTGCGTCGGAATTGAATACAGCAGGCACCATGCTGACTTCTCTCCGGGAGAGTAATGCTTTTAACTATCTGTGCTATGATTCGTTCCTGGGATTCCAGTAATACATTCGGATGGACATGGGAAGGTTTACTGTAACCTGTGGACCTTCAACGTGACGATGAAACACAGAAATTGCGTCGGAATTGAATACAACAGGCACCATGCCGACTTCTGTCCAGGAGAGTAATGCTTCTAACTGTCTCTGCTTTGATTCTTTCCTGGGATGCCAGTAATAGATTCCGATGGACATGGGAAAGTTTACTGTAACCTGTGGACCTTCAACGTGACGATGAATCACAGAAATTGCGTCGGAATTGAATACAACAGGCACCATGCCGACATCTCTCCGGGAGAGTAATGCTTCTAACTATCTGTGCTTTGATTCTATCCTGGGATGCCAGTGATAGATTCCTGTGGACCTTCAACGTGACGATGAAGCACAGAAATTGCGTCGGTATTGAATACAACAGGCACCATGCCGACTTCCCTCCGGGAGGGTAATGCTTCTAACTATCTGTGCTATGATTCGTTCCTGGGATTCCAGTAATTGATTCCGATGGACGTGGGAAGGTTTACTGTAACCTGTGGACCTTCAACGTGACGATGAAGCGCAGACATTGCGTCGGAATTGAATACAACAGGCACCATGCCGACTTCTCTCCGGGAGAGTAATGCTTCTAGCTGTCCCTGCTTTGATTCTTTCCTGGGATGCCAGTAATAGATTGCGATGGACATGGGAAGGTTTACTGTAACCTGTGGACCTTCATCTTAACGATGAAGCACAGAAATTGCGCCGGACTTGAATACAACAGGCACCATGCTGACTTCTCTCTGGGAGAGTAATGCTTCTAACTATGTGTGCTTTGATTCGTTCCTGGGATTCCAGTAGTAGATTCCGATGGACATGGGAAGGTTTACTGTAACCTGTGGACCTTCAACGTGACGATGAAGCACAGACATTGCGTCGGAATTGAATACAACAGGCACCATGCCGACTTCTCTCCGGGAGAGTAATGTTTCTAACTATCTGTGCTTTGATTCGTTCCTGGGATTCCAGTAATAGATTCCGATGGACATGGGAAGGTTTACTGTAAACTGTGGACCTTCAACGCGACGATGAAGCACAGAAATTCCGTCGGAATTGAATACAACAGGCACCATCCCGACTTCTCTCCGGGAGAGTAATGTATCTAACTGTCTCTGCTTTGATTCTTTCCTGGGATGCCAGTAATAGATTCCGATGGACATGGGAAGGTTTACTGTAACCTGTGGACCTTCATCTTAACGATGAAGAACAGAAATTGCGTCGGAATTGAATATAACAGGCACCATGCTGACTTCTTTCCGGGAGAGTAATGATTCTAACTATCTGTGTTTGATTCGTTCCTGGGATTCCATTAATAGATTCCGATTGACATGGGACGGTTCACTGTAACCTGTGGACCATCAACGTGACGATGAAGCACAGAAATTGCGTCGGAATTGAATACAACATGCACCATGCCGACATCTCTCCGGGAGAGTAATGCTTCCAACTGTCTGTGCTTTGATTCGTTCCTGGGATTCCAGTAATAGATTCCGATGGACATGGGAAGGTTTACTGTAACCAGTGGACCTTCATCTTGACGATGAAGTACAGAAATTGCGTCGGAATTGAATAACACAGGCACCATGCTGACCTTTCTCCGGGACAGTAATGCTTCTAATTATCTGTGCTTTGATTCGTTCCTGGGAGTCCAGTAATAGATTCCGATGGACACGAGAAGGTTTGCTGTAACCTGTGGACCTTCAACGTGACGATGAAGCACAGAAATTGCGTCAGAATTGAATACAACAGGCACCATGCCGACTTCTCTCCGGGAGAGTAATGCTTCTAACTGTCTCTGCTTTGATTCTTTCCTGGGATGCCAGTAATAGATTCCGATGGACATGCGTAGGTTAACTGTAACCTGTGGACCTTCATCTTGACGATGAAGCATAGAAATTGCCTCGGAATTGAATACAACAGGCACCATGCTGACTTCTCTTCGGGAGAGTATTGCTTCTAACTATCTGTGCTTTGATTCGTTCCTGGGATTCCAGTAATAGATTCCGATGGACATGGGAAGGTTTACTGTAACCTGTGGACCTTCAACGTGACGATGAAGCACCGAAATTGCGTCGGTATTGAATACAACAGGCACCATGCCGACTTCTCTCTGGGAGAGTAATGCTTCTAACTATCTGTGCTTTTATTCGTTCCTGGAATTCCAGTAATAAATTCCGATGGACGTGGGAAGGTTTACTGTAACCTATGGACCTTCAACGTGACGATGAAGCACAGAAATTGCGTCGGAATTGAATACAACAGGAACCATGCCGACTTCTCTCCGGGAGAGTAATGCTTCTAACTGTCTCTGCTTTGATTCTTTCCTGGGATGCCAGTAATAGATTCCGATGGACGTGGGAAGGTTTACTGTAACCTGTGGACCTTCAGCGTGACGATGATACACAGAAATGGCGTCGGAATTGAATACAACAGGCACCATGCCGACTTCTCTCCGGGAGAGTAAAGCTTCTAACTATCTGTGCTTTGATTCTTTCCTGGGATGCCAGTAATAGATTCCTGTGGACCTTCATCTTGACGATGAAACACAGAAATTGCGTCGGAATTGAATACAACAGGCACCATGCCGACTTCTCTCCGGGAGAGTAATACTTCTAACTGTCTCTGCTTTGATTCTTTCCTTGGATGCCAGTAATAGATTCCGATGGACATGGGAAGGTTTACTGTAACCTGTGGACCTTCAACGTGACGATGAAACACAGAAATTGCGTCGGAATTGAATACAACAGGCACCATGCCGTCTTCTGTCCGGGAGAGTAATACTTCTAACTGTCTCTGCTTTGATTCTTTCCTGGGATGCCAGTAATAGATTCCGATGGACATGGGAAGGTTTACTGTAACCTGTGGACCTTCAACGTGACGATGAAACACAGAAATTGCGTCAGAATCGAATACAACAGGCACCATGCCGACTTCTGTCCGGGAGAGTAATACTTCTAACTGTCTCTGCTTTGATTCTTTCCTGGGATGCCAGTAATAGATTCCGATGGACATGGGAAGGTTTACTGTAACCTGTGGACCTTCAACGTGACGATGAAACACAGAAATTGCGTCGGAATTGAATACAACAGGCACCATGCCGACTTCTCTCCGGGAGAGTAATGCTTCTAACTATCTGTGCTTTGATTCTTTCCTGGGATCCCAGTAATAGTTTCCTGTGGACCTTCAACGTGACGATGAAGCACAGAAATTGCGTCGGTATTGAATACAACAGGCACCATGACGACTTCCCTCCGGGAGAGTAATGCTTCTAACTATCTGTGCTTTGATTCGTTCCTGGGATTCCAGTAATAGATTCCGATGGACATGGGAAGGTTTACTGTAACCTGTGGACCTTCAACGTGACGATGAAGCACAGAAATTGCGTCGGAATTGAATACAACAGGCACCATGCCGACTTCTCTCCGGGAGTGTAACGCTTCTAACTGTCCCTGCTTTGATTCTTTCCTGGGATGCCAGTAATAGATTGCGATGGACATGGGAAGGTTTACTGTAACCTGTGGACCATCATCTTGACGATGAAGCACAGAAATTGCGCCGGAATTGAATACAACAGGCACCATGCTGACTTCTCTCCGGGAGAGTAATGCTTCTAACTATGTGTGCTTTGATTCGTTCCTGGGATTCCAGTAATAGATTCCGATGGACATGGGAAGATTTACTGTAACCTGTGGACCTTCAACGTGACGATGAAGCACAGACATTGCGTCGGAATTGAATACAACGGGCACCATGCCGACTTCTCTCTGGGAGAGTAATGCTTCTAACTATCTGTGCTTTGATTCGTTCCTGGGATTCCAGTAGTAGATTCCGATGGACATGGGAAGGTTTACTGCAACCTGTGGACCTTCAACGTGACGATGAAGCACAGAAATTGCGTCGGAATTGAAAACAACAGGCACCATGCCGACTTCTCTCCGGGAGAGTAATGTATCTAACTGTCTCTGCTTTGATTCTTTCCTGGGATGCCAGTAATAGATTCCGATGGACATGGGAAGGTTTACTGTAACTTGTGGACCTTCATCTTAATGATGAAGCACAGAAATTGCGTCGGAATTGAATATAACAGGCACCATGTTGACTTCTTTCCGGGAGAGTAATGCTTCTAACTATCTGTGCTTTGATTCGTTCCTGGGATTCCAGTAATAGATTCCGATGGACATGGGACGGTTTACTGTAACCTGTGGACCTTCAACGTGGCGATGAAGTACAGAAATTGCGTCGGAATTGAATACAACATGCACCAAGGTGACTTCTCTCCGGGAGAGTAATGCTTCTAACTGTCAGTGCTTTGATTCTTTCCTGGGATGCCAGTAATAGATTCCGATGGACATGGGAACGTTTACTGTAACCTGTGGACCTTCAACGTGACGATGAAACACAGAAATTGCGTCAGAATCGAATACAACAGGCACCATGCCGACTTCTGTCCGGGAGAGTAATACTTCTAACTGTCTCTGCTTTGATTCTTTCCTGGGATGCCAGTAATAGATTCCGATGGACATGGGAAGGTTTACTGTAACCTGTGGACCTTCAACGTGACAATGAAACACAGAAATTGCGTCGGAATTGAATACAACAGGCACCATGCCGACTTCTCTCCGGGAGAGTAATGCTTCTAACTATCTGTGCTTTGATTCTTTCCTGGGATGCCAGTAATAGTTTCCTGTGGACCTTCAACGTGACGATGAAGCACAGAAATTGCGTCGGTATTGAATACAACAGGCACCATGACGACTTCCCTCCGGGAGAGTAATGCTTCTAACTATCTGTGCTTTGATTCGTTCCTGGGATTCCAGTAATAGATTCCGATGGACATGGGAAGGTTTACTGTAACCTGTGGACCTTCAACGTGACGATGAAGCACAGAAATTGCGTCGGAATTGAATACAACAGGCACCATGCCGACTTCTCTCCGGGTGTGTAACGCTTCTAACTGTCCCTGCTTTGATTCTTTCCTGGGATGCCAGTAATAGATTGCGATGGACATGGGAAGGTTTACTGTAACCTGTGGACCATCATCTTGACGATGAAGCACAGAAATTGCGTCGGTATTGAATACAACAGGCACCATGACGACTTCCCTCCGGGAGAGTAATGCTTCTAACTATCTGTGCTTTGATTCGTTCCTGGGATTCCAGTAATAGATTCCGATGGACATGGGAAGGTTTACTGTAACCTGTGGACCTTTCTTCGTGACGATGAAGCACAGAAATTGCGCCGGAATTGAATACAACAGGCACCATGCTGACTTCTCTCCGGGAGAGTAATGCTTCTAACTATGTGTGCTTTGATTCGTTCCTGGGATTCCAGTAATAGATTCCGATGGACATGGGAAGGTTTACTGTAACCTGTGGACCTTCAACGTGACGATGAAGAACAGAAATTGCGCCGGAATTGAATACAACAGGCACCATGCCGACTTCTCTCCGGGAGAGTAATGTATCTAATTGTCTCTGCATTGATTCTTTCCTGGGATGCCAGTAATAGATTCCGATGGACATGAGAAGGTTTACTGTAACTTGTGGACATTCATCTTAATGATGAAGCACAGAAATTGCGTCGGAATTGAATATAACAGGCACCATGTTGACTTCTTTCCGGGAGAGTAATGCTTCTAACTATCTGTGCTTTGATTCGTTCCTGGGATTCGAGTAATAGATTCCGATGGACATGGGACGGTTTACTGTAACCTGTGGACCTTCAACGTGGCGATGAAGTACAGAAACTGCGTCGGAATTGAATACAACATGCACCAAGCTGACTTCTCTCCGGGAGAGTAATGCTTCTAACTGTCCCTGCTTTGATTCTTTCCTGGGATTCCAGTAATAGATTCCGATGGACATGAGAAGGTTTACTGTAACCTGTGGCCCTTCAACGTGACGATGAAGCACAAAAATTGCGTCAGAATTGAATACCACAGGCACCATGCCGACTTCTCTCCGCGAGAGTAATGCTTCTAACTGTCTCTGCTTTGATTCTTTCCTGGGATGCCAGTAATAGATTCCGATGGACATGGGAAGGTTTACTGTAACCTGTGGACCTTCATCTTGACGATGAAGCACAGAAACTGCGTCGGAATTGAATACAACAGGCACCATGCTGACTTCTCTCCGGGAGAGTAATGCTTCTAACTATCTGTGCTTTGATTCTTTCCTGGGATTCCAGTAATAGATCCCGATGGACATGGGAACGTTTACTGTAACCTGTGGACTTTCAACGTGACGATGAAACACAGAATTTGCGTCGGAATTGAATACAACAGGCACCATGCCGACTTCTCTCCGGGAGAGTAATGCTTCTAACTATCTGTGCTTTGATTCGTTCCTGGGATTCCAGTAATAGATTCCGATGGACATGGGAAGGTTTACTGTAACCTGTGGACCTTCAACGCGACAATGAAGCACAGAAATTGCGTCGGAATTGAATACAACAGGCACCATGCCGACTTCTCTCCGGGAGAATAATGTATCTAACTGTCTCTGCTTTGATTCTTTCCTGGGATGCCAGTAATAGATTCCGATGGACATGGGAAGGTTTACTGTAACCTGTGGACCTTCATCTTAACGATGAAGCACAGAAATTGCGTCGGAATTGAATATAACAGGCACCATGCTGACTTCTTTCCGGGAGAGTAATGCTTCTAACTATCTGTGCTTTGATTCGTTCCTGGGATTCCAGTAATAGATTCCGATGGACATGGGAAGGTTTACTGTAACCTGTGGACCTTCAACGTGACGATGAGGCACAGAAATTGCGTCGGAATTGAATACAACATGCACCATGCCGACTTCTCTCCGGGAGAGTAATGCTTCTAACTATCTGTGCTTTGATTCGTTCCTGGGACTCCAGTAATAGATTCCGATGGACATGGGAAGGTTTACTGTAACCAGTGGACCTTCATCCTGACGATCAAGTACAGAAATTGCGTCGGAATTGAATACAACAGGCACCATGCTGACTTCTCTCCGGGAGAGTAATGCTTCTAACTATCTGTGCTTTGATTCGTTCCTGGGATTCCAGTAATAGATTCCGATGGATATGAGAATGTTTACTGTAACCTGTGGACCTTCAACGTGACGATGAAGCACAGAAATTGCGTCAGAATTGAATACAACAGGCAGCATGCCGACTTCTCTCCGGGAGAGTAATGCTTCCAACTGTCTCTGCTTTGATTCTTTCCTGGGATGCCAATAATAGATTCCGATGGACATGGGAAGGTTTACTGTAACCTGTGGACCTTCATCTTGACGATGAAGCACAGAAATTGCGTCGGAATTGAATACAACAGGCACCATGCTGACTTCTCTCCGGGAGAGTAATGCTTCTAACTATCTGTGCTTTGATTCGTTCCTGGGATTCCAGTAATAGATTCCGATGGACATGGGAAGGTTTACTGTAACCTGTGGACCTTCAACGTGACGATGAAGCACAGAAATTGCGTCGGTATTGAATAAACAGGCACCATGCCGACTTCTCTCCGGGAGAGTAATGCTTCTAACTATCTGTGCTTTGATTCGTTCCTGGGATTCCAGTAATAGATTCTGATGGACGTGGGAAGGTTTACTGTAACCTGTGGACCTTCAACGTGACGATGAAACACAGAAATTGCGTCGGAATTGAATACAACAGGCACCATGCTAACTTCTCTCCGGGAGAGTAATGCTTCTAACTATCTGTGCTTTGATTCGTTCCTGGGATTCCAGTAATAGTTTCCGATGGACATTGGAAGGTTTACTGTAACCTGTGGACCTTCAACGTGACGATGAAGCACAGAAATTGCGTCGGAATTGAATACAACAGGCACCATGCTAACTTCTCTCCGTGAGAGTAATGCTTCTAACTATCTGTGCTTTGATTCGTTCCTGGGATTCCAGTAATAGATTCCGATGGACATGCGAAGGTTTACTGTAACCTGTGGACCTTCATCTTGACGATGAAACACAGAAATTGCGTCGTAATTGAATACAACAGGCACCATGCTGACTTCTCTCCGGGAGTGTAATGCTTCTAACTATCTGTGCTTTGATTCGTTCCTGGGATTCCAGTAATAGATTCCGATGGACATGGGAAGGTTTACTGTAACCTGTGGACCTTCAACGTGACGATGAAGCACAGAAATTGCGTCGGAATTGAATACAACAGGCACCATGCCGACTTCTCTCCGGGAGAGTAATACTTCTAACTGTCCCTGCTTGATTCGTTCCTGGGATGCCAGTAATAGATTGCGATGGACATGGGAAGGTTTACTGTAACCTGTGGACCTTCATCTTGACGATGAAGCACAGAAATTGCGCCGCAATTGAATACAACAGGCACCATGCTGACTTCTCTCCGGGACAGTAATGCTTCTAACTATGTGTGCTTTGATTCGTTCCTGGGATTCCAGTAATAGATTCCGATGGACATGGGAAGGTTTACTGTAACCTGTGGACCTTCAACGTGACGATGAAGCGCAGAAATTGCGTCGGAATTGAATACAACATGCACCATGCCGACTTCTCTCCGGGAGAGTAATGCTTCTAACTATTTGTGCTTTGATTCGTTTCTGGGATTCCAGTAATGGATTCCGATGGACATGGGAAGGTTTACTGTAACCAGTGGACCTTCATCTTGACGATGAAGTACAGAAATTGCGTCGGAATTGAATACAACAGGCACCATGCCGACTTCTCTCCGGGAATGTAATGCTTCAAACTGTCTCTGCTTTGATTCCTTCCTGGGATGCCAGTAATAGGTTGCGATGGACATGGGAAGGTTTACTGTAACCTGTGGACCTTCATCTTGACGATGAAGCACAGAAATTGCGCCGCAATGGAATACAACAGGCACCATGCTGACTTCGCTCCGGGAGAGTAATGCTTCTAACTATGTGTGCTTTGATTCGTTCCTGGGATTCCAGTAATAGATTCCGATGGACATGGGAAGGTTTACTGTAACCTGTGGACCTTCAACGTGACGATGAACCACAGACATTGCGTCAGAATTGAATACAACAGGCACCATGCCGACTTCTCTCCGGGAGAGTAACGCTTCTAACTATCTGTGCTTTGATTCGTTCCTGGGTTTCCAGTAATAGATTCCGATGGACATGGGAAGGTTTACTGTAACCTGTGGACCTTCAACTCGACGATGAAGCACAGAAATTGCGTCGGAATTGAATACAACAGGCACCATGCCGACTTCTCTCCGGGAGAGTAATGTATCTAACTGTCTCTGCTTTGATTCTTTCCTGGGATGCCAGTAATAGATTCCGATGGACTTGGGAATATTTACTGTAACCTGTGGACCTTCATCTTAACGATGAAGCCCAGAAATTGCGTCGGAATTGAATACAACAGGCACCATGCTGACTTCTCTCCGGGAGAGTAATGCTTCTAACAATCTGTGCTTTGATTCGTTCCTGGGATTCCAGTAATAGTTTCCGATGGACATGGGAAGGTTTACTGTAACCTGAGGACCTTCAACGTGACGATGAAGCACAGAAATTGCGTCGGAATTGAATACAACAGGCACCATGCTAACTTCTCTCCGGGAGAGTAATGCTTCTAACTATCTGTGCTTTGATTCGTTCCTGGTATTCCAGTAATAGATTCCGATGGACATGGGAAGGTTTACTGTAACCTGTGGGCCTTCATCTTGACGATGAAACACAGAAATTGCGTCGGAATTGAATACAACAGGCACCATGCTGACTTCTCTCCGGGAGTGTATTGCTTCTAACTATCTGTGCTTTGATTCTTTCCTGGGATTCCAGTAATAGATTCCGATGGACATGGGAAGGTTTACTGTAACCTGTGGACATTCAACGTGACGATGAAGCACAGAAATTGCGTCGGAATTGAATACAACAGGCACCATGCCGACTTCTCACCGGGAGAGTAATACTTCTAACTGTCCCTGCTTTGATTCGTTCCTGGGATGCCAGTAATAGATTGCGATGGACATGGGAAGGTTTACTGTAACCTGTGGACCTTCATCTTGACGATGAAGCACAGAAATTGCGCCGCAATTGAATACAACAGGCACCATGCTGACTTCTCTCCGGGACAGTAATGCTTCTAACTATGTGTGCTTTGATTCGTTCCTGGGATTCCAGTAATAGATTCCGATGGACATGGGAAGGTTTACTGTAACCTGTGGACCTTCAACGCGACGATGAAGCACAGAAATTGCGTCGGAATTGAATACAACAGGCACCATGCCGAATTCTCTCCGGGAGAGTAAAGTATCTAAATGTCTCTGCTTTGATTCTTTCCTGGGATGCCAGTAATAGATTCCGATGGACATGGGAAGGTTTCCTGTAACCTATGGACCTTCATCTTAACGATGGAGCACAGAAATTGCGTCGGAATTGAATATAACAGGCACCATGCTGACTTCTTTCCGGGAGAGTAATGCTTCTAACTATCTGTGCTTTGATTCGTTCCTGGGATTCCAGTAATAGATTTCGATGGACATGGGAAGGTTTACTGTAACCTGTGGACCTTCAACGTGACGATTAAGCACGGAAATTGCGTCGGAATTGAATACAACATGCACCATGCCGACTTCTCTCCGGGAGAGTAATGCTTCTAACTATCTGTGCTTTGATTCGTTTCTGGGATTCCAGTAATAGATTCCGATGGACATGGGATGGTTTACTGTAACCAGTGGACCTTCATCTTGACGATGAAGTACAGAAATTGCGTCGGAATTGAATACAACAGGCACCATGCTGACTTCTCTCCGGGAGAGTAATGCTTCTAACTATCTGTGCTTTCATTCGTTAGTGGGATTCCAGTAATTGATTCCGATGGACATGAGAAGGTTTACTGTAACCTGTGGACCTTCAACGTGACGATGAAGCACAGAAATTGCGTCAGAATTGAACACAACAGGCACCATGCCGACTTCTCTCCGGGAGAGTAATGCTTCTAACTGTCTCTGCTTTGATTCTTTCCTGGGATGCCAGTAATAGATTGCGATGGACATGGGAAGGTTTACTGTAACCTGTGGACCTTCATCTTGACGATGAAGCACAGAAATTGCGCCGCAATTGAATACAACAGGCACCATGCTGACTTCGCTCCGGGAGAGTAATGCTTCTAACTATGTGTGCTTTGATTCGTTCCTGGGATTCCAGTAATAGATTCCGATGGACATGGGAAGGTTTACTGTAACCTGTGGACCTTCAACGTGACGATGAACCACAGACATTGCGTCGGAATTGAATACAACAGGCACCATGCCGACTTCTCTCCGGGAGAGTAATGCTTCTAACTATCTGTGCTTTGATTCGTTCCTGGGTTTCCAGTAATAGATTCCGATGGACATGGGAAGGTTTACTGTAACCTGTGGACCTTCAACGTGACGATGAAGCACAGAAATTGCGTCGGAATTGAATACAACAGGCACCATGCCGACTTCTCTCCGGGAGAGTAATACTTCTAACTGTCCCTGCTTGTTTCGTTCCTGGGATGCCAGTAATAGATTGCGATGGACATGGGAAGGTTTACTGTAACCTGTGGACCTTCATCTTGACGATGAAGCACAGAAATTGCGCCGCAATTGAATACAACAGGCACCATGCTGACTTCTCTCCGGGACAGTAATGCTTCTAACTATGTGTGCTTTGATTCGTTCCTGGGATTCCAGTAATAGATTCCGATGGACATGGGAAGGTTTACTGTAACCTGTGGACCTTCAACGTGACGATGAAGCGCAGAAATTGCGTCGGAATTGAATACAACATGCACCATGCCGACTTCTCTCCGGGAGAGTAATGCTTCTAACTATTTGTGCTTTGATTCGTTTCTGGGATTCCAGTAATGGATTCCGATGGACATGGGAAGGTTTACTGTAACCAGTGGACCTTCATCTTGACGATGAAGTACAGAAATTGCGTCGGAATTGAATACAACAGGCACCATGCCGACTTCTCTCCGGGAATGTAATGCTTCAAACTGTCTCTGCTTTGATTCCTTCCTGGGATGCCAGTAATAGGTTGCGATGGACATGGGAAGGTTTACTGTAACCTGTGGACCTTCATCTTGACGATGAAGCACAGAAATTGCGCCGCAATGGAATACAACAGGCACCATGCTGACTTCGCTCCGGGAGAGTAATGCTTCTAACTATGTGTGCTTTGATTCGTTCCTGGGATTCCAGTAATAGATTCCGATGGACATGGGAAGGTTTACTGTAACCTGTGGACCTTCAACGTGACGATGAACCACAGACATTGCGTCAGAATTGAATACAACAGGCACCATGCCGACTTCTCTCCGGGAGAGTAACGCTTCTAACTATCTGTGCTTTGATTCGTTCCTGGGTTTCCAGTAATAGATTCCGATGGACATGGGAAGGTTTACTGTAACCTGTGGACCTTCAACTCGACGATGAAGCACAGAAATTGCGTCGGAATTGAATACAACAGGCACCATGCCGACTTCTCTCCGGGAGAGTAATGTATCTAACTGTCTCTGCTTTGATTCTTTCCTGGGATGCCAGTAATAGATTCCGATGGACTTGGGAAGGTTTACTGCAACCTGTGGACCTTCATCTTAACGATGAAGCCCAGAAATTGCGTCGGAATTGAATACAACAGGCACCATGCTGACTTCTCTCCGGGAGAGTAATGCTTCTAACAATCTGTGCTTTGATTCGTTCCTGGGATTCCAGTAATAGTTTCCGATGGACATGGGAAGGTTTACTGTAACCTGAGGACCTTCAACGTGACGATGAAGCACAGAAATTGCGTCGGAATTGAATACAACAGGCACCATGCTAACTTCTCTCCGGGAGAGTAATGCTTCTAACTATCTGTGCTTTGATTCGTTCCTGGTATTCCAGTAATAGATTCCGATGGACATGGGAAGGTTTACTGTAACCTGTGGGCCTTCATCTTGACGATGAAACACAGAAATTGCGTCGGAATTGAATACAACAGGCACCATGCTGACTTCACTCCGGGAGTGTATTGCTTCTAACTATCTGTGCTTTGATTCTTTCCTGGGATTCCAGTAATAGATTCCGATGGACATGGGAAGGTTTACTGTAACCTGTGGACATTCAACGTGACGATGAAGCACAGAAATTGCGTCGGAATTGAATACAACAGGCACCATGCCGACTTCTCACCGGGAGAGTAATACTTCTAACTGTCCCTGCTTTGATTCGTTCCTGGGATGCCAGTAATAGATTGCGATGGACATGGGAAGGTTTACTGTAACCTGTGGACCTTCATCTTGACGATGAAGCACAGAAATTGCGCCGCAATTGAATACAACAGGCACCATGCTGACTTCTTTCCGGGAGAGTAATGCTTCTAACTATCTGTGCTTTGATTCGTTCCTGGGATTCCAGTAATAGATTTCGATGGACATGGGAAGGTTTACTGTAACCTGTGGACCTTCAACGTGACGATTAAGCACGGAAATTGCGTCGGAATTGAATACAACATGCACCATGCCGACTTCTCTCCGGGAGAGTAATGCTTCTAACTATCTGTGCTTTGATTCGTTTCTGGGATTCCAGTAATAGATTCCGATGGACATGGGATGGTTTACTGTAACCAGTGGACCTTCATCTTGACGATGAAGTACAGAAATTGCGTCGGAATTGAATACAACAGGCACCATGCTGACTTCTCTCCGGGAGAGTAATGCTTCTAACTATCTGTGCTTTCATTCGTTAGTGGGATTCCAGTAATTGATTCCGATGGACATGAGAAGGTTTACTGTAACCTGTGGACCTTCAACGTGACGATGAAGCACAGAAATTGCGTCAGAATTGAACACAACAGGCACCATGCCGACTTCTCTCCGGGAGAGTAATGCTTCTAACTGTCTCTGCTTTGATTCTTTCCTGGGATGCCAGTAATAGATTGCGATGGACATGGGAAGGTTTACTGTAACCTGTGGACCTTCATCTTGACGATGAAGCACAGAAATTGCGCCGCAATTGAATACAACAGGCACCATGCTGACTTCGCTCCGGGAGAGTAATGCTTCTAACTATGTGTGCTTTGATTCGTTCCTGGGATTCCAGTAATAGATTCCGATGGACATGGGAAGGTTTACTGTAACCTGTGGACCTTCAACGTGACGATGAACCACAGACATTGCGTCGGAATTGAATACAACAGGCACCATGCCGACTTCTCTCCGGGAGAGTAATGCTTCTAACTATCTGTGCTTTGATTCGTTCCTGGGTTTCCAGTAATAGATTCCGATGGACATGGGAAGGTTTACTGTAACCTGTGGACCTTCAACTCGACGATGAAGCACAGAAATTGCGACGGAATTGAATACAACAGGCACCATGCCGACTTCTCTCCGGGAGAGTAATGTATCTAACTGTCTCTGCTTTGATTCTTTCCTGGGATGCCAGTAATAGATTCCGATGGACATGGGAAGGTTTACTGTAACCTGTGGACCTTCATCTTAACGATGAAGCACAGAAATTGCGTCGGAATTGAATACAACAGGCACCATGCTAACTTCTCTCCGGGAGAGTAATGCTTCTAACTATCTGTGCTTTGATTCGTTCCTGGGATTCCAGTAATAGATTCCGATGGACATGGGAAGGTTTACTGTAACCTGTGGACCTTCATCTTGACGATGAAACACAGAAATTGCGTCGGAATTGAATACAACAGGCACCATGCTGACTTCTCTCCGGGAGTGTATTGCTTCTAAATATCTGTGCTTTGATTCGTTCCTGGGATTCCAGTAATAGATTCCGATGGACATGGGAAGGTTTACTGTAACCTGTGGACCTTCAACGTGACGATGAAGCACAGAAATTGCGTCGTAATTGAATACAACAGGCACCATGCCGACTTCTCTCCGGGAGAGTAATGCTTCTAACTGTCTCTGTTTGATTCTTTCCTGGGATGAACGTAATAGATTCCGATGGACATAGGAAGGTTTACTGTAACCTGTGGACCTTCAACGTGACGATGAACCACAGAAATTGCGTCGGAATTGAATACAACAGGCACCATGCCGACTTCTCTCCGGGAGAGTAATGCTTCTAATTATCTGTGCTTTGATTCGTTCCTGGGATTCCAGTAATAGATTCCGATGGACATGGGAAGGTTTACTGTAACCTGTGGACCTTCAACGCGACGATGAAGCACAGAAATTGCGTCGGAATTGAATACAACAGGCACCATGCCGACTTCTCTCCGGGAGAGTAATGCTTCTAACTGTCTCTGCTTTGATTCTTTCCTGGGATGCCAGTAATAGATTCCGATGGACATGGGAAGGTTTACTGTAACCAGTGGACCTTCATCTTGACGATGAAGCACAGAAATTGCGTCGGAATTGAATACAACAGGCACTATGCTGACTTCTCTCCGGGAGAGTAATGCTTCTAACTATGTGTGCTTTGATTCGTTCCTGGGATTCCAGTAATAGATTCCGATGGACATGAGAAGGTTTACTGTATCCTGTGGACTTTTAACGTGACGATGAAGCACAGAAATTGCGTCAGAATTCAATACAACAGGCACCATGCCGACTTCTCTCCGGGAGAGTAATGCTTCTAACTGTCTCTGCTTTGATTCTTTCCTGGGATGCCAGTAATAGATTCCGATGGACATGGGAAGGTTTACTGTAACCAGTGGACCTTCATCTTGACGATGAAGCACAGAAATTGCGTCGGAATTGAATACAACAGGCACCATGCTGACTTCTCTCCGGGAGAGTAATGCTTCTAACTATCTGTGCTTTGATTCGTTCCTGGGATTCCAGTAATAGATTCCGATGGACATGGGAAGGTTTACTGTAACCTGTGGACCATCAACGTGACGATGGAGCACAGAACTTGCGTCGGTATTGAATACAACAGGCACCATGCCGACTTCTCTCCGGGAGAGTAATGCTTCTAACTATCTGTGCTTTGATTCGTTCCTGGGATTCCAGTAATAAATTTCGATGGACATGGGAAGGTTTACTGTAACCTGTGGACCTTCATCTTGACGATGAAACACACAAATTGCGTCGGAATTGAATACAACATGCACCATGCCGACTTCTCTCAGGGAGAGTAATGCTTCTAACTATCTGTGCATTGATTCTTTCCTGGGATTCCAGTAATAGATTCCGATGGACATGGGAAGGTTTACTGTAACCTGTGGACCTTCAACGTGACGATGAAACACAGAGATTGCGTCGGAATTGAATACAACAGGCACCATGCCGACTTCTCTCCGGGAGAGTAATGCTTCTAACTATCTGTGCTATGATTCGTTCCTGGGATTCCAGTAATAGATTCCGATGGACATGGGAAGGTTTACTGTAACCTGTGGACCTTCATCTTGACGATTAAACACAGAAATTGCGTCGGAATTGAATACAACTGGCACCATGCCGACTTATCTCCAGGAGAGTAATGCTTCTAACTGTCTCTGCTCTGATTCTTTCCTGGGATTCCAGTAATACATTCCGATTGACATGGGAAGGTTTACTGTAACCTGTGGACCTTCAACGTGACGATGAAACACAGAAATTGCGTCGGAATTGAATACAACAGGCACCATGCTGACTTCTCTCCGGGAGAGTAATGCTTCTAACTATCTGTGCTTTGATTCGTTCCTGGGATTCCAGTAATAGATTCCGATGGACATGGGAAGGTTTACTGTAACCTGTGGACCTTCATCTTGTCGATGAAACACAGAAATGGCGTCGGAATTGAATACAACAGGCACCATGCTGACTTCTCTCCGGGAGAGTAATGCTTCTAACTATCTGTGCTTTTATTCGTTCCTGGGATTCCAGTAATAGATTCCAATGGACATGGGGAGGTTTACTGTAACCTGTGGACCTTCAACGTGACGATGAAACACAGAAATTGCGTCGGAATTGAATACAACAGGCACCATGCCGACTTCTCTCCGGGAGAGTAATGCTTCTAACTGTCTCTGTTTGATTCTTTCCTGGGATGAACGTAATAGATTCCGATGGACATAGGAAGGTTTACTGTAACCTGTGGACCTTCAACGTGACGATGAACCACAGAAATTGCGTCGGAATTGAATACAACAGGCACCATGCCGACTTCTCTCCGGGAGAGTAATGCTTCTAATTATCTGTGCTTTGATTCGTTCCTGGGATTCCAGTAATAGATTCCGATGGACATGGGAAGGTTTACTGTAACCTGTGGACCTTCATCTTGACTATGAAACACAGAAATTGCGTCGGAATTGAATACAACAGGCACCATGCTGACTTCTCTCCGGGAGAGTAATGCTTCTAACTATCTGTGCTTTTATTCGTTCCTGGGATGCCAGTAATAGATTCCGATGGACATGGGAAGGTTTACTGTAACCTGTTTACCTTCATCTTGACGATGAAACACAGAAAATGCGTCGGAATTGAATACAACAGGCACCATGCTGACTTCTCTCCGGGAGAGTAATGCTTCTAACTATCTGTGCTTTGATTCGTTCCTGGGATTCTAGTAATAGATTCCGATGGACATGGGAAGGTTTACTGTAACCTGTGGACCCTCATCTTGACGATGAAACACAGATATTGCGTCGGAATTGAATACAGCAGGCACCATGCTGTCTTCTCTCCGGGAGAGTAATGCTTCTAACTATCTGTGCTTTGATTCGTTCCTGGGATTCCAATAATAGATTCCGATGGACATGGGTAGGTTAACTGTAACCTGTGGACCTTCATCTTGACGATGAAACACAGACATTGCGTCGGAATTGAATACAACAGGCACCATGCTGACTTGTCTCCGGGAGAGTAATGCTTCTAACTATCTGTGCTTTGATTCGCTCCTGGGATTCCAGTAATAGATTCCGATGGACATGGGAAGGTGTACTGTAACCTGTGGACCTTCAACTTGATGATGAAGCACAGAAATTGCGTCGGAATTGAATACAGCAGGCACCATGCCGACTTCCTGCGGGAGAGTAATGCTTCTAACCATCTGTGCTTTGCTTCGTTCCTGGGATTCCAGTAACAGATTCCGATGGACATGGGAAGGTTTACTGTAACCTGTGGACCTTCATCTTGACGATGAAACACAGAAATTGCGTCGGAATTGAATACAACAGGCACCATGCTGACTTCTCTGCGGGAGAGTAATGCTTCTAACCATCTGTGCTTTGATTCGTTCCTGGGATTCCAGTAATAGATTCCGATGGACATGGGAAGGTTTACTGTAACCTGTGGACCTTCATCTTGACGATGAAACACAGAAATTGCGTTGGAATTGAATACAGCAGGCACCATGCTGACTTCTCTCCGGGAGAGTAATGCTTCTAACTATGTGTGCTTTGATTCTTTCCTGGGATTCCAGTAATAGATTCCGATGGACATGGGAAGGTTTACTGTAACCTGTGGACCTTCATCTTGACGATGAAACGCAGAAATTGCGTCGGAATTGAATACAACAGGCACCATGCTGACTTCTCTCCGGGAGAGTAATGCTTCTAACTATCTGTGCTTTGATTCGATCCTGGGATTCCAGTAATAGATTCCGATGGACATGGGAAGGTGTACTGTAACCTGTGGACCTTCAACGTGACGATGAAGCACAGAAATTGCGTCGGAATTGAATACAACAGGCACCATGCTGACTTCTCACCTGGAGAGTAATGCTTCTAACCATCTGTGCTTTGATTCGTTCCTGGGATTCCAGTAATAGATTCCGATGGACATGGGAAGGTTTACTGTAACCTGTGGACCTTCATCTTGACGATGAAACACAGAAATTGCGTCGGAATTGAATACAGCAGGCACCATGCTGACTTCTCTCCGGGAGAGTAATGCTTCTAACTATCTGTGCTTTGATTCGTTCCTGGGATTCCAGTAATAGATTCCGATGGACATGGGTAGGTTTACTGTAACCTGTGGACCTTCATCTTGACGATGAAACACAGACATTGCGTCGGAATTGAAGACAACAGGCACTACGCTGACTTGTCTCCGGGAGAATAATGCTTCTAACTATCTGTGCTTTGATTCGTTCCTGGGATTCCAGTAATAGATTCCGATGGACATGGCAAGGTTTACTGTAACCTGTGGACGTTCTTCTTGACGATGAAACACAGAAATTGCGTCGGAATTGAATACAGCAGGCACCATGCTGACTTCTCTCCGGGAGAGTAATGCTTCTAACTATCTGTGCTTTGATTCGTTCCTGGGATTCCAGTAATAGATTCCGATGGACGTGGGAAGGTGTACTGTAACCTGTGGACCTTCAACGTGACGATAAAGCACAGAGATTGCGTCGGAATTGAATACAACAGGCACCATGCCGACTTCTCTCCGGGAGAGTAATGCTTCTAACCATCTGTGCTTTGAATCGTTCCAGGGATTCCAGTAATAGATTCCGATGGACATGGGAAGGTTTACTATAACCTTTGGATCTTCATCTTGAAGATGAAACACAGAAATTGCGTCGGAATTGAATACAGCAGGCACCATGCCGACTTCTCTCCGGGAGAGTAATGCTTCTAACTATCTGTGCTTTGATTCGTTCATGGGATTCCAGTAATAGTTTCCGATGGACATGGGAAGGTTTACTGTAACCTGTGGACCTTCATCTTGACGATGAAACACAGAAATTGCGTCGGAATTGAATACAACAGGCACCATGCTGACTTCTCTCCGGGAGAGTAATGCTTCTAACTATCTGTGCTTTGATTCGTTCCTGGGATTCCAGTAATAGATTCCGATGGACATGGGAAGGTTTTCTGTAACCTGTGGACCTTCATCTTGACGATGAAACACAGAAATTGCGTCAGAATTGAATACAACATGCACCATGCCGAATTCTCTCCGGGAGAGTAATGCTTCTAACTATCTGTGCTTTGATTCGTTCCTGGGATTCCAGTAATAGATTCCGATGGACATGGGAAGGTTTACTGTAACCAGTGGACCTTCGTCTTGACGATGAAATACAGAAATTGCGTCGGAATTGAATACAACAGGCACCATGCTGACTTCTCTCCGGGAGAGTAATGCTTTTAACTATCTGAGCATTGATTCGTTCCTGGGATTCCAGTAATAGATTCCGATGGACATGAGAAGGTTTACTGTATCCTGTTGACTTTTAACGTGACGATGAAGCACAGAAATTGCGTCGGAATTGAATACAACAGGCACCATGCCGACTTCTCTCCGGGAGAGTAATGCTTCTAACTGTCTCTGCTTTGATTCTTTCCTGGGATGCCAGTAATAGATTCCGATGGACATGGGAAGGTTTACTGTAACCAGTGGACCTTCATCTTGACGATGAAGCACAGAAATTGCGTCGGAATTGAATACAACAGGCACCATGCTGACTTCTCTCCGGGAGAGTAATGCTTCTAACTATCTGTGCTTTGATTCGTTCCTGGGATTCCAGTAATAGATTCCGATGGACATGAGAAGGTTTACTGTAGCCTGTGGACCATCAACGTGACGATGGAGCACAGAAATTGCGTCGGTATTGAATACAACAGGCACCATGCCGACTTCTCTCCGGGAGAGTAATGCTTCTAACTATCAGTGCTTTGATTCGTTCCTGGGATTCCAGTAATAGATTCCGATGGACGTGGGAAGGTTTTCTGTAACCTGTGGACCTTCAACGTGACGATGAAGCAAAGAAATTGCGTCGGAATTGAATACAACAGGCACCATGCACACTTCTCTCCGGGAGAGTAGAGCTTCTAACTGTCTCCGCTTTGATTCTTTCCTGGGATGCCAGTAATAGATTCCGATGGACATGGGAAGGTTTACTGTAACCTGTGGACCATCAACGTGACGATGGAGCACAGAAATTGCGTCGGTATTGAATACAACAGGCACCATGCCGACTTCTCTCCGGGAGAGTAATGCTTCTAACTGTCTCTGTTTGATTCTTTCCTGGGATGAACGTAATAGATTCCGATGGACATAGGAAGGTTTACTGTAACCTGTGGACCTTCAACGTGACGATGAACCACAGAAATTGCGTCGGAATTGAATACAACAGGCACCATGCCGACTTCTCTCCGGGAGAGTAATGCTTCTAATTATCTGTGCTTTGATTCGTTCCTGGGATTCCAGTAATAGATTCCGATGGACATGGGAAGGTTTACTGTAACCTGTGGACCTTCATCTTGACGATGAAACACAGAAATTGCGTCGGAATTGAATACAACAGGCACCATGCTGACTTCTCTCCGGGAGAGTAATGCTTCTAACTATCTGTGCTTTTATTCGTTCCTGGGATGCCAGTAATAGATTCCGATGGACATGGGAAGGTTTACTGTAACCTGTTTACCTTCATCTTGACGATGAAACACAGAAAATGCGTCGGAATTGAATACAACAGGCACCATGCTGACTTCTCTCCGGGAGAGTAATGCTTCTAACTATCTGTGCTTTGATTCGTTCCTGGGATTCCAGTAATAGATTCCGATGGACATGGGAAGGTTTACTGTAACCTGTGGACCCTCATCTTGACGATGAAACACAGAAATTGCGTCGGAATTGAATACAGCAGGCACCATGCTGTCTTCTCTCCGGGAGAGTAATGCTTCTAACTATCTGTGCTTTGATTCGTTCCTGGGATTCCAGTAATAGATTCCGATGGACATGGGTAGGTTAACTGTAACCTGTGGACCTTCATCTTGACGATGAAACACAGACATTGCGTCGGAATTGAATACAACAGGCACCATGCTGACTTGTCTCCGGGAGAGTAATGCTTCTAACTATCTGTGCTTTGATTCGCTCCTGGGATTCCAGTAATAGATTCCGATGGACATGGGAAGGTGTACTGTAACCTGTGGACCTTCAACTTGATGATGAAGCACAGAAATTGCGTCGGAATTGAATACAGCAGGCACCATGCCGACTTCCTGCGGGAGAGTAATGCATCTAACCGTCTGTGCTTTGCTTCGTTCCTGGGATTCCAGTAATAGATTCCGATGGACATGGGAAGGTTTACTGTAACCTGTGGACCTTCATCTTGACGATGAAACACAGAAATTGCGTCGGAATTGAATACAACAGGCACCATGCTGACTTCTCTGCGGGAGAGTAATGCTTCTAACCATCTGTGCTTTGATTCGTTCCTGGGATTCCAGTAACAGATTCCGATGGACATGGGAAGGTTTACTGTAACCTGTGGACCTTCATCTTGACGATGAAACACAGAAATTGCGTCGGAATTGAATACAACAGGCACCATGCTGACTTCTCTCCGGGAGAGTAATGCTTCTAACTATCTGTGCTTTGATTCGTTCCTGGGATTAGAGTAATAGATTCCGATGGACATGGGAAGGTTTTCTGTAACCTGTGGACCTTCATCTTGACGATGAAACACAGAAATTGCGTCGGAATTGAATACAACATGCACCATGCCGAATTCTCTCCGGGAGAGTAATGCTTCTAACTATCTGTGCTTTGATTCGTTCCTGGGATTCCAGTAATAGATTCCGATGGACATGGGAAGGTTTACTGTAACCAGTGGACCTTCGTCTTGACGATGAAATACAGAAATTGCGTCGGAATTGAATACAACAGGCACCATGCTGACTTCTCTCCGGGAGAGTAATGCTTTTAACTATCTGAGCATTGATTCGTTCCTGGGATTCCAGTAATAGATTCCGATGGACATGAGAAGGTTTACTGTATCCTGTTGACTTTTAACGTGACGATGAAGCACAGAAATTGCGTCAGAATTGAATACAACAGGCACCATGCCGACTTCTCTCCGGGAGAGTAATGCTTCTAACTGTCTCTGCTTTGATTCTTTCCTGGGATGCCAGTAATAGATTCCGATGGACATGGGAAGGTTTACTGTAACCAGTGGACCTTCATCTTGACGATGAAGCACAGAAATTGCGTCGGAATTGAATACAACAGGCACCATGCTGACTTCTCTCCGGGAGAGTAATGCTTCTAACTATCTGTGCTTTGATTCGTTCCTGGGATTCCAGTAATAGATTCCGATGGACATGGGAAGGTTTACTGTAGCCTGTGGACCATCAACGTGACGATGGAGCACAGAAATTGCGTCGGTATTGAATACAACAGGCACCATGCCGACTTCTCTCCGGGAGAGTAATGCTTCTAACTATCAGTGCTTTGATTCGTTCCTGGGATTCCAGTAATAGATTCCGATGGACGTGGGAAGGTTTTCTGTAACCTGTGGACCTTCAACGTGACGATGAAGCACAGAAATTGCGTCGGAATTGAATACAACAGGCACCATGCAGACTTCTCTCCGGGAGAGTAGAGCTTCTAACTGTCTCCGCTTTGATTCTTTCCTGGGATGCCAGTAATAGATTCCGATGGACATGGGAAGGTTTACTGTAACCTGTGGACCATCAACGTGACTATGGAGCACAGAAATTGCGTCGGTATTGAATACAACAGGCACCATGCCGACTTCTCTCCGGGAGAGTAATGCTTCTAACTATCTGTGTTTTGATTCGTTCCTGGGATTCCAGTAATAGATTTCGATGGACATGGGAAGGTTTACTGTAACCTGTGGACCTTCATCTTGACGATGAAACACACAAATTGCGTCGGAATTGAATACAACATGCACCATGCCGACTTCTCTCAGGGAGAGTAATGCTTCTAACAATCTGTGCATTGATTCTTTCCTGGGATTCCAGTAATAGATTCCGATGGACATGGGAAGGTTTACTGTAACCTGTGGACCTTCAACGTGACGATGAAACACAGAGATTGCGTCGGAATTGAATACAACAGGCACCATGCCGACTTCTCTCCGGGAGAGTAATGCTTCTAACTATCTGTGCTATGATTCGTTCCTGGGATTCCAGTAATAGATTCCGATGGACATGGGAAGGTTTACTGTAACCTGCGGACCTTCATCTTGACGATTAAACACAGAAATTGCGTCGGAATTGAATACAACTGGCACCATGCCGACTTATCTCCAGGAGAGTAATGCTTCTAACTGTCTCTGCTCTGATTCTTTCCTGGGATTCCAGTAATACATTCCGATTGACATGGGAAGGTTTACTGTAACCTGTGGACCTTCATCTTGACGATGAAACACAGAAATTGCGTCGGAATTGAATACAACAGGCACCATGCTGACTTCTCTCCGGGAGAGTAATGCTTCTAACAATCTGTGCTTTGATTCGTTCCTGGGATTCCAGTAATAGTTTCCGATGGACATGGGAAGGTTTACTGTAACCTGTGGACCTTCAACGTGACGATGAAGCACAGAAATTGCGTCGGAATTGAATACAACAGGCACCATGCTAACTTCTCTCCGGGAGAGTAATGCTTCTAACTATCTGTGCTTTGATTCGTTCCTGGGATTCCAGTAATAGATTCCGATGGACATGGGAAGGTTTACTGTAACCTGTGGACCTTCATCTTGACGATGAAGCACAGAAATTGCGTCGGAATTGAATACAACAAGCACCATGCTGACTTCTCTCCGGGAGAGTAATGCTTCTAACTATCTGTGCTTTGATTCGTTCCTGGGATTCCAGTAATAGATTCCGATGGACATGGGAAGGTTTACTGTAACCTGTGGACCTTCAACGTGACGATGAAACACAGAAATTGCGTCGGAATTGAATACAACAGGCACCATGCTGACTTCTCTCCGGGAGAGTAATGCTTCTAACTATCTGTGCTTTTATTCGTTCCTGTGATTCCAGTAATAGATTCCAATGGACATGGGGAGGTTTACTGTAACCTGTGGACCTTCAACGTGACGATGAAACACAGAAATTGCGTCGGAATTGAATACAACAGGCACCATGCCGACTTCTCTCCGGGAGAGTAATGCTTCTAACTGTCTCTGTTTGATTCTTTCCTGGGATGAACGTAATAGATTCCGATGGACATAGGAAGGTTTACTGTAACCTGTGGACCTTCAACGTGACGATGAACCACAGAAATTGCGTCGGAATTGAATACAACAGGCACCATGCCGACTTCTCTCCGGGAGAGTAATGCTTCTAATTATCTGTGCTTTGATTCGTTCCTGGGATTCCAGTAATAGATTCCGATGGACATGGGAAGGTTTACTGTAACCTGTGGACCTTCATCTTGACGATGAAACACAGAAATTGCGTCGGAATTGAATACAACAGGCACCATGCTGACTTCTCTCCGGGAGAGTAATGCTTCTAACTATCTGTGCTTTTATTCGTTCCTGGGATGCCAGTAATAGATTCCGATGGACATGGGAAGGTTTACTGTAACCTGTTTACCTTCATCTTGACGATGAAACACAGAAAATGCGTCGGAATTGAATACAACAGGCACCATGCTGACTTCTCTCCGGGAGAGTAATGCTTCTAACTATCTGTGCTTTGATTCGTTCCTGGGATTCCAGTAATAGATTCCGATGGACATGGGAAGGTTTACTGTAACCTGTGGACCCTCGTCTTGACGATGAAACACAGAAATTGCGTCGGAATTGAATACAGCAGGCACCATGCTGTCTTCTCTCCGGGAGAGTAATGCTTCTAACTATCTGTGCTTTGATTCGTTCCTGGGATTCCAGTAATAGATTCCGATGGACATGGGTAGGTTAACTGTAACCTGTGGACCTTCATCTTGACGATGAAACACAGACATTGCGTCGGAATTGAATACAACAGGCACCATGCTGACTTGTCTCCGGGAGAGTAATGCTTCTAACTATCTGTGCTTTGATTCGCTCCTGGGATTCCAGTAATAGATTCCGATGGACATGGGAAGGTGTACTGTAACCTGTGGACGTTCAACTTGATGATGAAGCACAGAAATTGCGTCGGAATTGAATACAGCAGGCACCATGCCGACTTCCTGCGGGAGAGTAATGCATCTAACCGTCTGTGCTTTGCTTCGTTCCTGGGATTCCAGTAATAGATTCCGATGGACATGGGAAGGTTTACTGTAACCTGTGGACCTTCATCTTGACGATGAAACACAGAAATTGCGTCGGAATTGAATTCAACAGGCACCATGCTGACTTCTCTGCGGGAGAGTAATGCTTCTAACCATCTGTGCTTTGATTCGTTCCTGGGATTCCAGTAATAGATTCCGATGGACATGGGAAGGTTTACTGTAACCTGTGGACCTTCATCTTGACGATGAAACACAGAAATTGCGTCGGAATTGAATACAGCAGGCACCATGCTGACTTCTCTCCGGGAGAGTAATGCTTCTAACTATGTGTGCTTTGATTCGTTCCTGGGATTCCAGTAATAGATTCCGATGGACATGGGAAGGTTTACTGTAACCTGTGGACCTTCATCTTGACGATGAAACGCAGAAATTGCGTCGGAATTGAATACAACAGGCACCATGCTGACTTCTCTCCGGGAGAGTAATGCTTCTAACTATCTGTGCTTTGATTCGATCCTGGGATTCCAGTAATAGATTCCGATGGACATGGGAAGGTGTACTGCAACCTGTGGACCTTCAACGTGACGATGAAGCACAGAAATTGCGTCGGAATTGAATACAACAGGCACCATGCTGACTTCTCTCCTGGAGAGTAATGCTTCTAACCATCTGTGCTTTGATTCGTTCCTGGGATTCCAGTAATAGATTCCGATGGACATGGGAAGGTTTACTGTAACCTGTGGACCTTCATCTTGACGATGAAACACAGAAATTGCGTCGGAATTGAATACAGCGGGCACCATGCTGACTTCTCTCCGGGAGAGTAATGCTTCTAACTATCTGTGCTTTGATTCGTTCCTGGGATTCCAGTAATAGATTCCGATTGACATGGGTAGGTTTACTGTAACCTGTGGACCTTCATCTTGACGATGAAACACAGACATTGCGTCGGAATTGAAGACAACAGGCACTACGCTGACTTGTCTCCGGGAGAATAATGCTTCTAACTATCTGTGCTTTGATTCGTTCCTGGGATTCCAGTAATAGATTCCGATGGACATGGCAAGGTTTACTGTAACCTGTGGACGTTCTTCTTGACGATGAAACACAGAAATTGCGTCGGAATTGAATACAGCAGGCACCATGCTGACTTCTCTCCGGGAGAGTAATGCTTCTAACTATCTGTGCTTTGATTCGTTCCTGGGATTCCAGTAATAGATTCCGATGGACGTGGGAAGGTGTACTGTAACCTGTGGACCTTCAACGTGACGATAAAGCACAGAGATTGCGTCGGAATTGAATACAACAGGCACCATGCCGACTTCTCTCCGGGAGAGTAATGCTTCCAACCATCTGTGCTTTGAATCGTTCCTGGGATTCCAGTAATAGATTCCGATGGACATGGGAAGGTTTACTGTAACCTTTGGACCTTCATCTTGTCGATGAAACACAGAAATTGCGTCGGAAATGAATACAACAGGCACCATGGTGACTTCTCTCCGGGAGAGTAATGCTTCTAACTATCTGTGCTTTTATTCCTTCCTGGGATTCCAGTAATAGATTCCAATGGACGTGGGGAGGTTTACTGTAACCTGTGGACCTTCAACGTGACGATGAAACACAGAAATTGCGTCGGAATTGAATACAACAGGCACCATGCCGACTTCTCTCCGGGAGAGTAATGCTTCTAGCTGTCTCTGTTTGATTCTTTCCTGGGATGAACGTAATAGATTCCGATGGACATAGGAAGGTTTACTGTAACCTGTGGACCTTCAACGTGACGATGAACCACAGAAATTGCGTCGGAATTGAATACAACAGGCACCATGCCGACTTCTCTCCGGGAGAGTAATGCTTCTAATTATCTGTGCTTTGATTCGTTCCTGGGATTCCAGTAATAGATTCCGATGGACATGGGAAGGTTTACTGTAACCTGTGGACCTTCATCTTGACGATGAAACACAGAAATTGCGTCGGAATTGAATACAACAGGCACCATGCTGACTTCTCTCCGGGAGAGTAATGCTTCTAACTATCTGTGCTTTTATTCGTTCCTGGGATGCCAGTAATAGATTCCGATGGACATGGGAAGGTTTACTGTAACCTGTTTACCTTCATCTTGACGATGAAACACAGAAAATGCGTCGGAATTGAATACAACAGGCACCATGCTGACTTCTCTCCGGGAGAGTAATGCTTCTAACTATCTGTGCTTTGATTCGTTCCTGGGATTCCAGTAATAGATTCCGATGGACATGGGAAGGTTTACTGTAACCTGTGGACCCTCATCTTGACGATGAAACACAGAAATTGCGTCGGAATTGAATACAGCAGGCACCATGTTGTCTTCTCTCCGGGAGAGTAATGCTTCTAACTATCTGTGCTTTGATTCGTTCCTGGGATTCCAGTAATAGATTCCGATGGACATGGGTAGGTTAACTGTAACCTGTGGACCTTCATCTTGACGATGAAACACAGACATTGCGTCGGAATTGAATACAACAGGCACCATGCTGACTTGTCTCCGGGAGAGTAATGCTTCTAACTATCTGTGCTTTGATTCGCTCCTGGGATTCCAGTAATAGATTCCGATGGACATGGGAAGGTGTACTGTAACCTATGGACCTTCAACTTGATGATGAAGCACAGAAATTGCGTCGGAATTGAATACAGCAGGCACCATGCCGACTTCCTGCGGGAGAGTAATGCTTCTAACCATCTGTGCTTTGCTTCGTTCCTGGGATTCCAGTAATAGATTCCGATGGACATGGGAAGGTTTACTGTAACCTGTGGACCTTAATCTTGACGATGAAACACAGAAATTGCGTCGGAATTGAATACAACAGGCACCATGCCGACTTCTCTGCGGGAGAGTAATGCTTCTAACCATCTGTGCTTTGATTCGTTCCTGGGATTCCAGTAATAGATTCCGATGGACATGGGAAGGTTTACTGTAACCTGTGGACCTTCATCTTGACGATGAAACACAGAAATTGCGTCGGAATTGAATACAGCAGGCACCATGCTGACTTCTCTCCGGGAGAGTAATGCTTCTAACTATGTGTGCTTTGATTCGTTCCTGGGATTCCAGTAATAGATTCCGATGGACATGGGAAGGTTTACTGTAACCTGTGGACCTTCATCTTGACGATGAAACGCAGAAATTGCGTCGGAATTGAATACAACAGGCACCATGCTGACTTCTCTCCGGGAGAGTAATGCTTCTAACTATCTGTGCTTTGATTCGTTCATGGGATTCCAGTAATAGATTCCGATGGACGTGGGAAGGTGTACTGTAACCTGTGGACCTTCAACGTGACGATAAAGCACAGAGATTGCGTCGGAATTGAATACAACAGGCACCATGCCGACTTCTCTCCGGGAGAGTAATGCTTCTATCTATCTGTGCTTTGATTCGTTCCTGGGATTCCAGTAATAGATTCCGATGGACATGGGAAGGTTTTCTGTAACCTGTGGACCTTCATCTTGACGATGAAACACAGAAATTGCGTCGGAATTGAATACAACAGGCACCATGCCGACTTCTCTCCGGGAGAGTAGTGCTTCTAAATATCTGTGCTTTGATTCGTTCCTGGGATTCCAGTAATAGATTCCGATGGACATGGGAAGGTTTACTGTAACCTGTGGACCTTCATCTTGACGATGAAACACAGAAATTGCGTCGGAATGGAATGCAAAAGGCACCATGCTGACTTCTCTCCGGGAGAGTAATGCTTCTAACTATCTGTGCTTTTATTCGTTCCTGGGATGCCAGTAATAGATTCCGATGGACATGGGAAGGTTTACTGTAACCTGTTTACCTTCATCTTGACGATGAAACACAGAAATTGCGTCGGAATTGAATACAACAAGCACCATGCTGACTTCTATCCGGGAGAGTAATGCTTCTAACTATCTGTGCTTTGATTCGTTCCTGGGATTCCAGTAATAGATTCCGATGGACATGGGAAGGTTTACTGTAACCTGTGGACCCTCATCTTGACGATGAAACACAGAAATTGCGTCGGAATTGAATACAGCAGGCACCATGCTGTCTTCTCTCCGGGAGAGTAATGCTTCTAACTATCTGTGCTTTGATTCGTTCCTGGGATTCCAGTAATAGATTCCGATGGACATGGGTAGGTTAACTGTAACCTGTGGACCTTCATCTTGACGATGAAACACAGACATTGCGTCGGAATTGAATACAACAGGCACCATGCTGACTTGTCTCCGGGAGAGTAAAGCTTCTAACTATCTGTGCTTTGATTCGCTCCTGGGATTCCAGTAATAGATTCCGATGGACATGGGAAGGTGTACTGTAACCTGTGGACCTTCAACTTGATGATGAAGCACAGAAATTGCGTCGGAATTGAATACAGCAGGCACCATGCCGACTTCCTGCGGGAGAGTAATGCTTCTAACCATCTGTGCTTTGAATCGTTCCTGGGATTCCAGTAATAGATTCCGATGGACATGGGAAGGTTTTCTCTAATCTGTGGACCTTAATCTTGACGATGAAACACATAAATTGCATCGGAATTGAATACAACAGGCACCATGCTGACTTCTCTCCGGGAGAGTAATCCTTCTAACTATATGTGCTTTGATTCGTTCCTGGGATTCCAGTAATAGATTCCGATGGACATTGGAAGGTTTTCTGTAACCTGTGGACCTTCATCTTGACGATGAAGCACAGAAATTGCGTCGGAATTGAAAACAACAGGCACCATGCCGACTTCTCTCCGGGAGAGTAATGCTTCTATCTATCTGTGCTTAGATTCGTTCCTGGGATTCCAGTAATAGATTCCGATGGACATGGGAAGGTTTTCTGTAACCTGTGGACCTTCATCTTGACGATGAAACACAGAAATTGCGTCGGAATTGAATACAACAGGCACCATGCCGACTTCTCTCCGGGAGAGTAGTGCTTCTAAATATCTGTGCTTTGATTCGTCCCTGGGATTCCAGTAATAGATTCCGATGGACATGGGAAGGTTTACTGTAACCTGTGGACCTTCATCTTGACGATGAAACACAGAAATTGCGTCGGAATGGAATACAAAAGGCACCATGCTGACTTCTCTCCGGGAGAGTAATGCTTCTATCTATCTGCGCTTTGATTCGTTCCTGGGATTCCAGTAATAGATTCCGATGGACATGGGAAGGTTTACTGGTCCCTGTGGACCTTCATCTTGACGATGAAACACATAAATTGCGTCGGAATTGAATACAACAAGCACCATGCTGACTTCCATCCGGGAGAGTAATGCTTCTAACTCTCTGTGCTTTGATTCGTTCCTGGGATTCCAGTAATAGATTCCGATGGACATGAGAAGGTTTACTGTAACCTGTGGACCTTCATCTTGACGATGAAACACAGAATTTGCACCGGAATTGAATACAACAGGCACCATGCTGACTTCTCTCCGGGAGAGTAATGCTTCTAACTACGAGGGCCGTTCAGAAAGTAACCTCCGGTTGATTTAAAAAAATACACCAAGTTAAATAAAAATATTTTAATATATACATCTTACAACTACATGTTTGCACTATTTTTCTGCATAGTCTCCATAGCGATTGAGGCACTTATCGTATCTCTTCACAAGCTTTGAAATTCCTTCTGCATAAAAATCACCCGCTTGTGCCTGGAGCCAGCCTGTGACCGCATCTTTGAGCTCTTCGTCGTCATCAAACCGCTGTGACCCGAGCCATTTCTTCAAATGCATGAAGAGGTGATAATCACTTGGCGCCAGGTCTGGGCTGTAAGGTGAATGGTTGATAACGTCCCACTTGATGGACTCAAGAAGGGCCGTTGTTCTGCGAGCAGAGTGAGGACGGGCGTTATCGTGCAAAAAAACGACACCGGAAGTCAGCATACCACGGCGTTTGTTCTGTATAGCCCGTCGTAACTTTTTTATTGTTTCACAGTACACGTCTTGATTAATGGTCGTACCACGTTCCATGAATTCAACCAACAACACCCCTTTGGCATCCCAAAACACCGTTGCCATCAGTTTTCTGGCAGAAAAATCTTGCAAGGCTTTTCTTGGTTTGGTAGGCGAATTTGAATGTGCCCACATCTTTGATTGTTCTTTTGTCTCAGGGTTCACGTACTTAATCCAGGTTTCGTCACCGGTCACGATTCTGTTTAACAATGGTTCTCCTTCGTCCTCATAACGTGACAGAAAGTCTAATGCAGAGGCCATTCTTTGAGTTTTGTGGTGGTCGGTAAGAATTTTGGGCACCCATCGTGCACAGAACTTACGGTAACCCAATCTTGCTGTCACTATCTCGTACAAGAGAGTCTTAGAAATCTGTGGAAAACCAGTAGACAACTCCGAGATTGAGAAACGTCGATTTTCACGAACTTTTGCATCAACTGTCTGAACGAGTTCGTCAGTCACCAATGATGGTCTACCACTCCTCTCTTCATCATGAACGTTTTCTCGTCCATTTTTAAATAAACGTACCCATTCACGGACAACTCCTTCACTCATAACTCTTGGTCCGTACATGGCACAAAGCTCACGATGAATAGCTGCTGCAGAATATCCTTTGGCTGTAAAAAACCTTATGACAGCACGCACTTCACATTTGGCGAGGTTTTCTATTGCAGCACACATTTCAAACTGCCACAAAAACTAAACTAGCGCAGGTACGACGTTCACTCGACCACGGCTTGATGCCGACTGACCTGTTGAGTGCGTGAACGCACAGATGGCGTCGCTACTCCCCCCACAACCCGCACTGTGACCAATCGGAGGTTACTTTCTGAACCGCCCTCGTATATGTGCTTTGATTCGTTCCTGGGATTCCAGTAATAGATTCCGATGGACATGGGAAGGTTTAAATAACCTGTGGACCTTCATCTTGACTATGAAACACAGAATTTGCGTCGGAATTGAATACAACAGGCACCATCCTGACTTCTCTCCGGGAGAGTAATGCTTCTAACTATCTGTGTTTTGATTCATTCCTGGGATTCCAGTAATAGATTCCGATGGACATGAGAAGGTTTACTGTAACCTGTGGACCTTCATCTTGACGATGAAACACAGAAATTGCGTCGGAATTGAATACAACAGGCACCATGCTGACTTCTCTCCAGGAGAGTAATGCTTCTATCTATCTGTGCTTTGATTCGTTCCTGGGATTCCAGTAATAGATTCCGATGGACATTGGAAGGTTTACTGGTCCCTGTGGACCTTCATCTTGACGATGAAACACATAAATTGCGTCGGAATTGAATACAACAGGCACCATGCTGACTTCTCTCCGGGAGAGTAATGCTTCTAACTATCTGTGCTTTGATTCGTTCCTGGGATTCCAGTAATAGATTCCGATGGACGTGGGAAGGTGTACTGTAACCTGTGGACCTTCAACGTGACGATAAAGCACAGAGATTGCGTCGGAATTGAATACAACAGGCACCATGCTGACTTCTCTCCGGGAGAGTAATGCTTCTAACTATCTGTGCTTTGATTCGTTCCTGGGATTCCAGTAATAGATTCCGATGGACATGGGAAGGTTTTCTGTAACCTGTGGACCTTCATCTTGATGATGAAACACAGAAATTGCGTCCTAATTGAATACAACAGGCACCATGTTGGCTTCTCTCCGGGAGAGTAATGCTTCTAACTATCTGTGCTTTGATTCGTTCCTGGGATTCCAGTAATAGATTCCGATGGATATGGGAAGGTTTTCTCTAATCTGTGGACCTTAATCTTGACGATGAAACACATAAATTGCATCGGAATTGAATACAACAGGCACCATGCTGACTTCTCTCCGGGAGAGTAATCCTTCTAACTATATGTGCTTTGATTCGTTCCTGGGATTCCAGTAATAGATTCCGATGGACATTGGAAGGTTTTCTGTAACCTGTGGACCTTCATCTTGACGATGAAGCACAGAAATTGCGTCGGAATTGAATACAACAGGCACCATGCCGACTTCTCTCCGGGAGAGTAATGCTTCTATCTATCTGTGCTTTGATTCGTTCCTGGGATTCCAGTAATAGATTCCGATGGACATGGGAAGGTTTTCTGTAACCTGTGGACCTTCATCTTGACGATGAAACACAGAAATTGCGTCGGAATTGAATACAACAGGCACCATGCCGACTTCTCTCCGGGAGAGTAGTGCTTCTAAATATCTGTGCTTTGATTCGTTCCTGGGATTCCAGTAATAGATTCCGATGGACATGGGAAGGTTTACTGTAACCTGTGGACCTTCATCTTGACGATGAAACACAGAAATTGCGTCGGAATGGAATGCAAAAGGCACCATGCTGACTTCTCTCCGGGAGAGTAATGCTTCTATCTATCTGCGCTTTGATTCGTTCCTGGGATTCCAGTAATAGATTCCGATGGACATGGGAAGGTTTACTGGTCCCTGTGGACCTTCATCTTGACGATGAAACACATAAATTGCGTCGGAATTGAATACAACAGGCACCATGCTGACTTCTCTCCGGGAGAGTAATGCTTCTAACTATCTGTGCTTTGATTCGTTCCTGGGATGCCAGTAATAGATTCCGATGGACATGGGAAGGTTTACTGTAACCTGTTTACCTTCATCTTGACGATGAAACACAGAAATTGCGTCGGAATTGAATACAACAGGCACCATGCTGGCTTCTATCCGGGAGAGTAATGCTTCTAACTATCTGTGCTTTGATTCGTTCCTGGGATTCCAGTAATAGATTCCGATGGACATGGGAAGGTTTACTGTAACCTGTGGACCCTCATCTTGACGATGAAAGACAGAAATTGCGTCGGAATTGAATACAGCAGGCACCATGCTGTCTTCTCTCCGGGAGAGTAATGCTTCTAACTATCTGTGCTTTGATTCGTTCCTGGGATTCCAGTAATAGATTCCGATGGACATGGGTAGGTTAACTGTAACCTGTGGACCTTCATCTTGACGATGAAACACAGACATTGCGTCGGAATTGAATACAACAGGCACCATGCTGACTTGTCTCCGGGAGAGTAAAGCTTCTAACTATCTGTGCTTTGATTCGCTCCTGGGATTCCAGTAATAGATTCCGATGGACATGGGAAGGTGTACTGTAACCTGTGGACCTTCAACTTGATGATGAAGCACAGAAATTGCGTCGGAATTGAATACAGCAGGCACCATGCCGACTTCCTGCGGGAGAGTAATGCTTCTAACCATCTGTGCTTTGAATCGTTCCTGGGATTCCAGTAATAGATTCCGATGGACATGGGAAGGTTTTCTCTAATCTGTGGACCTTAATCTTGACGATGAAACACATAAATTGCATCGGAATTGAATACAACAGGCACCATGCTGACTTCACTCCGGGAGAGTAATCCTTCTAACTATATGTGCTTTGATTCGTTCCTGGGATTCCAGTAATAGATTCCGATGGACATTGGAAGGTTTTCTGTAACCTGTGGACCTTCATCTTGACAATGAAGCACAGAAATTGCGTCGGAATTGAATACAACAGGCACCATGCCGACTTCTCTCCGGGAGAGTAATGCTTCTATCTATCTGTGCTTTGATTCGTTCCTGGGATTCCAGTAATAGATTCCGATGGACATGGGAAGGTTTTCTGTAACCTGTGGACCTTCATCTTGACGATGAAACACAGAAATTGCGTCGGAATTGAATACAACAGGCACCATGCCGACTTCTCTCCGGGAGAGTAGTGCTTCTAAATATCTGTGCTTTGATTCGTCCCTGGGATTCCAGTAATAGATTCCGATGGACATGGGAAGGTTTACTGTAACCTGTGGACCTTCATCTTGACGATGAAACACAGAAATTGCGTCGGAATGGAATACAAAAGGCACCATGCTGACTTCTCTCCGGGAGAGTAATGCTTCTATCTAACTGCGCTTTGATTCGTTCCTGGGATTCCAGTAATAGATTCCGATGGACATGGGAAGGTTTACTGGTCCCTGTGGACCTTCATCTTGACGATGAAACACATAAATTGCGTCGGAATTGAATACAACAAGCACCATGCTGACTTCCATCCGGGAGAGTAATGCTTCTAACTCTCTGTGCTTTGATTCGTTCCTGGGATTCCAGTAATAGATTCCGATGGACATGAGAAGGTTTACTGTAACCTGTGGACCTTCATCTTGACGATGAAACACAGAATTTGCACCGGAATTGAATACAACAGGCACCATGCTGACTTCTCTCCGGGAGAGTAATGCTTCTAACTATATGTGCTTTGATTCGTTCCTGGGATTCCAGTAATAGATTCCGATGGACATGGGAAGGTTTAAATAACCTGTGGACCTTCATCTTGACTATGAAACACAGAATTTGCGTCGGAATTGAATACAACAGGCACCATCCTGACTTCTCTCCGGGAGAGTAATGCTTCTAACTATCTGTGTTTTGATTCATTCCTGGGATTCCAGTAATAGATTCCGATGGACATGAGAAGGTTTACTGTAACCTGTGGACCTTCATCTTGACGATGAAACACAGAAATTGCGTCGGAATTGAATACAACAGGCACCATGCTGACTTCTCTCCGGGAGAGTAATGCTTCTAACTATCTGTGCTTTGATTCGTTTCTGGGATTCCAGTAATGGATTCCGATGGACATGGGATGGTTTACCGTAACCTGTAGACGTTCAACGTGAAGATGAAGCACAAAAAATTGCGTCGGAATTTAATACAACAGGCACCATCCCGACTTCTCTCCGGGAGAGTAATGCTTCTAACCATCTGTGCTTTGATTCGTTCCTGGGATTCCAGTAATAGATTCCAATGGACATGGGAAGGTTTACTGGTCCCTGTGGACCTTCATCTTGACGATGAAACACATAAATTGCGTCGGAATTGAATACAACAGGCACCATGCTGACTTCCATCCGGGAGAGTAATGCTTCTAACTATCTGTGCTTTGATTCGTTCCTGGGATTCCAGTAATAGATTCCGATGGACATGAGAAGGTTTACTGTAACCTGTGGACCTTCATCTTGACGATGAAACACAGAAATTGCGTCGGAATTGAATACAACAGGCACCATGCTGACTTCTCTCCAGGAGAGTAATGCTTCTACCTATCTGTGCTTTGATTCGTTCCTGGGATTCCAGTAATAGATTCCGATGGACATTGGAAGGTTTACTGGTCCCTGTGGACCTTCATCTTGACGATGAAACACATAAATTGCGTCGGAATTGAATACAACAGGCACCATGCTGACTTCTCTCCGGGAGAGTAATGCTTCTAACTATCTGTGCTTTGATTCGTTCCTGGGATTCCAGTAATAAATTCCGATGGACATGGGAAGGTTTACTGTAACCTGTGGACCTTCATCTTGACGATGAAACACAGAATTTGCACCGGAATTGAATACAACAGGCACCATGCTGACTTCTCTCCGGGAAAGTAATGCTTCTAACTATATGTGCTTTGATTCGTTCCTGGGATTCCAGTAATAGATTCCGATGGACATGGGAAGGTTTAAATAACCTGTGGACCTTCATCTTGACTATGAAACACAGAATTTGCGTCGGAATTGAATACAACAGGCACCATCCTGACTTCTCTCCGTTAGAGTAATGCTTCTAACTATCTGTGTTTTGATTCATTCCTGGGATTCCAGTAATAGATTCCGATGGACATGAGAAGGTTTACTGTAACCTGTGGATTTTCATCTTGACGATGAAACACAGAAATTGCGTCGGAATTGAATACAACAGGCACCAAGCTGACTTCTCTCCAGGAGAGTAATGCTTCTATCTATCTGTGCTTTGATTCGTTCCTGGGATTCCAGTAATAGATTCCGATGGACATTGGAAGGTTTACTGGTCCCTGTGGACCTTCATCTTGACGATGAAACACATAAATTGCGTCGGAATTGAATACAACAGGCACCATGCTGACTTCTCTCCGGGAGAGTAATGCTTCTAACTATCTGTGCTTTGATTCGTTTCTGGGATTCCAGTAATAAATTCCGATGGACATGGGAAGGTTTACTGTAACCTGTGGACCTTCATCTTGACGATGAAACACAGAATTTGCGTCGGAATTGAATACAACAGGCACCATGCTGACTTCTCTCAGGGAGAGTATTTCTTCTAACTATCTGTGCTTTGATTCGTTCCTGGGATTCCAGTAATAGATTCCGATGGACATGGGAAGGTTTTCTGTAACCTGTGGACCTTCATCTTGACGATGAAGCACAGAAATTGCGTCGGAATTGAATACAACAGGCACCATGCTGACTTCTCTCCGGGAGAGTAATGCTTCTAACTATCTGTGCTTTGATTCGTTCCTGGGATTCCAGTAATAGATTCCGATGGACATGGGAAGGTTTACTGTAACCTGTGGACCTTCAACGCGACGATGAAACACATAAATTGCGTCGGAATTGAATACAACAGGCACCATGCCGACTTCTCTCCGGGAGAGTAATGCTTCTAACTATCTGTGCTTTGATTCGTTCCTGGGATTCCAGTAATAGATTCCGATGGACATGGAAGGGTTTACTGTAACCTGTGGACCTTCGTCTTGACGCTGAAACACATAAATTGCGTCGGAATTGAATACAACATGCACCATGCTGACTTCTCTCCGGGAGAGTAATGCTTCTAACTATCTGTGCTTCTATTCGTTCCTGGGATTCCAGTAATAGATTCCGATGGACATGGGAAGGTTTTCTGTAACCTGGGGACCTTCAACGTGACGATGAAGCACAGAAATTGCGTCGGAATTGAATACAACAGGCACCATGCCGACTTCTCTCCGGGAGAGTAATGCTTCTAACCATCTGTGCTTTGATTCGTTCCTGGGATTCCAGTAATAGATTCCGATGGACATGGGAAGGTTTACTGTAACCTGTGGACCTTGAACGCGACGATGAAACACATAAATTGCGTCGGAATTGAATACAACAGGCACCATGCCGGCTTCTCTCCGGGAGAGTAATGCTTCTAACTATCTGTGCTTTGATTCGTTCCTGGGATTCCAGTAATAGATTCCGATGGACATGGGAAGGTTTACTGTAACCTGTGGACCTTCAACGTGACGATGATGCACAGAAATTGCGTCGGAATTGAATACAACTGGCACCATGCCGACTTCTCTGCGGGAGAGTAATCCTTCTAACTATCTGTGCTTTGATTCGTTCCCGGGATTCCAGTAATAGATTCCGATGGACATGGGAAGGTTTTCTGTAACCTGTGGACCTTCATCATGACGATGAAACACAGAAATTGCGTCGGAATTGAATACAACAGGCACCATGCCGACTTCTCTCCGGGTTAGTAACGCTTCTAATTATCTGTGCTTTGATTCGTTCCTGGGATTCCAGTAATAGATTCCGATGGACATGGGAAGGTTTACTGTAACCTGTGGACCTTCAACGTGACGATGAAACACATAAATTGCGTCGGAATTAAATACAACAGGCACCATGCCGGCTTCTCTCCGGGAGAGTAATGCTTCTAACTATCTGTGCTTTGATTCGTTCCTGGGATTCCAGTAATAGATTCCGATGGACATGGGAAGGTTTACTGTAACCTGTGGACCTTCATCTTGACGATTAAACACAGAAATTGCGTCGGAATTGAATACAACAGGCACCATGCTGACTTCTCTCCGGGAGAGTAATGCTTCTAACTATCTGTGCTTTGATTCGTTCCTGGGATTCCAGTAATAGATTCCGATGGACATGGGAAGGTTTACTGTAACCTGTGGACCTTCAGCTTGACGATGAAACACATAAATTGCGTCGGAATTTAATACAACAGGCACCATCCCGACTTCTCTCCGGGAGAGTAATGCTTCTAACTATCTGAGCATTGATTCGTTCCTGGGGTTCCAGTAATAGATTCCGATGGACATGGGAAGGTTTACTGTAACCTGTGGACCTTCAACGTCACGATGAAGCACAAAAAATTGCGTCGGAATTGAATACAACAGGCACCATGCCGACTTCTCTCCGGGAGAGTAATGCTTCTAACTATCTGTGCTTTGATTCGTTCCTGGGATTCCAGTAATAGATTCCGATGGACATGGGAAGGTTTACTGTAACCTGTGGACCTTCAACGTGACGATGAAACACATAAATTGCGTCGGAATTAAATACAACAGGCACCATGCCGGCTTCTCTCCGGGAGAGTAATGCTTCTAACTATCTGTGCTTTGATTCGTTCCTGGGATTCCAGTAATAGATTCCGATGGACATGGGAAGGTTTACTGTAACCTGTGGACCTTCACCGTGACGATGAAGCACAAGAAATTGCGTCGGATTTAAATACAACAGGCACCATGCCGACTTCTCTCCGGGAGAGTAATGCTTCTAACTGTCTCTGCTTTGATTCTTTCCTGGGATGCCAGTAATAGATTCCGATGGACATGGGAAGGTTTACTGTAACCTGTGGACCTTCATCTTGACGATGAAACACAGAAATTGCATCGGAATTGAATACAACAGGCACCATGCTGACTTCTCTCCGGGAGAGTAATGCTTCTAACTATCTGTGCTTTGATTCGTTCCTGGGATTCCAGTAATAGATTCCGATCGACATGGGAAGGTTTACTGTAACATGTGGACCTTCATCTTGACGACGAAACACAGAAATTTCGTCGGAATTGAATACAACAGGCACCATGCTGACTTCTCTCCGGGAGAGTAATGCTTATAACTATCAGTGCTTTGATTCGTTCCTGGGATTCCAGTAATAGATTCCGATGGACATGGGAAGGTTTACTGTAACCTGTGGACCTTCAACGTGACGATGAAGCACAGAAACTGCGTCGGTATTGAATACAACATGCACCATGCCGACTTCTCTCCGGGAGAGTAATGCTTCTAACTATCTGTGCTTTGATTCGTCCCTGGGATACCAGTAATAGAGTCCGATGGACATGGGAATGTATACTGTAACCTTTGGACCTTCAACTTAACGATGAAACACAGAAATTGCGTCGTAAATGAATACAACAGGCACCTTGACGACTTCTGTCCGGGAGAGTAACACTTCTAACTGTCTCTGCTTTGATTCTTTCCTGGGATGCCAGTAATAGATTCCGATGGACATGGGAAGGTTTACTGTAACCTGTGGACCTTCAACGTGTCGATGAAGCACAGAAATTGCGTCGGAATTGAATACAACAGGCACCATGCAGACTTCTCTCCGGGAGAGTAATGCTTCTAACTGTCTCTGCTTTGATTCTTTCCTGGGATGCCAGTTATAGATTCCGATGGACATGGGAAGGTTTACTGTAACCTGTGGACCTTCATCTTGACGATGAAACACAGAAATTGCGTCGGAATTGAATACAACAGGCGCAATGCTGACTTCTCTCCGGGAGAGTAATGCTTCTAACTATCTGTGCTTTGATTCGTTCCTGGGATTCCAGAAATAGATTCCGATGGACATGGGAAGGTTTACTGTAACCTGTGGACCTTCAACGTGACGATGACGCACAGAAATTGCGTCGGAATTGAATACAACATGCACCATGCCGACTTCTCTCCGGCAGACTAATGCTTCTAACTATCTGTGCTTTGATTCGTTCCTGAGATTCCAATAATAGATTCCGATGGACATGGGAATGTATACTGTAACCTTTGGACCTTCAACTTAATGATGAAACACAGAAATTGCGTCGTAATTGAATACAACAGGCACTATTCCGACTTCTGTCAGGAAGAGTAATACTTCTAACTGTCACTGCTTTGATTCTTTCCTGGGATGCCAGTAATAGATTCCGATGCACATGGGAAGGTTTAATGTAGCCTGTGGACCTTCAACGTGACGATGAAGCACAGAAATTGCGTCGGAATTGAATACAACAGGCACCATGCCGACTTCTCTCCGGGAGAGTAATGCTTCTAACTATCTGTGCTTTGATTCTTTCCTGGGATTCCAGTAATAGATTCCGATGGACATGGGATTGTTTACTGTAACCTGTGGACCTTGATCTTGACGATGAAACACAGAAATTGTGTCGGAATTGAATACAACAGGCACCATGCTGACTTCTCCGCGGGAGAGTAATGCTTCTAACTATCTGTGCTCTGATTCGTTCCTGGGATTCCAGTAATAGATTCCGATGGACATGGGAAGGTTTACTGTAACCTGTGGACCTTCAACGTGACGATGAAGCACAGAAATTGCGTCGGAATTGAATACAACACGCAGCATGCCGACTTCTCTCCGGGAGAGTTATGCCTCTAACTATCTGTGCTTTGATTCGTTCCTGGGATTCCAGTAATAGATTCCGATGTACATGGGAATGTATACTGTAACCTTTGGACCTTCAACTTAACGATGAAACATAGAAAGTGCGTCGGAATTGAATACAACAGGCACCATGCAGACTTCTCTCCGGGAGAGCAATGCTTCTAACTGTCTCTGCTTCGATTCTTTCCTGGGATGCCAGTTATAGATTCCGATGGACATGGGAAGGATTACTGTAACCTGTGATCCTTCATCTTGACGATGAAACACATAAAATGCGTCGGAATTGAATACAACAGGCACCATGCTGACTTTTCTCCGGGAGAGTAATTCTTCTAACTATCTGTGCTTTGATTCGTTCCTGGGATTCCAGTAATAGATTACGATGGACATGGGAAGGTTTACTGTAACCTGTGGACCTTCACCGTGACGATGAAGCACAAGAAATTGCGTCGGATTTAAATACAACAGGCACCATGCCGACTTCTCTCCGGGAGAGTAATGCTTCTAACTATCTGTGCTTTGATTCGTTCCTGGGATTCCAGTAATAGATTCCGATGGACATGGGAAGGTTTACTGTAACCTGTGGACCTTCAACGTGACGATGAAACACATAAATTGCGTCGGAATTGAATACAACAGGCACCATGCCGACTTCTCTCCGGGAGAGTAATGCTTCTATCTGTGCTTTGATTCGTTCCTTTGATTCCAGTAATAGATTCCGATGGACATAGGAACGTTTACTGTAACCTGTGGACCTTCAACGTGACGATGAAGCACAGAAATAGCGTCGGAATTGAATACAACAGGTACCATGCCGACTTCTCTCCGTGAGAGTAATTCTTCTAACTATCTGTGCTTTGATTCGTTCCTGGTATTCCAGTAATAGATTCCGATGGACATGGGAAGGTTTACTGTAACCTGTGGACCTTCAACGTGTCGATGAAGCACAGAAATTGCGTCGGAATTGAATACAACAGGCACCATGCAGACTTCTCTCCGGGAGAGTAATGCTTCTAACTGTCTCTGCTTTGATTCTTTCCTGGGATGCCAGTTATAGATTCCGATGGACATGGGATGGTTTACTGTAACCTGTGGACCTTCATCTTGACGATGAAACACAGAAATTGCGTCGGAATTGAATACAACAGGCGCAATGCTGACTTCTCTCCGGGAGAGTAATGCTTCTAACTATCTGTGCTTTGATTCGTTCCTGGGATTCCAGTAATAGATTCCGATGGACATGGGAAGGTTTACTGTAACCTGTGGACCTTCAACGTGACGATGAAACACATAAATTGCGTCGGAATTAAATACAACAGGCACCATGCCGGCTTCTCTCCGGGAGAGTAATGCTTCTAACTATCTGTGCTTTGATTCGTTCCTGGGATTCCAGTAATAGATTCCGATGGACATGGGAAGGTTTACTGTAACCTGTGGACCTTCATCTTGACGATTAAACACAGAAATTGCGTCGGAATTGAATACAACAGGCACCATGCTGACTTCTCTCCGGGAGAGTAATGCTTCTAACTATCTGTGCTTTGATTCGTTCCTGGGATTCCAGTAATAGATTCCGATGGACATGGGAAGGTTTACTGTAACCTGTGGACCTTCAGCTTGACGATGAAACACATAAATTGCGTCGGAATTTAATACAACAGGCACCATCCCGACTTCTCTCCGGGAGAGTAATGCTTCTAACTATCTGAGCATTGATTCGTTCCTGGGGTTCCAGTAATAGATTCCGATGGACATGGGAAGGTTTACTGTAACCTGTGGACCTTCAACGTCACGATGAAGCACAAAAAATTGCGTCGGAATTGAATACAACAGGCACCATGCCGACTTCTCTCCGGGAGAGTAATGCTTCTAACTATCTGTGCTTTGATTCGTTCCTGGGATTCCAGTAATAGATTCCGATGGACATGGGAAGGTTTACTGTAACCTGTGGACCTTCAACGTGACGATGAAACACATAAATTGCGTCGGAATTAAATACAACAGGCACCATGCCGGCTTCTCTCCGGGAGAGTAATGCTTCTAACTATCTGTGCTTTGATTCGTTCCTGGGATTCCAGTAATAGATTCCGATGGACATGGGAAGGTTTACTGTAACCTGTGGACCTTCATCTTGACGATGAAACACAGAAATTGCATCGGAATTGAATACAACAGGCACCATGCTGACTTCTCTCCGGGAGAGTAATGCTTCTAACTATCTGTGCTTTGATTCGTTCCTGGGATTCCAGTAATAGATTCCGATCGACATGGGAAGGTTTACTGTAACATGTGGACCTTCATCTTGACGACGAAACACAGAAATTTCGTCGGAATTGAATACAACAGGCACCATGCTGACTTCTCTCCGGGAGAGTAATGCTTATAACTATCAGTGCTTTGATTCGTTCCTGGGATTCCAGTAATAGATTCCGATGGACATGGGAAGGTTTACTGTAACCTGTGGACCTTCAACGTGACGATGAAGCACAGAAACTGCGTCGGTATTGAATACAACATGCACCATGCCGACTTCTCTCCGGGAGAGTAATGCTTCTAACTATCTGTGCTTTGATTCGTCCCTGGGATACCAGTAATAGATTCCGATGGACATGGGAATGTATACTGTAACCTTTGGACCTTCAACTTAACGATGAAACACAGAAATTGCGTCGTAATTGAATACAACAGGCACCTTGACGACTTCTGTCCGGGAGAGTAACACTTCTAACTGTCTCTGCTTTGATTCTTTCCTGGGATGCCAGTAATAGATTCCGATGGACATGGGAAGGTTTACTGTAAAATGTGGACCTTCAACGTGTCGATGAAGCACAGAAATTGCGTCGGAATTGAATACAACAGGCACCATGCAGACTTCTCTCCGGGAGAGTAATGCTTCTAACTGTCTCTGCTTTGATTCTTTCCTGGGATGCCAGTTATAGATTCCGATGGACATGGGAAGGTTTACTGTAACCTGTGGACCTTCATCTTGACGATGAAACACAGAAATTGCGTCGGAATTGAATACAACAGGCGCAATGCTGACTTCTCTCCGGGAGAGTAATGCTTCTAACTATCTGTGCTTTGATTCGTTCCTGGGATTCCAGAAATAGATTCCGATGGACATGGGAAGGTTTACTGTAACCTGTGGACCTTCAACGTGACGATGAAGCACAGAAATTGCGTCGGAATTGAATACAACATGCACCATGCCGACTTCTCTCCGGCAGACTAATGCTTCTAACTATCTGTGCTTTGATTCGATCCTGAGATTCCAATAATAGATTCCGATGGACATGGGAATGTATACTGTAACCTTTGGACCTTCAACTTAATGATGAAACACAGAAATTGCGTCGTAATTGAATACAACAGGCACTATTCCGACTTCTGTCAGGAAGAGTAATACTTCTAACTGTCCCTGCTTTGATTCTTTCCTGGGATGCCAGTAATAGATTCCGATGGACATGGGAAGGTTTAATGTAACCTGTGGACCTTCAACGTGACGATGAAGCACAGAAATTGCGTCGGAATTGAATACAACAGGCACCATGCCGACTTCTCTCCGGGAGAGTAATGCTTCTAACTATCTGTGCTCTGATTCGTTCCTGGGATTTCAGTAATAGATTCCGATGGACATGGGAAGGTTTACTGTAACCTGTGGACCTTCAACGTGACGATGAAGCACAGAAATTGCGTCGGAATTGAATACAACACGCAGCATGCCGACTTCTCTCCGGGAGAGTTATGCCTCTAACTATCTGTGCTTTGATTCGTTCCTGGGATTCCAGTAATAGATTCCGATGTACATGGGAATGTATACTGTAACCTTTGGACCTTCAACTTAACGATGAAACATAGAAAGTGCGTCGGAATTGAATACAACAGGCACCATGCAGACTTCTCTCCGGGAGAGCAATGCTTCTAACTGTCTCTGCTTCGATTCTTTCCTGGGATGCCAGTTATAGATTCCGATGGACATGGGAAGGATTACTGTAACCTGTGATCCTTCATCTTGACGATGAAACACATAAAATGCGTCGGAATTGAATACAACAGGCACCATGCTGACTTCTCTCCGGGAGAGTAATTCTTCTAACTATCTGTGCTTTGATTCGTTCCTGGGATTCCAGTAATAGATTACGATGGACATGGGAAGGTTTACTGTAACCTGTGGACCTTCACCGTGACGATGAAGCACAAGAAATTGCGTCGGATTTAAATACAACAGGCACCATGCCGACTTCTCTCCGGGAGAGTAATGCTTCTAACTATCTGTGATTTGATTCGTTCCTGGGATTCCAGTAATAGATTCCGATGGACATGGGAAGGTTTACTGTAACCTGTGGACCTTCAACGTGACGATGAAACACATAAATTGCGTCGGAATTGAATACAACAGGCACCATGCCGACTTCTCTCCGGGAGAGTAATGCTTCTATCTGTGCTTTGATTCGTTCCTTTGATTCCAGTAATAGATTCCGATGGACATAGGAACGTTTACTGTAACCTGTGGACCTTCAACGTGACGATGAAGCACAGAAATAGCGTCGGAATTGAATACAACAGGTACCATGCCGACTTCTCTCCGTGAGAGTAATTCTTCTAACTATCTGTGCTTTGATTCGTTCCTGGTATTCCAGTAATAGATTCCGATGGACATGGGAAGGTTTACTGTAACCTGTGGACCTTCAACGTGTCGATGAAGCACAGAAATTGCGTCGGAATTGAATACAACAGGCACGATGCAGACTTCTCTCCGGGAGAGTAATGCTTCTAACTGTCTCTGCTTTGATTCTTTCCTGGGATGCCAGTTATAGATTCCGATGGACATGGGAAGGTTTACTGTAACCTGTGGACCTTCATCTTGACGATGAAACACAGAAATTGCGTCGGAATTGAATACAACATGCACCATGCCGACTTCTCTCCGGCAGACTCATGCTTCTAACTATCTGTGCTTTGATTCGTTCCTGGGATTCCAATAATAGATTCCGATGGACATGGGAATGTATACTGTAACCTTTGGACCTTCAACTTAATGATGAAACACAGAAATTGCGTCGTAATTGAATACAACAGGCACTATTCCGACTTCTGTCAGGAAGAGTAATACTTCTAACTGTCCCTGCTTTGATTCTTTCCTGGGATGCCAGTAATAGATTCCGATGGACATGGGAAGGTTTAATGTAACCTGTGGACCTTCAACGTGACGATGAAGCACAGAAATTGCGTCGGAATTGAATACAACAGGCACCATGCCGACTTCTCTCCGGGAGAGTAATGCTTCTAACTATCTGTGCTTTGATTCTTTCCTGGGATTCCAGTAATAGATTCCGATGGACATGGGATTGTTTACTGTAACCTGTGGACCTTCATCTTGACGATGAAACACAGAAATTGCGTCGGAATAGAATACAACAGGCACCATGCTGACATCTCCGCGGGAGAGTAATGCTTCTAACTATCTGTGCTCTGATTCGTTCCTGGGATTCCAGTAATAGATTCCGATGGACATGGGATGGTTTACTGTAACCTGTGGACCTTCAACGTGACGATGAAGCACAGAAATTGCGTCGGAATTGAATACAACACGCAGCATGCCGACTTCTCTCCGGGAGAGTTATGCCTCTAACTATCTGTGCTTTGATTCGTTCCTGGGATTCCAGTAATAGATTCCGATGGACATGGGAATGTATACTGTAACCTTTGGACCTTCAACTTAACGATGAAACACAGAAATTGCGTCGTAATTGAATACAACAGGCACCATGCCGACTTCTGTCCGGGAGAGTAATAATTCTAACTGTCTCTGCTTTGATTCTTTCCTGGGATGCCAGTAATAGATTCCGATGGACATGGGAAGGTTTACTGTAACCTGTGGACCTTCAACGTGACGATGAAGCACAGAAATTGCGTCGGAATTGAATACAACAGGCACCATGCCGACTTCTGTCCGGGAGAGTAATACTTCTAACTGTCTCTGCTTTGATTCTTTCCTGGGATGCCAGTAATAGATTCCGATGGACATGGGAAGGATTACTGTAACCTGTGGACTTTCAACTTGACGATGAAGCACAGAAATTGCGTCGGAATTGAATACAACAGGCACCATGCAGACTTCTCTCCGGGAGAGTAATGCTTCTAACTGTCTCTGCTTTGATTCTTTCCTGGGATGCCAGTTATAGATTCCGATGGACATGGGAAGGTTTACTGTAACCTGTGGACCTTCATCTTGACGAAGATACACAGAAATTGCGTCGGAATTGAATACAACAGGCGCAATGATGACTTCTCTCCGGGAGAGTAATGCTTCTAACTATCTGTGCTTTGATTCGTTCCTGGGATTCCAGAAACAGATTCCGATGGACATGGGAAGGTTTACTGTAACCTGTGGACCTTCAACATGAAGATGAAGCACAGAAATAGCGTCGGAATTGAATACAACATGCACCATGCCGACTTCTCTCCGGCAGAGTAATGCTTCTAACTATCTGTGCTTTGATTGGTTCCTGGGATTCCAGTAATAGATTCCGATGGACATGGGAATGTATACTGTAACCTTTGGACCTTCAACTTAACGAAGAAACACAGCAATTTCGTCGTAATTGAATACAACAGGCACCATGCCGACTTCTGTCCGGGAGAGTAATAGTTGTAACTGTCTCTGCTTTGATTCTTTCCTGGGCTGCCAGAAAATAGATTCCGATGGACATGGGAAGGTTTACTGTAACCTGTGGACCTTCAACGTGACGATGAAGCACAGAAATTGCGTCGGAATTGAATACGACAGGCACCATGCTGACTTCTCTCTGGGAGAGTAATGCTTCTAACTATCTGTGCTTTGATTCGTTCCTGGGATTCCAGTAATAGATTCCGATGGACATGGGATTGTTTACTGTAACCTGTGGACCTTGATCTTGACGATGAAACACAGAAATTGTGTCGGAATTGAATACAACAGGCACCATGCTGACTTCTCCGCGGGAGAGTAATGCTTCTAACTATCTGTGCTCTGATTCGTTCCTGGGATTCCAGTAATAGATTCCGATGGACATGGGAAGGTTTACTGTAACCTGTGGACCTTCAACGTGACGATGAAACACATAAATTGCGTCGGAATTGAATACAACAGGCACGATGCAGACTTCTCTCCGGGAGAGTAATGCTTCTAACTATCTGTGCTTTGATTGGTTCCTGGGATTCCAGTAATAGATTCCGATGTACATGGGAATGTATAATGTAACCTTTGGACCTTCAACTTAACGATGAAACATAGAAAGTGCGTCGGAATTGAATACAACAGGCACCATGCAGACTTCTCTCCGGGAGAGCAATGCTTCTAACTGTCTCTGCTTCGATTCTTTCCTGGGATGCCAGTTATAGATTCCGATGGACATGGGAAGGATTACTGTAACCTGTGATCCTTCATCTTGACGATGAAACACATAAAATGCGTCGGAATTGAATACAACAGGCACCATGCTGACTTCTCTCCGGGAGAGTAATTCTTCTAACTATCTGTGCTTTGATTCGTTCCTGGGATTCCAGTAATAGATTACGATGGACATGGGAAGGTTTACTGTAACCTGTGGACCTTCACCGTGACGATGAAGCACAAGAAATTGCGTCGGATTTAAATACAACAGGCACCATGCCGACTTCTCTCCGGGAGAGTAATGCTTCTAACTATCTGTGCTTTGATTCGTTCCTGGGATTCCAGTAATAGATTCCGATGGACATGGGAAGGTTTACTGTAACCTGTGGACCTTCAACGTGACGATGAAACACATAAATTGCGTCGGAATTGAATACAACAGGCACCATGCCGACTTCTCTCCAGGAGAGTAATGCTTCTATCTGTGCTTTGATTCGTTCCTTTGATTCCAGTAATAGATTCCGATGGACATAGGAGCGTTTACTGTAACCTGTGGACCTTCAACGTGACGATGAAGCACAGAAATAGCGTCGGAATTGAATACAACAGGTACCATGCCGACTTCTCTCCGTGAGAGTAATTCTTCTAACTATCTGTGCTTTGATTCGTTCCTGGTATTCCAGTAATAGATTCCGATGGACATGGGAAGGTTTACTGTAACCTGTGGACCTTCAACGTGTCGATGAAGCACAGAAATTGCGTCGGAATTGAATACAACAGGCACGATGCAGACTTCTCTCCGGGAGAGTAATGCTTCTAACTGTCTCTGCTTTGATTCTTTCCTGGGATGCCAGTTATAGATTCCGATGGACATGGGAAGGTTTACTGTAACCTGTGGACCTTCATCTTGACGATGAAACACAGAAATTGCGTCGGAATTGAATACAACATGCACCATGCCGACTTCTCTCCGGCAGACTCATGCTTCTAACTATCTGTGCTTTGATTCGTTCCTGGGATTCCAATAATAGATTCCGATGGACATGGGAATGTATACTGTAACCTTTGGACCTTCAACTTAATGATGAAACACAGAAATTGCGTCGTAATTGAATACAACAGGCACTATTCCGACTTCTGTCAGGAAGAGTAATACTTCTAACTGTCCCTGCTTTGATTCTTTCCTGGGATGCCAGTAATAGATTCCGATGGACATGGGAAGGTTTAATGTAACCTGTGGACCTTCAACGTGACGATGAAGCACAGAAATTGCGTCGGAATTGAATACAACAGGCACCATGCCGACTTCTCTCCGGGAGAGTAATGCTTCTAACTATCTGTGCTTTGATTCTTTCCTGGGATTCCAGTAATAGATTCCGATGGACATGGGATTGTTTACTGTAACCTGTGGACCTTCATCTTGACGATGAAACACAGAAATTGCGTCGGAATAGAATACAACAGGCACCATGCTGACATCTCCGCGGGAGAGTAATGCTTCTAACTATCTGTGCTCTGATTCGTTCCTGGGATTCCAGTAATAGATTCCGATGGACATGGGATGGTTTACTGTAACCTGTGGACCTTCAACGTGACGATGAAGCACAGAAATTGCGTCGGAATTGAATACAACACGCAGCATGCCGACTTCTCTCCGGGAGAGTTATGCCTCTAACTATCTGTGCTTTGATTCGTTCCTGGGATTCCAGTAATAGATTCCGATGGACATGGGAATGTATACTGTAACCTTTGGACCTTCAACTTAACGATGAAACACAGAAATTGCGTCGTATTTGAATACAACAGGCACCATGCCGACTTCTGTCCGGGAGAGTAATAATTCTAACTGTCTCTGCTTTGATTCTTTCCTGGGATGCCAGTAATAGATTCCGATGGACATGGGAAGGTTTACTGTAACCTGTGGACCTTCAACGTGACGATGAAGCACAGAAATTGCGTCGGAATTGAATACAACAGGCACCATGCCGACTTCTGTCCGGGAGAGTAATACTTCTAACTGTCTCTGCTTTGATTCTTTCCTGGGATGCCAGTAATAGATTCCGATGGACATGGGAAGGATTACTGTAACCTGTGGACTTTCAACTTGACGATGAAGCACAGAAATTGCGTCGGAATTGAATACAACAGGCACCATGCAGACTTCTCTCCGGGAGAGTAATGCTTCTAACTGTCTCTGCTTTGATTCTTTCCTGGGATGCCAGTTATAGATTCCGATGGACATGGGAAGGTTTACTGTAACCTGTGGACCTTCATCTTGACGAAGATACACAGAAATTGCGTCGGAATTGAATACAACAGGCGCAATGATGACTTCTCTCCGGGAGAGTGATGCTTCTAACTATCTGTGCTTTGATTCGTTCCTGGGATTCCAGAAACAGATTCCGATGGACATGGGAAGGTTTACTGTAACCTGTGGACCTTCAACATGAAGATGAAGCACAGAAATAGCGTCGGAATTGAATACAACATGCACCATGCCGACTTCTCTCCGGCAGAGTAATGCTTCTAACTATCTGTGCTTTGATTGGTTCCTGGGATTCCAGTAATAGATTCCGATGGACATGGGAGTGTATACTGTAACCTTTGGACCTTCAACTTAACGAAGAAACACAGCAATTTCGTCGTAATTGAATACAACAGGCACCATGCCGACTTCTGTCCGGGAGAGTAATAGTTGTAACTGTCTCTGCTTTGATTCTTTCCTGGGCTGCCAGAAAATAGATTCCGATGGACATGGGAAGGTTTACTGTAACCTGTGGACCTTCAACGTGACGATGAAGCACAGAAATTGCGTCGGAATTGAATACGACAGGCACCATGCAGACTTCTCTCTGGGAGAGTAATGCTTCTAACTATCTGTGCTTTGATTCGTTCCTGGGATTCCAGTAATAGATTCCGATGGACATGGGAAGGTTTACAGTAACCTGTGGACCTTCATCTTGACGATGAAACACAGAAATTGCGTCGGAATTGAATACAACAGGCACCATGCTGACTTCTCTGCGGGAGAGTAATGCTTCTAACTATCTGTGCTCTGATTCGTTCCTCGGATTCCAGTAATAGATTCCGATGGACATGGGAAGGTTTACTGTAACCTGTGGACCTTCAACGTGACGATGAAGCACAGAAATTGCGTCGGAATTGAATACAACAGGCACCATGCCGACTTCTGTCCGGGAGAGTAATACTTCTAACTGTCTCTGCTTAGATTCTTTCCTGGGATGCCAGTAATTGATTAATATGGACTTGGGAAGGTTTACTGTAACCTGTGGACCTTCAACGTGACGATGAAGCACAGAAATTGCGTCGTAATTGAATACAACATGCACCATGCCTACTTCTCTCCGGGAGAGTAATGCTTCTAACTATCTGTGCTTTGATTCGTTCCTGGGATTCCAGTAATAGATTCCTATGGACATGGGAATGTATACTGTAGCCTTTGGACCTTCAACTTAACGATGAAACACAGAAATTGCGTCGTAATTGAATGCAACAGGCACCATGCCGACTTCTGTCCGGGAGAGTAATACTTCTAACTGTCTCTGCTTTGATTCTTTCCTGGGATGCCAGTAATAGATTCCGATGGACATGGGAAGGTTTACTGTAACCTGTGGACCTTCAACGTGACGATGATGCACAGAAATTGCGTCGGAATTGAATACAACAGGCACCATGCTGACTTCTCTCCGGTAGAGTAATGCTTCTAACTATGTGTGCTTTGATTCGTTCCTGGGATGCCAGTAATAGATTCCGATGGACATGGGAAGGTTTAATGTAACCTGTGGACCTTCAACGTGACGATGAAGCACAGAAATTGCGTCGGAATTGAATACAACAGGCACCATGCCGACTTCTCTCCGGGAGAGTAATGCTTCTAACTATCTGTGCTTTGATTCTTTCCTGGGATTCCAGTAATAGATTCCGATGGACATGGGATTGTTTACTGTAACCTGTGGACCTTCATCTTGACGATGAAACACAGAAATTGCGTCGGAATAGAATACAACAGGCACCATGCTGACTTCTCCGCGGGAGAGTAATGCTTCTAACTATCTGTGCTCTGATTCGTTCCTGGGATTCCAGTAATAGATTCCGATGGACATGGGATGGTTTACTGTAACCTGTTGACCTTCAACGTGACGATGAAGCACAGAAATTGCGTCGGAATTGAATACAACACGCAGCATGCCGACTTCTCTCCGGGAGAGTTATGCCTCTAAATATCTGTGCTTTGATTCGTTCCTGGGATTCCAGTAATAGATTCCGATGGACATGGGAATGTATACTGTAACCTTTGGACCTTCAACTTAACGATGAAACACAGAAATTGCGTCGTAATTGAATACAACAGGCACCATGCCGACTTCTGTCCGGGAGAGTAATAATTCTAACTGTCTCTGCTTTGATTCTTTCCTGGGATGCCAGTAATAGATTCCGATGGACATGGGAAGGTTTACTGTAACCTGTGGACCTTCAACGTGACGATGAAGCACAGAAATTGCGTCGGAATTGAATACAACAGGCACCATGCCGACATCTGTCCGGGAGAGTAATACTTCTAACTGTCTCTGCTTTGATTCTTTCCTGGGATGCCAGTAATAGATTCCGATGGACATGGGAAGGATTACTGTAACCTGTGGACTTTCAACTTGACGATGAAGCACAGAAATTGCGTCGGAATTGAATACAACAGGCACCATGCAGACTTCTCTCCGGGAGAGTAATGCTTCTAACTGTCTCTGCTTTGATTCTTTCCTGGGATGCCAGTTATAGATTCCGATGGACATGGGAAGGTTTACTGTAACCTGTGGACCTTCATCTTGACGAAGATACACAGAAATTGCGTCGGAATTGAATACAACAGGCGCAATGATGACTTCTCTCCGGGAGAGTAATGCTTCTAACTATCTGTGCTTTGATTCGTTCCTGGGATTCCAGAAACAGATTCCGATGGACATGGGAAGGTTTACTGTAACCTGTGGACCTTCAACATGAAGATGAAGCACAGAAATAGCGTCGGAATTGAATACAACATGCACCATGCCGACTTCTCTCCGGCAGAGTAATGCTTCTAACTATCTGTGCTTTGATTGGTTCCTGGCATTCCAGTAATAGATTCCGATGGACATGGGAATGTATACTGTAACCTTTGGACCTTCAACTTAACGAAGAAACACAGCAATTTCGTCGTAATTGAATACAACAGGCACCATGCCGACTTCTGTCCGGGAGAGTAATAGTTGTAACTGTCTCTGCTTTGATTCTTTCCTGGGCTGCCAGAAAATAGATTCCGATGGACATGGGAAGGTTTACTGTAACCTGTGGACCTTCAACGTGACGATGAAGCACAGAAATTGCGTCGGAATTGAATACGACAGGCACCATGCTGACTTCTCTCTGGGAGAGTAATGCTTCTAACTATCTGTGCTTTGATTCGTTCCTGGGAATCCAGCAATAGATTCCGATGGACATGGGAAGGTTTACTGTAACCTGTGGACCTTCATCTTGACGATGAAACACAGAAATTGCGTCGGAATTGAATACAACAGGCACCATGCTGACTTCTCTGCGGGAGAGTAATGCTTCTAACTGTCTCTGCTTAGATTCTTTCCTGGGATGCCAGTAATTGATTAATATGGACTTGGGAAAGTTTACTGTAACCTGTGGACTGTCAACGTGACGATGAAGCACAGAAATTGCGTCGTAATTGAATACAACATGCACCATGCCTACTTCTCTCCGGGAGAGTAATGCTTCTAACTATCTGTGCTTTGATTCGTTCCTGGGATTCCAGTAATAGATTCCGATGGACATGGGAATGTATACTGTAACCTTTGGACCTTCAACGTAACGATGAAACACAGAAATTGCGTCGTAATTGAATGCAACAGGCACCATGCCGACTTCTGTCCGGGAGAGTAATACTTCTAACTGTCTCAGCTTTGATTCTTTCCTGGGATGCCAGTAATAGATTCCGATGGACATGGGAAGGTTTACTGTAACCTGTGGACCTTCAACGTGACGATGATGCACAGAAATTGCGTCGGAATTGAATACAACAGGCACCATGCTGACTTCTCTCCGGTAGAGTAATGCTTCTAACTATGTGTGCTTTGATTCGTTCCTGGGATTCCAGTAATAGATTCCAAAGGACATGGGAAGGTTTACTGTAACCTGTGGACCTTCAACGTGACGATGAAGCACAGAAATTGCGTCGGAATTGAATACAACATACACCATGCCGACTTCTCTCCGGGAGAGTAATACTTCTAACTGTCTCTGATTTGATTCTTTCCTGGGATGCCAGTAATAGATTCCGATGGACATGGGAAGGTTTACTGTAACCTGTGGCCCTTCATCGTGACCATGAAGCACAGAAATTGCTTCGGAATTGAATACAACATGCACCATGCCGACTTCTCTCCGGGAGAGTAATGCTTCTAACTATCTGTGCTTTGATTCGTTCCTGGGATTCCAGTAATAGATTCCGATGGACATGGGAATGTATACTGTAACCTTTGGACCTTCAACTTAACGATGAAACACAGAAATTGCGTCGGAATTGAATACAACAGGCACCATGCCGACATCTGTCCGGGAGAATAATGCTTCTAACTGTCTCTGCTTTGATTCTTTCCTGGGATGCCAGTAATAGATTCCGATGGAAATGGGAAGGTTTACTGTAACATGTGGACCTTCAACGTGACAATGAAGCACAGAAATTGTGTCGGAATTGAATACAACAACCACCATGCTGACTTCTCTCCGGGAGAGTAATGCCTCTAACTATCTGTGCTTTGACTCGTTCCTGGGATTCCAGTAATAGATTCCGATGGACATGGGAAGGTTTACTGTAACCTTTGGACCTTCAACTTAACGATGAAACACAGAAATTGCGTCGGAATTGAATACAACAGGCACCATGCCGACTTCTGTCCGGGAGAGTAATACTTCTAACTGTCTCTGCTTTGATTCTTTCCTGGGATGCCAGTAATAGATTCCGATGGTAATGGGAAGGTTTACTGTAACCTGTGGACCTTCAACGTGACGATGAAGCACAGAAATTGCGTCGGAATTGAATACAACATGCACCATGCCGACTTCTCTCCGGGAGAGTAATGCTTCTAACTATCTGTGCTTTGATTCGTTCCTGGGATTCCAGTAAGAGATTCCGATGGACATGGGAATGTATACTGTAACCTTTGGACCTTCAACTTAACGATGAAACACAGAAATTGCGTCGGAATTGAATACAACATGCACCATGCCGACTTCTCTCCGGAAGAGTAATGCTTCCAACTATCTGTGCTTTGATTCGTTCCTGGGATTCCAGTAATAGCTTCCGATGGACATGGGAAGGTTTACTGTAACCTTCGGACCTTCAACATAACGATGAAACACAGAAATTGCGTCGGAATTGAATACAACAGGCCCCATGCCGACTTCTGTCCCGGAGATTAATACTTCTAACTGTCTCTGCTTTGATTCTTTCCTGGGATGCCAGTAATAGATTCCAATGGACATGGGAAGGTTTACCGTAACCTGTGGACCTTCAACGTGACGATGAAGCACAGAAATTGCGTCGGAATTGAATACAACAGGCACCATGCTGACTTCTCTCCGGGAGAGTAATGCTTCTAAGTATCTGTGCTTTGATTCGTTCCTTGGATTCCAGTAATAGATTCCGATGGACATGGGAATGTATACTGTAACCTTTGGACCTTCAACTTAACGATGAAACATAGAAAGTGCGTCGGAATTGAATACAACAGGCACCATGCCGACTTCTGTCCGGGAGAGTAATACTTCTAACTGTCTCTGCTTAGATTCTTTCCTGGGATGCCAGTAATAGATTAATATGGACTTGGGAAGGTTTACTGTAACCTGTGGACCTTCAACGTGACGATGATGCACAGAAATTGCGTCGGAATGGAATACAACAGGCACCATGCTGACTTCTCTCCGGTAGAGTAATGCTTCTAACTATGTGTGCTTTGATTCGTTCCTGGGATTCCAGTAATAGATTCCGATGGACATGGGAAGGTTTACTGTAACCTGTGGACCTTCAATGTGACGATGAAGCACAGATATTGCGTCGGAATTGAATACAACATACACCATGCCGACTTCTCTCCGGGAGAGTAATGCTTCTAACTATCTGTGCTTTGATTCGTTCCTGGGATTCCAGTAATAGATTCCGATGAACATGGGAATGTATACTGTAACCTGTGGACCTTCAACTTAACGAAGAAACACAGAAAATGCGTCGGAATTGAATACAACAGGAACCATGCCGACTTCTGTCCGGGAGAGTAATACTTCTAACTGTCTCTGATTTGATTCTTTCCTGGGATGCCAGTAATAGATTCCGATGGACATGGGAAGGTTTACTGTAACCTGTGGACCTTCAACGTGACGATGAAGCACAGAAATTGCGTCGGAATTGAATACAACATGCACCATGCCGACTTCGCTCCGGGAGAGTAATGCTTCTAACAATCTGTGCTTTGATTCGTTCGTGGGATTCCAGTAATAGATTCCGATGGACATGGGAATGTATACTGTAACCTTTGGACCTTCAACTTAACAATGAAACACAGAAATTGCGTCGGAATTGAATACAACAGGCACCATGCCGACATCTGTCCGGGAGAGTAATGCTTCTAACTGTCTCTGCTTTGATTCTTTCCTGGGATGCCAGTAATAGATTCCGATGGAAATGGGAAGGTTTACTGTAACATGTGGACCTTCAACGTGACAATGAAGCACAGAAATTGTGTCGGAATTGAATACAACAGGCACCATGCTGACTTCTCTCCGGGAGAGTAATGCTTATAAAGGCACATTTGCATGCCGAGCGTGAGTTTCCTCGGAAACGCGAGATATTAATTAAATAAATAATCAGTGACAAATAAATAAAGCCTATGGCACACAACTGCAGCGCTGTGTCGCTGATAAAACAAAAGTACATTTTCGTTAGTCGTATGTTTGATTAAAAAAAAAAAAGGAGAGCTCTCGTTGAAGTGGTGCGAGAAGCACGTATTTTAGTTTATTGTCTGGCACACCGCCATATTTCATGATATAGAAAATTACTGCGAGTTGCAACCATACTAGGCACTCGATTCTGAAAAGAATTTATATTTATAAAAGTAAGTAGGATTATGAACTGTAGGCTTATTCATTGAATATATCTGATTTAACTAACTGTGTAATTTTTTGTTTAGTAGACAATCACCTCTGTACGACGTTTTGGCATGGCTGGCAAATTATTGTAATATTGAGATTTAGATTATGAGTCCGCACCTACCGCAGCAGTCTTTGGAAACGATTTAATTACGAAGTCCGATTATTTCAGTTTTATTTCACGGTCAACTACGAGTAACATTGCCTTTACGAAAAAGCCATTGTCAAGCGTCTGATACCGAATAATCAAAACCTGACGACTCATAGGAGAGCCAATCAGACAGATAAAAATAATTAATATTTTATTTTATTTTATTTTATTTTATTTATTTTATATTGGCGACTGCGTGTCGGACTTGTTATTTTGTCATTTGTTACATTGTTCTCTTTGTTTCATGTGAAAAATCAACCTTCTGGTCCTGGACTTGACTATATGAGAAATAAAAAAAAAAAAAAATCAGAAGATATTTGCCAATTATAAAATTTTGCGGGAAGACGCAAAGAAGCTTCCAGCAAAATAAGGTAAGACGCAGCATCTTTGCATTAGCAGGCTTGACCAGACGTATAATTCAGTGTATTAGCTTTTCAGTAAAATTCTGTAGTGTTTCTTTTCCGCATAACAGTTTCAGTGATAAATTCCATTCTCAGTATTTTTCCTTAAACAATAACGTATGCAACAATACCAATACACGAGTGTACAATATGGCCGACTTCTGTACGATATCATGTAACATGGCCAGCAGCCATTACCAATAATCTCAAATTCAGTTTATATTTTTAAATTAACAGACAGCCATTGTTGCTACGACCGATTCATGCTCAACTGCATTTTATTTTAAAACCAGTGTCAAACATTAATTTCTTGAAATATATAGCACGTGTGGCATGGTAATAACTAGAAAACAATACGCAAAAATGGAACAGCAAAGACGTACTATTCAGACGCAATCCGACTCGGACGAGAGACAAATGTTAGAAAATGACTTTACGACAGCAACCGGTAGTGACGATACATCAAATATTGACGCAAGTGTCAACGGAAATTTTGACAATAGGCCGTCCACCACAAAAATTTCAAAGTCTCAGTCACAGCCCATGTTAATACATGACGTCACGTCTAATGACGCGGCGGGGGCAGAGACCTTGCAAACAGTAAACATTGCCAACATGTTACAAATGCTAATGAAACAAAACGCAGAAAATATGGCAACCTTAAGGATGCAGAACGCGGAAAACATGGCAACCTTAAAGACACAAAATGAACAGTTAAAGACACAAAATGACGAAATTAAATCTGATCTCATAGCAATCAAGGCATGTAATGACACTTTGTGTAAACGTGTGGAACTTATAGACGCCACACTGACCGAACAGATGACTGAACTCAGTACGAAATTTTCCAAGCTTAATACGAGACAAGAAAAGACTACAAATGACGTAGCACTTTTACAGACACAATTAAAAAACCTTAATGTCACGTGTGAGGCTCTTACTGAACAAATTCAAACATATCCTTCAGTACACGACAACCTTGAAAAACGAATTACTGACGTGCAGAATAAATTTGACGATGTTGAACAACACCTGACTGACATCTTACAATCTGATGCCACAGCTCATTTTCAAAATATTAATAAAGAATTTCATGATTGGGTAGAGAACAAAGACAAACATTTTGATAGATGCATACGTGAAAATTTACCAACAATTGTGCACGACTCCGTAGCGGAATACATCACTAATAACAAACAGCTGATTAGTGATGCAGTACAATCCGTCACTGCACCCATGAGACAATTCACCGATCAACCACAGTCTGAATGTAACGAAAATATCAGTCAAAATGTACAGTTCAGAAATCAATATACATTCGAGTATGACGCACACATACCGCACACAACATACACACAAGAACAAAACACACCACGACAACAACACATACCACAACGTGCAAACACAAACACAAGCTATTATCATGGTAAACCACAGCAACATTATCGTAATTACTCGCCAGCTGAGCATTGCAGTAATTACAGTGGAACAAATCCATATCGTAATGCAAAGGAAGACGAAAGCTTAATAAAACACAGGCAATTTCAGGCTTTTATCTCAGAGAAACGAACCATTCATCCGGTGATTTTTCTTAAATCTTTTAGTAACGCATTTCCACGCACTTGGAGTGACCTGAAAAAGATTTCATATATTGTCGGTTACATCCAAGGCGATGCAGCTGTCTGGGCATACAGTCAAGCTGACGTATGTACCACGTACAGTGAGTTTGAGCGTGCTTTTCTGAACAAATTCTGGTCGCAATCCGTCCAGGAGCGACTCAGAAGACAAATTTTAGAACCTGAAACTTTTAACAGTAAAAATGGTAACTTACGTAGATATTTTGAAAAATACTTGAACATGGGACATTTTTTAGACGAACCAGTCGCAACACGTGATATACTCCGAGCGTTGAAGGCCAAATTGCCTTTCAACATTAAGGAAAAACTTCTACATATCCCGGATGACGATTCAGATTATTTTTTAACAGCTTTAGATTCGGTTGACATGTTACTTGAAGATCAGCGCTTCGCGCGGCAAAACAGCAGCCACAATGTTTACACTAGTGGTATGCAAAACATGCAGGCTTGCCAACACAATTCTGGCGCGCCCACAGTTGGATACGCGGTACAACAAAAACAGCAAACTCACATGCCGTCTCAGTACGGAAATCAAAATCAACACGCGTATTCCAATACGAACAATAGTTACAACAGTAATAACATTTCATGCGGCAATCCATACAAAAGGCACCGCGGTAATAACTGCAACGGTAACAACGGATACAAAGGTAATAACAAAAACACAAACAGAAATAGAAATAATAATAACTACGAGCCAAGACAGCATCAAGGTTGGACTCGTAACGATCAGTACTTTCATTCAAACTCTGCTTTACCACAGCAGCCACCAGGTCAAAATTGGAGCATACCTTACGACCGACAGGTAAGTTATAATGCGCAACAGCAACAACAACCGCAAAAGTTTGGAGATCATAATAGGCAATATCCGAATGTGAATATAATAGAAATGACACCTGATGCACAACCTCAATCTGTGTCAGTACCTAGTACAAATGATAATCCAACAAACTAGAAACAGTCACTACTTTGCCCCAGGTCGTGGCTGAAGAATCCTTGGGGGGCGGCTTCAATGTTAATCAGTTATTTGACACCACACTTGAACAACAGAATAATGATATGCCGAGTAATTCTAAACAAAAACTACCTGTTTTATTTATAAGATACAACCACAATAACAATATATCAGATGAACTTTTACAAGACAGTACACAATGTCGTTTAAACACAAATGAAATTGTTTTAGCATCCACTACTGGTGTAGTAGGTGGGATTCCAACTACTATTATCCTAGATACAGGTGCAGCTGTGAGCGTTTTATCTTTTAATTTTTATAAAAAGATGTGTGAATTGGAACCTGTGCCTGAGTTTCCTGCCCAAAACTGTAAAATAACTACTGCACTAGGTAATAAGTCATGTAGGGTTACGAAGCAAGTTTTTGTAAACGTTAAAATAGGTAATGGAACCGTACAATGGCCATTCCTGGTTGTACAAAACCTTGTGACAAATTGCATATTAGGAATAGATATTATGAGCGAGAAGGACTGCATTATAGACTTCTCCAAAGGTAAATGTATTTTAAATGATAAAGGCAGTGTAATTATTATTGATTTGGACAGGAGAACTCTAAAGCATGACAAACACTGTACAGGGTACAAGGTACAGTTAGTACTTGACAAAGACATTCAAGACATGCAAACACACTCATCTGACAGAGAGCTAATGGACTTGAAAACATTGCTTGATCATAAGATAAGTGAAGCTACAGCTTTCAGTGTACATGAACGTATAAAACTACAGGAAGTGTTGTCCAAATATTTACAAGTTTTTACCAAACGATTAGGTGTTATCAACACGTATGTGTACAAGATTGAAGTCAAGCCTCACAAGATCTTCTACCATAAGACATATAACGTACCGTTATCTCAACGACCTGCTGTGTGGCAAGAACTAAAACAAATTACAACATAGATTATAAGTAGTATAGAAATTTTCATTTCAGCGTTCCAGAGTCGCAGTTGAAGACAGAAGAACTTTTCTTTCAACGCCGCGGTTCCACCGAGAAGACTGAATATTAAAGTAAAATTTATGATTACGTAGCAGCGAATGATATATAAATTTTTCACGGAACATTTGTGACTGTAGGTACCACTGACTTGCTATGACACCTGACGAACCGACAGACGTCATCTGTGAAGCGATCTTTTACTTCGAGAAATAGATTAGACGCACATCTCTCAGCAAGAAAAGCATCTACCAGTAGTCAAGGCCACACAGACACACTACACACACGCACAAAACGCGAGGAATCGAACATTTTCTCTCTCTTACTATTTTGAATATTTATTGAGTAGTGAAAACGCCTGGTCTTGCCTACTGATGTAATGAATGTTGTGTCTAACCTATCTTAATTTCAGATGACATCACAAAAAACATCGATAATATCCCAGCAAAACCGCTAAAGAGGATGTAAATATCTGCAATTCATGTAATCAAATATGACACAATGTAATAACCTATAGCTATGTAATGATGATGTAAACATGTTTATGTGCAACTGTATTATGTTTATGCTAAGAAAATATGTGACGTGTGTATGTATTATTACTTATGTTTTTTTTAAACTGATGTATAATGTAACTGTTACTGTGTGAAAATTTGAACGATAACGAGTGCCAAAATGTGAAAAACTTTTAAAAAAAAAAAAAAAATTGCGTAGTGAACCACTATTCACGGACATTAACGTACATTACCAAGTCTGCAACTACGCAGAAACCTATGTGAAAGAAACTGTTAATGACATTCATGATGCATCGTACCTTTGTTAACGCGATGAACGATTTCTTCGATGAGTAACCACGAACATTTAGGTGAGCTATATTTAAAAAAAAAAAACTGAATATGTGAAGTGCATAATTCGTGCATCGTCTAGTGACATTACTACAGTACCCAACTTCAAGATGTTAACTGGATTAAATGGACACAAAGTGCCTGTCCAGAAAACAACACGACGGGTGGAAGAGTTTTGGTTGGAACTTCAGGGAATGAAATGTTCTCGAAATGTGACGGACACGCTTACCTGGACTGTCCAAGGATCGACGCCAGCTATGTGCCGTCCGAGGTTCTGCAACCAAACTTCCACGGAATATCGAAAACGAACTGCATATGGACTAATTACTCGACGGGTCACGTCTGATCTGTAATAAACAATGCTTTTTGTCACAACGAACTGCATCACAACGACTATAATGGAAATAGGAAATGGACATGCTTATGTATCAATCACGTTGTTATACAGCGATGTTACTGTGATCAAAAAACTTTACCACGACGACACTAACCTGTGAAACAGTACTGTGCAGTAGATGAATATAAACCGTAATAACGACACGATGTGTATAGGTCAACGCACCTGAAACAACAGAACATTTTTCTTTGAAGTATTTCAAAACAATACTATGTAACTAAGAACATTCAACAATCTAAAGTTGTATTGTATTATAACAAATATTGTAATTTTAAAACTAAGTTACCTGTCATAGAATGTAGTCTTCATATGTAATCTTGGTGCAATATTTTCTTTGTGCAACTACTAAGAAATGCGCGCGCACACGAACAATATGAACTGCAATACTGTGCCGCGTGATCTAAATTTACGAAATAGCGGCAGTGCCGTAGTTACACAGACGCTTCTGCGCATGCGCGCACTCTGTTTTGCCAACATAAGAACTTTTTCGGCGCACGCGCGTCATTCAAATTTTGTGTATAATATACAGTATAATGTAAGTCATGTAAATAGTTGTAGATAACTTAGATTTTCTTGTGCCTTTAGGTGAATTGCTCGCCTGCAGGTGTGTCCTTTCGCCTCGCAATTCAGGGGGCAATATAAAGGCACATTTGCATGCCGAGCGTGAGTTTCCTCGGAAACGCGAGATATTAATTAAATAAATAATCAGTGACAAATAAATAAAGCCTATGGCACACAACTGCAGCGCTGTGTCGCTGATAAAACAAAAGTACATTTTCGTTAGTCGTATGTTTGATTAAAAAAAAAAAAGGAGAGCTCTCGTTGAAGTGGTGCGAGAAGCACGTATTTTAGTTTATTGTCTGGCACACCGCCATATTTCATGATATAGAAAATTACTGCGAGTTGCAACCATACTAGGCACTCGATTCTGAAAAGAATTTATATTTATAAAAGTAAGTAGGATTATGAACTGTAGGCTTATTCATTGAATATATCTGATTTAACTAACTGTGTAATTTTTTGTTTAGTAGACAATCACCTCTGTACGACGTTTTGGCATGGCTGGCAAATTATTGTAATATTGAGATTTAGATTATGAGTCCGCACCTACCGCAGCAGTCTTTGGAAACGATTTAATTACGAAGTCCGATTATTTCAGTTTTATTTCACGGTCAACTACGAGTAACATTGCCTTTACGAAAAAGCCATTGTCAAGCGTCTGATACCGAATAATCAAAACCTGACGACTCATAGGAGAGCCAATCAGACAGATAAAAATAATTAATATTTTATTTTATTTTATTTTATTTTATTTATTTTATATGCTTCTAACTATCTGTGCTTTGATTCGTTCCTGGGATTCCAGTAATAGATTCCGATGGACATGGGAAGGTTTACTGTAACCTGTGGAACTTCATCTTGACGATGAAACACAGAAATTGCGTCGGAATTGAATACAACAGGCACCATGCCGACTTCTCTCCGGGAGAGTAATACTTCTAACTGTCTCTGCTTTGGTTCTTTCCTGGGATGCCAGTAATAGATTCCGATGGACATGGGAAGGTTTACTGTAACCTGTGGACCTTCAACGTGACGATGAAGCAAAGAAATTGCGTCGGAATTGAATACAACATGCACCATGCCGACTTCTCTTCGGGAGAGTAATGCTTCTAACTATCTGTGATTTGATTCGTTCCTGGGATTCCAGTAATAGATTCCGATGGACAGCGGGATGTATACTGTAACCTTTGGACCTTCAACTTAACGATGAAACACAGAAATTGCGTCGGAATTGAATACAACAGGCACCATGCGACTTCTGTGAGGGAGAGTAATACTTCCAACTGTCTCTGCTTTGATTCTTTCCTGGGATGCAAGTAATAGATTCCGATGGACATGGGAAGGTTTACTGTAACCTGTGGACCTTCAACGTGACGATGTAGCACAGAAATTGCGTCGGAATTGAATACAACATGCACCATGCCGACTTCTCTCCTTGAGAGTAATGCCTCTAACTATCTGTGCTTTGACTCGTTCCTGGGATTCCAGTAATAGATTCCGATGGACATGGGAAGGTTTACTGTAACCTTTGGACCTTCAACTTAACGATGAAACACAGAAATTGCGTCGGAATTGAATACAACAGGCACCATGCCGACTTCTGTCCGGGAGAGTGATACTTCTAACTGTCTCTGCTTTGATTCTTTTCTGGGATGCCAGTAATAGATTCCGATGGTAATGGGAAGGTTTACTGTAACCTGTGGACCTTCAACGTGACGATGAAGCACAGAAATTGCGTCGGAATTGAATACAACATGCACCATGCCGACTTCTCTCCGGGAGAGTAATGCTTCTAACTATCTGTGCTTTGATTCGTTCCTGGGATTCCAGTAAGAGATTCCGATGGACATGGGAATGTATACTGTAACCTTTGGGCCTTCAACTTAACGATGAAACACAGAAATTGCGTCGGAATTGAATACAACAGGTACCATGCCGACATCTGTCCGGGAGAGTAATGCTTCTAACTGTCTCTGCCTTGATTCTTTCCTGGGATTCCAGTAATAGATTCCGATGGACATGGGAAGGCTTACTGTAACCTGTGGACCTTCATCTTGACGATGAAACACAGAAATTGCGACGGAATTGAATACAACAGGCACCATGCCGACTTCTGTCCGGGAGAGTAATACTTCTAACTGTCTCTGCTTTGATTCTTTCCTGGGATGCCAGTAATAGATTCCGATGGACATGGGAAGGTTTACTGTAACCTGTGGACCATCAACGTGACGATGAAGCACAGGAATTGCGTCGGATTTGAATACGACAGGCACCATGCTGACTTCTCTCCGGGTGAGTAATGCTTCTAACTACCTGTGCTTTGATTCGTTCCTGGGAATCCACTAATACATTCCGATGGACATGGGAAGGTTTACTGTAACCTGTCGACCTTCATCTTGACGATGAAACACAGAAATTGCGTCGGAATTGAATACAACAGGCACCATGCTGACTTCTCTCCTGGAGAGTAATGCTTCTAACTATCTGTGCTTTGATTCGTTCCTGGGATTCCAGAAATAGATTCCGATGGACATGGGAAGGTTTACTGTAACCTGTGGACCTTCATCTTGCCGATGAAACACAGAAATTGCGTCGGATTGGAATACAACAGGCACCATGCCGGCTTCTGTCCGGGAGAGTAATACTTCTAACTGTCTGTGCTTTGATTCTTTGCTGGGATGCCAGTAATAGATTCCGATGGACATGGGAAGGTTTACTGTAACCTGTGGACCTTCAACGTGCCGATGAAGCACAGAAATTGCGTCGGAATTGAATACAACAGGCACCATGCCGACTTCTGTCCGGGAGAGTAATGCTTCTAACTGTCTGTGCGTTGATTCTTTCCTGGGATTCCAGTAATAGATTCCGAAGAACATGGGAAAGTTTACTGTAACCTGTGGACCTTCATCTTGACGATGAAACACAGAAATAGCGTCGGAATTGAATACAACAGGCACCATGCTGACCTCTCTCCGGGAGAGTAGTGCTTCCAACTATCTGTGCTTTGATTCGTTCCTGAGATTCCAGTAATAGATTCCGATGGACATGGGAAGGTTTACTGTAACCTGTGGACCTTCAACGTGACGATGAAGCACAGAAATTGAGTCGGAATTGAATACAACAGGCACCATGCCGACTTCTGTCCGGGAGAGTAATGCTTCAAACTATCTGTGCTTTGATTCGTTCCTGGGATTCCGGTAATAAATTCCGATGGACATGGGAAGGTTTACTGGAACCTGTGGACCTTCAACGTGACGATGAAGCACAGAAATTGCGTCGGAATTGAATACAACAGGCACCATGCCGACTTCTGTCCGGGAGAGTAATGCTTCTAACTGTCTGTGCTATGATTCTTTCCTGGGATTCCAGTAATAGATTCCGATGGACATGGGAAGGTTTACTGTAACCTGTGGACCTTGAACATGACGATGAAGCACAGAAATTGCGTCGGAATTAAATACAACAGGCACCATGCAGACTTCTGTCCGGAAGAGTAATGCTTTTAACTATCTGTGCTTTGATTCGTTCCTGGCATTCCAGTAATAGATTCAGATGGACATGGGAATGTATACTGTAACCTCTGGACCTTCAATTTAACGATGAAACACAGAAATTGGGTCGGAATTCAATACAACAGGCACCATGCCGACTACTGTCCGGGAGAGTAATACATCTAACTGTCTCTGCTTTGATTCTTTCCTCTGACGCCAGTAATAGATTCCGATGGACATCGGAAGGTTTACTGTAACCTGTGGACCTTCAACGTGACGATGAAGCACAGAAATTGCGTCGGAATCGAATACAACAGGCACCATGCTGACTTCTCTCCGGGAGAGTAATGCTTCTAACTATCTGTGCTTTGATTCGTTCCTGGGATTCCAGTAATAGATTCCGATGGACATGGGAAGGTTTACTGTAACCTGTGGACCTTCATCTAGACGATGAAACACAGAAATTGCGTTCGAATTGTATACAACAGGCACCATGCCGACTTCTGTCCGGGAGAGTAATGCTTCTAACTGTCTCTGCTTTGATTCTTTCCTGGGATTCCAGTAATAGATTCCGATGGACATGGGAAGGCTTACTGTAACCTGTGGACCTTCATCTTGACGATGAAACACAGAAATTCCGACGGAATTGAATACAACAGGCACCATGCCGACTTCTGTCCGGGAAAGTAATACTTCTAACTGCCTCTGCTTTGATTCTTTCCTGGGATGCCAGTAATAGATTCCGATGGACATGGGAAGGTTTACTGTAACCTGTGGACCTTCAACGTGACGATGAAGCACAGGAATTGCGTCGGATTTGAATACAACAGGCACCACGCTGACTTCTCTCCGGGAGAGTAATGCTTCTAACTATCTGTGCTTTGATTCGTTCCTGGGATTCCAGTAATACATTCCGATGGACATGGGAAGGTTTACTGTAACCTGTGGACCTTCATCTTGACGATGAAACACAGAAATTGCGTCGGAATTGAATACAACAGGCACCATGCTGACTTCTCTCCGGGAGAGTAATGCTTCTAACAATCTGTGCTTTGATTCGTTCCTGGGATTCCAGTAATAGATTCCGATGGACATGGGAAGGTTTACTGTAACCTGTGGACCTTCATCTTGCCGATGAAACACAGAAATTGCGTCGGAATGGAATACAAAAGGCACCATGCCAGCTTCTGTCCGGGAGAGTAATACTTCTAACTGTCTGTGCTTTGATTCTTTGCTGCGATGCCAGTAATAGATTCCGATGGACATGGGAAGTATACTGTAACCTGTGGACCTTCAACGTGCCGATGAAGCACAGAAATTGCGTCGGAATTGAATACAACAGGCACCATGCTGACTCCTATCCGGGAGAGTAATGCTTCTAACTATCTGTGTTTTGATTCGTTCCTGGGATTCCAGTAATAGATTCCGATGTAAATGGGAATGTTTACTGTAACCTGTGGACCTTCATCTTGACGATGATACACAGAAATTGCGTCGGAATTGAATACAACAGGCACCATGCCGACTTCTGTCCGGGAGAGTAATGCATCTAACTGTCTCTGCTTTGATTCTTTCCTGGGATTCCAGTAATAGATTCCGATGGACATGGGAAGGCTTACTGTAACCTGTGGACCTTCATCTTGACGATGAAACACAGAAATTGCGACGGAATTGAATACAACAGGCACCATGCCGACTTCTGTATGGGTGAGTAATACTTCTAACTGTCTTTGCTTTGACTCTTTCCTGGGATGCCAGTAATAGATTCCGATGGACATGGGAAGGTTTACTGTAACCTGTGGACTTTCAACGTGACGACGAAGCACAGGAATTGCGTCGGAATTGAATACAACAGGCACCATGCTGACTTCTCTCCGGGAGAGTAATGCTTCTAACCATCTGTGCTTTGACTCGTTCCTGGGATGCCAGTAATAGATTCCGATGGACATGGGAAGGTTTACTGTAACCTGTGGACCTTCATCTTGACGATGAAACACAGAAATTGCGTCGGACTTGAATACAACATGCACCATGCCGACTTCTCTCCGGGAGAGTAATGCTTCTAACTATCTGTGCTTTGATTCGTTCCTGGGATTCCAGTAATAGATTCCGATGGACATGGGAAATTATACTGTAACCTCTGGACCTTCAATTTAACGATGAAACACAGAAATTGGGTCGGAATTGAATACAACAGGCACCATGCCGACTTCTGTCCGGGAGAGTAATACATCTAACTGTCTCTGCTTTGATTCTTTCCTCTGACGCCAGTAATAGATTCCGATGGACATGGGAAGGTTTACTGTAACCTGTGGACCTTCAACGTGACGATGAAGCACAGAAATTGCGTCGGAATCGAATACAACAGGCACCATGCTGACTTCTCTCCGGGAGAGTAATGCTTCTAACTATCTGTGCTTGGATTCGTTCCTGGGATTCCAGTAATAGATTCCGATGGACATGGGAAGGTTTACTGTAACCTGTGGACCTTCATCTTGACGATGAAACACAGAAATTGCGTCGGAATTGAATACATCATTCACCATGCCGACTTCTGTCCGGGAGAGTAATGCTTCTAACTGTCTCTGCTTTGATTCTTTCCTGGGATTCCAGTAATAGATTCCGATGGACATGGGAAAGCTTACTGTAACCTGTGGACCTTCATCTTGACGATGAAACACAGATATTTCGACGGAATTGAATACAACAGGCTCCATGCCGACTTCTGTCCGGGAGAGTAATACTTCTAACTGTCTCTGCTTTGATTCTTTCCTGGGATGCCAGTAATAGATTCCGATGGACATGGGAAGGTTTACTGTAACCTGTGGACCTTCAACGTGACGATGAAGCACAGGAATTGCGTCGGATCTGAATACAACAGGCACCATGCTGACTTCTCTCCGGGAGAGTAATGCTTCTCACTATCTGTGCTTTGATTCTCTCCTGGGATTCCAGTATTACATTCCGATGGACATGGGAAGGTTTACTGTAACCTGTGGACCTTCATCTTGACGATGAAACACAGAAATTGCGTCGGAATTGAATACAACAGGCACCATGCTGACTTCTCTCCGGGAGAGTAATGCTTCTAACTATCTGTGCTTTGATTCGTTCCTGGGATTCCAGTAATAGATTCCGATGGACATGGGAGGGTTTACTGTAACCTGTGGACCTTCATCTTGCCGATGAAACACAGAAATTGCGTCGGAATGGAATACAACAGGCACCATGCCGGCTACTGTCCGGGAGAGTAATACTTCTAACTGTCTGTGCTTTGATTCTTTGCTGGGTTGCCAGTAATAGATTCCGATGGACATGGGAAGGTTTACTGTAACCTGTGGACCTTCAACGTGACGATGAAGCACAGAAATTGCGTCGGAATTGAATACAACAGGCACCATGCCGACTTCTGTCCGTTAGAGTAATGCTTCTAACTGTCTGTGCTTTGATTCTTTCCTGGGATTCCAGTAATAGATTCCGAAGAACATGGGAAAGTTTACTGTAACCTGTGGACCTTCATCTTGACGATGAAACACAGAAATTGCGTCGGAATTAAATACAACAGGCACCATGCCGACTTCTGTCCGGGAGAGTAATGCTTTTAACTATCTGTGCTTTGATTCGTTCCTGGGATTCCAGTAATAGATTCAGATGGACATGGGAATGTATACTGTAACCTTTGGACCTTCAACTTAACGATGAAACACAGAAATTGCGTCGGAATTGAATACAACAGGCACCATCCCGACTTCTGTCCGGGAGAGTAATACTTCTAACTGTCTCTGCTTTGATTCTTTCCTGGGATGCCAGTAATACATTCCGATGGACATGGGAAGGTTTACTGTAACCTGGGGACCTTCAACGTGACGATGAAGCACAGAAATTGCGTCGGAATTGAATTCAACAGGCACCATGCTGACTTCTATCCAGGAGAGTAATGCTTCTAACTATCTGTGCTTTGATTCGTTCCTGGGATTCCAGTAATAGATTCCGATGGACATGGGAAGGTTTACTGTAACCTGTGGACCTTCATCTTGACGATGATACACAGAAATTGCGTCGGAATTGAATACAACAGGCACCATGCCGACTTCTGTCCGGGAGAGTAATGCTTCTAACTGTCTCTCCTTTGATTCTTTCCTGGGATTCCAGTAATAGATTCCGATGGACATGGAAAGGCTTACTGTAACCTGTGGACCTTCATCTTGACGATGAAACACAGAAATTGCGACGGAATTGAATACAACAGGCAGCATGCCGACTTCTGTCCGGGAGAGTAATACTTCTAACTGTCATTGCTTTGATTCTTTCCTGGGATGCCAGTAATAGATTCCGATGGACATGGGAAGGTTTACTGTAACCTGTGGATATTCATCTTGACGATGAAACACAGAAATTGCGTCGGAATTGAAATAACATGCACCATACCGACTTCTCTCCGGGAGAGTAATGCTTCTAACTATCTGTGCTTTGATTCGTTCCTGGGATTCCAGTAATAGATTCCGATGGACATGGGAAGGTTTACTGTAACCTGTGGACCTTCAACTTAACGATGAAACACAGAAATTGCGTCGGAATTGAATACAACAGGCACCATGCCGACTTCTGTCCGGGAGAGTAATACTTCCAACTGTCTCTGCTTTGATTCTTTCCTCTGACGCCAGTAATAGATTCCGATGGACATGGGAAGGTGTACTGTAACCTATGGACCTTCAACGAGACGATGAAGCACAGAAATTGCGTCGGAATTGAATACAACAGGCACCATGCTGACTTCTGTCCGGGAGAGTAATGCTTCTAACTATCTGTGCTTTGATTCGTTCCTGGGATTCTAGTAATAGATTCCGATGGACATGGGAAGGTTTACTGTATCCTGTGGACCTTCATCTTGACGATGAAACACAGAAATTGCGTCGGAATTGAATACAACAGGCACCATGCTGACTTCTCTCCGGGAGAGTAATGCTTCTAACTATCTGTGCTTTGATTCGTTCCTGGGATTCCAGTAATAGATTCCGATGGACATGGGAAGGTTTACTGTAACCTGTGGACCTTCATCTTGCCGATGAAACACAGAAATTGCGACGGAATGGAATACAAAAGGCACCATGCCGGCTTCTGTCCGGGAGAGTAATACTTCTAACTGTCTGTGCTTTGATTCTTTGCTGGGATGCCAGTAATAGATTCCGATGGACATGGGAAGGTATACTGTAACCTGTGGACCTTCAACGTGCCGATGAAGCACAGAAATTGCGTCGGAATTGAATACAACAGGCACCATGCTGACTCCTATCCGGGAGAGTAATGCTTCTAACTATCTGTGTTTTGATTCGTTCCTGGGATTCCAGTAATAGATTCCGATATAAATGGGAAGGTTTACTGTAACCTGTGGACCTTCATCTTGACGATGATACACAGAAATTGCGTCGGAATTGAATACAACAGGCACCATGCCGACTTCTGTCCGGGAGAGTAATGCTTCTAACTGTCTCTCCTTTGATTCTTTCCTGGGATTCCAGTAATAGATTCCGATGGACATGGGAAGGCTTACTGTAACCTGTGGACCTTCATCTTGACGATGAAACACAGAAATTGCGACGGAATTGAATACAACAGGCACCATGCCGACTTCTGTATGGGTGAGTAATACTTCTAACTGTCTTTGCTTTGACTCTTTCCTGGGATGCCAGTAATAGATTCCGATGGACATGGGAAGGTTTACTGTAACCTGTGGACTTTAAACGTGACGACGAAGCACAGGAATTGCGTCGGAATTGAATACAACAGGCACCATGCTGACTTCTCTCCGGGAGAGTAATGCTTCTAACCATCTGTGCTTTGACTCGTTCCTGGGATGCCAGTAATAGATTCCGATGGACATGGGAAGGTTTACTGTAACCTGTGGACCTTCATCTTGACGATGAAACACAGAAATTGCGTCGGAATTGAATACAACATGCACCATGCCGACTTCTCTCCGGGAGAGTAATGCTTCTAACTATCTGTGCTTTGATTCGTTCCTGGGATTCCAGTAATAGATTCCGATGGACATGGGAATGTATACTGTAACCTCTGGACCTTCAATTTAACGATGAAACACAGAAATTGGGTCGGAATTGAATACAACAGGCACCATGCCGACTTCTGTCCGGGAGAGTAATACATCTAACTGTCTCTGCTTTGATTCTTTCCTCTGACGCCAGTAATAGATTCCGATGGACATGGGAAGGTTTACTGTAACCTGTGGACCTTCAACGTGACGATGAAGCACAGAAATTGCGTCGGAATCGAATACAACAGGCACCATGCTGACTTCTCTCCGGGAGAGTAATGCTTCTAACTATCTGTGCTTGGATTCGTTCCTGGGATTCCAGTAATAGATTCCGATGGACATGGGAAGGTTTACTGTAACCTGTGGACCTTCATCTTGACGATGAAACACAGAAATTGCGTCGGAATTGAATACATCATTCACCATGCCGACTTCTGTCCGGGAGAGTAATGCTTCTAACTGTCTCTGCTTTGATTCTTTCCTGGGATTCCAGTAATAGATTCCGATGGACATGGGAAGGCTTACTGTAACCTGTGGACCTTCATCTTGACGATGAAACACAGATATTCCGACGGAATTGAATACAACAGGCTCCATGCCGACTTCTGTCCGGGAGAGTAATACTTCTAACTGTCTCTGCTTTGATTCTTTCCTGGGATGCCAGTAATAGATTCCGATGGACATGGGAAGGTTTACTGTAACCTGTGGACCTTCAACGTGACGATGAAGCACAGGAATTGCGTCGGATCTGAATACAACAGGCACCATGCTGACTTCTCTCCGGGAGAGTAATGCTTCTCACTATCTGTGCTTTGATTCTCTCCTGGGATTCCAGTATTACATTCCGATGGACATGGGAAGGTTTACTGTAACCTGTGGACCTTCATCTTGACGATGAAACACAGAAATTGCGTCGGAATTGAATACAACAGGCACCATGCTGACTTCTCTCCGGGAGAGTAATGCTTCTAACTATCTGTGCTTTGATTCGTTCCTGGGATTCCAGTAATAGATTCCGATGGACATGGGAGGGTTTACTGTAACCTGTGGACCTTCATCTTGCCGATGAAACACAGAAATTGCGTCGGAATGGAATACAACAGGCACCATGCCGGCTTCTGTCCGGGAGAGTAATACTTCTAACTGTCTGTGCTTTGATTCTTTGCTGGGTTGCCAGTAATAGATTCCGATGGACGTGGGAAGGTTTACTGTAACCTGTGGACCTTCAACGTGACGATGAAGCACAGAAATTGCGTCGGAATTGAATACAACAGGCACCATGCCGACTTCTGTCCGTTAGAGTAATGCTTCTAACTGTCTGTGCTTTGATTCTTTCCTGGGATTCCAGTAATAGATTCCGAAGAACATGGGAAAGTTTACTGTAACCTGTGGACCTTCATCTTGACGATGAAACACAGAAATTGCGTCGGAATTAAATACAACAGGCACCATGCCGACTTCTGTCCGGGAGAGTAATGCTTTTAACTATCTGTGCTTTGATTCGTTCCTGGGATTCCAGTAACAGATTCAGATGGACATGGGAATGTATACTGTAACCTTGGGACCTTCAACTTAACGATGAAACACAGAAATTGCGTCGGAATTGAATACAACAGGCACCATCCCGACTTCTGTCCGGGAGAGTAATACTTCTAACTGTCTCTGCTTTGATTCTTTCCTGGGATGCCAGTAATACATTCCGATGGACATGGGAAGGTTTACTGTAACCTGTGGACCTTCATCGTGACGATGAAGCACAGAAATTGCGTCGGAATTGAATACAACAGGCACCATGCTGACTTCTATCCAGGAGAGTAATGCTTCTAACTATCTGTGCTTTGATTCGTTCCTGGGATTCCAGTAATAGATTCCGATGGACATGGGAAGGTTTACTGTAACCTGTGGACCTTCATCTTGACGATGATACACAGAAATTGCGTCGGAATTGAATACAACAGGCACCATGCCGACTTCTGTCCGGGAGAGTAATGCTTCTAACTGTCTCTCCTTTGATTCTTTCCTGGGATTCCAGTAATAGATTCCGATGGACATGGAAAGGCTTACTGTAACCTGTGGACCTTCATCTTGACGATGAAACACAGAAATTGCGACGGAATTGAATACAACAGGCAGCATGCCGACTTCTGTCCGGGAGAGTAATACTTCTAACTGTCTTTGCTTTGATTCTTTCCTGGGATGCCAGTAATAGATTCCGATGGACATGGGAAGGTTTACTGTAACCTGTGGACCTTCAACGTGACGACGAAGCACAGGAATTGCGTCGGAATTGAATACAACAGGCACCATGCTGACTTCTCTCCGGGAGAGTAATGCTTCTATCCAACTGCGATTTGATTCGTTCCTGGGATGCCGGTAATAGATTCCGATGGACATGGGAAGGTTTACTGTAACCTGTGGATATTCATCTTGACGATGAAACACAGAAATTGCGTCGGAATTGAATACAACATGCACCATACCGACTTCTCTCCGGGAGAGTAATGCTTCTAACTATCTGTGCTTTGATTCGTTCCTGGGATTCCAGTAATAGATTCCGATGGACATGGGAATGTATACTGTAACCTCTGGACCTTCAATTTAACGATGAAACACAGAAATTGGGTCGGAATTGAATACAACAGGCACCATTCCGACTTCTGTCCGGGAGAGTAATACATCTAACTGTCTATGCTTTGATTCTTTCCTCTGACGCCAGTAATAGATTCCGATGGACATGGGAAGGTTTACTGTAACCTGTGGACCTTCAACGTGACGATGAAGCACAGAAATTGCGTCGGAATCGAATACAACAGGCACCATGCTGACTTCTCTATGGGAGAGTAATGCTTCTAACTATCTGTGCTTTGATTCGTTCCTGGGATTCCAGTAATAGATTCCGATGGACATGGGAAGGTTAACTTTAACCTGTGGACCTTCATCTTGACGATGAAACACATAAATTGTGTCGGAATTGAATACAACAGGCACCATGCTGACTTCTCTCCGGGAGAGTAATGCTTCTAACTATCTGTGCTTTGATTCGTTCCTGGGATTCCAGTAATAGATTCCGATGGACATGGGAAGGTTTACTGTAACCTGTGGACCTTCATCTTGACGATGAAACACAAAAATTGCGTCGGAATTGAATACAACAGGCACCATGCTGACTTCTCTCCGGGAGAGTAGTGCTTCTAACTATCTGTGCTTTGATTCGTTCCTGGGATTCCAGTAATAGATTCCGATGGACATGGGAAGGTTTACTGTAACCTGTGGACCTTCAACGTGACGATGAAGCACAGAAATTGCGTCGGAATTGAATACAACATGCACCATGCCGACTTCTCTCCGGGAGAGTAATGCTTCTAACTATCTGTGCTTTGATTCGTTCCTGGGATTCCAGTAATAGATTCCGATGGACATGGGAAGGTTTACTGTAACCTGTGGACCTTCAACTTAACGATGAAACACAGAAATTGCGTCGGAATTGAATACAACAGGCACCATGCCGACTTCTGTCCGGGAGAGTAATACTTCCAACTGTCTCTGCTTTGATTCTTTCCTCTGACGCCAGTAATAGATTCCGATGGACATGGGAAGGTGTACTGTAACCTATGGACCTTCAACGAGACGATGAAGCACAGAAATTGCGTCGGAATTGAATACAACAGGCACCATGCTGACTTCTGTCCGGGAGAGTAATGCTTCTAACTATCTGTGCTTTGATTCGTTCCTGGGATTCTAGTAATAGATTCCGATGGACATGGGAAGGTTTACTGTATCCTGTGGACCTTCATCTTGACGATGAAACACAGAAATTGCGTCGGAATTGAATACAACAGGCACCATGCTGACTTCTCTCCGGGAGAGTAATGCTTCTAACTATCTGTGCTTTGATTCGTTCCTGGGATTCCAGTAATAGATTCCGATGGACATGGGAAGGTTTACTGTAACCTGTGGACCTTCATCTTGCCGATGAAACACAGAAATTGCGACGGAATGGAATACAAAAGGCACCATGCCGACTTCTGTCCGGGAGAGTAATGCTTTTAACTATCTGTGCTTTGATTCGTTCCTGGGATTCCAGTAATAGATTCAGATGGACATGGGAATGTATACTGTAACCTTTGGACCTTCAACTTAACGATGAAACACAGAAATTGCGTCGGAATTGAATACAACAGGCACCATCCCGACTTCTGTCTGGGAGAGTAATACTTCTAACTGTCTCTGCTTTGATTCTTTCCTGGGATGCCAGTAATACATTCCGATGGACATGGGAAGGTTTACTGTAACCTGGGGACCTTCAACGTGACGATGAAGCACAGAAATTGCGTCGGAATTGAATTCAACAGGCACCATGCTGACTTCTATCCAGGAGAGTAATGCTTCTAACTGTCTCTCCTTTGATTCTTTCCTGGGATTCCAGTAATAGATTCCGATGGACATGGAAAGGCTTACTGTAACCTGTGGACCTTCATCTTGACGATGAAACACAGAAATTGCGACGGAATTGAATACAACAGGCAGCATGCCGACTTCTGTCCGGGAGAGTAATACTTCTAACTGTCATTGCTTTGATTCTTTCCTGGGATGCCAGTAATAGATTCCGATGGACATGGGAAGGTTTACTGTAACCTGTGGATATTCATCTTGACGATGAAACACAGAAATTGCGTCGGAATTGAAATAACATGCACCATACCGACTTCTCTCCGGGAGAGTAATGCTTCTAACTATCTGTGCTTTGATTCGTTCCTGGGATTCCAGTAATAGATTCCGATGGACATGGGAAGGTTTACTGTAACCTGTGGACCTTCAACTTAACGATGAAACACAGAAATTGCGTCGGAATTGAATACAACAGGCACCATGCCGACTTCTGTCCGGGAGAGTAATACTTCCAACTGTCTCTGCTTTGATTCTTTCCTCTGACGCCAGTAATAGATTCCGATGGACATGGGAAGGTGTACTGTAACCTATGGACCTTCAACGAGACGATGAAGCACAGAAATTGCGTCGGAATTGAATACAACAGGCACCATGCTGACTTCTGTCCGGGAGAGTAATGCTTCTAACTATCTGTGCTTTGATTCGTTCCTGGGATTCTAGTAATAGATTCCGATGGACATGGGAAGGTTTACTGTATCCTGTGGACCTTCATCTTGACGATGAAACACAGAAATTGCGTCGGAATTGAATACAACAGGCACCATGCTGACTTCTCTCCGGGAGAGTAATGCTTCTAACTATCTGTGCTTTGATTCGTTCCTGGGATTCCAGTAATAGATTCCGATGGACATGGGAAGGTTTACTGTAACCTGTGGACCTTCATCTTGCCGATGAAACACAGAAATTGCGACGGAATGGAATACAAAAGGCACCATGCCGGCTTCTGTCCGGGAGAGTAATACTTCTAACTGTCTGTGCTTTGATTCTTTGCTGGGATGCCAGTAATAGATTCCGATGGACATGGGAAGGTATACTGTAACCTGTGGACCTTCAACGTGCCGATGAAGCACAGAAATTGCGTCGGAATTGAATACAACAGGCACCATGCTGACTCCTATCCGGGAGAGTAATGCTTCTAACTATCTGTGTTTTGATTCGTTCCTGGGATTCCAGTAATAGATTCCGATATAAATGGGAAGGTTTACTGTAACCTGTGGACCTTCATCTTGACGATGATACACAGAAATTGCGTCGGAATTGAATACAACAGGCACCATGCCGACTTCTGTCCGGGAGAGTAATGCTTCTAACTGTCTCTCCTTTGATTCTTTCCTGGGATTCCAGTAATAGATTCCGATGGACATGGAAAGGCTTACTGTAACCTGTGGACCTTCATCTTGACGATGAAACACAGAAATTGCGACGGAATTGAATACAACAGGCACCATGCCGACTTCTGTATGGGTGAGTAATACTTCTAACTGTCTTTGCTTTGACTCTTTCCTGGGATGCCAGTAATAGATTCCGATGGACATGGGAAGGTTTACTGTAACCTGTGGACTTTAAACGTGACGACGAAGCACAGGAATTGCGTCGGAATTGAATACAACAGGCACCATGCTGACTTCTCTCCGGGAGAGTAATGCTTCTAACCATCTGTGCTTTGACTCGTTCCTGGGATGCCAGTAATAGATTCCGATGGACATGGGAATGTTTACTGTAACCTGTGGACCTTCATCTTGACGATGAAACACAGAAATTGCGTCGGAATTGAATACAACATGCACCATGCCGACTTCTCTCCGGGAGAGTAATGCTTCTAACTATCTGTGCTTTGATTCGTTCCTGGGATTCCAGTAATAGATTCCGATGGACATGGGAATGTATACTGTAACCTCTGGACCTTCAATTTAACGATGAAACACAGAAATTGGGTCGGAATTGAATACAACAGGCACCATGCCGACTTCTGTCCGGGAGAGTAATACATCTAACTGTCTCTGCTTTGATTCTTTCCTCTGACGCCAGTAATAGATTCCGATGGACATGGGAAGGTTTACTGTAACCTGTGGACCTTCAACGTGACGATGAAGCACAGAAATTGCGTCGGAATCGAATACAACAGGCACCATGCTGACTTCTCTCCGGGAGAGTAATGCTTCTAACTATCTGTGCTTGGATTCGTTCCTGGGATTCCAGTAATAGATTCCGATGGACATGGGAAGGTTTACTGTAACCTGTGGACCTTCATCTTGACGATGAAACACAGAAATTGCGTCGGAATTGAATACATCATTCACCATGCCGACTTCTGTCCGGGAGAGTAATGCTTCTAACTGTCTCTGCTTTGATTCTTTCCTGGGATTCCAGTAATAGATTCCGATGGACATGGGAAGGCTTACTGTAACCTGTGGACCTTCATCTTGACGATGAAACACAGATATTCCGAGGGAATTGAATACAACAGGCTCCATGCCGACTTCTGTCCGGGAGAGTAATACTTCTAACTGTCTCTGCTTTGATTCTTTCCTGGGATGCCAGTAATAGATTCCGATGGACATGGGAAGGTTTACTGTAACCTGTGGACCTTCAACGTGACGATGAAGCACAGGAATTGCGTCGGATCTGAATACAACAGGCACCATGCTGACTTCTCTCCGGGAGAGTAATGCTTCTCACTATCTGTGCTTTGATTCTCTCCTGGGATTCCAGTATTACATTCCGATGGACATGGGAACGTTTACTGTAACCTGTGGACCTTCATCTTGACGATGAAACACAGAAATTGCGTCGGAATTGAATACAACAGGCACCATGCTGACTTCTCTCCGGGAGAGTAATGCTTCTAACTATCTGTGCTTTGATTCGTTCCTGGGATTCCAGTAATAGATTCCGATGGACATGGGAGGGTTTACTGTAACCTGTGGACCTTCATCTTGCCGATGAAACACAGAAATTGCGTCGGAATGGAATACAACAGGCACCATGCCGGCTTCTGTCCGGGAGAGTAATACTTCTAACTGTCTGTGCTTTGATTCTTTGCTGGGTTGCCAGTAATAGATTCCGATGGACGTGGGAAGGTTTACTGTAACCTGTGGACCCTCAACGTGACGATGAAGCACAGAAATTGCGTCGGAATTGAATACAACAGGCACCATGCCGACTTCTGTCCGTTAGAGTAATGCTTCTAACTGTCTGTGCTTTGATTCTTTCCTGGGATTCCAGTAATAGATTCCGAAGAACATGGGAAAGTTTACTGTAACCTGTGGACCTTCATCTTGACGATGAAACACAGAAATTGCGTCGGAATTAAATACAACAGGCACCATGCCGACTTCTGTCCGGGAGAGTAATGCTTTTAACTATCTGTGCTTTGATTCGTTCCTGGGATTCCAGTAACAGATTCAGATGGACATGGGAATGTATACTGTAACCTTGGGACCTTCAACTTAACGATGAAACACAGAAATTGCGTCGGAATTGAATACAACAGGCACCATCCCGACTTCTGTCCGGGAGAGTAATACTTCTAACTGTCTCTGCTTTGATTCTTTCCTGGGATGCCAGTAATACATTCCGATGGACATGGGAAGGTTTACTGTAACCTGTGGACCTTCAACGTGACGATGAAGCACAGAAATTGCGTCGGAATTGAATACAACAGGCACCATGCTGACTTCTATCCAGGAGAGTAATGCTTCTAACTATCTGTGCTTTGATTCGTTCCTGGGATTCCAGTAATAGATTCCGATGGACATGGGAAGGTTTACTGTAACCTGTGGACCTTCATCTTGACGATGATACACAGAAATTGCGTCGGAATTGAATACAACAGGCACCATGCCGACTTCTGTCCGGGAGAGTAATGCTTCTAACTGTCTCTCCTTTGATTCTTTCCTGGGATTCCAGTAATAGATTCCGATGGACATGGAAAGGCTTACTGTAACCTGTGGACCTTCATCTTGACGATGAAACACAGAAATTGCGACGGAATTGAATACAACAGGCAGCATGCCGACTTCTGTCCGGGAGAGTAATACTTCTAACTGTCTTTGCTTTGATTCTTTCCTGGGATGCCAGTAATAGATTCCGATGGACATGGGAAGGTTTACTGTAACCTGTGGACCTTCAACGTGACGACGAAGCACAGGAATTGCGTCGGAATTGAATACAACAGGCACCATGCTGACTTCTGTCCGGGAGAGTAATGCTTCTATCCATCTGCGATTTGATCCGTTCCTGGGATGCCGGTAATAGATTCCGATGGACATGGGAAGGTTTACTGTAACCTGTGGATATTCATCTTGACGATGAAACACAGAAATTGCGTCGGAATTGAATACAACATGCACCATACCGACTTCTCTCCGGGAGAGTAATGCTTCTAACTATCTGTGCTTTGATTCGTTCCTGGGATTCCAGTAATAGATTCCGATGGACATGGGAATGTATACTGTAACCTCTGGACCTTCAATTTAACGATGAAACACAGAAATTGGGTCGGAATTGAATACAACAGGCACCATTCCGACTTCTGTCCGGGAGAGTAATACATCTAACTGTCTATGCTTTGATTCTTTCCTCTGACGCCAGTAATAGATTCCGATGGACATGGGAAGGTTTACTGTAACCTGTGGACCTTCAACGTGACGATGAAGCACAGAAATTGCGTCGGAATCGAATACAACAGGCACCATGCTGACTTCTCTATGGGAGAGTAATGCTTCTAACTATCTGTGCTTTGATTCGTTCCTGGGATTCCAGTAATAGATTCCGATGGACATGGGAAGGTTAACTTTAACCTGTGGACCTTCATCTTGACGATGAAACACATAAATTGTGTCGGAATTGAATACAACAGGCACCATGCTGACTTCTCTCCGGGAGAGTAATGCTTCTAACTATCTGTGCTTTGATTCGTTCCTGGGATTCCAGTAATAGATTCCGATGGACATGGGAAGGTTTACTGTAACCTGTGGACCTTCATCTTGACGATGAAACACAAAAATTGCGTCGGAATTGAATACAACAGGCACCATGCTGACTTCTCTCCGGGAGAGTAGTGCTTCTAACTATCTGTGCTTTGATTCGTTCCTGGGATTCCAGTAATAGATTCCGATGGACATGGGAAGGTTTACTGTAACCTGTGGACCTTCAACGTGACGATGAAGCACAGAAATTGCGTCGGAATTGAATACAACATGCACCATGCCGACTTCTCTCCGGGAGAGTAATGCTTCTAACTATCTGTGCTTCGATTCGTTCCTGGGATTCCAGTAATAGATTCCGATGGACATGGGAATGTATACTGTAACCTGTGGACCTTCAACTTAACGATGAAACACAAAAATTGCGTCGGAATTGAATACAACAGGCACCATGCTGACTTCTCTCCGGGAGAGTAATGCTTCTAACTATCTGTGCTTTGATTCGTTCCTGGGATTCCAGTAATAGATTCCGATGGACATGGGAAGGTTTACTGTAACCTGTGGACCTTCATCTTGACGATGAAACACAGAAATTGCGTCGGAATGGAATACAACAGGCACCATGCCGGTTTCTGTCCGGGAGAGTAATACTTCTAACTGTTTCTGCTTTGATTCTTTGCTGGGATTCCAGTAATAGATTCCGATGGACATGGGAAGGTTTACTGTAACCTGTGGACCTTCAACGTGACGATGAAGCACAGAAATTGCGTCGGAATTGAATACAACAGGCACCATGCCGACTTCTATCCGGGAGAGTAATGCTTCTAACTGTCTGTGCTTTGATTCTTTCCTGGGATTCCAGTAATAGATTCCGAAGAAAATGGGAAAGTTTACTGTAACCTGTGGACCTTCATCTTGACGATGAAACACAGAAATTGCGTTGGAATTGAATACAACAGGCACCGTGCTGACTTCTCTCCGGGAGAGTATTGCTTCCAACTATCTGTGCCTTGATTCGTTCCTGGGATTCCAGTAATAGATTCCGATGGACATGGGAAGGTTTACTGTAACCTGTGGACCTTCAACGTGACGGACAAGCACAGAAATTGCGTCGGAATTGAATACAACAGGCACCATGCCGACTTCTGTCCGGGAGAGTAATGCTTCTAACTATCTGTGCTTTGATTCGTTCCTGGGATTCCAGTAATAGATTCCGTTGGACATGGGAATGTATACTGCATCCTTTGGACCTTCAACTTAACGATGAAACACAGAAATTGCGTCGGAATTGAATACAACAGGCACCAACCCGACTTCTGTCCGGGAGAGTAATACTTCTAACTGTCTCTGCTTTGATTCTTTCCTGGGATGCCAGTAATAGATTCCGATGGACGTAGGAAGGTTTACTGTAACCTGCGGACCTTCAACGTGACGATGAAGCACAGAAATTGCGTCGGAATTGAATACAACAGGCACCATGCTGACTTCTCTCCGGGAGAGTAATGCTTCTAACTATCTGTGCTTTGATTCGTTCCTGGGATTCCAGTAATAGATTCCGATGGACATGGGAAGGTTTACTGTAACCTGTGGACCTTCGTCTTGCCGATGAAACACAGAAATTGCGTCGGAATGGAATACAACAGTTACCATGCCGGCTTCTGTCCGGGAGAGTAATACTTCTAACTGTCTGTGCTTTGATTCTTTGCTGGGATCCCAGTAATAGATTCCGATGGACATGCGAAAGGTTTACTGTAACCTGTGGACCTTCATCTTGACGATGAAACACAGAAATTGCGACGGAATTGAATACAACAGGCACCATGCCGACTTCTGTCCGGGAGAGTAATACTTCTAACTGTCTCTGCTTTGATTCTTTCCTGGGATGGCAGTAATAGATTCCGATGGACATGGGAAGGTTTACTGTAACCTGTGGACCTTCAACGTGACGATGAAGCACAGGAATTGCGTCGGAATTGAATACAACAGGCACCATGCTGACTTCTCTCCGGGAGAGTAATGCTTCTAACTATCTGTGCTTTGATTCGTTCCTGGGATTCCAGTAATACATTCCGATGGACATGGGAACGTTTACTGTAACCTGTGGACCTTCATCTTGACGATGAAACACAGAAATTTCGTCGGAATTGAATACAACACGCACCATGCCGACTTCTGCCCGGGAGAGTAATACTTCTAACTGTGTCTGCTTTGATTCTTTCCTGGGATGCCAGTAATAGATTCCGATGGACATGGGAAGGTTTACTGTAACCTGTGGACCTTCAACGTGACAATGAAGCACAGAAATTGAGTCGGAATTGAATACAACAGGCACCATGCTGACATCTCTCCGGGAGAGCAATGCTTCTAACTATCTGTGCTTTGATTCGTTCCTGGGATTCCAGTAATAGATTCCGATGGACATGGGAAGGTTTACTGTAACCTGTGGACCTTGAACGTGACGATGAAGCACAGAAATTGCATCGGAATTGAATACAATATGTACCATGCCGACTTCCCTCCGGGAGAGTAATGCTTCTAACTATATGTGCTTTGATTCGTTCCTGGGATTCCAGTAATAGATTCCGATGGACATGGGAAGGTTTACTGTAACCTGTGGACCGTCAATTTAACGATGAAACACAGAAATTGGGTCGGAATTGAATACAACAGGCACCATTCCGACTTCTGTCCGGGAGAGTAATACATCTAACTGTCTCTGCTTTGATTCTTTCCTCTGACGCCAGTAATAGATTCCGATGGACATGGGAAGGTTTACTGTAAACTGTTGACCTTCATCTTGACGATGAAACACAGAAATTGCGTCGGAATTGAATACAACAGGCATCATGCTGACTTCTCTCCGGGAGAGTAATGCTTCTAACTATCTGTGCTTTGATTCGTTCCTGGGATTCCAGTAATAGATTCCGATGGACATAGAAGGTTTACTGTAACTTGTGGACCTTCAACGTGACGATGAAGAACAGAAATTGCGTCGGAATTGAATACAACAGCCACCGTGCTGACTTCTCTCCGGGAGAGTATTGCTTCCAACTATCTGTGCCTTGATTCGTTCCTGGGATTCCAGTAATAGATTCCGATGGACATGGGAAGGTTTACTGTAACCTGTGGACCTTCAACGTGACGATCAAGCACAGAAATTGCGTCGGAATTGAATATAACAGGCACCATGCCGACTTCTGTCCGGGAGAGTAATGCTTCTAACTATCTGTGCTTTGATTCGTTCCTGGGATTCCAGTAATAGATTCCGATGGACATGGGAATGTATACTGCATCCTTTGGACCTTCAACTTAACGATGAAACACAGAAATTGCGTCGGAATTGAATACAACAGGCACCAACCCGACTTCTGTCCGGGAGAGTAATACTTCTAACTGTCTCTGCTTTGATTCTTTCCTGGGATGCCAGTAATAGATTCCGATGGACGTAGGAAGGTTTACTGTAACCTGCGGACCTTCAACGTGACGATGAAGCACAGAAATTGCTTCGGAATTGAATACAACAGGCACCATGCTGACTTCTCTCAGGGAGAGTAATGCTTCTAACTATCTGTGCTTTGATTAGTTCCTGGGATTCCAGTAATACATTCCGATGGACCTGGGAAGAATTACTGTAACCTTTGGACCTTCATCTTGACGATGAAACACAGAAATTGCGTCGGAATTGAATACAACAGGCACCATGATGACTTCTCTCTGGGAGAGTAGTGCATCTAACTATCTGTGCTTTGATTCGCTCCTGGGATTCCAGTAATAGATTCCGATGGACATGGGAAGGTTTACTGTAACCTGCGGACCTTCATCTTGCCGATGAAACACAGAAATTGCGTCGGAATGGAATACAACAGTTACCATGCCGGCATCTGTCCGGGAGAGTAATACTTCTAACTGTCTGTGCTTTGATTCTTTGCTGGGATCCCAGTAATAGATTCCGATGGACATGCGAAAGGTTTACTGTAACCTGTGGACCTTCAACGTGACGATGAAGCACAGAAATTGCGTCGGAATTGAATACAACATGCACCATGCCGACTTCTCTCCGGGAGAGTAATGCTTCTAACTATCTCTGCTTTGATTCGTTCCTGGGATTCCAGTAATAGATTCCAATGGACATGGGAATGTATACTGTAACCTTTGGACCTTCAACTTAACGATGAAACGCAGAAATTGCGTCGGAATTGAATACAAGAGGCACCATGCCGACTTGTGTCCGGGAGAGTAATACTTCTAACTGTGTCTGCTTTGATTCTTTCCTGGGATGCCAGTAACAGATTCCGATGGACTTGGGAAAGTTTACTGTAACCTGTGGACCTTCAACGTGACGATCAAGCACAGAAATTGCGTCGGAATTGAATACAACAGGCACCATGCCGACTTCTGTCCGGGAGAGTAATGCTTCTAACTATCTGTGCTTTGATTCGTTCCTGGGATTCCAGTAATAGATTCCGATGGACATGGGAATGTATACTGCATCCTTTGGACCTTCAACCTAACGATGAAACACAGAAATTGCGTCGGAATTGAATACAACAGGCACCATGCCGACTTCTGTCCGGGAGAGTAATACTTCTAACTGTCTCTGCTTTGATTCTTTCCTGGGATGCCAGTAATAGATTCCGATGGACGTAGGAAGGTTTACTGTAACCTGCGGACCTTCAACGTGACGATGAAGCACAGAAATTGCGTCAGAATTGAATACAACAGGCACCATGCTGACTTCTCTCCGGGAGAGTAATGCTTCTAACTATCTGTGCTTTGATTCGTTCCTGGGATTCCAGTAATACATTCCGGTGGACATGGGATGGTTTACTGTAACCTTTGGACCTTCATCTTGACGATGAAACACAGAAATTGCGTCGGAATTGAATACAACAGGCACCATGCTGACTTCTCTCTGGGAGAGTAATGCATCTAACTATCTGTGCTTTGATTCGTTCCTGGGATTCCAGTAATAGATTCCGATGGACATGGGAAGGTTTACTGTAACCTGCGGACCTTCATCTTGCCGATGAAACACAGAAATTGCGTCGGAATGGAATACAACAGTTACCATGCCGGCTTCTGTCCGGGAGAGTAATACTTCTAACTGTCTGTGCTTTGATTCTTTGCTGGGATCCCAGTAATAGATTCCGATGGACATGCGAAAGGTTTACTGTAACCTGTGGACCTTCATCTTGACGATGAAACACAGAAATTGCGACGGAATTGAATACAACAGGCACCATGCCGACTTCTGTCCGGGAGAGTAATACTTCTAACTGTCTCTTCTTTGATTCTTTCCTGGGATGGCAGTAATAGATTCCGATGGACATGGGAAGGTTTACTGTAACCTGTGGACCTTCAACGTGACGATGAAGCACAGGAATTGCGTCGGAATTGAATACAACAGGCACCATGCTGACTTCTCTCCGGGGGAGTAATGCTTCTAACTATCTGTGCTTTGATTCGTTCCTGGGATTCCAGTAATACATTCCGATGGACATGGGAAGGTTTACTGTAACCTGTGGACCTTCATCTTGACGATGAAACACAGAAATTGCGTCGGAATTGAATACAACACGCACCATGCCGACTTCTGTCCGGGAGAGTAATACTTCTAACTGGGTCTGCTTTGATTCTTTCCTGGGATGCCAGTAATAGATTCCGATGGACATGGGAAGGTTTACTGTAACCTGTGGACCTTCAACGTGACGATGAAGCACAGAAATTGAGTCGGAATTGAATACAACAGGCACCATGCTGACTTCTCTCCGGGAGAGCAATGCTTCTAACTATCTGTGCTTTGATTCGTTCCTGGGATTCCAGTAATAGATTCCGATGGACATGGGAAGGTTTACTGTAACCTGTGGACCTTGAACGTGACGATGAAGCACAGAAATTGCGTCGGAATTGAATACAATATGTACCATGCCAACTTCCCTCCGGGAGAGTAATGCTTCTAACTATCTGTGCTTTGATTCGTTCCTGGGATTCCAGTAATAGATTCCGATGGACATGGGAAGGTTTACTGTAACCTGTGGACCGTCAATTTAACGATGAAACACAGAAATTGGGTCGGAATTGAATACAACAGGCACCATTCCGACTTCTGTCCGGGAGAGTAATACATCTAACTGTCTCTGCTTTGATTCTTTCCTCTGACGCCAGTAATAGATTCCGATGGACATGGGAAGGTTTACTGTAAACTGTTGACCTTCATCTTGACGATGAAACACAGAAATTGCGTCGGAATTGAATACAACAGGCATCATGCTGACTTCTCTCCGGGAGAGTAATGCTTCTAACTATCTGTGCTTTGATTCGTTCCTGGGATTCCAGTAATAGATTCCGATGGACATAGAAGGTTTACTGTAACTTGTGGACCTTCAACGTGACGATGAAGAACAGAAATTGCGTCGGAATTGAATACAACAGGCACCGTGCTGACTTCTCTCCGGGAGAGTATTGCTTCCAACTATCTGTGCCTTGATTCGTTCCTGGGATTCCAGTAATAGATTCCGATGGACATGGGAAGGTTTACTGTAACCTGTGGACCTTCAACGTGACGATCAAGCACAGAAATTGCGTCGGAATTGAATACAACAGGCACCATGCCGACTTCTGTCCGGGAGAGTAATGCTTCTAACTATCTGTGCTTTGATTCGTTCCTGGGATTCCAGTAATAGATTCCGATGGACATGGGAATGTATACTGCATCCTTTGGACCTTCAACTTAACGATGAAACACAGAAATTGCGTCGGAATTGAATACAACAGGCACCAACCCGACTTCTGTCCGGGAGAGTAATACTTCTAACTGTCTCTGCTTTGATTCTTTCCTGGGATGCCAGTAATAGATTCCGATGGACGTAGGAAGGTCTACTGTAACCTGCGGACCTTCAACGTGACGATGAAGCACAGAAATTGCTTCGGAATTGAATACAACAGGCACCATGCTGACTTCTCTCAGGGAGAGTAATGCTTCTAACTATCTGTGCTTTGATTCGTTCCTGGGATTCCAGTAATACATTCCGATGGACATGGGAAGAATTACTGTAACCTTTGGACCTTCATCTTGACGATGAAACACAGAAATTGCGTCGGAATTGAATACAACAGGCACCATGCTGACTTCTCTCTGGGAGAGTAGTGCATCTAACTATCTGTGCTTTGATTCGTTCCCGGGATTCCAGTAATAGATTCCGATGGACATGGGAAGGTTTACTGTAACCTGCGGACCTTCATCTTGCCGATGAAACACAGAAATTGCGTCGGAATGGAATACAACAGTTACCATGCCGGCATCTGTCCGGGAGAGTAATACTTCTAACTGTCTGTGCTTTGATTCTTTGCTGGGATCCCAGTAATAGATTCCGATGGACATGCGAAGGGTTTACTGTAACCTGTGGACTTTCAACGTGACGATGAAGCACAGAAATTGCGTCGGAATTGAATACAACATGCACCATGCCGACTTCTCTCCGGGAGAGTAATGCTTCTAACTATCTGTGCTTTGATTCGTTCCTGGGATTCCAGTAATAGATTCCAATGGACATGGGAATGTATACTGTAACCTTTGGACCTTCAACTTAACGATGAAACGCAGAAATTGCGTCGGAATTGAATACAAGAGGCACCATGCCGACTTGTGTCCGGGAGAGTAATACTTCTAACTGTGTCTGCTTTGATTCTTTCCTGGGATGCCAGTAATAGATTCCGATGGACTTGGGAAGGTTTACTGTAACCTGTGGACCTTCAACGTGACGATCAAGCACAGAAATTGCGTCGGAATTGAATACAACAGGCACCATGCCGACTTCTGTCCGGGAGAGTAATGCTTCTAACTATCTGTGCTTTGATTCGTTCCTGGGATTCCAGTAATAGATTCCGATGGACATGGGAATGTATACTGCATCCTTTGGACCTTCAACCTAACGATGAAACACAGAAATTGCGTCGGAATTGAATACAACAGGCACCAACCCGACTTCTGTCCGGGAGAGTAATACTTCTAACTGTCTCTGCTTTGATTCTTTCCTGGGGTGCCAGTAATAGATTCCGATGGACGTAGGAAGGTTTACTGTAACCTGCGGACCTTCAACGTGACGATGAAGCACAGAAATTGCGTCGGAATTGAATACAACAGGCACCATGCTGACTTCTCTCCGGGAGAGTAGTGCATCTAACTATCTGTGCTTTGATTCGTTCCTGGGATTCCAGTAATAGATTCCGATGGACATGGGAAGGTTTACTGTAACCTGCGGACCTTCATCTTGCCGATGAAACACAGAAATTGCGTCGGAATGGAATACAACAGTTACCATGCCGGCATCTGTCCGGGAGAGTAATACTTCTAACTGTCTGTGCTTTGATTCTTTGCTGGGATCCCAGTAATAGATTCCGATGGACATGCGAAAGGTTTACTGTAACCTGTGGACCTTCAACGTGACGATGAAGCACAGAAATTGCGTCGGAATTGAATACAGCATGCACCATGCCGACTTCTCTCCGGGAGAGTAATGCTTCTAACTATCTGTGCTTTGATTCGTTCCTGGGATTCCAGTAATAGATTCCGATGGACATGGGAATGTATACTGTAACCTCTGGACCTTCAATTTAACGATGAAACACAGAAATTGGGTCGGAATTGAATACAACAGGCACCATTCCGACTTCTGTCCGGGAGAGTAATACATCTAACTGTCTATGCTTTGATTCTTTCCTCTGACGCCAGTAATAGATTCCGATGGACATGGGAAGGTTTACTGTAACCTGTGGACCTTCAACGTGACGATGAAGCACAGAAATTGCGTCGGAATCGAATACAACAGGCACCATGCTGACTTCTCTATGGGAGAGTAATGCTTCTAACTATCTGTGCTTTGATTCGTTCCTGGGATTCCAGTAATAGATTCCGATGGACATGGGAAGGTTAACTTTAACCTGTGGACCTTCATCTTGACGATGAAACACATAAATTGTGTCGGAATTGAATACAACAGGCACCATGCTGACTTCTCTCCGGGAGAGTAATGCTTCTAACTATCTGTGCTTTGATTCGTTCCTGGGATTCCAGTAATAGATTCCGATGGACATGGGAAGGTTTACTGTAACCTGTGGACCTTCATCTTGACGATGAAACACAAAAATTGCGTCGGAATTGAATACAACAGGCACCATGCTGACTTCTCTCCGGGAGAGTAGTGCTTCTAACTATCTGTGCTTTGATTCGTTCCTGGGATTCCAGTAATAGATTCCGATGGACATGGGAAGGTTTACTGTAACCTGTGGACCTTCAACGTGACGATCAAGCACAGAAATTGCGTCGGAATTGAATACAACAGGCACCATGCCGACTTCTATCCGGGAGAGTAATGCTTCTAACTGTCTGTGCTTTGATTCTTTCCTGGGATTCCAGTAATAGATTCCGAAGAAAATGGGAAAGTTTACTGTAACCTGTGGACCTTCATCTTGACGATGAAACACAGAAATTGCGTTGGAATTGAATACAACAGGCACCGTGCTGACTTCTCTCCGGGAGAGTATTGCTTCCAACTATCTGTGCCTTGATTCGTTCCTGGGATTCCAGTAATAGATTCCGATGGACATGGGAAGGTTTACTGTAACCTGTGGACCTTCAACGTGACGGACAAGCACAGAAATTGCGTCGGAATTGAATACAACAGGCACCATGCCGACTTCTGTCCGGGAGAGTAATGCTTCTAACTATCTGTGCTTTGATTCGTTCCTGGGATTCCAGTAATAGATTCCGTTGGACATGGGAATGTATACTGCATCCTTTGGACCTTCAACTTAACGATGAAACACAGAAATTGCGTCGGAATTGAATACAACAGGCACCAACCCGACTTCTGTCCGGGAGAGTAATACTTCTAACTGTCTCTGCTTTGATTCTTTCCTGGGATGCCAGTAATAGATTCCGATGGACGTAGGAAGGTTTACTGTAACCTGCGGACCTTCAACGTGACGATGAAGCACAGAAATTGCGTCGGAATTGAATACAACAGGCACCATGCTGACTTCTCTCCGGGAGAGTAATGCTTCTAACTATCTGTGCTTTGATTCGTTCCTGGGATTCCAGTAATAGATTCCGATGGACATGGGAAGGTTTACTGTAACCTGTGGACCTTCGTCTTGCCGATGAAACACAGAAATTGCGTCGGAATGGAATACAACAGTTACCATGCCGGCTTCTGTCCGGGAGAGTAATACTTCTAACTGTCTGTGCTTTGATTCTTTGCTGGGATCCCAGTAATAGATTCCGATGGACATGCGAAAGGTTTACTGTAACCTGTGGACCTTCATCTTGACGATGAAACACAGAAATTGCGACGGAATTGAATACAACAGGCACCATGCCGACTTCTGTCCGGGAGAGTAATACTTCTAACTGTCTCTGCTTTGATTCTTTCCTGGGATGCCAGTAATAGATTCCGATGGACATGGGAAGGTTTACTGTAACCTGTGGACCTTCAACGTGACGATCAAGCACAGAAATTGCGTCGGAATTGAATATAACAGGCACCATGCCGACTTCTGTCCGGGAGAGTAATGCTTCTAACTATCTGTGCTTTGATTCGTTCCTGGGATTCCAGTAATAGATTCCGATGGACATGGGAATGTATACTGCATCCTTTGGACCTTCAACTTAACGATGAAACACAGAAATTGCGTCGGAATTGAATACAACAGGCACCAACCCGACTTCTGTCCGGGAGAGTAATACTTCTAACTGTCTCTGCTTTGATTCTTTCCTGGGATGCCAGTAATAGATTCCGATGGACGTAGGAACGTTTACTGTAACCTGCGTACCTTCAACGTGACGATGAAGCACAGAAATTGCTTCGGAATTGAATACAACAGGCACCATGCTGACTTCTCTCAGGGAGAGTAATGCTTCTAACTATCTGTGCTTTGATTAGTTCCTGGGATTCCAGTAATACATTCCGATGGACATGGGAAGAATTACTGTAACCTTTGGACCTTCATCTTGACGATGAAACACAGAAATTGCGTCGGAATTGAATACAACAGGCACCATGATGACTTCTCTCTGGGAGAGTAGTGCATCTAACTATCTGTGCTTTGATTCGCTCCTGGGATTCCAGTAATAGATTCCGATGGACATGGGAAGGTTTACTGTAACCTGCGGACCTTCATCTTGCCGATGAAACACAGAAATTGCGTCGGAATGGAATACAACAGTTACCATGCCGGCATCTGTCCGGGAGAGTAATACTTCTAACTGTCTGTGCTTTGATTCTTTGCTGGGATCCCAGTAATAGATTCCGATGGACATGCGAAAGGTTTACTGTAACCTGTGGACCTTCAACGTGACGATGAAGCACAGAAATTGCGTCGGAATTGAATACAACATGCACCATGCCGACTTCTCTCCGGGAGAGTAATGCTTCTAACTATCTCTGCTTTGATTCGTTCCTGGGATTCCAGTAATAGATTCCAATGGACATGGGAATGTATACTGTAACCTTTGGACCTTCAACTTAACGATGAAACGCAGAAATTGCGTCGGAATTGAATACAAGAGGCACCATGCCGACTTGTGTCCGGGAGAGTAATACTTCTAACTGTGTCTGCTTTGATTCTTTCCTGGGATGCCAGTAACAGATTCCGATGGACTTGGGAAAGTTTACTGTAACCTGTGGACCTTCAACGTGACGATCAAGCACAGAAATTGCGTCGGAATTGAATACAACAGGCACCATGCCGACTTCTGTCCGGGAGAGTAATGCTTCTAACTATCTGTGCTTTGATTCGTTCCTGGGATTCCAGTAATAGATTCCGATGGACATGGGAATGTATACTGCATCCTTTGGACCTTCAACCTAACGATGAAACACAGAAATTGCGTCGGAATTGAATACAACAGGCACCATGCCGACTTCTGTCCGGGAGAGTAATACTTCTAACTGTCTCTGCTTTGATTCTTTCCTGGGATGCCAGTAATAGATTCCGATGGACGTAGGAAGGTTTACTGTAACCTGCGGACCTTCAACGTGACGATGAAGCACAGAAATTGCGTCAGAATTGAATACAACAGGCACCATGCTGACTTCTCTCCGGGAGAGTAATGCTTCTAACTATCTGTGCTTTGATTCGTTCCTGGGATTCCAGTAATACATTCCGGTGGACATGGGATGGTTTACTGTAACCTTTGGACCTTCATCTTGACGATGAAACACAGAAATTGCGTCGGAATTGAATACAACAGGCACCATGCTGACTTCTCTCTGGGAGAGTAATGCATCTAACTATCTGTGCTTTGATTCGTTCCTGGGATTCCAGTAATAGATTCCGATGGACATGGGAAGGTTTACTGTAACCTGCGGACCTTCATCTTGCCGATGAAACACAGAAATTGCGTCGGAATGGAATACAACAGTTACCATGCCGGCTTCTGTCCGGGAGAGTAATACTTCTAACTGTCTGTGCTTTGATTCTTTGCTGGGATCCCAGTAATAGATTCCGATGGACATGCGAAAGGTTTACTGTAACCTGTGGACCTTCATCTTGACGATGAAACACAGAAATTGCGACGGAATTGAATACAACAGGCACCATGCCGACTTCTGTCCGGGAGAGTAATACTTCTAACTGTCTCTTCTTTGATTCTTTCCTGGGATGGCAGTAATAGATTCCGATGGACATGGGAAGGTTTACTGTAACCTGTGGACCTTCAACGTGACGATGAAGCACAGGAATTGCGTCGGAATTGAATACAACAGGCACCATGCTGACTTCTCTCCGGGGGAGTAATGCTTCTAACTATCTGTGCTTTGATTCGTTCCTGGGATTCCAGTAATACATTCCGATGGACATGGGAAGGTTTACTGTAACCTGTGGACCTTCATCTTGACGATGAAACACAGAAATTGCGTCGGAATTGAATACAACACGCACCATGCCGACTTCTGTCCGGGAGAGTAATACTTCTAACTGGGTCTGCTTTGATTCTTTCCTGGGATGCCAGTAATAGATTCCGATGGACATGGGAAGGTTTACTGTAACCTGTGGACCTTCAACGTGACGATGAAGCACAGAAATTGAGTCGGAATTGAATACAACAGGCACCATGCTGACTTCTCTCCGGGAGAGCAATGCTTCTAACTATCTGTGCTTTGATTCGTTCCTGGGATTCCAGTAATAGATTCCGATGGACATGGGAAGGTTTACTGTAACCTGTGGACCTTGAACGTGACGATGAAGCACAGAAATTGCGTCGGAATTGAATACAATATGTACCATGCCAACTTCCCTCCGGGAGAGTAATGCTTCTAACTATCTGTGCTTTGATTCGTTCCTGGGATTCCAGTAATAGATTCCGATGGACATGGGAAGGTTTACTGTAACCTGTGGACCGTCAATTTAACGATGAAACACAGAAATTGGGTCGGAATTGAATACAACAGGCACCATTCCGACTTCTGTCCGGGAGAGTAATACATCTAACTGTCTCTGCTTTGATTCTTTCCTCTGACGCCAGTAATAGATTCCGATGGACATGGGAAGGTTTACTGTAAACTGTTGACCTTCATCTTGACGATGAAACACAGAAATTGCGTCGGAATTGAATACAACAGGCATCATGCTGACTTCTCTCCGGGAGAGTAATGCTTCTAACTATCTGTGCTTTGATTCGTTCCTGGGATTCCAGTAATAGATTCCGATGGACATAGAAGGTTTACTGTAACTTGTGGACCTTCAACGTGACGATGAAGAACAGAAATTGCGTCGGAATTGAATACAACAGGCACCGTGCTGACTTCTCTCCGGGAGAGTATTGCTTCCAACTATCTGTGCCTTGATTCGTTCCTGGGATTCCAGTAATAGATTCCGATGGACATGGGAAGGTTTACTGTAACCTGTGGACCTTCAACGTGACGATCAAGCACAGAAATTGCGTCGGAATTGAATACAACAGGCACCATGCCGACTTCTGTCCGGGAGAGTAATGCTTCTAACTATCTGTGCTTTGATTCGTTCCTGGGATTCCAGTAATAGATTCCGATGGACATGGGAATGTATACTGCATCCTTTGGACCTTCAACGTAACGATGAAACACAGAAATTGCGTCGGAATTGAATACAACAGGCACCAACCCGACTTCTGTCCGGGAGAGTAATACTTCTAACTGTCTCTGCTTTGATTCTTTCCTGGGATGCCAGTAATAGATTCCGATGGACGTAGGAAGGTCTACTGTAACCTGCGGACCTTCAACGTGACGATGAAGCACAGAAATTGCTTCGGAATTGAATACAACAGGCACCATGCTGACTTCTCTCAGGGAGAGTAATGCTTCTAACTATCTGTGCTTTGATTCGTTCCTGGGATTCCAGTAATACATTCCGATGGACATGGGAAGAATTACTGTAACCTTTGGACCTTCATCTTGACGATGAAACACAGAAATTGCGTCGGAATTGAATACAACAGGCACCATGCTGACTTCTCTCTGGGAGAGTAGTGCATCTAACTATCTGTGCTTTGATTCGTTCCTGGGATTCCAGTAATAGATTCCGATGGACATGGGAAGGTTTACTGTAACCTGCGGACCTTCATCTTGCCGATGAAACACAGAAATTGCGTCGGAATGGAATACAACAGTTACCATGCCGGCATCTGTCCGGGAGAGTAATACTTCTAACTGTCTGTGCTTTGATTCTTTGCTGGGATCCCAGTAATAGATTCCGATGGACATGCGAAGGGTTTACTGTAACCTGTGGACCTTCAACGTGACGATGAAGCACAGAAATTGCGTCGGAATTGAATACAACATGCACCATGCCGACTTCTCTCCGGGAGAGTAATGCTTCTAACTATCTGTGCTTTGATTCGTTCCTGGGATTCCAGTAATAGATTCCAATGGACATGGGAATGTATACTGTAACCTTTGGACCTTCAACTTAACGATGAAACGCAGAAATTGCGTCGGAATTGAATACAAGAGGCACCATGCCGACTTGTGTCCGGGAGAGTAATACTTCTAACTGTGTCTGCTTTGATTCTTTCCTGGGATGCCAGTAATAGATTCCGATGGACTTGGGAAGGTTTACTGTAACCTGTGGACCTTCAACGTGACGATCAAGCACAGAAATTGCGTCGGAATTGAATACAACAGGCACCATGCCGACTTCTGTCCGGGAGAGTAATGCTTCTAACTATCTGTGCTTTGATTCGTTCCTGGGATTCCAGTAATAGATTCCGATGGACATGGGAATGTATACTGCATCCTTTGGACCTTCAACCTAACGATGAAACACAGAAATTGCGTCGGAATTGAATACAACAGGCACCAACCCGACTTCTGTCCGGGAGAGTAATACTTCTAACTGTCTCTGCTTTGATTCTTTCCTGGGGTGCCAGTAATAGATTCCGATGGACGTAGGAAGGTTTACTGTAACCTGCGGACCTTCAACGTGACGATGAAGCACAGAAATTGCGTCGGAATTGAATACAACAGGCACCATGCTGACTTCTCTCCGGGAGAGTAGTGCATCTAACTATCTGTGCTTTGATTCGTTCCTGGGATTCCAGTAATAGATTCCGATGGACATGGGAAGGTTTACTGTAACCTGCGGACCTTCATCTTGCCGATGAAACACAGAAATTGCGTCGGAATGGAATACAACAGTTACCATGCCGGCATCTGTCCGGGAGAGTAATACTTCTAACTGTCTGTGCTTTGATTCTTTGCTGGGATCCCAGTAATAGATTCCGATGGACATGCGAAAGGTTTACTGTAACCTGTGGACCTTCAACGTGACGATGAAGCACAGAAATTGCGTCGGAATTGAATACAGCATGCACCATGCCGACTTCTCTCCGGGAGAGTAATGCTTCTAACTATCTGTGCTTTGATTCGTTCCTGGGATTCCAGTAATAGATTCCAATGGACATGGGAATGTATACTGTAACCTTTGGACCTTCAACTTAACGATGAAACGCAGAAATTGCGTCGGAATTGAATACAAGAGGCACCATGCCGACTTGTGTCCGGGAGAGTAATACTTCTAACTGTGTCTGCTTTGATTCTTTCCTGGGATGCCAGTAATAGATTCCGATGGACTTGGGAAGGTTTACTGTAACCTGTGGACCTTCAACGTGACGATGAAGCACAGAAATTGCGTCGGAATTGAATACAACAGGCACCATGCTGACATCTCTCCGGGAGAGTAATGCTTCTAACTATCTGTGCTTTGATTCGTTCTTGGGATTCCAGTAATAAATTCCGATGGACATGGGAAGCTTTACTGTATCCTGTGGACCTTCATCTTGACGATGAAACACAGAAATTGCGTCGGAATTGAATACAACAGGCACCATGCCGACTTCTGTCCGGGAGAGTAATGCTTCTAACTGTCTCTGCTTTGATTCTTTCCTGGGATTCCAGTAATAGATTCCGATGGACATGGGAAGGCTTACTGTAACCTGTGGACCTTCATCTTGACGATGAAACACAGAAATTGCGACGGAATTGAATACAACAGGCACCATGCCGACTTCTGTCCGGGAGAGTAATACTTCTAACTGTCTCTGCTTTGATTCTTTCCTGGGATGGCAGTTGTGACATTACAGCCTTTATCACTGCGATTTTTAACATGTAAAAGTTTTTTTTCTGTATTTGCGTCAGTATGTGCGAACTTCTAACATATACCAATGAATGTTGTAACCAGATATCTTTGCCGCGCTCCTGAAAAGCGCAGAATATCACGATAGCTATAAACTGTTATACGCTGCTATCGATCAGTAAAAAAAACAAAACCGATGCACTTATGTTTCAAAATAACAATTGCCAGTTTTTACTTCTGCAGGGAGCCGCGTCGCTGTCTAGCTCTTCTGTGAATGTGTTGCGAGTCGGACGCAAAAGTATTGTGCTCCATCTGATATAATCATTTTTATTGTAAAGTTAAGAGCTTAAGTGATTAAAAATATATGTAGCCACAAACAAGCGAGAATGTATATCGTGAAAATTTCGCTCCACCGCCACAATGGGTGGCCATGTTAATGTAAGTTTCCGTTTCATAATATAGTACTTGAAGCCTTGAAGTTTATTTAATTTCAAAGAAAATCTCTCAACCTTATTTTCATTAATTATACTTATGATAATCCTTCCTGTTTAAAAGATTTATGCAGCTTATGATCCAGCGTGTGTTCTGTCGGAACAGGAGGCTGTCGTGACGACATCGCTATAGTATTTATTCCAAGTTCTTTCAGTTCCGTTTATATGTTCGTACAAATCCAATCAGTTGGTCCCTTAGGTTTCCTTCATGTAACTTCCGTCTGTTTTCTCCGCGCGATCTTCCTCCGAAAAAAAATTTCTGTTCATTTTCTTTAGTAATTTTCGATATCGCGAAGGAGAAAAGACAGCCGCCTCCTGCTCCGAACGGAACACTACGACTTTTCTAACGTCGGAGAGTACCGCACGAATTTTCCGCTAAAAGGTAATAGAGTTTCTTAAAGCTGGATCAATTACACATGTTGCTGCTGTTCTCCGACAAATCTGGTGTGATTAATAGTAATTTATTCTGTCACGACAAAAAGAACCAATTTTATTTTTACCAAAGTAACAAAGCTTTCAATTAAATTACTAAGAAGAAAAAAAAAAATCATACCAGATCTGGCGCCCGAACAGGGACTTGACTAAAATATTGAATGTGTCACGGTACTAATATATGATTGTCTTATTTCATGTATCGCTCTTTGGAACCCACTGCTGCATAAAATTACGGATGAGCAATAAATATACGCAATCTTGAAGGACGCGGTATTCAAACAAATATCTTGGGATTTAATAAGACGCAGATTTGCAGTTTTGAAGACAACGCCGAGTGAGTACCAAATTTTCGTTTGCCATAGTTCTGTCTAAAGAGTAGCTCATTGACCTTCAAATTCGACCTCACTCTATCCTTTCTGTAGCTTAACGTAAAAAAAAACATTTTTTTTTTCTACGTAAATATTTGAACATTTTCTGTAACCTTTTGCTTGGCCTATTTGTTTTATACTGTAGTTAGTATTCTCGTGTAAGTTCAAGATGGATGCCATTTCAGTCTTTTCTGTGTAACAGCGTTGGCAATCAATTGTTTCAACGGCGTTGACTCCATCTTGTCTTTTTGCTACAGACGTGTGTCAGTTATTACCCACGTAACATTAGACATTTGACGAACGCGTCGCGACTTTAACTTGCGCGGCAAGAATAATTGACAATCAGAATTTCAGTTGGCAGTACCCATTTTAAGTTGGCAATAGTTGAATTTCATTATGGCGGACGGACAATCGAGCGCGAACTCTGCAGACGAAAGCGACGGCACTGTTAACAAACATTACCGACTCCGCTCACGCGGAACGACGGCCAGGACAGACGACAGACAAGAGGTAGCTAACGTGGACGACACTCAGCAGGAAACACCCACCTCCCCGATAACGGTATCAGTTGACATTGTCAAAATGTTACAGGAATTGATATTAGACAGACAGGAGAGGGAACAGCGCGAACGTGATCGCGAACAACGTGAGAAAGACAGAGACAAGTTTTTATCAGAGCTGAAAACGGATATGACAACACAGATAGAGTCGGTTAAGGGTGACGTCACGGCACAGATAGATTCGGTTAAGGGTGACGTCAGGGCACAGATAGAGTCGGTTAAGGGTGACGTCGCGGCACAGATAGAGTCGGTTAAGGGTGACGTCAGGGCACAGATAGAGTCGGTTAAGGGTGACGTCGCGGCACAGATAGAGTCGGTTAAGGGTGACGTCACGGCACAGATAGATTCGGTTAAGGGTGACGTCACGGCACAGATAGATTCGGTTAAGGGTGACGTCACCGAGCAAGTAACCACTTTGACAACCCAGACAAGCACTCTGAATAACAAAATTGAGAACATCGGTCAGAATATCACAACTCAAATCGAAGCGTGTCGCAAAGAAACCGATTCGGTAAAACTTGCGTATAAAACAGTTGCACGACAGGTAGACGAGTTAGCGACAGCGGTAGCCACTGTAGAATCAAAAGTAAGTGCAATGGCGAATGACATTTCGGACCGAACTATTGACGAAAGAGTTAACAGTAGTGTTGCTTCGCACACTAAAGCACTTACCGAACATTACAAAGAATGGATTGATGTACAAGAGAAGCTAGTTGAGGAGAAGGTTACACGTGACTTGAAAGATGTTGTTAAATCCGCAACCTTAGACATATTATCTGCACCCGGCAGTTCAGGAGACACTGTTTGTACTGAACTAGGCCAAATTAGACGAGTGTTTACCCGGGATTTGCCGGAATGGCGGAAGCAAGTAACAGATGAGATATCCGACCTGAAACAGCAAATTCAAACACTACAGTATGATAACCAGAGTGACGGGAGACACTCACTACCTTCTGAGCCAGATGAACATCAATACCAGACAACACAACAACACAACACACCACAGTACATTCCGCGACTGAAAAATGAATTTAACGATTCACACAACAACAACACTGAACAATTGACACTCACAACCCTCATGAAAGAGGAGAGTGTATTGAAAACAGAGTTTTTCAACCATTCCAACCGGAAAAGCGAAATATTCATCCAGTCGTTTTCCTAAAGAACTTTTCAGGAGTCTTTCCAGCTGCCTGGAATGACAAACAGAGAATACAATTCATTACCGGATACATACAAGGAGAAAGTGCTATATGGGGAACCGAGATGGTTGATAAGTGCAAAACATTTAGCGAGTTTGAGAAAAACTTTTTAAGCAAATTTTGGAGCGCAGGTGTTCAGCAACGCCTACGCAAAGAGGTCTATAACGCCGAACCTTTCCATTCGAACAGTGGCGGACTTCGCCGGTACTTTGAGAAGTACTTGAGAAAGATACAATATTGGGACACTCCCATAACAACAAAAGATGTTATTATGATCCTTAAGTCAAAACTACCCATTTCCATACGCGAGAAATTAGTGAACGTGTCAGAGGAAGATCAGGACGCATTTTTATCCGTCCTTGATTCGCTCGATCTTATACACGAAGACGCGCGTGCGAATGCTAACCGTAAGAACAACAACGCAGGCACGTATTCGAATGGAAACGGTAGTAATGGAAATGGTTCACACGAAACACAATACGGAAACAAACAGTACAATAACCGCAATAGAGGCCGAAACAATGGTTACCGTAATGGTAAACACAAAAACAAGCATTACGGCAACCAACGGTACAATCCAATATACAACACGCAACAACAGTATTACGGGAATGCCCCATACCAATCAAACAATAACGGTAGTAACTTCTACGAGAATGGGAACAAATACAAGGGTAAACGTTGCAACAATCAAAATTGCGGAGGTCAGCTACCTCCACCACAACCCTATGGGCAGCCACAACACCAGCAACAACAGCAATACACGCCTCAGCAACAACCATTCATGCGACAACAACAGTACACGGCACCACAACAGGACTTTAGATACAATAACAATAAACCAAGAAAACAATACAATCCACCGGTATATTTTACGCAGGCAAGTAATGTACCGATTTTTCAGCCTGGTAATCAAGTGCATTACCAACAAGGGTTTGATACAAATCAACAAACACAATGGGTAAAAAACCAGCGAGAATGGTCAAGTGATGTGACAGAAGAATCAAATCAGTCGCATCACAAGAAAGCGGAAAACTAAAGGCAGCACCTTTTCGCCTCCTTGGGGATGCTGCGGGACATAATGGGGGCAAACTCGACCTTGAACGACTTAACGTAATACGTTATGATCGCGACACTGACTTGAGAGACGATTTGTTGCAGGAAAATATTGAGACAGACTTGAATGACGTATGGGAAGACGAAGTACAAGCAATGACTAAAATTTACATAGCCAATACACCAATAGATGCTATTATTGATACTGGTGCAAATGTAAATGCTTTATCACTATGTATGTTTAAGAAAGTTTCTGCAGGGATGAAAATTTTAACGTTACCAGTACAAGGTTGTTCAGTAACAGGAGCGGTAGGATCTTTATCACAGCGAGTCAATTTGCAAGCTCAGGTACCGATAAGGATTAATTCTACTTCTTTCATGTGTGTATTTCTAGTAGTTAAGAATTTGTCAGTGTCATGCTTATTAGGAATGGAGTTCCTGAGGAAGAATAAGGCAGTGATTGATATAGAAAAGGGTATCTGTACAATCCGAGTAGGTGAACAGGAGGTAACGCTGCAATTGTTGCGCGGCAAGGTCAAAAGAGTCAACACTGAGCACAAAGTTAAGGTACGGAGACTGGTACAGCGAATGTTTTTGAACCAAGCACACATGACAAGACAGGGTAACAGTTGGACGGATTTTGATACTGATGACGGACTTCCGACTAGAGAAGAGATTTTGAATAAAGTAAGCGAATCAAGTGAACTTGATTACATACAAAGGCAAGATTTACTGCACTTACTTATGAGGTATCTTCATGTCTTTTCTTCGAAACCTGGAGTAATACGTGACTACGAATATGACATGAAGGTCGCTCCCCATTCTACTTTTTGCAAGACAACGTACTCTGTCCCGTATGCAAGGCGCGAGGCTGTGAAAAATGAAATACGTAAAATGCTTAAGTGGGAGATCATTGAACCGTCAGACTCACCTTACAGTAGTCCATTATTGCCAGTTTTGAAGCAGGATGGTAGTGTACGTATAGTTTTGGATGCAAGAAACATAAATAAAATAATTATTCCAGTAAGAACTCGACCTGAGGCTATGGATGAACAATTACAAAGGTTTCATGGAGTAAAATTCCTCACATCCGTAGACTTGAGATCGAGCTACTGGCAGGTCAAGATGACATCACAGTCTCGAAAATATACAGCGTTTATATTTGCAGGTAGATCATACCAATTCAAAGTAGTTCCATTTGGTTTGAATGTGAGTTCAGGCGTATTCGTAGCTGCACTTGATCATGTATTAGGACCTGAACTGTTGGATCGAGTAACAGTGTATGTTGATGACTTACTGATTGCTACGAAATCTTGGGAAGAACATTTAGACATAATAAGCAAAGTTTTCCAGAGGTTTGTTGACTATGGAGTCACAGCTAATCTACATAAGTCTAAATTTGGTAAAAGCGAGATTAAATTTTTAGGACATCTTGTATCATCACAGGGAATTACCCCAGATCCAGACAAACTAGCAGCTATTAAGAACTTTCCTGTGCCCTCTTCTAAACGCCAGTTGAAAGGCTTCCTCGGAATGACTTCCTTTTTCAGAAAGTTTATTTCGGACCAGTCGATGAACAGTCAAGCATTGCATGATCTTCTAAAGAAAAACACTCACTGGCATTGGACGCCAGAGTGTCAGACAGATTTTGATCGCATTAAACAAGCACTTCTTAACAGCAATATTTTGTTCCATCCAGACATGGATAAAGAATTCTGTATTTCGTCAGATGCTTCATTTCAGGGGCTTGGTTCTTGTTTGTTTCAAATAGAAGTAATTGATGGAAAAGAAGAGATAAGAGTTATCAGCTTTGCAAGTAGGGTTCTCACAGAATGTGAGAGGTCATACTCGGTGACAGAGTTGGAGGCTCTGGCCGTTGTATGGTCCTTTAAAAGGTTCAATTACTACATCCATGGTCGGAAAATTAAGGTCTTTTCTGATCACCAAGCTCTTAGTTTCTTGCTCTCGTGTAAACTTCTTCATCCTCGTCTTACACGATGGAGTCTCTTCTTGCAAGAGTATGATTTCGAAATAGTATACATCAAGGGTAAAAACAACATTATCGCGGATGCTTTGTCACGCATGCCGCAAGGACTTCCCGAGTCCAGTGAACTTATCGAGCAGATGTCTAACTACCGAATTCTTCTAATGAAAGACCCACTACATAGAAAGTATTTCCTTCAGCTCTGCAAGCAGATGCGCATACTCCAAGAAACAGATCCCAAATGGCGTAAGATCAAACAACTTCTTCTAACAAAACCCGATCACCACTTGTCCAAATTTTATAAACTACACAACGATGTTTTATTCCATCGAACTTCTCTCCTCTCTGGTAGATGGTGTGTGTGTATACCACACGCATACGTTGAACACCTTATCTGGTACACACATCTTTCCTGGGGTCATTATGGACCTGAAAAATGCAAACGAAAGATTTCTGCCTATTGCTATGTACCAAACTTGCACCATCGAATCCATAAGTTGTTAAGTACATGTCTTATCTGCCAGAAGGCAAAACCCTTCAACCATTCGAACCTAATTCCTCTGAATCCAATTATTACTGAGAGACCAAATCAAGTTCTGGCCCTTGATCTCGCCGGCCCCATGCCGCAAGGGAGGGGAGGGGTGAAATACCTAGTCGCATTGTTGGATCTTTTCACAAAACATGTGAGACTTTATGCAGTGAAATCATCCAGTGCACTTCCGATCATCCGTCGAATCGAACAAGACTATTTTCCTCGATTTGGCAAGCCGGAGGCCATTCTATCAGATAATGCATCGAATTTCACTGGCAGACAATGGCGCAATTTTCTTGCCAGACATGGCATCAAACAAATACTTATATCTCGTTTCAGACCGCAATCTAATCCCACCGAACGTATCTTCAAAGAGTTCAATAGATTCATTCGAACCTACATACCTAATAGACAAACCCGTTGGATTGACTTTGTATCTTCATTCGAGCAGATTGTCAACAATCTTCCACACTTCTCAACTGGATTTACACCTGCGGAACTAATGACGAGTCATCGGGAAAGAAATGAATGGTTAGATCCCATACCTAAAATTGTAGAACCAGAATTAGATTTAGATGCAAAACTTAGGCAAGCATTGGTATCCTTAGCTGTACAGGCGAATCTACGCAAGAAGTCTTATGACAAGAAAGTATCTAAGGCCCTTACATATGATATTAATGAAAAGGTGCTTTTACGGACACATTTTAAGCCATCGAAGTTGTTGAAAAGAAATCGGAAATGGAGGCTATTGTACGACGGACCATTTGTAGTAATTAGAAAACCACATACAGGATGTTATCTAATGGCGGATCCAGCATCTGGCAGAATTAAAGGATTGTATCACCACCAGGATCTCAAGAAGTATAACGAGGCAAAGTAACGAGCAAAGGAACATTAGCCTAAGGTTTAACCTGCGAAACACTTCGGTATTCAAACACACCAATACGAGTACTCACACTTTGGCGAAAAACTATGGAGGTGATTGAAGATTTGATTTATTATGGCGTACGAAAAAGAAAGCACATTCCATTTGAGAGGATAGATTCTCAGTTAGTTTTAAGTTAGTCATAGGTGTAAGCAGTCCAAGTTGGCTGTTGGCATTGAGGAATGCCGTTATTGGTGAAAGGAGATACGGAAGGAAGTAGCAGATTGCCACCTTCCAACTCCAATGAATATATATATATATATATGAAATATTAGGTTAAGCAATTTCTTTTTCAGCCCTCAAGATGGAATGTTAGTCTTTAAGTGTACAGAGTACAGCCTATTGCGTGTAAACTGTGCGTTATTGTAACACCGCCATGAACTATACCTTTTGTTAGCGCGATCTTTAGAATTAAACAGATTTGTGTAGCCAAGTGTTTGAACTGTCAAAAGCAGTAAATAACAGATAGAGTATCACGTAGTATTTGATAGTTTTCAGGAGATTCAATCTCAGATTCAAAATATCATCTACGAACAGTAAGCCTCATAAAGATTTAATAGCTAAGCAACAAAGCATTTCCTTTATTGTGTTTTACAACAGCTGTTAGGTCATGTAGTCGAGAGTGCCACTACATCGAAACATATACGTCGTACTGACAAGCCTGGAGTATTCCTGATGGTAAATGTTTCTTCTTTAAACATGTAAGATGCACTAAAGTAATTAGCTATTTCACAGCCAAGCCCGACAATCGCCCAGAAGGAAGCGTGATAAACTAGAAAGCTGTCACCAGATATGACTCACATTATAATAATAAAACTAAGATCTGATATTAGATTAAAGAATAGCCACTTGAAGGCACACGTGACGCATGTCATGCATCTAAGGTAAAAAAAAAATATCCTAGTGTAGTTGTGCTAGAATTTGTATATGTATATAGTATATTTATGTTCATATTTGATCCTCTCCTCTTCCACTTCCCCATCCTATCCCATTAAAAAAAAATTGAGGATTAGAATTTGACAGGCTCATCTGAGTGCTCTTTAGACGGTTGAAGTGGAAACGAAATTTGTGGGAGAGATCCGTTAGCGAAAGTTTTGTTCTAATCGCGTATCGCGAGTAGCAATGTTGAGAGATTATAATACATCCCGCGAGTAGCACTTGCAGCCAGTAACTTTATGAAGCATGAATCTTCCGGAGAGAAATGCATGAGTATGCTCGACCAGTAGAGACAGAATTTGTTCAATCTGTGCTCTACATAAACAGTGACACTAAATTTTGAAGAGAAACGAAATAACAAGCTGCTTAAAAGATTTGTTTTAAGAACAATTTTACCTTTGTAAAAGGGAGAGAGAATAACCGAAATAATCGTGCCTTGATGCACAAGTAGTGGTATTCAATACGCTAATCCGGCGTGGCGTGACTGAAAAGGTTAACAGAATTTGTGACTGTAAGCAAACTTAAGAAATGTATGTATCTATGTATGCAATTTATGGACATTGTTTAATCTTGTAATGTATTTACCTGTGAGTAACTTGAACTGTGAACTTTGAAATCGCAATGTGAGATGGGAGATGTGAATTTGCAGACACTCTAAGACGTTCTAAACAAAATGCGAGTGATAAAGTGTACAAAATACGTGTGCAGTGACATGTGTACACGCAAGTGCAGGTAGTGACAGCGATCGCAGCAAAGCATTTTGCAAACTATATGTAAAACGTTGACTTCACTTACCTGTGTGTAAGCAGCATGGCGGGTCGCAGGGACTGTCGTGTGAAATCCTCGAAACAGACGGTGGTATTTTCTACCCAAGTTTTCGATACGCCGATCGACGATGGAGAAAGGACACTAGACGTGTGTTTCCGCGTGTTCTCATTTTAGCAGAGCGCGAGTGACACACGTTAAACTTCATACGAGCATACACGAGCGCGTGTTGCACTGGACTAGTAACCGGCAACAGTGCGGAGCTGCTTGCAATTGGACTCAACAATTAACATTTGAAACACAACCGACGCGCGCGCTGTGGAGGCGTGTCATTGACCTTAGAATGTTTTCCGTCTCACAACTACGCAAGAGACATTGCTAAAGCTATCACAGTGAAACTTAATTATGAACTTTATTTATTCTGTAAAACGAGAAGTCTTAGCTTCAAATTAATTTCCATTTTAATCAGTCACGTCGGATATTTTGCGATAGATAGTTAATTAAAGACAAGGCATTACTGAGCACTGAAACGTTAACTGGAGGGGAAGGTTATCAATCCTGTCCAGAATCCTATAAAACCTTTACCTGTAAGTCTACATTATAGCACGAACCTAACACAGGTTTCTTTATGTTTATTTGCATGTAAACGACATGACGCTTGATGCGAGACACTAGAGAGGCAACACAAGCGAACACAAAAAAAAAAGGACGCTACCCAGGGTCGTGACCTCTCGGACGACGCCGCTCACCGAACGAGAATAGACGTTGCAGACTCCGGTTAAGTGAGCGCGTGACAAATAAAAGTGTACAGTGTAGTGTCAAGTGAAACGTCCTGATTAACAACGACATTCTAAAAGAATCTAATGAAACGGATAAAAAAAACATTACGAGACCAAACAGGTCACAGACAATTTTAGAGGACTGTTTAAGTAATTATTTCAATGTATCTGTGTATGTTTGTCTACTGACATGTTTTGTTTTCTATATAGAGTATTATTCATTTATCTTTGTGTGTGTTAGACTTAAGATTGTTTTTTTTTTTCATATTTTGTTTCACCGTAACAGCAATTAAGATGACAGTGCAAGGACACCTTACAATGAACTGAGAGAAGTGCCAAAGTGCACAAAAGACACTGAAAGACTATTTGTTTTCATAACTGTACTGGAAGCATAAAATAACTAGATGACAAACTCATTCCAATTTTATGTTAGAACGAAAGTAAACAGATGATAAAACACAGTAATGTCTTGAAACTACATGTGAGTCCTGATGATCCTTCCGGAATCATCATGCCTCACATGGGAGGCATTGTGACATTACAGCCTTTATCACTGCGATTTTTAACATGTAAAAGTTTTTTTTCTGTATTTGCGTCAGTATGTGCGAACTTCTAACATATACCAATGAATGTTGTAACCAGATATCTTTGCCGCGCTCCTGAAAAGCGCAGAATATCACGATAGCTATAAACTGTTATACGCTGCTATCGATCAGTAAAAAAAAAAAAAACCGATGCACTTATGTTTCAAAATAACAATTGCCAGTTTTTACTTCTGCAGGGAGCCGCGTCGCTGTCTAGCTCTTCTGTGAATGTGTTGCGAGTCGGACGCAAAAGTATTGTGCTCCATCTGATATAATCATTTTTATTGTAAAGTTAAGAGTTTAAGTGATTAAAAATGTATGTAGCCACAAACAAGCGAGAATGTATATCGTGAAAATTTCGCTCCACCGCCACAATGGGTGGCCATGTTAATGTAAGTTTCCGTTTCATATTATAATACTTGAAGCCTTGAAGTTTATTTAATTTCAAAGAAAATCTCTCAACCTTATTTTCATTAATTATACTTATGATAATCCTTCCTGTTTAAAAGATTTATGCAGCTTATGATCCAGCGTGTGTTCTGTCGGAACAGGAGGCTGTCGTGACGACATCGCTATAGTATTTATTCCAAGTTCTTTCAGTTCCGTTTATATGTTCGTACAAATCCAATCAGTTGGTCCCTTAGGTTTCTTTCATGTAACTTCCGTCTGTTTTCTCCGCGCGATCTTCCTCCGAAAAAAAATTTCTGTTCATTTTCTTTAGTAATTTTCGATATCGCGAAGGAGAAAAGACAGCCGCCTCCTGCTCCGAACGGAACACTACGACTTTTCTAACGTCGGAGAGTACCGCACGAATTTTCCGCTAAAAGGTAATAGAGTTTCTTAAAGCTGGATCAATTACACATGTTGCTGCTGTTCTCCGACAAATCTGGTGTGATTAATAGTAATTTATTCTGTCACGACAAAAAGAACCAATTTTATTTTTACCAAAGCAACAAAGCTTTCAATTAAATTACTAAGAAGAAAAAAAAAATCATACCAGACAGTAATAGATTCCGATGGACATGGGAAGGTTTACTGTAACCTGTGGACCTTCAACGTGACGATGAAGCACAGGAATTGCGTCGGAATTGAATACAACAGGCACCATGCTGACTTCTCTCCGGGAGAATAATGCTTCTAACTATCTGTGCTTTGATTCGTTCCTGGGATTCCAGTAATACATTCCGATGGACATGGGAAGGTTTACTGTAACCTGTGGACCTTCATCTTGACGATGAAACACAGAAATTGCGTCGGAATTGAATACAACACGCACCATGCCGACTTCTGTCCGGGAGAGTAATACTTCTAACTGTTTCTGCTTTGATTCTTTGCTTGGATGCCAGTAATAGATTCCGATGGACATGGGAAGGTTTACTGTAACCTGTGGACCTTCAACGTGACGATGAAGCAATGAATTTGCGTCGGAATTGAATACAACAGGCACCATGCCGACTTCTATCCGGGAGAGTAATGCTTCTAACTGTCTGTGCTTTGATTCTTTCCTGGGATTCCAGTAATAGATTCCGAAGAAAATGGGAAAGTTTACTGTAACCTGTGGACCTTCATCTTGACGATGAAACACAGAAATTGCGTCGGAATTGAATACAACAGGCACCGTGCTGACTTCTCTCCGGGAGAGTATTGCTTCCAACTATGTGTGCCTTGATTCGTTCCTGGGATTCCAGTAATAGATTCCGATGGACATGGGAAGGTTTACTGTAACCTGTGGACCTTCAACGTGACGGACAAGCACAGAAATTGCGTCGGAATTGAATACAACAGGCACCATGCCGACTTCTGTCCGGGAGAGTAATGCTTCTAACTATCTGTGCTTTGATTCGTTCCTGGGATTCCAGTAATAGATTCCGATGGACATGGGAATGTATACTGCATCCTTTGGACCTTCAACTTAACGATGAAACACAGAAATTGCGTCGGAATTGAATACAACAGGCACCAACCCGACTTCTGTCCGGGAGAGTAATACTTCTAACTGTCTCTGCTTTGATTCTTTCCTGGGATGCCAGTAATAAATTCCGATGGACGTAGGAAGGTTTACTGTAACCTGCGGACCTTCAACGTGACGATGAAGCACAGAAATTGCGTCGGAATTGAATACAACAGGCACCATGCTGACTTCTCTCCGGGAGAGTAATGCTTCTAACTATCTGTGCTTTGATTCGTTCCCGGGATTCCAGTAATAGATTCCGATGGACATAGGAAGGTTTACTGTAACCTGTGGACCTTCAACGTGACGATGAAGCACTGAAATTGCGTCGGAATTGAATACAACAGGCACCATGCCGACTTCTCTCCGGGAGAGTAATGCTTCTAACTATCTGTGCTTTGATTCGTTCCTGGGATGCCAGTAATAGATTCCGATGGACATGGGAAGGTTTACTGTAACCTGTTGACCTTCATCTTGACGATGAAACACAGAAATTGCGTCGGAATTGAATACAACAGGCACCATGCTGACTTCTCTCCGGGAGAGTAATGCTTCTAACTATCCGTGCTTTGATTCGTTCCTGGGATTCCAGTAATAGATTCCGATGGACATGGGAAGGTTTACTGTAACCTGTGGACCTTCAACGAGACGATGAAGCACAGAAATCGCGGCGGAATTGTATACAACAGGCACCATGCAGACTTCTGTACGGGAGAGTAATACTTCTAACTGTCTCTGTTTTGATTCTTTCCTGGGATGCCAGTAATAGATTCCGATGGACATGGGAAGGTTTACTGTAACCTGTGGACCTTCAACGTGACGATGAAGCACAGAAATTGCGTCGGAATTGAATACAACAGGCACCATGCTGACTTCTCTCCGGGAGAGTAATCCTTCTAACTATCTGTGCTTTGATTCGTTCCTGGGATTCCAGTAATAGATTCCGATGGACGTGGGAAGGTGTACTGTAACCTGTGGACCTTCATCTTGACGATGAAACACAGAAATTGCGTCGGAATTGAATACACCATGCTCCATGCCGACTTCTCTCCGGGAGAGTAATCCTTCTAACTATCTGTGCTTTGATTCGTACCTGGGATTCCAGTAATAGATTCCGAGGGACATGGGAATGTTTACTGTAACCTGTGGACCTTCATCTTGACGATGAAACACAGAAATTGCGTCGGAATTGAATACAACAGGCACCATGCCGACTTCTGTCCGGGAGAGTAATACTTCCAACTGTCTCTGCTATGATTCTTTCCTGCGATGCCAGTAATTGATTCCGATGGACATGGGAAGGTTTACTGTATCCTGTGAACCTTAAACGTGACGAAGAAGCACAGAAATTGCGACGGAATTGAATACAACAGGCACCATGCCGACTTCTCTCCGGGAGAGTAATCCTTCTAACTATCTGTGCTTTGATTCTTTCCTGGGATGCCAGTAATAGATTCCGATGGACATGGGAACGTTTACTGTAACCTGTGGACCTTCATCTTGACGATGAAGCACAGAAATTGCGTCGGAATTGAATACAACAGGCACCATGCCGACTTCTGTCCGGGAGAGTAATACTTCCAACTGTCTCTGCTATGATTCTTTCCTGGGATGCCAGTAATTGATTCCGATGGACATGGGAAGGTTTACCGTATCCTGTGAACCTTAAACGTGACGAAGAAGCACAGAAATTGCGTCGGAATTGAATACAACAGGCACCATGCCGACTTCTCTCCGGGAGAGTAGTGCTTCTAACTATCTGTGCTTTGATTCGTTCCTGGGATTCCAGTAATAGATTCCGATGGACATGGGAAGGTTTACTGTAACCTGTGGACCTTCAACGTGACGATGAAGCACAGAAATTGCGTCGGAATTGAATACAACATGCACCATGCCGACTTCTCTCCGGGAGAGTAATGCTTCTAACTATCTGTGCTTTGATTCGTTCCTGGGATTCCAGTAATAGATTCCGATGGACATGGGAAGGTTTACTGTAACCTGTGGACCTTCAACGTGACGATGAAGAACAGAATATGCGTCGGAATTGAATACTACAGGCACCATGCCGACTTCTCTCCGGGAGAGTAATGCTTCTAACTATCTGTGCTTTGATTCGTTCCTGGGATTCCAGTAATAGACTCCGATGGACATGGGATGGTTTACTGTAAACTGTTGACCTTCATCTTGACGATGAAACACAGAAATTGCGTCGGAATTGAATACAACAGGCATCATGCTGACTTCTCTCCGGGAGAGTAATGCTTCCAACTATCTGTGCTTTGATTCGTTCCTGGGATTCCAGTAATACATTCCGATGGACATGGGAAGGTTTACTGTAACTTGTGGACCTTCAACGTGACGATGAAGAACAGAAATTGCGTCGGAATTGAATACAACAGGCACCATGCCGACTTCTCTCCGGGAGAGTAATGCTTCTGACTATCTGTGCTTTGATTCGTTCCTGGGATTCCAGTAATAGATTCCGATGGACATGGGAAGTTTTACTGTAACCTGTGGACCTTCAACTTGACGATGAAACACAGAAATTGCGTCGGAATTGAATAAAACAGGTACCATGCCGACTTCTTTCCGGGAGAGTAATGCTTCTAACTATCTGTGCTTTGATTCGTTCCTGGGATTCCAGTAATAGATTCCGATGGACATGGGAAGGTGTACTGTAACTTGTGGACCTTCATCTTGACAATGAAACACAAAAATTGCGTCGGAATTGAATACAACAGGCATCATGCTGACTTCTCTCCGGGAGAGTAATGCTTCTAACTATCTGTGCTTTGATTCGTTATTGGGATTCCAGTAATAGATTCCGATGGACATGGGAAGGTTTACTGTAACCTGTGGACCTTCATCTTGACGATGAAACACAGAAATTGCGTCGGAATTGAATACAACAGTCACCATGCTGACTTCTCTCCGGGAGAGTAATGCTTCTAACTATCTGTGCTTTGATTCTTTCCTGGGATTCCAGTAATAGATTCCGATGGACATAGGAAGGTTTACTGTAACCTGTGGACCTTCAACGTGACGATGAAGCACTGAAATTGCGTCGGAATTGAATACAGCAGGCACCATGCCGACTTCTCTCCGGGAGAGTAATGCTTCTAACTATCTGTGCTTTGATTCGTTCCTGGGATTCCAATAATAGATTCCGATGGACATGGGAAGGTTTACTGTTACCTGTGGACCTTCATCTTGGCGATGAAACACAGAAATTGCGTCGGAATTGAGTACAACAGGCACCATGCTGACTTCTCTCCGGGAGAGTAATGCTTCTAACTATCTGTGCTTTGATTCGTTCCTGGGATGCCAGTAATAGATTCCGATGGACATGGGAAGGTTTACTGTAACCTGTGGACCTTCATCTTGACGATGAAACACAGAAATTGCGTCGGAATTGAATACAACAGGCACCATGCTGACTTCTCTCCGGGAGAGTAATGCTTCTAACTATCTGTGCTTTGATTCGTTCCTGGGATTCCAGTAATAGATTCCGATGGACATGGGAAGGTTTACTGTAACCTGTGGACCTTCATCTTGACGATGAAACACAGAAATTGCGTCGGAATTGAATACAACAGGCACCATGCTGACTTCTCTCCGGGAGAGTAATGCTTCTAACTATCCGTGCTTTGATTCGTTCCTGGGATTCCAGTAATAGATTCCGATGGACATGGGACGGTTTACTGTAACCTGAGGACCTTCAACGTGACGATGAAGCACAGAAATCGCGTCGGATTGTATACAACAGGCACCATGCAGACTTCTGTACGGGAGAGTAATACTTCAAACTGTCTCTGCTATGATTCTTTCCTGGGATGCCAGTAATTGATTCCGATGGACATGGGAAGGTTTACTGTATCCTGTGGACCGTCAACGTGACGATGAAGCACAGAAATAGCGACGGAATTGAATACAACAGGCACTATGCCGACTTCTCTCCGGGAGAGTAATGCTTCTAACTATCTGTGCTTTGATTCGTTCCTGGGATTCCAGTAATAGATTCCGATGGACATGGGAAGTTTTACTGTAACCTGTGGACCTTCAACTTGACGATGAAACACAGAAATTGCGTCGGAATTGAATAAAACAGGTACCATGCTGACTTCTTTCCGGGAGAGTAATGCTTCTAACTATCTGTGCTTTGTTTCGTTCCTGGGATTCCAGTAATAGATTCCGATGGACATGGGAAGGTGTACTGTAACTTGTGGACCTTCATCTTGACAATGAAACACAAAAATTGCGTCGGAATTGAATACAACAGGCATCATGCTGACTTCTCTCCGGGAGAGTAATGCTTCTAACTATCTGTGCTTTGATTCTTTCCTGGGATTCCAGTAATAGATTCCGATGGACATAAGAAGGTTTACTGTAACCTGTGGACCTTCAACGTGACGATGAAGCACTGAAATTGCGTCGGAATTGAATACAACAGGCACCATGCCGACTTCTCTCCGGGAGAGTAATGCTTCTAACTATCTGTGCTTTGATTCGTTCCTGGGATTCCAATAATAGATTCCGATGGACATGGGAAGGTTTACTGTTACCTGTGGACCTTCATCTTGTCGATGAAACACAAAAATTGCGTCGGAATTGAATACAACAGGCACCATGCTGACTTCTCTCCGGGAGAGTAATGCTTCTAACTATCTGTGCTTTGATTCTTTCCTGGGATTCCAGTAATAGATTCCAATGGACATAGGAAGGTTTACTGTAACCTGTGGACCTTCAACGTGACGATGAAGCACTGAAATTGCGTCGGAATTGAATACAACAGGCACCATGCTGACTTCTCTCCGTGTGAGTAATGCTTCTAACTATCTGTGCTTTGATTCGTTCCTGGGATTCCAATAATAGATTCCGATGGACATGGGAAGGTTTACTGTTACCTGTGGACCTTCATCTTGTCGATGAAACACAGAAATTGCGTCGGAATTGAATACAACAGGCACCATGCTGACTTCTCTCCGGGAGAGTAATGCTTCTAACTATCTGTGCTTTGATTCGTTCCTGGGATTCCAGTAATAGATTCCGATGGACATGGGAAGGTTTACTGTAACCTGTGGACCTTCATCTTGTCGATGAAACACAGAAATTGCGTCGGAATTGAATACAACAGGCACCATGCTGACTTCTCTCCGGGAGAGTAATGCTTCTAACTATCTGTGCTTTGATTCGTTCCTGGGATTCCAGTAATAGATTCCGATGGACATGGGAAGGTTTACTGTAACCTGTGGACCTTCATCTTGACGATGAAACACAGAAATTGCGTCGGAATTGAATACAACAGGCACCATGCAGACTTCTCTCCGGGAGAGTAATGCTTCTAACTATCCGTGCTTTGATTCGTTCCTGGGATTCCAGTAATAGATTCCGATGGACATGGGAAGGTTTACTGTAACCTGTGGACCTTCAACGTGACGATGAAGCACAGAAATCGCGTCGGAATTGTATACAACAGGCACCATGCAGACTTCTGTACGGGAGAGTAATGCTTCTAACTATCTGTGCTTTGATTCGTTATTGGGATTCCAGTAATAGATTCCGATGGACATGGGAAGGTTTACTGTAACCTGTGGACCTTCATCTTGACGATGAAACACAGAAATTGCGTCGGAATTGAATACAACAGGCACCATGCTGACTTCTCTCCGGGAGAGTAATGCTTCTAACTATCTGTGCTTTGATTCTTTCCTGGGATTCCAGTAATAGATTCCGATGGACATAGGAAGGTTTACTGTAACCTGTGGAAATTCAACGTGACGATGAAGCACTGAAATTGCGTCGGAATTGAATACAGCAGGCACCATGCCGACTTCTCTCCGGGAGAGTAATGCTTCTAACTATCTGTGCTTTGATTCGTTCCTGGGATTCCAATAATAGATTCCGATGGACATGGGAAGGTTTACTGTTACCTGTGGACCTTCATCTTGGCGATGAAACACAGAAATTGCGTCGGAATTGAGTACAACAGGCACCATGCTGACTTCTCTCCGGGAGAGTAATGCTTCTAACTATCTGTGCTTTGATTCGTTCCTGGGATGCCAGTAATAGATTCCGATGGACATGGGAAGGTTTACTGTAACCTGTGGACCTTCATCTTGACGATGAAACACAGAAATTGCGTCGGAATTGAATACAACAGGCACCATGCTGACTTCTCTCCGGGAGAGTAATGCTTCTAACTATCTGTGCTTTGATTCGTTCCTGGGATTCCAGTAATAGATTCCGATGGACATGGGAAGGTTTACTGTAACCTGTGGACCTTCATCTTGACGATGAAACACAGAAATTGCGTCGGAATTGAATACAACAGGCACCATGCTGACTTCTCTCCGGGAGAGTAATGCTTCTAACTATCCGTGCTTTGATTCGTTCCTGGGATTCCAGTAATAGATTCCGATGGACATGGGAAGGTTTACTGTAACCTGAGGACCTTCAACGTGACGATGAAGCACAGAAATCGCGTCGGATTGTATACAACAGGCACCATGCAGACTTCTGTACGGGAGAGTAATACTTCTAACTGTCTCTGCTATGATTCTTTCCTGGGATGCCAGTAATTGATTCCGATGGACATGGGAAGGTTTACTGTATCCTGTGGACCGTCAACGTGACGATGAAGCACAGAAATAGCGACGGAATTGAATACAACAGGCACCATGCCGACTTCTCTCCGGGAGAGTAATGCTTCTAACTATCTGTGCTTTGATTCGTTCCTGGGATTCCAGTAATAGATTCCGATGGACATGGGAAGTTTTACTGTAACCTGTGGACCTTCAACTTGACGATGAAACACAGAAATTGCGTCGGAATTGAATAAAACAGGTACCATGCTGACTTCTTTCCGGGAGAGTAATGCTTCTAACTATCTGTGCTTTGTTTCGTTCCTGGGATTCCAGTAATAGATTCCGATGGACATGGGAAGGTGTACTGTAACTTGTGGACCTTCATCTTGACAATGAAACACAAAAATTGCGTCGGAATTGAATACAACAGGCATCATGCTGACTTCTCTCCGGGAGAGTAATGCTTCTAACTATCTGTGCTTTGATTCGTTCCTGGGATTCCAATAATAGTTTCCGATGGACATGGGAAGGTTTACTGTTACCTGTGGACCTTCATCTTGTCGATGAAACACAGAAATTGCGTCGGAATTGAATACAACAGGCACCATGCTGACTTCTCTCCGGGAGAGTAATGCTTCTAACTATCTGTGCTTTGATTCGTTCCTGGGATTCCAGTAATAGATTCCGATGGACATGGGAAGGTTTACTGTAACCTGTGGACCTTCATCTTGTCGATGAAACACAGAAATTGCGTCGGAATTGAATACAACAGGCACCATGCCGACTTCTCTCCGGGAGAGTAATGCTTCTAACTATCTGTGCTTTGATTCGTTGCTGGGATTCCAGTAATAGATTCCGATGGACATGGGAAGGTTTACTGTAACCTGTGGACCTTCATCTTGACGATGAAACACAGAAATTGCGTCGGAATTGAATACAACAGGCACCATGCAGACTTCTCTCCGGGAGAGTAATGCTTCTAACTATCCGTGCTTTGATTCGTTCCTGGGATTCCAGTAATAGATTCCGATGGACATGGGAAGGTTTACTGTAACCTGTGGACCTTCAACGTGACGATGAAGCACAGAAATCGCGTCGGAATTGTATACAACAGGCACCATGCAGACTTCTGTACGGGAGAGTAATACTTCTAACTGTCTCTGTTTTGATTCTTTCCTGGGATGCCAGTAATAGATTCCGATGGACATGGGAACGTTTACTGTAACCTGTGGACCTCCAACGTGACGATGAAGCACAGAAATTGCGTCGGAATTGAATACAACAGGCACCATGCTGACTTCTCTCCGGGAGAGTAATCCTTCTAACTATCTGTGCTTTGATTCGTTCCTGGGATTCCAGTAATAGATTCCGATGGACGTGGGAAGGTTTACTGTAACCTGTGGACCTTCATCTTGACGATGAAACACAGAAATTGCGTCGGAATTGAATACACCATGCTCCATGCCGACTTCTGTCCGGGAGAGTAATACTTCTAACTGTCTCTGCTATGATTCTTTCCTGGGATGCCAGTAATTGATTCCGATGAACATGGGAAGGTTTACTGTATCCTGTGGACCTTCAACGTGACGATGAAGCACAGAAATTGCGACGGAATTGAATACAACAGGCACCATGCCGACTTCTCTCCGATAGAGTTATCCTTCTAACTATCTGTGCTTTGATTCTTTCCTGGGATTCCAGTAATAGATTCCGATGGACATGGGAATGTTTACTGTAACCTGTGGACCTTCATCTTGACGATGAAACACAGAAATTGCGTCGGAATTGAATACAACAGGCACCATGCCGACTTCTGTCCGGGAGAGTAATACTTCTAACTGTCTCTGCTATGATTCTTTCCTGGGATGCCAGTAATTGATTCCGATGGACATGGGAAGGTTTACTGTATCCTGTGGACCTTCAACGTGACGATGAAGCACAGAAATTGCGACGGAATTGAATACAACAGGCACCATGCCGACTTCTCTCCGGGAGAGTAATGCTTCTAACTATCTATGCTTTGATTCGTTCCTGGGATTCCAGTAATAGATTCCGATGGACATGGGAAAGTTTACTGTTACCTGTGGACCTCCATCTTGACGATGAAACACAGAAATTGCGTCGGAATTGAGTACAACAGGCACCATGCTGACTTCTCTCCGGGAGAGTAATGCTTCTAACCATCTGTGCTTTGATTCGTTCCTGGGATGCCAGTAATAGATTCCGATGGACATGGGAAGGTTTACTGTAACCTGTGGACCTTCATCTTGACGATGAAACACAGAAATTAAGTCGGAATTGAATACAACAGGCATTATGCTGACTTCTCTCCGGGAGAGTAGTGCTTCTAACTATCTGTGCTTTGATTCGTTCCTGGGATTCCAGTAATAGATTCCGATGGACATGGGAAGGTTTACTGTAACCTGTGGACCTTCATCTTGACGAGGAAACACAAAAATTGCGTCGGAATTGAATACACCATGCACCATGCCGACTTCTCTCCGGGAGAGTAATCCTTCTAACTATCTGTGCTTTGATTCGTTCCTGGGATTCCAGTAATAGATTCCGATGGACATGGGAATGTTTACTGTAACCTGTGGACCTTCATCTTGACGATGAAACACAGAAATTGCGTCGGAATTGAATACAACAGGCACCATGCCGACTTCTGTCCGGGAGAGTAATACTTCTAACTGTCTCTGCTTTGATTCTTTCCTGGGATGCCAGTATTAGATTCCGATGGACATGGGAAGGTTTACTGTAACCTGTGGACCTTCAACGTGACGATGAAGCACAGAAATTGCGTCGGAATTGAATACAACAGGCACCATGCCGACTTCTCTCCGGGAGAGTAATCCTTCTAAATATCTGTGCTTTGATTCTTTCCTGGGATGCCAGTAATAGATTCCGATGGACATGGGAAGGTTTACTGTAACCTGTGGACCTTCATCTTGACGATGAAGCACAGAAATTGCGTCGGAATTGAATACAACAGGCACCATGCCGACTTCTGTCCGGGAGAGTAATACTTCTAACTGTCTCTGCTTTGATTCTTTCCTGGGAAGCCAGTAATAGATTCCGGTGGACATGGGAAGGTTTACTGTAACCTGTGGACCTTCAACGTGACGATGAAGAACAGAAATTGCGTCGGAATTGAATACAACAGGCACCATGCCGACTTCTCTCCGGGAGAGTAATGCTTCTAACTATCTGTGCTTTGATTCGTTCCTGGGATTCCAGTAATAGATTCCGATGGACATGGGAAGGTTTACTGTAACCTGTGGACCTTCAACGTGACGATGAAGCACAGAAATTGCGTCGGAATTGAATACAACATGCACCATGCCGACTTCTCCCCGGGAGAGTAATGCTTGTAACTATCTGTGCTCTGATTCGTTCCTGGGATTCCAGTAATAGATTCCGATTGACATGGGAAGGTTTACTGTAACCTGTGGCCCTTCAACGTGACGATGAAGAACAGAAATTGCGTCGGAATTGAATACAACAGGCACCATGCCGACTTCTCTCCGGGAGAGTAATGCTTCTAACTATCTGTGCTTTGATTCGTTCCTGGGATTCCAGTAATAGATTCCGATGGACATGGGAAGGTTTACTGTAACCTGTGGACCTTCGTATTGACGATGAAAGACAGAAATTGCGTCGGAATTGAATACAACAGGCACCATGCTGACTTCTCTCCGGGATAGTAATGCTTCTAACTATCTGTGCTTTGATTCTTGCCTGGGATGCCAGTAATAGATTCCGATGGACATGGGAAGGTTTACTGTAACCTGTGGACCTTCAACGTGACGATGAAACACAGAAATTGCGACGGAATTCAATAAAACAGGCACCATGCCGACTTCTCTCCGGGAGAGTAATGCTTCTAACTATCTGTGCTTTGATTCGTTCCTGGGATTCCAGTAATAGATTCCGATGGACATGGGAAGGTTTACTGTAACCTGTGGACCTTCGTATTGACGATGAAAGACAGAAATTGCGTCGGAATTGAATACAACAGGCACTATGCTGACTTCTCTCCGGGAGAGTAATGCTTCTAACTATCTGTACTTTGATTCGTTATTGGGATTCCAGTAGTAGATTCCGATGGACATGGGAAGGTTTACTGTAACCTGTGGACCTTCATCTTGACGATGAAACACAGAAATTTCGTTGGAATTGAATACAACAGGCACCATGCCGACTTCTCTCTGGGAGAGTAATGATTCTAACTATCTGTGCTTTGATTCGTTCCTGGGATTCCAGTAACAGATTCCGATGGACATGGGAAGGTTTACTGTAACCTGTGGTCCTTCATCTTGACGATGAAACACAGAAATTGCGTCGGAATTGAATACAACAGGCACCATGCTGACTTCTCTCCGGGAGAGTAATGCTTCTAACTGCTCTGCTTTGATTCGTTCCTGGGATTCCAGTAATAGATTCCGATGGACATGGGAAGGTTTACTTTAACCTGTGGACCTTCATCTTGACGATGAAACACAGAAATTGCGTCGGAATTGAATACAACAGGCACCATGCTGACTTCTCCCTGGGAGAGTAATGCTTCTAACTATCTGTGCTTTTATTCGCTCCTGGGATTCCAGTAATAGATTCCGATGAACATGGGAAGGTTTACTGTAACCTGTGGAACTTCATCTTGACGATGAAACACAGAAATTGCGTCGGAATTGAATACAACATGCACCATGCTGACTTCTCTCCGGGAGGGTAATGCTTCTAACTATCTGTGCTTTGATTCTTTCCTGGGATGCCAGTAATAGATTGCGATGGACATGGGAAGGTTTACTGTAACCTGTGGACCTTCAACGTGACGATGAAGCACAGAAATTGCGTCGGATTTGAATACAACAGGCACAATGCCGACTTCTCTCCGGGAGAGTAATGCTTGTAACTATCTGTGCTCTGACTCGTTCCTGGGATTCCAGTAATGGATTCCGATGGACATGGGAAGGTTTACTGTAACCTGTGGACCTTCAACGTGACGGTGAAGAACAGAAATTGCGTTGGAATTGAATACAACAGGCACCATGCCGACCTCTCTCCGGGAGAGTAATGCTTCTAACTTTCTGTGCTTTGATTCGTTCCTGGGATTCCAGTAATAGATTCCGATGGACATGGGAAGGTTTACTGTAACCTGTGGACCTTCATCTTGACGATGAAACACAGAAATTGCGTCGGAATTGAATACAACAGGCATCATGCTGACTTCTCTCCGGGAGAGTAATGCTTCTAACTATCTGTGCTTTGAATCGTTCCTGGGATTCCAGTAATAGATTCCGATGGACATGGGAAGGTTTACTGTAACCTGTGGACCTTCAACGTGACGATGAAACACAGAAATTGCGTCGCAATTGAATACAACAGGCACCATGCTGACTTCTCTCCGGGAGAGTAATGCTTCTAACTGCTCTGCTTTGATTCGTTCCTGGGATTCCAGTAATAGATTCCGATGGACATGGGAAGGTTTACTTTAACCTGTGGACCTTCATCTTGACGATGAAACACAGAAATTGCGTCGGAATTGAATACAACAGGCACCATGCTGACTTCTCCCTGGGAGAGTAATGCTTCTAACTATCTGTGCTTTTATTCGCTCCTGGGATTCCAGTAATAGATTCCGATGAACATGGGAAGGTTTACTGTAACCTGTGGACCTTCACCTTGACGATGAAACACAGAAATTGCATCGGAATTGAATACAACAGGCACCATGCTGACTTCTCTCCGGGAGAGTAATGCTTCTAACTATCTGTGCTTTGATTCTTTCCTGGGATGCCAGTAATAGATTCCGATGGACATGGGAAGGTTTACTGTAACCTGTGGACATTCAACGTGACGATGAAGCACAGAAATTGCGTCGGATTTGAATACAACAGGCACAATGCCGACTTCTCTCCAGGAGAGTAATGCTTCTAACTATCTGTGCTTTGATTCTTTCTTGGAATGCCAGTAATAGATTGCGATGGACATGGGAAGGCTTACTGTAACCTGTGGACCTTCATCTTGACGATGAAACACAGAAATTGCGTCGCAATTAAATACAACACGCACCATGCCGACTTCTGTCCGGGAGAGTAATACTTCTAACTGTGTCTGCTTTGATTCTTTCCTGGGATGCCAGTAATAGATTCCGATGGACATGGGAAGGTTTACTGTAACCTGTGGACCTTCAACGTGACGATGAAGCACAGAAATTGAGTCGGAATTGAATACAACAGGCACCATGCTGACTTCTCTCCGGGAGAGCAATGCTTCTAACTATCTGTGCTTTGATTCGTTCCTGAGATTCCAGTAATAGATTCCGATGGACATGGGAATGTATACTGTAACCTGTGGACCTTCAACATAACCATGAAACACAGAAATTGCGTCGGAATTGAATACAACAGGCACCATGCCGACTTCTGTCCGGGAGAGTAATACTTCCAACTGTCTCTGCTTTGATTCTTTCCTCTGACGCCAGTAATAGATTCCGATGGACATGGGAAGGTGTACTGTAACCTATGGACCTTCAACGAGACGATGAAGCACAGAAATTGCGTCGGAATTGAATACAACAGGCACCATGCCGACTTCTCTCCGGGAGAGGAATGCTTCTAACTATCTGTGCTTTGATTCGTTCGTGGGATTCCAGTAATAGATTCCAATGGACATGGGAAGGTTTACTGTAACCTGTGGACCTTCATCTTGACGATGAAACACAGAAATTGCGTCGGAATGGAATACAACAGGCACCATGCCGGCTTCTGTCCGGGAGAGTAATACTTCTAACTGTTTCTGCTTTGATTCTTTGCTGGGATGCCAGTAATAGATTCCGATGGACATGGGAAGGTTTACTGTAACCTGTGGACCTTCAACGTGACGATGAAGCACAGAAATTGCGTCGGAATTGAATACAACAGGCACCATGCCGTTTTCTATCCGGGAGAGTAATGCTTCTAACTGTCTGTGCTTTGATTCTTTCCTGGGATTCCAGTAATAGGTTCCGAAGAAAATGGGAAAGTTTACTGTAACCTGTGGACCTTCATCTTGACGATGAAACACAGAAATTGCGTCGGAATTGAACACAACAGGCACCGTGCTGACTTCTCTCCGGGAGAGTATTGCTTCCAACTATCTGTGCCTTGATTCGTTCCTGGGATTCCAGTAATAGATTCCGATGGACATGGGAAGGTTTACTGTAACCTGTGGACCTTCAACGTGACGGACAAGCACAGAAATTGCGTCGGAATTGAATACAACAGGCACCATGCCGACTTCTGTCCGGGAGAGTAATGCTTCTAACTATCTGTGCTTTGATTCGTTCCTGGGATTCCAGTAATAGATTCCGATGGACATGGGAATGTATACTGCATCCTTTGGACCTTTAACTTAACGATGAAACACAGAAATTGCGTCGGAATTGAATACAACAGGCACCAACCCGACTTCTGTCCGGGAGAGTAATACTTCTAACTGTCTCTGCTTTGATTCTTTCCTGGGATGCCAGTAATAGATTCCGATGGACGTAGGAAGGTTTACTGTAACCTGCGGACCTTCAACGTGACGATGAAGCACAGAAATTGCGTCGGAATTGAATACAACAGGCACCATGCTGACTTCTCTCCGGGAGAGTAATGCTTCTAACTATCTGTGCTTTGATTCGTTCCTGGGATTCCAGTAATAGATTCCGATGGACATAGGAAGGTTTACTGTAACCTGTGGACCTTCAACGTGACGATGAAGCACTGAAATTGCGTCGGAATTGAATACAACAGGCACCATGCCGACTTCTCTCCGGGAGAGTAATGCTTCTAACTATCTGTGCTTTGATTCGTTCCTGGGATTCCAATAATAGATTCCGATGGACATGGGAAGGTTTACTGTTACCTGCGGACCTTCATCTTGACGATGAAACACAGAAATTGCGTCGGAATTGAGTACAAGAGGCACCATGCTGACTTCTCTCCGGGAGAGTAATGCTTCTAACTATCTGTGCTTTGATTCGTTCCTGGGATAGCAGTAATAGATTCCGATGGACATGGGAAGGTTTACTGTAACCTGTTGACCTTCATCTTGACGATGAAGCACAGAAATTGCGTCGGAATTGAATACAACAGGCACCATGCTGACTTCTCTCCGGGAGAGTAATGCTTCTAACTATCTGTGCTTTGATTGGTTCCTGGGATTCCAGTAATAGATTCCGATGGACATGGGAAGGTTTACTGTAACCTGTGGACCTTCATCTTGACGATGAAACACAGAAATTGCATCGGAATTGAATACAACAGGCACCATGCTGACTTCTCTCCGGGAGAGTAATGCTTCTAACTATCCGTGCTTTGATTCGTTCCTGGGATTCCAGTAATAGATTCCGATGGACATGGGAAGGTTTACTGTAACCTGTGGACCTTCAACGTGACGATGAAGCACAGAAATCGCGTCGGAATTGTATACAACAGGCACCATGCAGACTTCTGTACGGGAGAGTAATACTTCTAACGGTCTCTGCTTTGATTCTTTCCTGGGATGCCAGTAATAGATTCCGATGGACATGGGAAGGTTTACTGTAACCTGTGGACCTTCAACGTGACCATGAAGCACAGAAATTGAGTCGGAATTGAATACAACAGGCACCATGCTGACTTCTCTCCGGGAGAGCAATGCTTCTAACTATCTGTGCTTTGATTCGTTCCTGGGATTCCAGTAATAGATTCCGATGGACATGGGAATGTATACTGTAACCTGTGGACCTTCAACTTAACGATGAAACACAGAAATTGCGTCGGAATTGAATACAACAGGCACCATGCCGACTTCTGTCCGGGAGAGTAATACTTCCAACTGTCTCTGTTTTGATTCTTTCCTCTGACGCCAGTAATAGATTCCGATGGACATGGGAAGGTGTACTGTAACCTATGGACCTTCAACGAGACGATGAAGCACAGAAATTGCGTCGGAATTGAATACAACAGGCACCATGCCGACTTCTCTCCGGGAGAGGAATGCTTCTAACTATCTGTGCTTTGATTCGTTCGTGGGATTCCAGTAATAGATTCCAATGGACATGGGAAGGTTTACTGTAACCTGTGGGCCTTCATCTTGACGATGAAACACAGAAATTGCGTCGGAATGGAATACAACAGGCACCATGCCGGCTTCTGTCCGGGAGAGTAATACTTCTAACTGTTTCTGCTTTGATTCTTTGCTGGGATGCCAGTAATAGATTCCGATGGACATGGGAAGGTTCACTGTAACCTGTGGACCTTCAACGTGACGATGAAGCACAGAAATTGCGTCGGAATTGAATACAACAGGCACCATGCCGACTTCTATCCGGGAGAGTAATGCTTCTAACTGTCTGTGCTTTGATTCTTTCCTGGGATTCCAGTAATAGATTCCGAAGAAAATGGGAAAGTTTACTGTAACCTGTGGACCTTCATCTTGACGATGAAACACAGAAATTGCGTCGGAATTGAATACAACAGGCACCGTGCTGACTTCTCTCCGGGAGAGTATTGCTTCCAACTATCTGTGCCTTGATTCGTTCCTGGGATTCCAGTAATAGATTCCGATGGACATGGGGAGGTTTACTGTAACCTGTGGACCTTCAACGTGACGGACAAGCACAGAATTTGCGTCGGAATTGAATACAACAGGCACCATGCCGACTTCTGTCCGGGAGAGTAATGCTTCTAACTATCTGTGCTTTGATTCGTTCCTGGGATTCCAGTAATAGATTCCGATGGACATGGGAATGTATACTGCATCCTTGGGACCTTCAACTTAACGATGAAACACAGAAATTGCGTCGGAATTGAATACAACAGGCACCAACTCGACTTCTGTCCGGGAGAGTAATACTTCTAACTGTCTCTGCTTTGATTCTATCCTGGGATGCCAGTAATAGATTCCGATGGACGTAGGAAGGATTACTGTAACCTGCGGATCTTCAACGTGACGATGAAGCACAGAAATTGCGTCGGAATTGAATACAACAGGCACCATGCTGACTTCTCTCCGGGAGAGTAATGCTTCTAACTATCTGTGCTTTGATTGGTTCCTGGGATTCCAGTAATAGATTCCGATGGACATGGGAAGGTTTACTGTAACCTGTGGACCTTCATCTTGACGATGAAACACAGAAATTGCATCGGAATTGAATACACCATGCTCCATGCCGACTTCTCTCCGGGAGAGTAATCCTTCTAACTATCTGTGCTTTGATTCGTTCCTGGGATTCCAGTAATAGATTCCGAGGGACATGGGAATGTTTACTGTAACCTGTAGACCTTCATCTTGACGATGAAACACAGAAATTGCGTCGGAATTGAATACAACAGGCACCATGCCGACTTCTGTCCGGGAGAGTAATACTTCCAACTGTCTCTGCTATGATTCTTTCCTGGGATGCCAGTAATTGATTCCAATGGACATGGGAAGGTTTACTGTATCCTGTGAACCTTAAACGTGACGAAGAAGCACAGAAATTGCGACGGAATTGAATACAACAGGCACCATGCCGACTTCTCTCCGGGAGAGTAATCCTTCTAACTATCTGTGCTTTGATTCTTTCCTGGGATGCCAGTAATAGATTCCGATGGACATGGGAACGTTTACTGTAACCTGTGGACCTTCATCTTGACGATGAAGCACAGAAATTGCGTCGGAATTGAATACAACTGTCACCATGCCGACTTCCGTCCGGGAGAGTAATACTTCCAACAGTCTCTGCTATGATTCTTTAATGGGATGCCAGTAATTGATTCCGATGGACATGGGAAGGTTTACTGTAACCTGTGGACCTTCATCTTGACGATGAAGCACAGAAATTGCGTCGCAATTGAATACAACATGCACCATGCCGACTTCTCTCCGGGAGAGTAATGCTTCTAACTATCTGTGCTTTGATTCGTTCCTGGGATTCCAGTAATAGATTCCGATGGACATGGGAAGGTTTACTGTAACCTGTGGACCTTCAACGTGACGATGAAGAACAGAAATTGCGTCGGAATTGAATACAACAGGCACCATGCCGACTTCTCTCCGGGAGAGTAATGCTTCTAACTATCTGTGCTTTGATTCGTTCCTGGGATTCCAGTAATAGACTCCGATGGACATGGGAAGGTTTACTGTAAACTGTTGACCTTCATCTTCACGATGAAACACAGAAATTGCGTCGGAATTGAATACAACAGGCATCATGCTGACTTCTCTCAGGGAGAGTAATGCTTCTAACTATCTGTGCTTTGATTCGTTCCTGGGATTCCAGTAATAGATTCCGATGGACATGGGACGGTTTACTGTAACTTGTGGACCTACAACGTGACGATGAAGAACAGAAATTGCGTCGGAATTGAATACAACAGGCACCATGCCGACTTCTCTCCGGGAGAGTAATGCTTCTAACTATCTGTGCTTTGATTCGTTCCTGGGATTCCAGTAATAGATTCCGATGGACATGGGAAGGTTTACTGTAACCTGTGGACCTTCATCTTGACGATGAAACACAGAAATTGCGTCAGAATTGAATACAACAGGCACCATGCCGACTTCTCTCCGGGAGAGTAATGCTTCTAACTATCTGTGCTTTGATTCGTTCCTGGGATTCCAGTAATAGATTCCGATGGACATGGGAAGTTTTACTGTAACCTGTGGACCTTCAACTTGACGATGAAACACAGAAATTGCGTCGGAATTGAATAAAACAGGTACCATGCCGACTTCTTTCCGGGAGAGTAATGCTTCTAACTATCTGTGCTTTGATGCGTTCCTGGGATTCCAGTAATAGATTCCGATGGACATGGGAAGGTGTACTGTAACTTGTGGACCTTCATCTTGACAATGAAACACAAAAATTGCGTCGGAATTGAATACAACAGGCATCATGCTGACTTCTCTCCGGGAGTGTAATGCTTCTAACTATCTGTGCTTTGATTCGTTATTGGGATTCCAGTAATAGATTCCGATGCACATGGGAAGGTTTACTGTAACCTGTGGACCATCATCTTGACGATGAAACACAGAAATTGCGTCGGAATTGAATACAACAGGCACCATGCTGACTTCTCTCCGGGAGAGTAATGCTTCTAACTATCAGTGCTTTGATTCTTTCCTGGGATTCCAGTAATAGATTCCGATGGACATAGGAAGGTTTACTGTAACCTGTGGACCTTCAACGTGACGATGAAGCACTGAAATTGCGTCGGAATTGAATACAACAGGCACCATGCCGACTTCTCTCCGGGAGAATATTGCTTCTAACTATCTGTGCTTTGATTCGTTCCTGGGATTCCAATAATAGATTCCGATGGACATGGGAAGGTTTACCGTTACCTGTGGACCTTCATCTTGGCGATGAAACACAGAAATTGCGTCGGAATTGAGTACAACAGGCACCATGCTGACTTCTCTCCGGGAGAGTAATGCTTCTAACTTTTCTGTGCTTTGATTCGTTCCTGGGATGCCAGTAATAGATTCCGATGGACATGGGAAGGTTTACTGTAACCTGTGGACCTTCATCTTGACGATGAAACACAGAAATTGCGTCGGAATTGAATACAACAGGCACCATGCTGACTTCTCTCCGGGAGAGTAATGCTTCTAACTATCTGTGCTTTGATTCATTCCTGGGATTCCAGTAATAGTTTCCGATGGACATGGGAAGGTTTACTGTAACCTGTGGACCTTCATCTTGACGATGAAACACAGAAATTGCGTCGGAATTGAATACAACAGGCACCATGCTGACTTCTCTCCGGGAGAGTAATGCTTCTAACTATCCGTGCTTTGATTCGTTCCTGGGATTCCAGTAATAGATTCCGATGGACATGGGAAGGTTTACTGTAACGTGTGGACCTTCAACGTGACGATGAAGAACAGAAATCGCGTCGGAATTGTATACAACAGGCACCATGCAGACTTCTGTACGGGAGAGTAATACTTCTAACTGTCTCAGTTTTGATTCTTTCCTGGGATGCCAGTAATAGATTCCGATGGACATGGGAAGGTTTACTGTAACTTGTGGACCTTCTACGTGACGATGAAGCACAGAAATTGCGTCGGAATTGAATACAACAGGCACCATGCTGACTTCTCTCCGGGAGAGTAATCCTTCTAACTATCTGTGCTTTGATTCGTTCCTGGGATTCCAGTAATAGATTCCGATGGACGTGGGAAGGTTTCCTGTAACCTGTGGACCTTCATCTTGACGATGAAACACAGAAATTGCGTCGGAATTGAATACGCCATGCTCCATGCCGACTTCTCTCCGGGAGAGTAATCCTTCTAACTATCTGTGCTTTGATTCGTTCCTGGGATTCCAGTAATAGATTCCGATGGACATGGGAACGTTTACTGTAACCTGTGGACCTTCATCTTGACGATGAAAGACAGAAATTGCGTCGGAATTGAATACAACAGGCACCATGCCGACTTCTGTCCGGGGGGTAATACTTCTAACTGTCTCTGCTATGATTCTTTCCTGGGATGCCAGTAATTGATTCCGATTGACATGGGAAGGTTTACTGTATCCTGTGGACCTTCAACGTGACGATGAAGCACAGAAATTGCGACGGAATTGAATACAACAGGCACCATGCCGACTTCTCTCCGGGAGAGTAATGCTTCTAACTATCTGTGCTTTGATTCGTTCCTGGGATTCCAGTAATAGATTCCGATGGACATGGGAAGTTTTACTGTAACCTGTGGACCTTCACCTTGACGATGAAACACAGAAATTGCGTCGGAATTGAATAAAACAGGTACCATGCCGACTTCTTTACGGGAGAGTAATGCTTCTAACTATCTGTGCTTTGATTCGTTCCTGGGATTCCAGTAATAGATTCCGATGGACATGGGAAGGTGTACTGTAACTTGTGGACCTTCATCTTGACAATGAAACACAAAAATTGCGTCGGAATTGAATACAACAGGCATCATGCTGACTTCTCTCCGGGAGAGTAATGCTTCTAACTATCTGTGCTTTGATTCGTTATTGGGATTCCAGTAATAGATTCCGATGGACATGGGAAGGTTTACTGTAACCTGTGGACCTTCATCTTGACGATGAAACACAGAAATTGCGTCGGAATTGAATACAACAGGCACCATGCTGACTTCTCTCCGGGAGAGTAATGCTTCTAACTATCTGTGCTTTGATTCTTTCCTGGGATTCCAGTAATAGATTCCGATGGACATACGAAGGTTTACTGCAACCTGTGGACCTTCAACGTGACGATGAAGCACTGAAATTGCGTCGGAATTGAATACAACAGGCACCATGCCGACTTCTCTCCGGGAGAGTAATGCTTCTAACTATCTGTGCTTTGATTCGTTCCTGGGATTCCAATAATAGATTCCGATGGACATGGGAAGGTTTACTGTTACCTGTGGACCTTCATCTTGGCGATGAAACACAGAAATTGCGTCGGAATTGAGTACAACAGGCACCATGCTGACTTCTCTCCGGGAGAGTAATGCTTCTAACTATCTGTGCTTTGATTCGTTCCTGGGATGCCAGTAATAGATTCCGATGGACATGGGAAGGTTTACTGTAACCTGTGGACCTTCATCTTGACGATGAAACACAGAAATTGCGTCGGAATTGAATACAACAGGCACCATGCTGACTTCTCTCCGGGAGAGTAATGCTTCTAACTATCTGTGCTTTGATTCGTTCCTGGGATTCCAGTAATAGATTCCGATGGACATGGGAAGGTTTACTGTAACCTGTGGACCTTCATCTTGACGATGAAACACAGAAATTGCGTCGGAATTGAATACAACAGGCACCATGCTGACTTCTCTCCGGGAGAGTAATGCTTC